>NC_064922.1:737144575-737772700 GCF_023897955.1 Schistocerca gregaria | reverse complement strand
ACAGTTTACTATCAACCTTAACACCTAGAAATTTGAACTGGTCAGTTTCACTAATCATACGTCTGTTCCGTGAAATTAAAAAGTCAGGTTTTGTCAAATTGTGTATTACAAACTGTAAAAAATGAGTCTTACTGTGATTTAGCATTAGTTTATTTTCTACATGCCATGAACTTAGGTCATCAACTGCACTATTTGACACTGAACCAATGTTGCACACAACATCCTGTACCACCAAGCTAGTGCCACCAGCAAGCAAATACTTTAGGGTAACTCATAATACTAAAAGGATGCCATTTATATAAATTAGGAACAGGAGTAGCACCAACACTGATCCTTTGGGTACCCCCACTTGACCATACCCCACATCACAACCATTCTCAGAGGTTAACAGGTTGTGAGCTCCTCCCCATAATGGCCCAACTTCTGGAGCAATATTTTGTGATCAACACAGTCAAATACCTTAGTTGAATCAAAAAATATGCCTAGTATTTGAAGCCTTTTGTTTAACCCATCCAGTACCTCACAGAGAAATGAGAATATAGCATATTCAGTTATTAGACAACTTCTAAAGCCGAACTCATATTTGATAGCAAATTTTGTGATATAAAATGATCAATTATCATTACATACGCAGCCTTTTCAGTAACTTTAGCTAAAACTGATGGCATAGAAATAGGTCTAAATTGTCTATATTATCCCTTTCTCCCTTTTTATAAAGTGGTTTCACTGCCGAGTACTTTAATTGTTCAGGAAACTGACCATTCCTAAAGGAAAAATTACAAATATGGCTAAACATAAGGCTGACATGTGCAGCACATTACTTTATTATTCTGCTAGCTATTCCATCATATCCATGAGAGTCCTTAGTCTTTGGTGATTTAATTGTTGACTCAATCTCCCCCTTGTCTGTATCACAGAGGAGTATTTCAGGCATCAATCTTGGAAAGACATTTGCCGAGAGAGTTGTATGAGTCCGTGAAGAAACTAAATTTTTATTTAATTCACCAGCAATGCTCAGAAAATGATTGTTAAATACTGTACATGTATCTAATTTATCGGTGACAGAAGTATTTTTGCTGCAATCTGACTTTATATGGTCGACCTTGGGCTACTGACCATACACTCCCTGCACAACTGACCATATTGTTTTAATTTTATCCTATGAATTAGCTATTCTATTTGTACACCACATACTCTTTGCCTCCCTAATAATATTTTTAAGCACCTTAAAGTACTGTTTGTAATAACTGCTACTGTAGCTTGATTGTGACTACTTTTAACATTTCGATATAATTCCCGCTTTATTCTACATGGTATCCTTATCCCAATAGTCAGCCACCTAGGCTGCCTTTTACTGCTAGTACCCTGTTTAGAACATTGTAATGGAAATCAACTCTCAAAGAGCATGATAAATATGTTAAGGAAAGCATTATATTTATCATCTATGTTATCGCCACTATGAACATTCTGCCACTCTTATCCCTTGACATGGTTTAAAATACTCTCTACTGCTGTTGGATTAACTTTCCTACATAGTTTGTAACAATACAAGAGAAGGGAAGTTGCTACTCACCATATTGCGGAGATGCTGAGTCACGATAGGCACAATAAAAAGATTCACACAATTGCAGCTTTCGGCCATTAAGGACTTTGTCAGCAGTAAACACACGCACGCAACACTTTGTGTGTGCAAGCATGTCTACTGCTGACAAAGCCTTAATGGCCAAAAGCTATGATTGTCTGCATCTTTTTATTGTGCCTATTGTGACTCAGAACCTCAGATATATCGTGAGTAGCAACTTTCCTTCTCTCGTACTGCTATACAGTTTGTAATTACATGTGACATTTGTTTGAGTACAAAAGTGTTAAAATTTGTGCATCATGGTCTGAAAGGCCAATCATGCTTTTACTAACAGAATGCCCGTCTAGTAATGAAGAACGAATCAAAATTTTGTCTGTGGCTGTGCTACTTTCTCCTGCACCCTAATTGGAAAAAACAGTCTGCATCAGATCATATGAATTTATATGTACCAACATCTTTTTTCTTCCACTATCAGATAAAATATTAGTACTGAAGTCACCACATATAACTAATTTCTGATACTGTCTATAAAGTGAATCAAGAACCCTGTCTAGCTTAAGAAGAAATGCTCTGAAGTCAGAGTTAGGGGACATATAAACAACGACAATTAGAAGTTTAGTGTCACTAAATTCAACTGCCTCTGCACAACATTCAATTATCTGTTCAGTGCAGTGCACTGCAATCCTCCCACTCAAAAAACTCTGAACAAATCCCACACTGTAACCCACTACTCACAAACCTATGACAGAGCCCACACATCTTACTCATAGTAAAATTTTACAGTTACTGAAGTTCACAAATATGGAAGTTCATTCTGTAGAGAGGAGTTATTACACGAAATCTTTTAGGGAAGCTACAGAAATGCACAAACATGACAATAGTTTCAAAAGGAAGCCTCAAGGTTTGTTTGCTTGTTTTGTTTTGCTTTAGGGCGCAAGTACAAATGGGGTCATACACATCCATGTCAGAAGTATGGGACACGAACACAGAGAGGATTTAAACAACTATATGTCAGTCCCAATTGACATAAGAGCAGGAATTTGGAAAAAAAAGGCTGAAAAAGACCCCATACGCAAATGGAGGTTCAAAACTAAAAATTAAATGGCCTCACCAAATTGCTTTGGCAGATAAGTAAGAGGCAACCAACAGCCCGCGCATCATTCATTAAAATGGCTGATAAATCAGACGGCACACCCAAAATGGAACGCAAAAAAAAAAAAAAAAAAAGGCAGTCCATCAGGAAGTAGTGGACAATTAAAATTTGGGCACAATATGTACAAAGTGGTGGGGTAGCGTCACTTAGCAAATAACGATGGCTAAAAAGGCAGTGCCCAATACACAGCCGAGTTAAAATAATCTCCTCAAAGTGGAAGGGCCAAGAGGTGGTCATCCAAGGCGCTGGGAGAGGCTTAACAAGCCGAAGATTATTCCCTTGAAGGAAGGACCATTGGCAATGCCAATGGTACACCACCTCCTGACAGACAGCAATGCAGATATCATCAGAAGGAATATAGGTACTCGCGGGCTGAGGTACGAGGACTGTAGCCTTGGCAGCAGCATCAGCAGCCTCGTTTCCTAGCAGATTGACATAACCAGGAACCCACAGAAACATGACACTGGCTCCACCGAAAGTGAGTAAGTAACAGGTTTCCTGAATATGCTGCACTAAGGGATGGGCAGTGTACAGCACACAGACTTTGAAGGGCACTGAACGAGTCTGAGCAGAGGACACAATTAAAAAGCCTGTGATTCCAGATGTACTCCGTGGCCTGAGGCTCGGCAAAGGACTCAGCTGTAAATACTGAGGAGTGTGCTAGAAGCCGATACCTAAACACACAAGTGCCAATGACGAAGGCACACCTGACCCCAAGGTCAGTCAAAGAGCCATCAGTGTATGCAAAGGTACAATGCCAAGTTCCTTGTGAAGGTCGTGAAACTGAAGGCGATTGACCGAAGCTGGGGTAGTGTCCTTAGGAAGCGAATGAAGGCCAAGGTTAACATGGGCCGCTTCATGAAGCCATGGTGGTGAAGGGTTCACACCCATCGGGACAGTCACAGGCAGTGTGAAGTGAAGCCGCCGTAAGAAGTGCCAAAAGCATACTCCAGGAGGTAATAGAGAAGAGGGACGAGCTCCATACTCAGTATCAAAGGAATCATCGAAGAAGGATGCATAGGATGGGTGGCCACACATGGCAGACAAACAGCATGCATACTTGCTGAGGAGAAAGTCACGGTGGTAGGATAGTGGTAGTTCAGCAGCAGACTCAACCAGGCTAGTGTAAAAGGCACCCGTGTGCAAATGGATGCCACAATGGCGGATAGTGTTGAGGTGGCGTTACAGGAAGGGCTGTGCAGATGCATAAACGAAGCACCCATAGTCTAGTTTGGAACAAACAAGGGCCCAGTGCAAATGGAGGAAGGTGGTTTGATCGGCACTCCAGAAAGTACCATTGAGGACATGTACGACATTGAGGGACCACGTACAGTGGGCTGCCAGGTATGATACATGGGAGGATTACGAGTGTTTCCTATGGAGCATGAGCCCCAGGAATTTCATAGCTTCTACGAATGGAAGGGCAACAAGCCCAAGATGGAGAGATGGTGAGAGAAACCATTTGCGTCACCAGAAATTCACAAAAATGGTTTTGTCAGTGGAAAAGCGAAAGCCATTGTCGATGCTCCAGGCATGAAGACAATCAAGACAGCACTGAAGACTGCTCAGTGAGACATGACCATGGAGAACTGCAATAGATGGCAAAATCGCCAACAAAAAGGGAGCCGTGGATGCCCGGCAGCAGAAGGGCCATTATAGGATTGATGGCGATAGCAAAGAGGGTGACGCTCAGGACAGAACCCTCAGGCACCCCACTTTTCTAGATAAAGGTGTCTGACAAGGCACAACCCACATGCACCTTGAAAACTCGTTCTTGTAAAAATGCCTGAAGAAAACAGGGCACGTGACCATTGAAGCCCATGTACAAAGAGCATGGAAAATACCAGTTCTCCAACAGGTGTCATAGGCCTTCTCCAAATCAAAAAACACCGTCACAGTCAGGGATTTCCGCAGAAAACCATTCAGGAGATGCGTGGACAAAGTAAAATGGTCGACTGCAGAACGCTGCACTTTAAATCCACGCTGTGCATTCATTAGTAAATGGCAGGACTTGAGCCATTACACCAGCCAACATGAATCACACATTCCATCACCTTCCAAACGCAACTGGTAGGAGAGGTGAGGCAGTAGCTAGAAGGAAGGTTTTTGCCATTACCGGGCTTAAGTATGGGTATGATCGTGGCTTCATGCCAGCGTATGTGTTAAGCAGTTAAGCAGAAAGTGCTTGCCCACAAGAAAAAGGTGCTGCAACATCTGAAAGTGGATGACATCTGGCCCTGGGGCAGAGGATTGGCATGAGCTGAGAATATTATCTAGCTCCCTCATACTAAAGGCGTAATTGTAGCACTCATGATTCAGAGAAGAGAAGGGTATCGCCCGAGCCACCTCCGCCTATTTCCAATGGAAGAAGGTAGGGTGATAGTGGGAAGAGATCAAAACTTCTGCAGAATAGCAGGCCAAGATATTTGAGATAGCAATAGGGTCCACGATGACATCGTCAGCTACTGTCAGGCCAGAAATTGGGGAATGGATCTTTGTTCCAGGGATCTGTCGGAGGTTGGCCCCCATCACAGAGGAAGGTGTAGAACTGCTAGAACTAGCTATTTTGCTATCCTGAAGAATGTGACGATACTTTGCACACATCTGTTTATGATGAAAGCAGCTTGCTTGCGTAGGGTGCAGTTAAAAATGCAGAGAGCACTTCTATGTGCACGAATTGTGTTGCGGCCTGCCTCAGTCCCAGCCTCAAGGGGAATGGATCCTGGAAGTCCATGCCGCATATAACAACTGTTGCAGGTAGCAACGGGAGAGCTGCAGCAGAAATAACCATAGAAAAGCCTTTGGATGTTGGCGCACCAGGTACATATAATCTGTGCCCATGAGCTCAACTCCAATCCAACACTAGCAGTTGGCAATGTCAGCCATTTGTGCTCGTGAAACATCAGAAAAATTATCAAACAAACGTCAGCTAAGGAACCAGAGACAGAAGCAAAGAAGAAATATGTCAACTACGAATGTACTGTAATGCCAGTTCCCACCTGCAATCTTCAGATGCTAGTGTTTGGGTGATGAATCCACATACCATGTGTGGTAATACAGGCGAAGAGATCACAACTGTCATACTGTAGAGCATGCTGTGCAACAGGGTAATGTGTGTTGACTGTGCACAAGCTACGTGTATAGTCATTCATCCTGACTGGTAGGTTTTGTACCTTTTCACAGGTGGCCTTCCATTTGATAGCCCATGTTTTGGCAGTTACAGGGCTCATATAGGTGGTTGGAGAATGGTGCACAGGGCACGCCAAGAGTGGATCACAGGAGTGGGAAGCCATATAGTATGGAAAAGGCTGAAAGAGCAGCATAGGATCTAACCAGAATATTGCAGAGATTGGGAAATCAATACATTCCAGAACAGGGTAACTGCTGTAAAGAATCTGATTCTGAACAAATTTACTTGTCTTTAATGCTAAGGCTGCATCAGGGTAAATGTTTGATGTACAAAGGATGAAAACTTAATAATATAAGTACCACTGCTTGTTAGTAGGTTTCGTATGAATAGAAGTTTGTATCTGACACTCAGGGAGGGCGACGTCAAAATGAAGGAGAGTAGCATAGGATTCAAAATAGGATCATCCCAGTAATACCTCATCCAAGTGATCCAGGGAAAGATGGGCACAGGAAGGAGCCATTCTGGTTCCCACTGCCATGCCCCTGATCTGTTCGTATGGGGGGGGGGGGGGGGGGGGGGGGGCGAGGGTGGTGAGCACATCCACCCAAAAACTAATAAATTTGCTTTGGATTTTAAAACTGACATTTTAAGAAATTGATGAAATTTGTCTGGAAGAAAGAACACACTGTATCATGCTGAAGGTAGTCAGATATTTCCACATATGATACATGTCATATTTCATTAGTGCTCGAGTCTCTGTAGTAAGCTACAAATGGGTGAATTGCAGTCTGAACTATTCCAGTGGAATCCTTGTACCTCATCCTGAATGGTGGCAGAGTAATTTTCTGCAAAGTCACAAACAACAAGAAACTCATTTACTGTGAGACCTTCTTCAGTGAGTTTTCAGAAATGTGACTGCTGCTGGGAGATAATTGAGTGCAGAAGGAGCTGTTGTAACCTTGATGCAAACACCTCAGTGAAATAATCTAACAGTCTTGCCACACCTGGACGATAGGGTCATGAACCTAAGAAACATGCTGGTAGTGCAGGATTACATGTAACAAATGATACACAGTGCTTATATAATGGTAATGTGTATTCTTCACTCTTTGTTAGTGTTTTAAGTTTACAACCTTCAATCATTAACTTGCAAAACACACACACAGGGAGGGAGGGAGGGAGAGAGAGAGAGAGAGAGAGAGAGAGAGAGAGAGAGAGAGAGAGAGAGAATGGGTTCCACTGGCATTGGCAAGAACACAGTGCTTTGGCCGCAACTCAATAAATTTGGAGAATCCAATATTTATATCTAGGTATTTATCTTTGAAATATGCATACAGTTTCTTTAAGGTTGTGCAACACTGGCTGCTTTTGTTTATGTATTGTGATTCCATTTTCTTTCACAGACACAAAGTCCTCTTCTTGGCATCATAAGGCTCACACCATGATCACAGTAAAAATCACACACACATAATGTCTTACCTGGCTTTGGAATTGGTGTCACTAATATAGCATCTTCTGCTACTATCTGTTTTGCTCTCCATACAATGTTACCTGAAGCAGAAAATTCTTTCATATTTTTCCTTATACTCCAACTCTTTGGAAGTACAGTTAGAATTTGTGTTGTGTCACACACACAGTCTGAATTGTGAAACTTATCTTTCAGCTGGGTGATAATTTCACTTTCTGCATTTTCACTCACTCAGTCATGCCACATAAGTATGCTCAAACACTGAGGCTTTTTTTCAGTTTTTGCTTTGGATACTTTCTCACTCTGAAGCCTCTTTCTTCATGGGAGATTCACCTAAATACTGAAGGCTACTATTTAAAGCATTGAATGACAGATCTGATGATACTTCATCTTCACTTAAATCTTCTCTGGAAGCACCCAGCACAACTGAGGCAATATCTGCAGTGATTGTTGGGTTTTGCGATTTTTTTTTTCCCTACATTTACTACAAATTTTTTCACCTAACAATTCATTAGGATATTTGTTTATCATACACTCCTGAACAGTCCTTAAATTCTTCTGCACACTTGCATGACCTTCCCTGAACGGCTTGCAACAATACAATTTTGACTTGAAATCTATTTTTTTACTAAATTTTACTTTATGACACATTTGCACTGCACTCTTTGTTAAACAAGACACAGCCATAAAACATATGAAAAAAAATTGGCATAATATATAGAGCTCATTGGACTAATGGTGACTAGTTGAAATAAGAGTTTGTGATTGGCTGTTCACTAAAACCGACTAAGTTGATTGGTTGAAATAAAAGCATCTCAGTAACTGAATTAGAACCAGAATTACAGTCATTTATGTTGTGACATGTGCATGTAAATTTAGCACAAATTCCAAACTTCCTAGACCTGTGACTTTCTTCACAGTTGTAATACACATCTGCAAATTGGTATTTTTCCATCTCTTATCTGGGGCATTAAATGCATCATATCTGAAAGAAATCCGAGAGGGTGAGGTTGAGAGGTGTGTGGAGTTGACATGGAATGACCCATTTGCCACAGTTAAATTCCGCCTTTGTCATTCCTAACATATTACTGAAATTAACACCATTAAATTAATCATGTTTTTATTTACTTTTAGAAAAAAAAGTATTTAACTAATAATTTGGACAGGATGAGTTTTTTCACGATTATCTCAGTTTCACTTATCAAGCAGTTAGCAGCTTTTGAATCTGAGCTACTGAAATTTATCTAGCACATCAGTTATCTAGCTTATCACTTAAGATTCTATGAACATAGTGGTATTTCTCATCTACTACCCAAAGATAAGCCTGAATGACAAGACATTCATGTTTATTGACTTTATTTTATTGCCGTCTGGTGTACATACCATGATACTAGGCCACATTACATTAGCAGCACTCTAAGATTATTTTGAATTATTTTGTTAGTTCATACAGACCACATGGCAGCTTTAATTGTATGTGCAAGTTAGAATATCTTAAAAAGTCAAACTAATTAATAAATAATACTGTAAACTACATATCAAAGCTATGCCTCTTCTAACTTTAGCTTTTTTCATAGGTTAAAATTAAGTTTATCTCAGCTGTTTCATTAAAAGAATAGATATGATTTTGCAAATGGTGAAATACATTTGGGGCTAAAATGTATAAAAAAGAAATTAATGTGTTACAATCAGTATGTACTAACAGTTAAAATTAGTCTTCTTTTAAACATATTTGATAACACAAAATTTGTGGCTTACTTAAAATTCACAATATTAACTGCACAATCTATCACTAATTATTAAATTCATTTCTGGATTAATTTATGAAATAATGATATATTTTAGCAATGATTAATCTTTTGTTTTGTAAACTCTTTTGCGTATAATGAGTACGGCAGAATGTAATAGTGGTGGGCATGCCTCTGATGGAAACATATTTTGCTAAATTTGTCAATGTAATTATCGGTTTTTTGAATGTGGAAATTGTTAAGTCAGTGTGATTTAGAAGAATGGGATAAAATAAAGAGATTTTCATAGCAACAGGCAACTCTTCAACAGTTATTTCATAACCACGAACCTAAGAAATCTAAATTCAGTTAAAAGAAAGTACTCCTAGACAAGACTGAGCCATCTACGACGACGAGATAACCAAGATAAGTAAAAAGTTGTTCTTTTGTAATCTTACTCCTCTCGAAGTTAAGATTTGTGTAGGGAATGTGACTTTTACGGTGATGTGGGGAGGGTACGATTACAAGGTGTACTTAACTATTATTATTATTATTATTATTATTATTATTATTATTATTATTATTATTTTCACTTGTTACTCCCTGCCTGCACCTACTCAAACTTGCAGCAGTGAAATATAACAGTCAGTCACCAATCAACCAAGCGATACTGAAAACCATCAATTATTCAGCACTAATGTCGGTAATTTGCTTATTTTTGCATGTCACTTGCATCCCAGCCGACTCGCATTTTCTCCCCTAGATACTAAGCTATACTTACACTAAGTTCAGTTTAATTTTCTCCAGACATCCCAGTTATTCATATATCGAATCCCTTCTTCCCTCCTCTAGCCCCACACCTAGAGAAGTATTAGTGGTGCCCTACATACTTTTTTCCAAGGAGTAAATCATGTTTGGATGACATGTTCCCAGCATTCCAGAATAAGCCCTGCTTACCTCCCCACCCCCTTCCGGGTTTAACAAGCAGAGAAGAAATATTGGGCATTTAGCAGAAAGCACGAAACTGCATAATAAAACACTGGGGACCCAAAATCAGAGACTAGAAAAAACAAACAAATTGAATGTCATAACTATGACCTTATTTAAAAAAAATAAGAAGAGGAAGAAGAGTTAAATCGACAAGGGCCTCAAAGGGGCTAAAGATGATTTTCCCAGAAAAGTAGGGGCTAAAGATGATTTTAGCACAAAAACAATATTTTTAAGTAGTTGGAGGTCAGGAAGGGGGTAGGAAAGGATGCAAGGAGGGGATAGTGGGAAAGGGATAGATAGGTCTTTCGACAGGTCTGCAGCACACAGGACAAAAAACTACTGAAAGAGATGTAGCAAGGTGGAATGGGGGAGCACAGGTAAAAAAGAAGGGGGAAAGACAAAGCTGAAGGTGAAGAAAGGAAGGGGGAGGGGTTGAAAAGAAGGGAAGAGGGAGAGCTACATGGTAAGTGGGTGGGGAGGGGCCGAGGATGTGGAGGGGGATGGGGGAGGAGGGGGAGAAAAGGTGTGAGAAGGCAGTGCATTATCTGGATGGTGAAGGAGTGGTATCGACAAGAGTGAGAAGGGAAATGGCAAGGTGGGGCAGTGGGAACATGTTAGCAGAGGTTTGGGCCGGGGAGTCTGCGAGAATGCAGGGTATGATGGAGAGAGAATTCCCAGCTGCTTAACTCCGAGAAAAACTAGGGCTGGAAGGAACTATCCAAATGGTGCACATTGTAAAGCAGCTGTTTAAACCATTTGTGTTGTGGTGCACAGCCCCTACCTGGATTGTCAGGTTTGTGGTTTGCCAGGATTTTGTGGTCGTTTTTGATGTGAGTAGAAGGTTACTTGTCATGCCCACATACAATGAGGTACGGCAATTGCAGCATAGCTGATGTAACATGGCTACTTTCACATGTGACCCTGCCTCTTATTTGGTAGGAAAGGCCTGTGTGTGGATTGTGGTAGGTGGTGGTAGATGGTTGTGTAGGACAGGTCTTTGGAACTTTGTTGACCACAAGAAAATGTCCCATCGGGTGAAGGATTAGGATTAGAATTAGGATTGTAATAAGGATGAACAAGGATATTCTGTAGGTTGGGAGGCTGGTGGATTGCTAGTTTGTGGGATGTGGGTAAGATTTTGCATAGGACTGGTTAGCAGGTTCACTGGTATTAGAGGAGCAGATGGCACAGGAGATTTATTTATGGGTCAGCTGCTTTGTATACTGTGTATCAGTAAACCCTATGGTGAAACAATCAGTATATTTCAGCAGCTCCTACAGATGCAGCATTTATGGATTGAGAGGCTGTAACGAGAGACTTTTGACATGGGACAGATGCAGCCGTCAAAGTGAAGGTACTGTTGGTGGTTGGTGCAGTTGATAAGGACATATGTATAGATGGAGCCAGATAATGAATGGAGATCCACATATAAGTAGACAGTTCTGTGGACTGAGAAGTATCACGTCAAGCAGGTTTGAGAGTAGGTTTTGATGTTATGGAGGTAGGACCAAAGGTTGTACTTGCTGAGTGTTCAGATCATGGAAACCTCATCAATGAATCTGAGCCAGACAAGAGGTCTCACATGTTGACTGGATAGGAAGGTTTCCTCCAGATGGTCCACAAATAAGTGGGCATAAGATGGTGCTAAGCAAGTACCTATGGCATTTGTTTGTATAGCTGGCTTTTGAAAGTGTAATATTTCTAGGTCAAGATGTGGTTGGCTAGGAGGATTAGGAAAAAGAGGAGGGTTTGGTATCAGTAGGGTGTAGAAAAAGAAAGATTTGGCGGCCCCAAGACCATAGGTGTGGGGGATGTTTGTGTACGAAGACATTGCATTAACAGTGACCAACAAGGAGTTTGCTGGTACTGGGAGAGGAACCATGGAGAGGCAGTGAAGGAAGTGAGCACTGTCTTTCATGTACAATGGGAGGTTACAGACATGAGTTTGGAAGTGAACTCCAGCCACCACAACCTGACCCAGAATTATTTCATTTTCGAAGGTCAAATTTGCAAACAAATCCTTATTACTGACATGGGTACTCGCATGGCACTATTCAATGCCTACCTATTTATGTGCTACCTGGAGGAATCATTCCTATCCAGTCAGCACCTAAGACCTCTTGTCTATTTCCAATTCAGTGATGACATTTTCATGATTTGGACTCACATCATTAACAACCTTTGCTCTTTCCTCCAAAATCTCACCTGTTCCCAAACCCATTTCATCTGGTTCTTCTCATTTCATCTAGACACCTTCCTAGATGTTAGTCTCCACCTCACAGATGGCTCCATATGTACATCCATCCATCTCTAGTGCACCATCCTGAAAGAGTATTTAAGCTATGATGACATGTAGCACACCACAACACAAATGACTTCAACGGCTGCTTCACTACGCAAGGCTAATTGGATAGACCCTTCCAGCATAAGTTTCTCTCTGAACTACACAAATGAGAATTCTCTCTTACAAGACATCCTGCATTCTCACACTGCTCTAGGCCTGTTATCTCCACTAAACTGTTCCCACTGCCTCACCTTACCTTTTCCCTTCTCTCCACATCACTCCTCCTCCTCTGTCCAGATTATGCACTGCTTGCTCCCTCCCTCCTTTTCTCTCTCTTCACATTCACCTTTCTATCCTCCCCCTCACCAATTTCTCCCTCTTCCTACATCTCTTTTTGCTGAAACTTCTCTACACCCTTTGTCGTGTGGTGAAATTGCAGAGTCATTCGTTCAAAGACCTGAGTCTTCCCCACTATCCTTAGCTCCTCTCCACCTCCACCACATCCACTAATCTCCACAATCAGTAATTAGTCTTTCTGTGGCCACAGGAATACACATTTGGGTATCTGCATTGTTGTGTGTGTGAATGTCACCATGTTTGCTAGAAAACGTGCTAGTGCTTTAAAGCTAGTGTGAATACTGTTCCTGTAACATGTTTCGGTACTCCAGGCATTGATGCACTATTGCTGAATGATTATCTTTTCCTTACTTCATGTTTTTTGTAGTTCAGAATGTGTAAGAAATATTGCCCACATTGAAATCAACAATGTATATGAGGCATTGTCAACTTGGAGCATTTCCACATGCTACTGCATTCGGACAAACCCAGCCGGCCTTTACTTAAATGTTATCTGACAATTGTTGTTGTTGTTGTTGTTGTTGTTGTTGTTGTTGTCGTCGTCTTCAGTCCAGAGACTGGCTTGATGCAGCTCTCCATGCTACTCTATCCTGTTCAAGCTGCTTCATCTCCGAGTAACTACTGCAACCTACGTTCTTCTGAATCTGCTTAGTGTATTTATTTCTTGGTCTCAGTCTATGATTTTTACCCTCCACACTTCCATCAAGTATTTAATTGGTGATCCCTTAATGCATCAGATAACGTCCTACCAACCAATCCCTTCCTCTAGTTAAGTTGTGCCACAAATTCCTCTTCTCCCCCAATTCTATTCAGTACTTCCTCATTAATTAAGTGATCTACCCATGAAACTTCACAATTCTTTTATAGAACCACATTTCAAAAGCTTCTATCCTCTTCTTGTCTGAACTGTTTATTGTCCATGATTCACTTCCATACATCGCTATACTCCATACAAATACTTTCAGAAAAGGCTTCTTGACATTATGTTAACAAATTTCTCTACTTCAGAAATGCTTCCCTTGCCACTGCCAGTCTACATTTTGTATCCTCTCGACTCTGACCATCATCAGTTATTTTGCTCCCCAAATAGCAAAACTCATCTACTATTTCCTACTCAAATTCTCTCAGCAGCACCCGATTTAATTCAACAACATTTCATTATCCTCATTTTACTTTTTTATATGTTCATCTTATAGCCTCCTTTCAAGACTGTCCATTCCATTCAACTGTTCTTCCAAGTCCTTTGCTTTCTCTGACAGAATTACGTCGTCATCGGCAAACCTCAAGGTTTTTATTTCTCCCTGGGTTTTAATTCCTACTCCAAATTTTTCTTTGCTTTCCTTAACTGCTTGTTCAATGTACAGATTGAATGGCACTGGGGATAGGCTACAACCTTGTCTCACTCCCTTAACCATTGCTTTCCTTTTGTGCCCTCTTATAACTGCCTTCTGGTTTCTATACAAACTATGAACAGCCTTTCATTCCCTGAAATGGACCCCTGCCACCTTCAGAATTTGCAAGAGAGAATTCCATTAAAGGTTTGCAAAAGCTTTCACCGAGTCTACAAATGCCTTTCTTTAACCAATCTCCTAAGATAAGACGTAGGCTCAGTATTGCCTCGCGTTTTCCTACATTTCTACGGAATCCAAACAGATCCTCCCCAAGGCCAGCTTCAACCAGTTTTTCCATTCATCTATAATGAATTCGAATTAGTATTTTGCAACCATGACTTATTAAACTGATAGTTTGCTAATTTTCACATTATCTGACAATAGAGACTTATATCAAAATAACTACGTTAATCATTAGCACCTGAGTATTTTTCTAGTTACAAAGTTAAGTTGCGTGTTGGGTTGACTTGGATACAGGAGTGTGCTTTATGGGTTATTTTGTCATGCATAAACAGAAATTTTCAAAATTTGGTCTTTTTCCAGGAGAGGGCTGGGGAGAATTCAATTTTAAAACTGATGGCAGCGTAATTTTTTGCCAAGTCTGACAAAAGAAGCAAACAAACACAGGTTATTTTGATCATTAATTTCGTCTAACAGTCTGCTTGCTAGTCTTCTCCCCTCGGCTTTTCAAATGAAAATTTAAATTAGTTTACAGACATGTATATGAGACTCATAGATGACATTTTACATGATCATGTTCTTATTTTTTAGTTACTGCTATCTTCTTAGTGTTCATTTGTTTAAATTTTAGATAAGATACAATAAAGTCACATTTTCCTCAGCAAAAGGTTCTGCAGCTCACATTACAAGTGTCACTAGGAAGAAGAACAAACAGATTCAATGAACAATTTCATCTGTGACCAGCAGTGCAGTTGATAGCTTTAAGGTAGACTTGTGTGAGGCTCTAGCGTCTGTTAAAGTGCCATGGAACATGCTGAACAACCCTATTTTTAAGAGCTTTCTAGAGTGTACCAGTGGCTGCAACATACAACATGAGTAGCCACTGCACAAAAATTATTTGGTTGGTTGAGGGTTAAAGGGACCAAACTGCATAGGTCATCGGGCCCTTGTTTCATAAACACACAGAGCACAGTGAAATCATCCATTTGTCTTTCGAAGCACAAGATAAAAATTCCAAGGGAAGAAAATCCCCACGGTCAATAATAAAGAAACATGGAAAATGGAGCACAGCAACAAAAACAACAGAGAAGAAAGGCAGAAAGAATTAAAACTGTACAGCAGAGGATCATGGCTGGCTGATCACGAAAATAATAGGATGAGCCAGCCACTCTGCAACATGTGAAAACCTCCACCTAAAAGATTAGGATGGAGTCGAATTACAACACAAAACTAACTAAAAATACAGCTCAAAAGAGGGTGAGATAATAAAATTAAATAGAGCTATAAAAGCCGATTGCACGAATAAAACGTAAAACCCGATCTGCCACAGAAACATTGTCACCTAAAAGAGAGGATAAATCACCCTGGAGAGTAAAAGCACACCTGAGAGCAGTTAAAAGAGGACATTCCAACAACAGATGCGCCACCGTCATGGTTGCACCACAGCGACAATAACGGGGGTCCTCTCGACGCAGCAGACGACCATGCGCCAGCCAAGAGTGACCAATGCGGAGCCTACACAGAACAACAGAATCCCTGCGAGAAGCCCGCATGGAGGAACCCCATAAAGTCGTGGTCACCTTTACTTGCCGCAGCTTATTAGGTGCAGACAGAGTGCACCATTCGTCTTCCCACATCCCAAAGACTCGACGGTGCAAAATCTTTCGGAGATCAATTGCCGGTAGGCCGATCTCCAGCGTCTGTTTGCGGGTAGCCTCTTTGGCTAACTCGTCGGCAAGTTCGTTTTCCGCGATTCCAACGTGGCCCAGGGTCCATATGAACACCACCGAACGACCACGCTGTTCAGAGTGTGAATATGGTGCCGCCACATCGTGTCATATGCTCTAGAGAGGTCGAAAAAGACTGAGACGATGTGTTGGCGCTTGGAAAAAGCAATGCGGATTGCAGACTCAAGGAAGACCCCAAAGTATCGGCGGTGGAACGGCCCTGACGGAAGCCGCTCTGGCACGGAGCCAGAAGATCCTGAGACTCGAGCAGCCAACACAGCTGTCGACTCACCAGACGTTCCAAGAGCTTGCACAGAGTATTTGTCAAGCTGATGGGCCGATAGCTATCCACATAAAAATTATTTGAAAAAGGTGTATGAAAAGGCTATTGCTGATATTTAAACAGACACTGGTGACGACTACAACTGCTTTTCAGTTGCCAAGACCACTGACAGTTGTGGCAGACTTATAGCTAATGTCATAGTGGGTTTAATATTTTCAATAAAAGACTTTTCATTAGAGTATTATAAAAAGATAAAACAGTGATAGCACGGGTACATATTCCAAGTAACTGTTTATGCATTTTTTATTGCTGATATAAGGAACTGTTAACCTTTTATTTTCCACAAAGAACTAGAGTAACTGTACCAAAATATAACAAAACTTTCTATTTAACATTATTGTTTGTCATATTTTCCACTAAAAGCTAACCTACAAAGGACTGGAACAAGAGAATAAACTGCTAAAATCCATTTATAAAAACGCAAAAATCTGGGCCCTGCTGATGACAAGCAATAAGACGTCAACATATCCTGAAAGCTCTCATAATTTAAAGTAATGGGCCAGTAGATGCCACCTCAATCTCTTTGAAGCTGACATACCAAGATCTAAAATGTTATCTGACATCTAGTACCTGTTCAAAGTTTTCCAGAAATCTCCTGTTCAGTCAAGTTAGTTGGTTCAGAATATTTAAAGGTAGTCTCCAAAAGTTGTTACATATTTCAATATCCTCACAAATATCCATAATCCCTCTTATTCAGCCTATGAAGGACATGCACTTCAGTGACTATTCTTGGGACATCATGTCCATCCACATGAGCTGAAAGCTGAAGATAATGGCACAGGTAGCACAAGGATTCACACAGAGCATGCAAGTTGGACGAAACAGCACGACACACTGAAGACATCATCACGAAGCACCACAAATAAAAAGGTACGGCTAAACTTTCAGGAAACATTCCTCACACACAAAGAAAATATGTTATGTGGACATGTGTCCGGAAACGCTTACTTTCCATGTTAGAGCTCATTTTATTACTTCTCTTCAAATCACATTAATCATGGAATGGAAACACACAGCAACAGAACGTACCAGCGTGGCTTTAAACGTTTTGTTACAGGAAATGTTCAAAATGTCCTCGATTAGTGAGGATACATGCATCCACCCTCCGTCAAATGGAATCCTTGATGAGCTGATGCAGCCCTGGAGAATGGCGTATTGTATCACAGCCATCCACAATACGAGCATGAAGAGTCTCTACATTTGGTACCAGGGTTGCGTAGACATGAGCTTTCAAATGCCCTCATAAATGAATGTCAAGAGGGTTGAGGTCAGGAGAGTGTGGAGGCCATGGAACTGGTCCGCCTCTACCAATCCATTGGTCACCAAATCTGTTGTTGAGAAGCACACGAACACTTCGACTGAAATGTGCAGAGGCTCTATCGTGCATGAACCACATGTTGTGCCGTACTTGTGAAGTCACATGTTCTAGCAGCACAGGTAGAGTATTCCGTATGAAATCATGATAACGTGCTCCATTGAGCGTACATGGAAGAACATGGGGCCCAATCAAGACATCAACAATGCCTGCCCAAACGTTCACAGAAAAATCTGTGTTTATGGCGTGATTGCAAAATTGCGTGCGAATTCTCGTCAGCCCACACATGTTGATTGCGAAAATTTACAATTTGATCACATTGGAATGAAGCCTCATCCGTAAAAAGAATATTTGGACTGAAATTAAGATTGACACATTGTTGGATGAACCATTCGCAGAAGTGTACCCGTGGAGGCCAATCAGTTGCTGATAATGCCTGCACACGCTGTACGTAGTATGGAAACAACTGGTTCTCCCTTAGCAGTCTCCATACAGTGATGTGGTCAACGTTACCTTTTACAGCAGCAACTTCTCTGATGCTGACATTAGGGTTATCGTCAACTGCACGAAGAATTGCCTCGTCCATTGCAGGTGTCATCGTCGTTCTAGGTCTTCCCTAGCCGCGAGTCATAGGCTGGAATGTTCTGTGCTCCCTAAGACGCTGATCAATTGCTTCGAATGTCTTGTCAGGACACCTTCGTTCTAGAAATCTGTCTCGGCACAAACGTACCGCGCCACGGCTATTGCCCCTTGCTAATCCATACGTCAAATGGGCATCTGCCAACTCCGCATTTGTAGACATTGCACTGGCTGCAAAACCACATTCGTGATGAACACTAACCTGCTGATGCTACGTACTGATGTGCTTGTTGTTAGTACTGTAGAGCAATGAGTCGCATGTCAACACAAGCACCGAAGTCAACATTACCTTCCTTCAATTGGGCCAACTGGCAGTGAATCGAGGAAGTACAGTACATACTGACGAAACTAAAACGAGCTGTAACATGGAAATTAAGCGTTTCCGGACATGTCCACATAACATCTTTTCTTTATTTGTGTGTGAGGAATGTTTCCTGAAAGTTTGGCCGTACCTTTCTGTAACACCCTGAATAAAGTTTTCCTTGAAGATAGCAAATCAAGCTCTGAGTATTCTACCTTCATCTGACAGCAAAAATAACTACAGTTCTTCTTCAGTTGTAAAGCTATTGTAACACTGTTTTCATGATTCCTCATATTGGAGCCTTGTATTATCTGGTTTTGGCAGACCACATTTACAATCAAGGTATCTGAATCACGTTAGTGGTCAGGTCCTTGTCTTTTTATTTGTCACGTTTTTATCCACTTGTTCTTTCAAAGCTGTAGTTAAGGAAGAAAATATGTGATGCCTTTACACATACTCATTGCAAACAACAGTTTAATACAAAAACTTGCAAAATCATCATTTAGAGAGGTAGTTGTGTGTGTGTGAGAGAGAGAGAGAGAGAGAGAGAGAGAGAGAGAGAGAGAGAGAGAGAGAGATTTTTTTTTGGGGGGGGGGGGGGGGGAGGGGGGGAGAATGGGTTAAAATAAATGTGGGCTTTTTCCAAAGCGAGGAAATTTTCTGTTTCTTATACAAGTCCGTCTATTGTTCAGTGTCAGATTTAATTAGTAGTTCTTTAGAATCATACACATTTTCTCATTGTTTACTAATCATGTTAACATGATTCAGCTTTAAAAACTGGAGAGGATTTTGCTTCTCTTTTTGTTCCTTATTCCACAAGTCAAGAATGAATAATAGTATCACAAGACAAAGGTATTAAAGCAGATGCAATCTACAAATCTACACAAAATATAACTGTACTATCTTGTAGGAAGAATACTTACTCATTCCAGGTGGACTTCCCAAATTCATCTGTTTATCAACCTCTGATTGCAGCTGCTTTAATTTCTCTGCTTCTTCTTCCATTTCTCTCACTCTTGCTTTAATGGCCTCCAATTCCTCAAATAAAAATATAATGTAAGTTCACTCCACCTCTGGATGCCAATACCTTGCATTATAGCCAATTATAAAACGCGTATATTAATTCACTTTTAAAAAATAGTATACATGAAAGAAGACAAAAACTAAACACAGTTTTATCATAATGCAGCTGTTTCACACATTACACTTCTTTATGAACATAAGAAATGTCTCCATGAAAATCAAAGACACTGTTACAACGTTAACAAGCTGTTAAGTCTTAAAAGCATCTTCAGGCTATTTAACCCTCGCGTGTGGGTGCATTGAATTTTGTAACACAAGTGGGTCCATGGTGCACTCTGTACACATTTTAAGGATAGCTGTCTCCATGTTAACCAAGGTAAACATGAATGAGCAATAAACAATAATAAAATAAACTTACATTATATGAGCTAATCACTGTTTAATTAAAAATAAATTACTTTCGTTATATCACTCACATGATGTGTACAAGTCTTACCCCACAGCAATGACTTCCTGTAACCATTAAACAGCAAAGTTGCATTAGATCACAGCCAACCACTCATTATATTGTTAATTATCTCTTATCCGCCCACCTCATTGTGGGACTGTGCCACTAGATTGGAATATGGGTCATTCCCTTTCACAGATTGTACACTTTTCTCACCTAGCATGCCTTTTATTTTATATTACTGCTGCCCACTTGGATGTATGACAGCACAACTTAGCAATGGATTGGCTGAAGCATGGTACAGACTACCGAAAATTAAAAAGTACATGTTGAGGTATGACTTAGTTTCTCTTGATATTTTTGTGCTACTCTGGGTACATAATCATTGCTCTGAAATGAAGAGATTTGCACACAAGGGAAATTTGCAGCACGCTGTTTCAAACCTGCCAGAAGACCAATGACAAGAAATAGCACAATGGTGATATAATGGGATCAGATTTACACAATGGCACATTAGCTATTTTCACATTTCTGTTCATGGAATTTGCTGAAGGGTCACATTCATAACAAGTTCTTTCTTACTAAAATTTCATCAAGTACATAAGATTCTTCCTTAACTGCAGAACTGTATATTTGGAGAGGGGCTGTCTAATAAATTCTTTCCACTCCATTACATCACTGTGACCAGCTGTGACAGAGGAGAAACAAAATAGTAGCACTTTATAATTTTAAAATAGATACAGGGTGATTAAAAAGCAAAGAACTGATTTCAACTGCTTATTACAGAGAAATTATGAAATAAACACATTACACACATGACTGGATAATGGAAGGTTCAAATTTTTATATTTGCACAGACACTGAGTTCCACATGAGCCCCATGCATTGCCTGAGAAACATCAAAATGACAGTCCATTTCATTCCACATATGGATCAAATGGTCACTGTTTATTAAATTGACAACTTCATTTCTCAGCTCTTGAACGAACCCCGCAGAAAAAAATTGCGAGGTGTGAAGTCTGGTGATATGGAGGGCCTAAACTCAACGAACAAAATCTTGCTGTCCACCTCTCCCAATCCAACACTGTAGGATGGTGGGATTAAGATGATGATGACGCACCTCAAGGTGAAAGTGACACAGTAAGCCATCATGCTTAAATTAAAGTCACTGGAATATTCATGAAGTTGAGGAAAAACAAATTCTGTGCCATGCCCAGTTATGACACTCCTGTTACAGATTCCTCCTAAAAAAGGAAAATCCATAAACTTTGTTAGTAGAAACAGCACAAAACACATTCAGTTTCAGGGTTCCATGTTCAACGACACCAGATTTTGTGACTCCCAAATTCTTACACTATGACAGTTTACTTTACCCGATAGAGAAAACATTGATTCGCCCAAAAATGAGCCTTTCAGAGGAAATGTCCTCTGCCAGATCCTGTAGAACTGAAATGCAAAATTTGCACCCTTTGTTATGATTACCACGATGCAATTGCTGCCATAACTGCAACTTTTAAGGCTTCACAGGCAGGCATCATTTCAGAACATACCACGCTGTTGTTTACAGAAGCTAAAGTTCCTGGCCTGCCTGTCTTTTTTTACTTCTAAGGGCTCCATCTGAAAGCATGTGATACAATCTACATGTTCATCACACATGTATGGCCAAACAGTGCTCTTCCCTTTCAGGAATTTTGTATGCCAGTCGTAAATCTGCTTGTACAGAGGCAACTTCTAACTGAATCAATGGTGGAATGGATGTTCCACTTTAACAATGGATTGATTTTGTGCAAATTCCAACACAAAAAATAATTTCTCTTGTGATGATGTCGCCACATTGCACCAAACAAACGAACAAACAGACAAACAACAGTGTAGCTGTGTCAAAACTTTGAACCTTCCTCTATCCAATGACATGCTCAATGTTTACCCATCTTATATTGTTTGACTGTAATAAACAACTGAAATGCGTTCTTTCTTTCTTTGTCACCTGGTAAAATGACAGACTATAAATCTATCTTCCAAAAGCAGAAACGCAGCTGCTTCTGGGACTTGAAGATAATTGTAAAGTGAAGGGTGATAATGACCATTTATTACTCATATTTCTACATGAAAACAGTTGCAGATATGAAGCAAAACATTCAGATATGAGTTTCAGAGGCCGGGGTGGGGGTGGGGGGGGGGGGGTAAGATATGAGAAGTAAGAGTAAAATGTATGCGGAGAATTATGAAACGCAAATTACATTAAAATTAATATAAGGACCACATGTCAACATTTTCAGCACCATCAAAAACAAATCCATGCTACTATAGGATATTTGAATTTGAAACTATATTCATTGTAACTGAACTGACAATGCCTGTGACATCGCACAGGTAGTAGTGAGAAATGGCACCTGCAACCTAGTTGATATAGACTTAAAACAATTTTGAACAATTATTGGGCAGAGAAATTTATTTTGGGAATGTGGAAGACACACTTAGCCCCTAATTAATACACGTTGCCTGGCATACAAAGTAGCAAGACAAGAAAATGATATTGTGTGCGAAATTAAGCATATGCTGCTTTCTCTGCCAAAGTAATAGAAAGTCAAGCTAGCGGACATGAGTTAGTCTTCAAAAATTTGAAAGAGGGTTTTCTGTCGAAAGAAATGTTGGTAAGACATCAGTTGGATATTAATTCCAGCACCTACTTAATATAGGGACTACAGATCTGATGACAAAATGGTTGCCCCATTCTTCATGAAAACCAAACATCTGCCTGTTTCTCTTGATACGCAACACACACTGATTATTCGTATCATTACAATGCACCAGGTTACACAGAACTGAGAACTCACATAGTATTATGAAAAGAGGCACTGCCAGTGCTGCCTCGTGCACCCTATAGCTTCTCTTTTAAAAATTGAAGAGATTCCATTAGGTATATACAGCAACACAGCTTTTAGTTAGTTCAAAAAATAAAGTTACGTCTCAACTTGGAGCATTCTCAAAAATTGGTACTTTACTGCTGTATACCGAAAAGTTAATATTATGGCATTACAAGGTTCTCACCTGTCAGAAAACCATTACAAATTTCATATTGTCATCAGTGCAGCACTAAAGAACTAACAGGAAGTCACTATTATGTTAGAAATATGACAAAGAACTGTAGTTTTCCATAAGAATACAGATTGTTATGTAAACGTCTGAAATACTCTTCACTCTCGGCCGAGTCTGAACCTGAACTTTGTTATGAAAGCTAACATGCTAATCCATTGTGTAATGATTTTGGTGAAAGAACGGACAATTGCAAGGTTGCAATTTCAATCGTCAGTAAGGCTTATTTGAAAGTCTCCTGTTAACAATTACGACAGGAAAAATATTAACTACTAATGACTCAACGTGCATCAGAAAGGTGACAGAAAACGAGTGTCTGGGAGTTGTAGAGGTCAAACTTCCTTGGGATGTATGTATTACATTTCATAAAATGGACATCATCGACATTCAAGAAATGTTGAAGGCGAACCATTAACTTGCACTGTTAACACAGAATGCAAAATGGCGCACCACAGTGATCACAAAGGTTTGCACAATGGATACTGAAGGTAAACTCCTTGGGAGTTGCAAATTGTGCATGACAATTATCCAGGTATCCGCTCTCAAATAATGCATAGAGAATAATATTGGTGTAACAGGCAAAAGTCTGTCATGGAGCTTATCATGAAACTGGATATCCTTTAAGGCATAAGTTGCAGACACTGCAATAATATATTTTATAGGTATGGAAAAAACGAACATCTAGAGGCTGAATTTATACGTGGTTTCAGGTGGTATGACATGCAATGTTGCACTTTTTTCAGAGGGAATAGTTCGTTACAAAGGAGTATTTTGACCAAAAGCAGTGCTCTTACTGTAGATTAGTTCGCTTAAGCCCATTTCCCACTCTTGCTTGCTGTGACGTAAATATTCTCTACTGCCCCTGAAAGATCACGCACACAAGAAAGAATTGTAAGAGGGAGGGCAGAGCACCTCCAACTTCTCACAACACTTCTAGACAATTTACCATCTAGATTAACAGTTGGCATAATTGTATACTAATGTGTGTTAAAGCACTGATGTCAGTTGATTTTGATACAGCACTCTTGGTACCTCTTATTACCAGCATTCCTCTCATATCCATTTCCTCTTCAAATCTCTATTGGTCTGAGTTGAAAACAAATTCCTTACTGTACATGGTGGCAGCAAGTCAAGGAATATCTTAGGGAATTTGTTTAAAAAATTTATTTCAAAGGCCCAGTGAAATCTTTACAAGTTTTCTCCCAGAGTAACTTATGCTGTGCCTAGGTGACAAGTTACCTGTCTTTGAAAACCAAGGCAGTTCTGTCCAGTTAAAGCTGCTGACAAGAAATGCCCTGAGAGCTCTGCTGAAACTGCTAGCAAATTCACGCCAGTGGGTTTAGCCAACAGCGTGTGTGGGATACAGGTCCTGCGTGTGGACGCTGGAGTGTTCTGCGGTGCGGAACACAGCTGCCCTGCCCCCCCCCCCCCCCCCTCTCTCTCTCTCTCTCTCTCTCTCTCTCTCTCTCTCTCTCTCTCTCTCTCTCTCTCTCTCGTAATGCAGACCTTGAGCGGAACAGACATCTTTTTGGAAGGTTGAGCCTCTAGCTCTGCTTTTCATTACCGGCCACAACCTTAAGTTAACATGAACCACTTCCCCTTCCATTGCCCATTTCAATTAATTGTTCTACCTCCTAGACTGGCCTAAACCTGGTAACTTCCAAACCTAGGCACAGCCCTTGTACACTGTAGATTGAATCATATCCTTTTTAATGCACGTAATTTCCTGTTTTGTCATTTAATGGCAGCTGTGGATGTCCACTCAAATTCTGACTGCTCAACCTCCTGCACACTGTCATGAGGCTTTTACTATGCTGTAGATAATCTTACAAATATGTAATTATGTTAATTAAGGTTTAAATTATGTTTAGTACAGTGTTTAGTACCCACTCGTCGGACAGTGATTGTACTGTACTACCTTTCAATGGACATGGGATTTGTTGCCCTCTGGTTGACAAGGATGACGAATTAAATGGATCTCGCCTGTTTCAATATCACTTTCATCTATTAAGCAAGTATAATCATCATTATACACTTGTATGTTGCCGCATAGTCTAGCATATTTGATACCTCACATTCCACCGACTCACCTTGCAGTAATGCTAACATTTCATCTGCCACTTCTTTCTCATTCTGATGAAATGTCAACTTTGGCAACTGTTGTTGTAGATGTAATGCAACATTCACTTTGTTTATTGATGCCACTTCTCTGCTTTGTATCAACACCAGTAACACTGTAGCATTGTTGTGAGATATTCATCGACTTCGCAGTTCAACTACGCTCCATAGCCTCATACTGTACTCACCATTGGATGCCACGTGAAACAGCGGACAAAATACGGCGAGAAACCAGCCGTATACTGACAAAGGCGAAGTTACCAGCATCCAACATCACCAGGGCTGAGCGCCACGGCCTTCGAGCACTACGTAATGATGAAAGCATTGTGGTACTTCCCGCTGACAAGGGCAATGCCGTCGTAATTATGGAGTTCGAGGACTATGATACAAAGATCTGTGCGCTACTGAACAAAGATACTCTTACGCAACCCAACATCAAGAATAGTAAGAAAAACATCAGAACTTCTTAAGCGATCTTAAGTGGGAGACAGTGTGGTTAAGAATCTTCTCCCACAGGCACCTAGACCACCTACTGCTTATGGTTTACCGAAGATACACAAGAATGGGACGCCATTTCGCCTTATTGTGTCCACAATAGGTTCTCCAACATACAAGCTGGTGAAGTACTTGTCCAAGCTCCTCGCTCCACATGTGGGACACTGCGAACATCATATAAAAAACTCAGCAGAATTTATCAGCAGAATCAACCGCCTACGCCTTAGTGAGGACGATATTATGGTCAGTTTTGATGTAGTGGCGCTGTTTTCGAATGTGCCTTTCAAAGATTCTCTGGATCTAATTTCCCAGTACTTTGTAAGTGATGTGGTCGAGCTATTTAGGCACACTCTTACGCCATCCTAATTCTTAGTACAAAGGCCAGTATTACGATCAGACAGACAGTGTAGCAACGGGCAGCCCGTTTGCTCCAGCTGTTGCAAACCTCTTCATGGAGAATTTTGAGGATATTGCCATAGATACTGCGCCACTGAAAACTAAGCGTTTCTTTCGATACGTTGATGACACGTTCGTCATTTGGCCACACGTATGCGAGAAATTAGACGAGTTTTTGGAACACCTCAATGGCATCAACAGTAATATCCAGTTCACCATGGAGGTGGAAAAAAGATAAAGCATTGAACTTCCTCGACTTCCTTGTCCACCGTAAATGAAATGGGTGCCTTGGCCACAGCGTCTACAGAAAACCAACCCACACACACCTGTAACTGCACACTACCAGCCATCATCATCCAGCACAGAAGCGCACAGTATTGCAAACACTCGTGCAGCGTGCAAGAATAATATCAGACTACGACAACCTGCCCCACAAACTGAGCCACCCATGCAAGGTTTTCAGGAATAACGGCTACAGCAGCCATCAAGTGAAAGAAGTGATTTCTGGGAAATATCAGAATAAGACCAGCGACGAAGAGCAGGAAAAGAAACTTGCTTTGCTGCCATTCTGTGGCTCTGTGTCGGGCAAGATAAGCTGCCTGTTGAAAAGACACAACATCAAATCAATCTTCAGGCCTCCAACGAAAATCCGTCAATTACTGAGACCAGTTAAAGATGCTGTAGATCTCAAAACACCGGGAGTTTACGAAATACCTTGTGAGTGTGGCCAGAAGTACATCGGACAAACAGTGCGCACTGTGGAACGACGCAGGAAAGAACACGAGATGCATTATCGCCTACGCTATCCACAGAAATCTGCGTTAGCTGAGCATGCATTAGAAAATGGTCACCAAATATAATTTCACGATACCTCTGTTGTGGCTCGCACTAACGGCTTCTGGGACAGTTTAATGAAGGAAGCTATTAAAATGAAATGAAACTTTAGAAATGGAACCTAATTTGTTACAAAAAATTTCAAGAAAACTGCCACATGTCATATTGGTGCCACATTATTTTGGTGAAGAGTTTTCTGCTCATCCTCAGAAGTACACTAGCAAAAGGATATTGAGCTCGTTTTAAACAACTCTGGCACATGCATGGTAGAATAAAATGTCACTGCGCAAGAATTGATGGAACACATCAGGATCTGCTGCAAAGCTGTATGGTCCTTAAACCCTCCGTGGATAAAGCTCATCTCACTGGTAACAGATTTATCATCTCCATGCAGTAAAATCTTGGAACAATGCCAGATGCACAGAACCTGCAACTAATCTGTAACAAGATTACATGCACTAACTGGAAACCATCATCTCAATTGATAAGGGCCTCCAACAGTCTTCTTTCCCGGATTTATTCATAACAGTGTTCCTAAAGTTTGCAAAACGGGCCACAATTTTTGTTTTCTTGTATTTCATGGAATAACAAGTAGATTAAATTTCACTGGACCTAATTTACTGCCAGACATTCTTGCAAACTCATTACAATTCTGAAACATCCAAGAGGGCAGGGGCTCATATAAAGTTGACTTTTAAGGAAGAAGACTGCTGAGATCTTACTAGTTTCTTGTGGCATAATGTCTTAAAAGCAAAAAATGTTGCCTGCACAAATGTGGATGGTAAAATAATGTATTGCTTTAAACATCTGCAATTTGGACTTGCGTTGATACCTTTCCTTTTATCAGCAGCTGCTGTTGTGGTCTTCAGTCCAAAGATTGATTTGATGCAGCTCTCCATGCTACTCTACCCTGTGCAAGCCTCCATCTCCAAGGAACTATTGCAACCAAAATTCGTCTGAATCTGCATCGTGTATTCATCTCTTTGTCTCTCTGCATGATTTTTACCCTCCGGACTTCCCTCCAATACTAAGTTGATGATCCCTTGATGCCTCAATGTGTCCTACCCACCAATCCCTTCTTCGAGTCAAGTTGTGCAACAAATTCCTATTCTCTCGAATTCTTTTCAGTACCTCCTAATTAGTTACATGATCTACACATTGAATCCTCAGCATTCTTCTGTAGCATCACATTATGAAAGCTTCTATTCTCTTCTTGTCTCAACTATTTATCGTCAATGTTTCACTTCCATACATGGCTACACTCCATACAAATACTTTCAGAAATGAGTTCCTGACACTTAAATCTATACTCGATGTTAACAAACTTCTCTTCTTCAGAAACGCTTTCCTTGCCATTGCCAGTCTACACTTTATATCCTCTCTATTTCGACCATCATCAGTTATTTTGCTCCCCAAACAGTAAAACTCCTTTACTACTTTTAGTGTCTTATTTCTTAATCTAATTCCCATAGCATCACCTGATTTACTTAGACTACATTCCATTATCCTCTTTTTGCCTTTGTTGAGTTTCATCTTATATCCTCCTTCCAGGACACTGTCTATTCTATTCAACTGCTCTTCCAAGTCCTTTGCTATCTCTGACAGAATTACAATGTCACTGGCAAAACTCAAAGTTTTTATTTCTTCTCCATAGATTTTAATTCCTACTCCACATTTTTCTTCTCTTTCCTTTACTGCTTGCTCAATATACAGATTGAATAACATCGGGGAGAGGTTACAACCCTGTCTCACTCCCTTCCCAACCACAGCTTCCTTTTCGTGCCCCTTGACTCTTATAACTGCCATCTGGTTTCTGTACAAATTGTAAATAGCCTTTCGCTCCCTGTATTTGACCACTGCCACCTTTAGAATTTGAAAAAGAGTATTCCAGTCAACAATGTCAAAAGCTTTCTCTAAGTCTATAAATGCTGGAAACTTATGCTTGCCTTTCCTTAATCTAGCTTCTAAGATAAGTCGTAGGGTCAGTATTGCACAACATGTTCCAACATTTTTACAGAATCAACACTGGTCTTCCCAAAGGTCGGCTTCTACCAGTTTTTCCATTTATCTGTAAGGAATTCGTGTCAGTATTTTGCAGCCGTGACTTACTGAACTGATAGTTTGGTAATTTTCACACTTCTCAGCATCTGCTTTCTTTGGAATTGTGATTATTATATTCTTCTTTAAGTCTGAGGGTATTTCGTCTCTCTCATTCATCGTTCTCACCATATGGAGGAGTTTTGTCATGGCTGGCTCTCCCACACTTTCAGTAGTTCTAACAGAATCAAATGTAAAACCTTGATTTGTAACTAGGCAACAGGAGAACTGAACTACACTAGTCAAAGGAGGCACTGTCCTGGTAGTCAAAAACCTAGAAATCACCTCAAACATGGAATGGAAGCAGACATGGTGGCAAACTCCTGACACTTTGTTGTGTGGACCACCATTGTTTTCAAAAGACAAGCAGTTACGACCACTAGACATCTCGGGTACATCTAAATCAATACCAGAGGATACAACCTAAATAAATGTCACCCTGCATCTCTGAACCCTTGTCCAACAACACAATATTAGCAAATACTTATACTTTTATTTGCATTTATCGAGATACACTTTTACATATTGAATCAAAAGCGTTCATAAGAACTATCTGGATTGCATAAGGGGAACTGCTACCCAAAACATGAAGGATTGCATGATACAACCTTTCCATGCCTGGTGGCAAGATTCAGCTGGATGAGAGACTACAGTAAGCAGCATTGTTCAGGACAGAAAAGTATCCACTTATCCTTGTTGGACGTCGTCATTTCACAGAGCTCCTTATCAAACGAACCTTTCAGATTTTGTCATTTGGGCATACTTATTGTGGTTGTAGAACTACATGAAAAGTTTTAGCACCTCCAAAGACAACAAGCTGTTAGATTTCCTCACTGTTGCCTCACATCCAAGATCAACCAACCACTGACACAAAGAAATGCAGATTGCACCACCACCACCACCACCACCACCACCACCACCACCACCACGAGTTCAACCTGTAAGACCATTCACAGTAACCGTTATGGACTTTGCTGGACCACTATATGTTTAAACTGAACACAAAGTAAAGAAGTCCCACATGATCCCAATCACAAGCGCAATCCACATTGAGCTTGTCACTGATATTATCTTTCCTTTGTAGAATTTTTGAAAGAAACTTGCGCCCTTTGACTTTTAATTGTTCATTTCTCTTACACAATCATGATTCCAGTTTTATAGCCACTCTCAAAAGCACACAAAAGCGCATTGAAATATAAACTATGTCTGATATATCTGTGACATGTCATCATCAAAGAAACATATTTCTGGTCTTATAGACCAGTTGTCTTACTACAGGATGAGTACATATTTAATAGCCAATATATTCCTGTAACCTGTATTCATCAGTTTTGTTCATCAACTTGTTAGGTCGTGTGAAGTGTTGCATGAAGGAAGTGCTTGGCCGCTCTCAGGTGGATGCAATGAATCAAAACAATTTTGATACAAACAGGAGCCACAATGAAGTCATGGCCCCACATTCAAGGGGAGTGTCATATGGTGTTGATGGCAGCCACTTCCTAAATGCTGGCACACTATTATTCGACGGGGGAAGAATCAGTCAGTAGGATATATCTTACCACCGAGTTCCTACTCAGACAAAAGGTTACCTTTGGCACAGGTGGATAAATTACAAACTTTTTTGCTCAGCAACTACCCTGTGGTGAAAGGATATCCATCATGTAAAGGACCCAGAATTGAAGAATTTGTCCTACTTCAGGACATCAACCCCAATGCTTACAGAAGAGAGTGGAAAAGGCATAGCATGACAGATGACAAAAATCAGGTGCATTATCCTCCAGCAGCCTGATGGAATGAATATTGACTGATAGTACAGCAGGTCATACCTTTGGGATAGTTCTGGTTGGGGATGATGCTGAGAAATAATAGTTACATCTATGGCCTTTAAGAGTAGACTGTGCCACCCTCTGCAGCAAGTTTAGTGTGTTTTGATCCTCTTATACAGAAGTAAGTAGCAACCAATGTTAATTGCTGCAGTCAAGAGATGATGATCTGAATGGCAGGAATGTTTAGTCTTCTTCTTTCCTCCAAATTGTTTTCATTTTGCCAGAACTTTCCTAACTACATACATGTGTCATAAGGTTGGCAAAAGCAGAAGACTGACATAAATGATTGGAGCAACGGGAATGGGAGAAAGTGATGCAAGTGGGTGCTGAAAAGCAGTAACACATATGAACAACAACAATGAAGTCTTCATACATGCCAAATGGTAGATGCAGAATGCAAGGAAGATCTAATTTCATTTTCCTGGAAGGATGTCATATTGTTCTGATTGCAGTTTCAGATCAAGTGCCTGTCTGTCTAAACCTCACTTGAAATGGGCACATATTTAAGGTATAAAATAATTTCAGACAACAGATGATTTAGAAATGAAAACATATGACAAATACAGATCATATTTTCCAGTTGCACAAACAGTACAATAATAGTTAACATGGAACGTGGGACCTTTTTAAAAAATATAAAATAAATAAAAAAATAAAAAAGTAACAATCTGTTCCCAATTGACGTAAGAGAGTGATTTCAATTTCAATCAGTTGGCTGAGCATGTTGAATATTTACTGCTCAAGTTAGCAACAAATAAGTGTGAAGAGAATTTGGTTGGTTTATTTGGGGGAGGGGGACCAGACAATGTCATCGGTCCCACTGGATTAGGGAAGGATGACAAAAGAAATCAGCCATGCTCTGTCAAAGGAACTGTCCCGGCATTTGCCTGAAGCAATTTGAGGAAGTCACGGAAAACCTAAATCAGGATGGCCGGATGCAAGTTTGAACCATCATCCTCCCGAATGCAAGACCAGTGTGCTAATTACTGTGCCACCTCGCCCGGTGCAGACAATTTGTTTGACAAGTGACCCAAAAGGGAACAATTATAATCTCCTAACAATGATAATCAACCCAACTTCATGGATGCGATTAATGCTGATGCAACAATCAAATATGTTTGAACAAATTATCAGTTAATTAAAAAATTTTTAAGGTTAGAAAAGTGTTGTTCAGAAAACAATGAAGTCCTGCTGAATAAATTGTAAGCATCTATGTTTTAAGTTTTTATTTTCCACTCACTAACTGCTACATGATTACATGCCGAAGAAGTTACTAAAGGTTGATGACAATTGTACCAATCAGTAAGCAGGTAAAGAGCAGCAGTGCTGTTACAAGGGAGTTCCTACAGCTATAAATAAGGTAAAGTTAAAATTAAATCTAAATAGTTGCAAGACAGACAGTGCAATTGTAGGTTCTCAATGCCTCAATTATTCATGAGCATATAAATTCATGGAACAATATTCTGTTAAAAATTATTTTAGGATTGATAGCTACGTAAGCAGTAGTGGCGAGATACGTGGCACAGACAGCATGGAATCAGACAATCTTGAGTCCTGTGCCCTTAGCGACAATCTGCAATTACCAAACATTTGCCCCCACCACTGCAACACTTCCCACTTCTACTATGCTTTTCAGGTAGCTTGGATCTTGGGTGCATTTTGCTCATTTCTATGTTTTATAACTGTAGACGTTAATATTTTATTTATCATTGTTGTCATCTTTATGAGATACAGAAGAGTGATAAAAGTAAATTCGTACACTGCTGACGACTAAAAAAGTTTTACATCACTCAGTCAGGAGATCGCCAGCCAGGTTCAGTCAAAAGAAATAGTTTGAGCATTTTATGCCTACTTATAGAAACAAAATGTTTGAAAAGAGACACGAAGCTGTAAAATAACCAAAGCCAGATACTTCACAGAAAGAACATTCTATGGATGAGACGATTACCAACTAGATTCACTTACTGAGGATGCAATGTGACATGTTTATGGTTAGTACTGGAGAAATGAACATTTGACAGTCAACAACTTATTGGTTACCATTAATGAAGTAAGCCTTTTCTGTATTGCGTTTAAAATTAGTTGTGACTTTTGGCGTTTGGCTGACCGGAGGGGGGCATGATGCAGTTGCTCAAGTAACACTAATGGCAAGCCAGCTTTCCATACCACGCTGCCAGCCGTTTGGTTGGTAAGGTGGCCTTGTTGCCACATCATGAATAAACAGCACCACATGGTGTCATGCATTAAATGCATCAATGTAAGTCAGCTCTCGTTGTAAAGTTATATTTTCTGGCATTGAAGTGTTCTGTAGTCGTCAGGTACTGTGCTGGCGTTGCATTAATAAGAACAATGCACTACATCTGAATACAAGATTTGCAACAAAAGTGTCTAAGAACACTTTCACTGGCAGGAAAGACAATGTTCTGCTGTAAAACATTAATCAGAAATCAGCAATAGTAATGGACGAAATGTCATACTACTCTGTTGTGATGTATAAAGCTCCAACAATGCAGTAGAGGAAAGCAGATATTCTGCTCTGGGTACAAGAAAATGTTCTACGATAAAGTCGAACCTAACATGTGTAAGGCAAAATTAATGGAACTTTTAGTGCTTCAGAAACCAACACTTCATGCTACCAGATCAACAAACTGGCTAATGGTACAGGCAATAATAGAATCAGGTTTCCTCCATATCATGCTCATTTAAATCCAAGTACATGGGCCTAGATGAAAGGCAACGTAGCAAAAAATGAGAAGTATACACTTACTGAAGTTGAAATGCTGACAAAAGAAGCCATTGCAAATGTTACACAGCAGGACTGATCTCTAGTTGTCAGCCATATCAAGAAGGTAGTTGAGGTGATATTTATTCATGAAGGACTGTGACGAGTTTTGAGGAATATGTAACTTCTTTTGCCGTCATGTTAAAATATGTTCCTTTTGTCAAAACACATAAGTGTTTACAAATATTCATCGCGCTAACATTCTAAAGCAGTTGAAATTGCGACAGAAGGTGAATTATTGCATCATTAAACTAACAACTGAGTGTAAGTCAGATAAATAGCTTACATTATTTCTTTAAGAAAAATGTATAGCCCCTTGAATGTTGCAGTAGATATGGAAGTTTAGCATGTTAATTGTATGGTGAAACACACTTGTCTTTGCACACTATCTTATTTTGATATCTCAAACAATTTATGAGATACGAGGAATTTATGAATATTCCATTTCCGTTTTTTCACTGATGTAAGAGTTCATTATGTTGCCCTTTAAACACATTCCATTTTCTCGAGATTGGAAACAGACAGTGACATCCTTCCAAGTTTCATGATAATTCAATATATTACCAATGCTTAATACACAGGAACATGTAACAAAACATGCACCAAACAAATTCATAGCAATACCTATTTTTCACTTCAGACTACAAATTCCTTGCAGCAGTTTACCTACAATCGAAATATCACAATAATTATTAACCATTAATGAAATGCTAGGCAGTTCATCATCAAGCTGACAAATTAAACTATAAGATGTGCGAGAATGAGAGTTTATTACCGAATAGTTTCTTTAAATCTTTTCAGAAAGATCGTAGATCAGCCGACATGCGCAGCCTACTATTTACACAGTCAAGCAAGCATCACAGGTTCCACTCCGAGTAGACCTGGCATTATACTGTGGTCACCTGCTGACACGCCCAGCACAAGCTGTCAACTGCACTTTCCTCCACTCACTCTGTACCGAACTGTAAAAAGTCTCAACTTATTTCAAATGCACTATTGGTACTAACATTGTTGTTTACAGTTCCGCTCAACTTGGAATTTGACTGTAGACAATTTTGCGTGCTAAGCCTGTTGTTGAAGAGAGAAGATAGCCGAAGAAAGATGCAGTTTTTTTAAGTTAGATCCATGGGGTAGAGGTGGGGGACGAGGAGTTAATGGCAAAACGGCGTATCTTTATGAAATATAGGTGAATACTTGGTCACATTCTCAGGCAGGGCTAGACAGAGGACAGGACTAAACGAACAATGACAGTGCCTTCCAGCAGACATTCTTCTGCATCAAGCAACCCATAAGGTTCTCTGAAATTAGCTATTGCTTTTCGAATCTCAGGAGACAGACATTATCCGCAAAAATGAATCACGATACAGTAGAGCACCGATTATCCAAAGTAATTGGGGGACATGGGTGTTTGGAAAACTGGTTTGTTCGGATAATTGAACTGTATATATTTATTTGCCAAAAAGAAGTACCGTACAGTAAATTTATTCATAAAAACAGGCATCTCTCTTAGTATTACAAAGTAACATACAAAGGCAACTTCAGTAGGAATATATAGTAATAATCTCATACTTGTCCCTCATAGAATGGGCAACACGTTTACGTTTAAGCATTTTGTATCGTCAAGTTCACTTCTTCACGCAGCAGCACACAAGTGGTCAGAACAGAGAACAGAAGGTGACTGTTTACACCGTGAGAAGCTCTTCCTGGGGGCGAGAAATCCTTCAAACTGCACGGAGAGGCATGCCTCAACTCTAAGCTGGCGCAGCTGTTGCTGTGAACAGCTTTGATACTGCCACTACTTCTACTGCCAGTGCCAAGCTGATTGCTGAAACACAGCGACTGGCAGCTTGGCCGGTCAGCAGCACCTTGTGAAGGCCCATTAGAAGCACACCGTCAGGTGGCTTGCGGAGTATGGATGTAGATGAATGTAGATGAATGTTCTGCCAGCGGTGGCCCAGTGTGGCGACTACTGTGGGAAACTTGGTTTGGGAGTGAGGGGGATGATGGACGGTAGGGTGGAAGAGTAACAGATGCGAGCAAGTACACAGTTTGGTTAAGCGGTCGTTCGGTTGATCGACGTTCGGATAATCGACGGTCTACTTTACTTCAATGTGAAGTTCACAGATTCACTAATACCAAATATGGGAAAACCATCAACAATGTATTTTTATTGTAAACCTTACCAATCTGTTGTTGACAAAATACCTTGCATGGTGTAGTGATGAGGAAGAGAGAACTGATGGGATTCAGTGTTGCAACTTTAACTTAAGTGATAATCTTCAAAAATAATTTTTGGCATTAGGCTGTCATCTGATCAGTTTTATTACCAAATAGCTTCTTTAAAATTGATTCTGAAATAGTGTCGGCAGCTTTTGCATTGTGTGCTGCAATTAGCAATGTTTGCACAGTGTATGAAGGGAAGTAAACAACAAATAATGAGTCAGATGATTACTCAAGATGGTGGAATCAAAGAGAAAGTGTTCCACACACATCATCACGATGGGGACTGTATGAAGCTATGTGGCTGCATAAAAGAATATGTTGCGCAGAATATTGTCATATAAAAAAGAATATTCCATAAAATTTAAACTGTACTCTTAGGTTTCTGTATAACCACAATTTCCGAAACTGATATTTTGAAAACAACCCACAACATTTTCTTAACAATGCCTGGGCTACACTACTGATTAGTCAACCACCACAGGCAAATTTCCTCCAATTACATTCACCAACTCACAACACTGATTAACACACAAAATATTTTGTTGTTGTTGTTGTTGTTGTGTTAAAAATAACTAGGCTGATCAGAAAATTCTACACCTTCCAAATAGTTTCTTGTAATGAAGGCAAACAGACCAACACACAGACAAGAAAAAATAATTCCCAGATTTTCCCCAAATTTCCCAGTTAAAAATCAAACTTTCTCCCAGGCGAAAATACACATCTTCAGTGTTAAGTGACAGTCTACTGAAAAATTTATCTAACCGTTGAATGGTTATGGTTTTATACACCAGCATAGAATTTCCCGGCTTTTTAGAAAACGAAACACAGGGGAACACGATTTGGGAAGATCTTTGACGTGCAGCAACATGTACGCTGCATTTTTACGTAATATGAAAGTATAAATTCGAATTCCACCAACACCCCATGTTACTTTCCAAAACATTGAAATCTAGATGCTATGCACTTTTGTAAGCCAGTCATAGCTTGTGTCGTGATCTCGCCAGCCGATGACAGTGGATATTTGAGCATAGGACACGTGATGAAGTCAGCGAATAGCAGTATCACCTAAGTAGCGAGTACACACAAATAGGAAAATTTAATGGTTTAAATTAATATACATACTACTGCTACAAGAAAAGCAAAGCTTTCACTTATAATATTGGTCTCTAAGTTTATTAAGCTGCAAGGGAAAGTAAGCTTTCACTTATAATGTTTATCTTTTTTGCATGTGTTACACCGTATGATACATCATATGAATGTGCCAGTAAAATCTGTAATAACAACAAATGTTTGATGATCTGGGCACAAAATTTTTCTAAATGGTTGTCCTCAAAGAGTTTATTTTTAAATGAGAGTCAAACGCTCCGATTTAAGAAATTTATCATACACACATATTTCATCTTGCGTAAAAGGATATTTTTCTTTGGAAGTAACACTTTTCAAATAAATATTCACAATATTTTCCCATGACCTGTTAGGAATAGGTTCGTTTCAGCAGTCGCCAGAGAGCGCCAGATAACAGGTATCACTGCGCTCGCGCAGCTACCATGATGCAGGAAGCCCGTATGTTTATACATGTAAACATTAAAAGATCTTACACCCTTTCATAAAGGAAACAAGACGCCAGAGGATACTCCAAGAGCATAGGAATTTCATAAATCATACTAACATGTACAATTCAGCTTAAATTGCACATTCGTACGTCCAGATTTGGATGTAAATTTTCTTGGAGTACCAGTACTCTATCACCTCATGTTTGGTTCTGGTATTAAACTGCAGCAGGATAAAGTAATATCCTTTGTTAGAGTATTGCTTCTTACCAGTCAAAATTACAAAAATTCAACTGAAAACTAAAAGAAAAAATTCCCAGGTTTTTCTCGGTTTGTCATGGATGAAAAAATTCCCTGGTTTTTCCCAGATCTCCCAGTTGTCCCAGGTCAAATACACCCTGTTCACTTAGCTTGTGACACTCAAGAAGAATATTATGGGTAACTTATGGGTAACATTTAACTCAATTATCTTGGCTTGTATATAACGGAAAGACCTGCAGTTTGGAGCAGATAAAACCATAATTCATTCTTAAGATTTCTTTCACATGAGTTCACCTGAATTCAGTATCTAAGTTTCCTCAAATTCGAAAGTTCAGCAATTCCATCAGGAAATGCATTTCCCTGAACATTCTGTACATCATCTGAAAAATTTGTTATTGTAAGTAAAACTAAAATGAAAACTGAGTACTTCTTTCAGAATACACTGTTGTAAAAACCATCTTCATATAATAGTTTGAGTGAGTGGAATTACAGTTGATATAACTTATGTTATGTATGGGTTTTTTTAACAATGCTTTGTGCCTCCAGGTGCTCCTGATGAAGTATCACTCCTAACATAATTCTGAACAGACTGCAGTGTCGCTGATAACTGATCATGTCATGCCAGCAGTCTACCGCTGTAAAGATGCTGCATATCCATGCAGGGTCACTGGTTGCACCAATCTGGATACGATTTGAGCCATGCCTTCCAGGAGTTTTGAGGTGTGACCACCCAGTGACTACAGCTACACGGGACAAGCACGGCAGTTCTGTCAAATTCAGATCAAGTCTGCTTCAGCTTTCAGTGGAATGTCATCACATCGTCACCATGCCAAGCTTATGACAGACTTGTATATTCAGAATGTTTTGTTGTGTGGTGGATAGTGTTTGTAATCTTCAGGTTTCGGTGGCGCAAAGACTGTTCCATTAAGTTTTGGGTGTGCAGCCGCAAGAATTCGCCTTCTAATATTTCGGCTGTATAATGTTCAGCCATCTTCAGAGTGAGCAGCAAGACTGCCACTCCAGTGCTCACTTCGTCCCTTTATCATCGCGCGCCACTGTACATGCAGCCACAAATGCAAATGCGCCAGAGACGTGTGTGAGCTACACTGTGACGATGTCTTTGTGAGTTTATTACACCACGTGCCGGGTTCCATGATTTATCAAGGTTGAAATCGCTATCTCCATTAATTAAATTTGTCGTCAAGTGAATCTCAATTGCCTCTCACTAAAGAGTCCCAAAAAGATGATGTAGTTACCAAAATTTCAACGCTGTCATACAACGTACTACGACCAGAGTCAGTACAGTGCTCTGCCTCTGCCGGCTTGTTAGGTTGTAAGAGTCGTGTGTACCTCTGGTGTTCTGTACATCTCTCTTGGATAGTACGTGTTGTTTGTCCAATGTAAGAAAGGCCACATTCACATGGAATTTTGTAAACTCCACATTTTCGGAGCAGCAAATCATCTGTGATGGAGCCCACAAGTGCACCTGTCTTGGTTGGAGGAAAAAAAATCACTTTTACTTTGTGTCTGCTGAGAATCCGTCCCATTTTTGATGAGAGGCCACCCACATATGGCAGGAAGGCCATCGATTTAAAGTTTCCTTCTTCTTCTTCTTTCTTTGTGGCCTCTTTCAGTTTCATTTTCAGTACCTTCTGTATTTGCTGTGGGGAGTATCCATTGTCTTCAAACATTCTTTGTAAGTGGGAAAGTTCATCTTGCAGACTGCTTCAGTCAGAAATAATATGCGCTCAAGGGGTCAAAATTCGGAGAACACTCATCATCTGGGCAGGAAGGTGGCAGTCATTTGCAGGTAAATACAAATCCTTGCGCATCAGCTTCCAATACACTTCATATCCCAAAGTGCCATCCTCCCTGCGCCAAACCAGAACATCCAACAATGGAAGGCATTCCTCCTTTTCAAGTTCCATTGTGAACTTTATTTGATCGTGGAGGGAGTTCAGATGTCTTAAAAAGTCTTGCAAGTTATCTTCACCAAACTACAAAGGTATCATCAACATACCTCCAGAATACTGTGGGTTTCAAGTCAGCAGATTCGAGCACCTTCTCCTCTAAGTCTTTCATAAATAAATTGGCCACCAGAGATGATAGGGGACTACCCAAGGCGACTCCGTCCGCCTGTTCAAAAAATTTGTTGTTAAATAAGAAGTATGTAGAGGTCAGAACAAGTTTGAACAAAGCGGAAATCTCTTTGTCAACACTTCTTTCAATAAGTTGTAGAGATTCTGGAAGGGGAACCTTTGTGAATAAAGAAACCACATCAAAACTAACTAATATGTCAAAAGGGTTCATTTTCAGTTATTTCAGTTTTCTGATGAAATCAGCCTCCCCAACATGAACCATGGACCTTGCCGTTGGTGGAGAGGCTTGCATGCCTCAACGAAACAGATAGCCGTACCGTAGGTGCAACTACAACCGAGGGGTATCTGTTGAGAGACCAGACAAATGTCTGGTTCCTGAAAAGAGGCAGCAGCCTTTTCAGTAGTTGCAGGGGCAACTGTCTGGATGATTGACTGATCTGGCCTTTTAACATTAACCGAAACGGCCTTGCTGTTGTGGTACTGCGAACGGCTGAAAGCAAGGGGAAACTACAGTCGTAATTTTTCCCAAGGGCATGCAGCTTTACTGTATGGTTAAATGATGATGGCGTCCTCTTGGGTAAAATATTCCGGAGGTAAAATAGTCCCCCATTCAGATCTCCAGGCGGGGACTACTCAAGAGGACGTCGTTATCAGCAGAAATAAAACTGGAATTCTACAGATCGAAGCGTGGAATGTCAGATCCCTTAATCAGTCAGGTAGGTTAGAAAACTTAAAAATGGAAATGGATAGGTTAAAGTTAGATATCGTGGGAATTAGTGAAGTTCGGTGGCAGGAGGAACAAGACTTTTGGTCAGGTGAATACAGGGTCATAAATACAAAATCAAATAGGGGTAATACAGGAGTAGGTTTAATAATGAATAAAAAAATAGGAGTGGGTGAAAGCTACTACAAATAGCATAGTGAACGTATTATAGTGGCCAAAATAGACACGAAGCCCATGCCTACTACAGTAGTACAAGTTTATATGCCAACTAGCTCTGCAGATGACGAAGAAATTGAACAAATGTATGATAAGATACAAGAAATTATTCAGGTAATGAAGTAAACCGAAAATTTAATAGTCATGGGTGACTGGAATTCGAGAGAAGGAAAAGGGAGAGAAGGAAACAGAGTAGGTGAATATGGATTGGGGGTAAGAAATGAAAGGGGAAGCCGTCTGGTAGAATTTTGCACAGAGCATAAATTAATCATAGCTAACACTTGGTTCAAGAATCATAAAAGAAGGTTGTATACATGGAAGAATCCTGGAGGTACTAAAAGGTATCAGATAGATTATATAGTGGTCAGACAGATTTAGGAACCTGGTTTTAAATTGTAGGACATTTCCAGGGCAGATGTGGACTCTGACCACAATCTATTGGTTATGAACTGTAGATTAAAACTGAAGAAACTGCAAAAAGGTGGGAATTTAAGGAGATGGGACATGGATAAACTGAATAAACCAGAGGTTGTACAGAGTTTCAGGGAGAGCATAAAGGAACAATTGACAGGAATGGGGGAAAGAAACACAGTAGAAGACGAATGGGTAGCTCTGAGGGATGAAGTAGTGTAGGCAGCAGAGGATAAAGTACGTAAAAAGACGAGGGCTGGTAGAAATCCTTGGGTAACAGAAGAAATACTGAATTTAATTGATGAAAGGAGAAAATATAAAAATGCAGTAACTGAAGCAGGCAAAAAGGAAGACAAATGTCTCAAAAATGAGATCAACAGGAAGTGCAAAATGGCTAAGCAGGCATGGCTAGAGGACAAATGTAAGGATGTGGAGGCTTATCTCACTAGGGTAAGATAGATACTGCCTACAGGAAAATTAAAGACACCTTTGGAGATAAGAGAACCACGTGTATGAGTATCAAGACCTCACATGGAAACCCAGTTCTAAGCAAAGAGGGGAAAGCAGAAAGGTGGAAGGAGTATATAAAATTTAGGCGGCACCGCACCACTTGGTTTCAATCTCCGAACAACTTCCGGTGGGAAGGAAGAATCATTCAGAAGTGAAGCAGTTTTCTTCGCCACTTGATTAGTGGGATCCCTGCTGATCTTCTGGTACATGCTGTCACTCAATAAATTTAAATTTTATCATGGTATTCGCCCGGAGGCAATAAAACAGCAGCATTACCTTTATCCACTGGGAGTACCACCGTCTCAGTATCCTGGTGAAGCTTACATAGCGCAGCCCTCTCTGCCACAGATAAATTGCTCCTCTGTGGGCGAGCCTTCATAATTGCACGGTGTGTTTCATGTCTTATTTCCTCTGCTGAATCCGAGCGAAGTGGTTGAACCGCTTCTTCAATGGCGCTGATAAACGAAGGTAATGGCAGAGCCTGTGGCGTAGGTGCAAAATTCAGTCCCTTACTCAAAACCATCATCATAGCATCGCCCAGATCTCTACTTGTCATATTAATGACAGGGCATAGAATAACAGTTCCTCACTGCGGGTCATCTTCAGTAGACTAAATTTTGCAGTCTGTCTGGCTGTGGCAACCACGAATCCAGGCTGATTTTGTCCATGTAGTACCATCAATCCAATTCCAAGGATCATAGGGTATCACAACAGAAATCTTCAGGTGCAGGTGAAAGTTCTTCAGAAACCAGGCCTAATTTTCAGCGAGTAAAGTGGATCCTATAGAGATAGTGGTTTCAACCACGTTAAATCACGAAATCCAGCACTTGGTGTAATAAATTCACAAAGTCACCGTCACAGGGCAGCTCACAATGATATATCGACATGCCAACACATCGACTGCAGAGTCATAGGTGTAACTCGTGCATTGTGCACGTCTCTGCCTCCAACCAACATCTCTGGTACATTTGCATCTGTGGCCGCATGGGCAGTTGCGCGGTACACAATTGTAAAGGGACAAAGTGAGCACTGGAGCAGCAGTGTAGATGGCCGAGTGTTATACAGCTGAAATATTAGAAGAAGAATTCTAGCGGCTACACACCCGAAACTAAATGGAACAGTGTTTGTAATAACTGTACTTAGACCATTCAGAGAGAGACATCTATGAACCTGGCATATCATCACGCTGCTCAGTGTCCTTGGTTGCTTCTCTGTTTGCTTTGGAGGCCAATATTTACACTTGTATATACAACTTTGCATGTGCTGCCATCAGTCATAAGCGTGGAGAACTATAAATATAAGTGTCATTAAATACTAAATAAAGAGTTGCATTATTTGATAGAGTGTTAATCAACTGCTCTCTCTTTCCACCTACATATACAAAGAACACAACACAGTGCAGTGCATTATAGCACGAGCTAGATAACTAATACCAGTTCTTTTCTGTAAGTACTCAAATTTGCTTATCTGCCTGTTTCTGGATCAAGTTAGGATGGAATCAAGACTAACTGAACCTTTTGTGAACAGATATATGAACTATGACCTCAATAACACTCTGCATACAAATGTTTCAACAATGACATTCTTAAAAAGTAAACAATTGTGCTGCAGTCTCAATGTTTTTAATGGTGTTTACTTTCTCACAAGAATCAAATATCAGATTAACAAATTTTACATGTAGTAAATAAAAAATTGTGTGACTGGCAACACCCAGTGTATCACACTTACATTCTTCTGCTACACAATAGAGTTGAACTCTGCCAGAATAATATTTACGATAAATTCAGAAGAGAGTGCTCTATGTGCTAGTATACCTGAATAGATGAAGGGGCACTCCCAGTTAGAAGTTGAATTTGGAAATATGCAACAAAGCAGCAAATAATGTTGAGCAAGAAGAACTAAATGGCTGCTACACATCTTTGACACACAAGATACTGACAGAAAAAACAACAAAAAACTAGAAGGGAACAGATTTTTCAGTACACTTACATAGTATTTTGTAGCTGTATAACCAGCCAATGCGAATAACAATGAAACCAAATAAATGTTTGGTTACAGTTTGATCAACAATTGCCAAAGTTATAGCCTCTTGCCTCTTCTGCCCTACATGAAAAGCCCAGTGTTGCCTTCAGCTGCTATTGTTCTGTCTCATTCTGTGTGAGTTTCACACATTTTTGATAAGTCTAGGTTCCTTACTGGGTTGTATTATTAGACTACCACCACCACCACTTGGCACTGTACCCCTTGTAGGACCTTTGCCTCCCAGACAACCTCCACCCATTCTTCTCTGCTGGCGGCCTTGGCTCTCCATCTTCTCACTCCCATTCTTCGAGTCCTCTTCCATGTTGTCTAGCCATCTGGTCCTTGGTCCGCCCATTAAATGATGTCCGCCAGGTTTTCCTTTGAAAACTTGCTTGACTGTGCTGTTCTCCAACATTCTTTCTACATGTTCCAACCAATGTAGTCTATTACTCTATTTCAGTCACAATGTATGGTTTGTTGTGCAACTCTCTGATCTCACTATTTCTGATTCTCCAAAAATTTCTATCATTCACTGGCCCATAGATTTTCCTGAATACTTTCCTTTCCCATCTCAGCAACAACTCATTGTTTGGTGTCCTACTCCAGGTCTCCGAACCATACGTCATCATAGGTCTAACTGCTGTACGATACACCGTCAGCTTCAGATTCCTACTAAGGCGCCTTGCTTTAAACACTTTAACCAGTGCAAAGTAACTCATGTTACCAGCTGCAAACCCTTGCATGTATTTCTTCTCTCATATCATTATCATCACTTACCAGTGACCCAAAATATTTAAAGCTCTCACAGTATTCGTATTCTTTTCCAGTAAAAGTCATGCTTCTTTCTCCTTCACTATATCTTTTCCTAGATGTTAACATATACTTGGTCTTTGATCAATTAATGGACATCCCCATCTATGCACCATATCTTTCTACTTTTTCAAACTCTTCTTCCAGGTTCTGTTTCCTCCTGGATAACAAATCAATATTATCCATTTAGGCAAGCTCCTGAATCACTATAAACACATTGACTGCCATGGTATGGTTGGGTTACCATCCATTTACTTTTTTCAATATCCTGCTTTAGTTAGGCCCAAATAAACTTGTTAAGTGAAAATATGACATTTTAGTACCTTTTTTAAAAAAAAATTTGTGCGAGTTGCATATGATTCACATGGCCCCAGAGTACAGGTATCAGGCGTGTCATTTGCTATGTGACTAATAATTTTCGATTTGTACTCCTATCAATTTTTCATTCTACAGCATTATTTGTGTACAGTGCCATTATTGCTTTCCTGCATTGTTGCTACAGTCATTATTCAGTGTTTGCTCCGTAACAAAGTGATACTGTTGCAGAAGAAATTGTCTCATAGAAGTTATTAAGATGAACAAAGGCATGTACAGCAGCTTTTAGATGAAATTATGTCCATAAGTGATGAAGATTCTGTGTCTGTATTTGATGATAGCTCAGACGAATTTTTAGCAGAGGAGACCAGAAGCGAAACCAGAAGTTCTGATGATGGAATCACATCAGTGAAGATCAAAGTGGCTCCATCAAGAGTGAGCAAGTGACATTTTTCCTGGACCCATCGCACTGAGGGATGGAAGGTGTACAGCGCACAGAGGCTTTGAAGGGCGCTGAGAGTATCTGAGCAGATCACACAATTGAAAAGCCTTTGTCGTCTGATGTACTTCGTGGCCTGATACAGGGCAAGGAGCTCTGCTGTAAATACTGAGCAGTGTGTTGGAATCCGATACCGAAAAATGTTGGTACCAATGACGAAGGCATACCCGACACCATGGTGAGATCAAGAGCCATCAGTGTACACAAAAACACTAGTGTGAACTTCCACATGAAGGCCATGAAACTGAAGGCAACAGAGCAAGGCTGGAGTAGTGCCCTTCGGAAGCGAATGCACGCCAAGGTGAGCAATAGGTCGCCGCACAAAGCCAATGTGGTGAAGTGTTCACACCCATCCACAAAGTTGCAGGAAGCGTGAACTTAATCTACTGGAGCAAGTGCCAAAAGCAAACTCCAGGAGGTAACAGAAGAGGGATATGGCCCATACAGTTAATCAAACCTAATGACCCAGGGCTGGAAATTAAGCGTTACCCAGTCACCTGTTACACGTCAGATGTATGGGGCCGTCATTCAGGTGCACACACGGAGGAAGAAGGAAAGAGAAGAGTCAAATGGCGAAGAGGAGAAAGGATAGGAGAAGGTGAACGAAGAAAGAAAAAAAAAAAAAGAAAAAAAGGAATGAAAAACAGTGGTAGGATTGTCCTTATGTCAGTTATGAACAGTGCGGAACACTTCCACAAACATCCCAGATATGTTCCCCAAGAGAGAGGAACAAAAATAGCAAGAGGATAGATATGCAGCACATGCTACAAAGGGTGGGGTACTGTAGCCAAGCAAAAACACACCAAAGAGGATTGCATTGTTTTGAATGACCCAGGTGCAAGATCTACCCAATCCATCTACATACTATTTACTATTTCCTATTTCTTTTTTAATTTATTACATTGGTGAGACTACCAGCCAACCATCCACCAGGACCATTGGCCACCGGCAAACTGGCCAAAAGCAAGGTCAACCACCCGGTGGCTAAGCATGCTACTGAACACAAAATGCTTGATTTTAATGGCTGTTTCACAACCCAGACCATCTGGCTCATCCCCTGCACCATCAGCTTTTTTGAACTGTGCAGACGGGAGTTGTTCTTACCACATGTTCTCCACTCTCAAAATTATCCCAGCCTCAATATACAGTAACCTACTGTTCCCACACCTCCCAACCAGCAGTTTCCAACTCCTCTCTCCTAAAACTCCTCCCAAGTCACATCCCCTCATTCCCATTCTGTGCCACTCTCTGCCAATACACTTACCAGTCTTTTCCCTTTTTCTGCCCCTTTCCTTTTCTGCTCCCATCACCCCTGCTCTACCCGCAGCTTCATGCACTGCACCTGGCAGCCTTTTTTTTGCTACCATCTAGTCCCAGTATGGTCCACCAGGCAGCTGCGACTCCCCCCCTCCCCGATTGCTGCTTGCATTATGTGTACACCAATGTATTCTGGCCAGAGCAGACAGAGACTGTGTGTGTGTGTGTGTGTGTGTGTGTGTGTGTGTGTGTGTGTGTGTGTGTGTTGGATCTGGCCAAAATCTAAATGTATAAAAGTTTTTTCATTGTGCCTATCTGCAACTCAATTTGTCATCTTTAAGATGATTAACAACCTATCGTTTTCCTATATTGCTAGTATTTAGTACTGTTAGACTTTCTGGCAATATATGGGGGCCTGTGGTAGCCAAGCACCCTATGAAACTACATAACAACCTAGTGAAACTGCTTGTAACAGGACAGCTATAAAAAAATTAAATTTTTTCCCCAGTTGAGTTGTATTAAGTTTGTTACAAAGTTTACTATGCTTTTAGATACACTGAGTAAAATCTCAAGTTTTCTGTTTTCTTTAAAGAACAAGTTTGTTTATAATCATTAAATAGTTAATTGTAGAAAGCAAACTTTCAGTGCCACTCTTACAAAAGTTAATAAACTCAACACTAATGGAGCTGAAAAATGTTTAAGTGTATACATCTTTAGTAGCTGTCAAGTATTGTTGATTTTAAAAAAAATTGTTAATGCACTGTATGGAAATAGTGCAGGCACAAGTCATAGAACAATATGATTTGGTTGTAATGAAAGAAGCACTACAGTAATGGTTATCGTCAGCCACCTTAAAAATTTGTGTGGATGGAATGTTGTAATAAGCATTTTCAACTGCTTATTGGTCCAAGAAAGACATCCAATCCATTTCAGACAAAAAAAAAGTGTAGTTTTGTTCCCAATCACATAGCTCACTGCATATTTGACAGTGCAATGTCCCAGTAATTACTCAATGGTAACGGAACAGGTATTAGATTCGAAAAACCATGTGGCCCTTTTTCATTTTCAAGAAGGATTGCAGACACATGCAAATAATTATAGGTCTATATTATATTAATCTGTTGTGGAATTATGGAACATGCTTTGTGCTCATTTGTTATGACTTTTCACAAGTACAAAGTTCTGCTTAACTGCAATCTCCATGGATTCTGCCAACAAAAATCTTCTGAAACTCAGTCAGGGGGCTGAAAATGAAGGTGCAAAAAAGTTGATGCTCTGTACCTGAAGTTACAGGAGATATCCTCTTCATGATACACAAAAATGACAGTGTCATATCATAAGCTCCATGATGCGTGAGTGGGTGGTGGTGTGTACAGGGTGTAACTAAATCCCATTTATAGATGTTTAGGTTCATTGTTGGGACCAAGATGGTTAAGTCTGGCATAGGAACTCACGTGAAAAAATGTTTTCCCAATACAAGCAAAGTACCACATCATATGCCAATCTTCAGCATTTTCAGCACTACTTCAGTGGTCTCTCCCCAAGCCATACAACTCCATATCTACATACAGAACGTGTGATTTTTCTACCTGGGAATTTTCTGCTGAACACCATATTCATGACCTCTTCCTCAATTCTTGTTTCCCCTTTCTTTCACTGACATCTTCCACACCTGCTACAACTAGTCCACAATTCTGGGACAATGTGACTGTGTAACTAACAATAAAGGCAATTCAGAGAACTGAGCTGCAAATTTAAAGACCATTCACCAATTGACTCTTCAATAGAACTGCACACAGCTGTCAATCATGACCTAGTTTTCATAAACCCCCAAAATTCCCTATTATTGTACTAGAAGTTGATAAACAGCTTCAAACAAGCTATTTCTACTTAGTAACTGTGTCAAAACATTCATTTACAATCAAACTTCTCTCAAAGTGACACAAATACAACACCAGCATATTGGGAGGATATTGCAGGATAGAAACTTCTGATCAGGGTATGATAGTACTGCCCCCCCCCCCCACACCCTAAAAAAAACCCTAGGCCGGGGTGACAAGACCAATTTGCAAAGTTAACTTGAGGTCTATACCTAAATCAGAATAAAGTGAGTGACACTTGTTTGCTTGCACAGCAGTTATCAATACAACAACAACAAGAGAATGAATCTGGTCATTCCTGCTAGGCCTATACTCTTCCATCTCTCACTGCTGTCTCCACTGCCAGTTAACATGCATGCGGCCAGTAACTTAGTATTTGTGATTAATTTACTTTGTTTCTCTGTGCAGTGCATTTATTGCACACAACATGAAGTCAGAAGCTAGTTGTGAAACTGTGCAGAAAAGATTTAAAACCATACCAACCCCACATCCAAATCCAATATTGCATGTTAACAAGCAACACTTGAAAGTACCTGGAACAGAGAGACCCAGCTGTTGCTGCCAGTCAGTTGTGAGCACAGATAACCATGTACCAATAACATTGTACCCTACCATGATCAACTGTCAATCACTGTTAATTTCACTGAGAGGTGGTGAAGGTAGAAGACACTGTGGCAAATGTCACATTTTCACCAACAACGAAAAACATTACAGTAGCCTGAAAAACTTTAATCCCCAGCAATAACTGGGCTATATCAGAAATAGAATTTCACTCTGTCTACCAACTGAGACAAGAAATTGGACATGCTTAAGACACCCTAAAGCCATGGAGCAACCTTGCTACACAAAAATGTAAGTTTTACACACCTTCACACAGAAGTTTATAATATAGGGGAGGGGTGGTCCAAATACTAAAAATTTAGTTACTTAAATGTGGGTAACAGTATAAGAACAGCTCTCAGTGGGTGACAAATACAAATCAAAACCATGGAACATGGGATAAGAATGATGTTGATCTAACAGTACAAATGGACAGGGAATTTGGTTTCAGTGAGAGATTTCTAAGAAGTCTAATTTTTTGTTAATTTATTTCCTCCTTTCTCATCCAAAGTCTAAAGCATGATACAGCTTACCTGGTCTTCAACAGCAGAGCTAGGAACACCTGATGCATCACCTTCAGTTACATCAGCAGTGTCAACTTCTTGTCCATTTTCGAGAGCGTCCAAAGTCTCTAACTGATCTTCAGAACTTAAACCGAGTTCTTCGGATTCTGCCATTTCAGACCTGTGAAGACAAGACCACACTGCTTATTACCTTAGTTGTTCTTGTACATCACTACAAAGTAATATACATATTTGGTCAAAATTAATTGCTTCACATGGTACAGGTGAGTTCGATAGAGCTATGTAGTAATTCAATAACAATACTGAAAAGGAACTCTTTAAGACTTTAACCTAAAATAGGTTTGTTTTTGATATAGTAGCTAATTCTCACCGAGCTGAATGGCAGCGTGGTTTGCAAACTCGTACGTAGAACGATATTATCTAGTAAAAATATCTGTCCAATTAAGTTACTATTACAACAACTTGAAGAAATTATTCTTCTCATACGTGTCAACACAATTTAACTTTATCAACAAAATGCCGCATATGTATATATTGTACTTCAGTACACCGACGAATAATAATACAAAACTATGGTTCTTAGAAAATTCAATAATTCATACTTGGGTTTTCGTTACAGGTAATATACAGACATGACAAATAATTCAAAGTTTGTAAATGGCAAACATGTATACAAATGAACTAATACCATAAAAAGCAATCCGAACAAAACATATCAATAACTATCTGAAGAAAAACAATGTGTCTAACAAACCAAAATTATGAAGAATATGGATTTCTGGCCAAGTATACAAACGCCTTTTACAAATTATGCCGGTTCTCTTCAACCATTACTCTGGACCAAAGATGCTATAGTTAAATCTCAAAGACATCCTTTCACGATTTACAGGGTAACGGACAAAAACAATTATATATATGTGTAAGAAATAAATTCTCCCAGATTGCCCCACACACTTCTTTATTGAGGTAATAAGTAAAAACGTGCGCTCCGCAGCCTGTAATTCACCATGACCTGCAAGTCTAAATTATTTTACATTAATTAAAAGGAATACGTAATAAGCCATGTTTCCAAACAAGACTTACATGTATTTTGTTTAATTAATAGAATGTACAATGTTCTCACCTAGAGCCCACAGATTAATCAATTAAAATAAAATAAAAACCATTTATTTGCCATATTGGTAAGCCCTTTTCCGGTAAACAAAACATGATGAGTGGCCCTCACACAATAACCAGTAACAATGTATGCCCACCTACGTTGTTAACCAAGAATACTTTGGTGTACCTCACAAGTGAGACACCAAAAGATGTACGTATTGTTACGTCGTTTAAAGCCTGATTCATACTAGGCGCGAAAGACACGCAACGAAACATCAGGCTGTCTTTAAAGCCAGTTCTCTTAGCGCAGTATCGTACGCAGAAAGTGAGGTTATGAGATACCATATAGGATACAAAAAGTCGGCGTGTATAATCGCAATTAGGAAATAAGAAATGATAAAGAGATATTAATGGTCAAGGCAAGTATCATAACGTATGTTCTTCATCAGTTTTGTATGGTAAATTGCTGAGATGTTATAGAAAATCTGTAAAGAGATGCATTACCTGCTAGCGAAAGTATGTACGTACAAACACGTCAAACAATATTTACAGGAGAATTCATGGATTCTATTTACCTTATCTGTTAGTTTTTTCTTCCAATGTACCAAATAATTCCAGAAACAACGGATTTTTACCTTAGATAGGGTTGACGTTTTCAATTAATAAAAGACTAATAAACGAAAAGTGTTTCAGTAATTTATTTTCTTATTTATACACTGTGAAAGCGTCAGGTTTATTCAGTTGTAGTGAACCTAAATAAGTTTCCGCTTTCAAATATGTAGTCCCTCTTATAGAATATCCTATCTTCCACACGTTTTGCAGGAGAACTTCTGTGAAGTTTGAATAGTAGCAGATGAGATACTGGCAGAAATAAAGCTGTGAGGACGGATCGTGAATCGTACTTCGTTGTCTCAAATGCTTCAGTCCATCACCAACCGTCGTGGTGCGCCGTGGTCTTGAAGATGGAGCTGCCTTATTTACAGCGAAAACTCTCGCAGTTCCCTTCCATGGCAAAGCTTCGTAATTGTAATCCCAGTGAAAATGCCTCGTTCACAGGAAACAAAGTTGACGTTTCGCTTTGAGAGGAATAATGCATGACCATCTCTGTTCTGCTTTTTTAACTGGCTGATAAACGAACTAAAGTTGAATGATGAGGCATTTTTTGATGTTCAGATGGATAACATTACAAAAAACATATTCGTTAAGTATATCAATGATGAAGTTTTTGAAAGAATCGCACAAACTACGAACGCTACTGGAAAAAGTTTAGTACAATAACGGTTAAGTGATTGCGATTACTTATTCTAGTTTAGGTTTCTGGCCTTCCAGAATCTACAGTTTGACCTTTGATGTTCGAACTGATAAAGACACTGTGAAGATTTATGGCACTGTCTACGATTCAAGGAAGATCCATGATCAGAGAAATGTTTATTTGGTAAACTAACAGGAAGCAGGTTGAACAGAATTGATTTGCAGAAGCATATCTGTTTATTTGTGACCTCAGAGGTTATGCAGCACCCAAAGATCAGCTCCATACTTATTTTGTCTGCTGCTCCGCAGAGTATCTGAGGAATTCTTGTGACCGAAGAAGGCCTCTACAACTTCGTAGTGACACAGACTATAAGCAGAGAAATGTGTACAAAACGATTTTGTTCAGTTAAAATGAAATCATTGTTGCGAATCCATTTAAGAGAATCGAGTGGAGTGGGAAGAAGAAACGAATAATGGAGTGCAAAGAATAATGCAGTGGAAACAAATGTAGCAGAAAGAGGGAGCACATCTGAGCCAAAAATGGCGAATTTAATATGGTCCAATTGTTTGAAGTGAAATGTAGATATCAAAATCTAAGGAGCAGCATACCTCTGCCTTCTGATGTTGTCCTAAAGTAGACTACTGGAAAAAATTACAACACCAAGAAGGAGTTGTGCGGCGTAAATGAAATTGATTGATACGTTCCTACATCTGTAAGATTTTATTTATTCAAATTCCAGGCCCGCCACATAAGGGTGGCGCTAGTAGCCCCACTATTATGATGCAGATTAGGTTTGTTTTAAAGACATGCTGTAATGGTCATGAGGGTAAATTTCCTTTGACATTCGACATGTTGGGTTGTATTACTCAAGATTAGATTAGATTAGATTTACTTTCATTCCAATTGATCCGTAGTGAGGAGGTCCTCCAGGATGTGGAACATGTCGGAAAAACAACAATACGTGACAAATATTTACAAGTAAAACAAATAAGCTAATGTACCATTCCACAGGTCCCAAGTGGAATGATTGTCATTTTTTACTGAACACTATATGAAAGTCATTTTACAAATACTAATGCACTGAATTTAAAATAATTTTTTTTATTTATTTATAAGGTAATAGACATGTAATACAACTGCTATAATACTTATTTACAATGAACACATTAGTGCACTGAAATGGTGCAGAAGTTAGATTCTACTTACACACATACACACACACACACACACACACACACACACACACACACACACACACACATTTACAATGAACACATTACTGCACTGACATTGCGCAGAAGTTATATCGTATATTTGTATATATACAAGTTGGTTTTACTGAGAAATTCATCAATGGAGTAGAAGGAGTTGGCCACCAATAAATCCTTTAGGCTTCTCTTAAACTGAATTTCCTTGGTTGTTAAGCTTTTTATGGCTGCTGGCAAGTTATTGAAAATGTGTGTTCCTGAATAATGCACACCTTTTTGTACAAGACTAAGTGACTTTAAATCCTTGTGAAGATTATTCTTATTTCTAGTATTGATTCCATGAATTGAGCAGTTGGTTTCAAAATGTTATATATTTTTAATGACAAATTTCATTAAGCAATAAATATATTGGGAAGCAGTAGTTAGTATCCCTAGTTCCCTAAACAGGCTTCTGCAGGATGTTCTTGAGTTCACACCACATATAACTCTTACTGCACGTTTTTGTGCCTGGAAAACTTTAGCTAGGCTTGATGAATTACCCCAAAAAATAATCCCATATGACATTATGGAATGAAAGTAAGCATAGTATGCCAGCTTTTTCATTTTTATATCCCCTATGTCTGACAAAATTTGCATTGGAAACAGAGATTTGTTAAGAAGCTTCAGCAGTTCTGTGGTGTGCTCCTACCAGGTGAATTTATTATCAAGCTGTAATCCCAATAATTTAACACTGTCCACTTCTTCTATCTTCTTGTCATCGTATGCTAGACATATACTCGTGGGACACCCCTTACAAGTTCTGAACTGCATGTAGTGTGTTTTTTCAAAGTTTAGTGACAAAGAATTGGCTAGGAACCAGTGATTAAAGTCCACAAATATTTTATTATCTGATCTTCCTAAGATTACACTTGATTTGCTATTTATTGCAATGTTTGTATCATCGGCAAACAAAACGAACTTGGCATCTGGTAATGTTAGTGATGAAAGGTTATTGATATACACAAGAAAATGTAAGGGCCCCAAAATGGAACCTTGTGGGGCCCCACATGTAATTAGTTCCCACTTGGATGATGCCTGATACCTTGATACACGTCTCTTTCCTAATAACACCATTTGTTTCCTGCCAGAGATATAAGATTTGAACCATTTTGCAGAATTTCCTGTTACACTATAATACTGTAATTTACTTAAAAGGATATTGTGATTTACACAGTCAAATTCCTTTGACAGATCACAAAATATACCAGTTTTCTGCAATTTTTTGTCAAATGAATTAAACACATTTTCACTATAAGTGTAGATAGCGTTCTCAATATCTGGACATTTTAGAAATCCAAACTGTGACTCTGACATTACGTTATTTGAGATAAGATGGTTATAAAGCCGACTGTACATTACTTTTTCGAAATTTTTTGAGAATTCTGGCAACAGTGAAATTGGATGGAAATTTGATGCTATTTCTTTATCTCCTTTCTTAAACAGTGGCTTAACTGCAGCATATTTCAGCCATTCAGGAAAAATTCCACTGATAAATGAGTGGTTACACAGATAGCTTAATATGTTACTTAGCTCAGAATCACATTCTTTAATTAACTTTGTTGATATTTCATCATACCCACTAGATGTTTTTGATTTTAAAGATTTTATGATGCACATTATTTGTGTTGAGGTAGTGAGGGTCAAATTCATATTATGGAAGTTGCTTGAAATTTCTGGTCTGAGGTATTCCATAGCAGCATCTACCAAATCTGACAACCCCATCTTTTCGGTTTATTAAAAAGTTCTACAACACTATTCACATCTGTTACCAATGTATCATTTACTCTTAATGCTATTTGTTCCTCTTCATGTCTGGTTCTACCGGTCTCCTCCTTCACTATATCCCATATTGTCTTTATTTTGTTATCTAATATGACTATCTTTTCCTTGTAATATATTTGCTTTGGCATCCGTATTACAGTCTTTAATATTTTGCAGTATTTCTTGTAACGTGCTATAGCATCAACATCGGAACTGTTTTGGATTGCCAGATACAGTTTTCTTTTTGTTTTACAAGATACCCCTATTCCTTGAGTAAACCATGGCTACCTTGCTAAGTTTTGGGGGAAAACAGTGTTCGAATAAGGTAAGCTCTTTATTAGCAAACGTGTTATATTTTTCATTCATGCCATGAGCACTGTAAACGTCAGTTCAGTGAATGTCTCTGAGGAGTGTCCTAAAATAATCAATTTTTGGCTTATTGATTACCCCCTTGAACTCAGATTCAACAGATTTTATATACTGTTCAGTATTAACATTTAACAGAAGGAACTGCATGTCGTGGTCTGAGAGGCAATTGACTATTGGTTTTGTAATATAATTTTGTTCATTGGACTTTTCTATAAAGATATTATCAATGGCTGTTTGTGAGCAAGTGGCTACCCTAGTGGGGAACTTTAATGTGGGAATGAAGTTGAATGATAGTGTTACTAACTCAAATAAGTTCTTATTGGGAGAGTCTTTAAGGAAATCTACATTGAAATCACCAGTAACCACTATTTCTTTGTTTTTGGTTGTTAAATGGGCCAGTACAGCTTCAAGGTGGTTTACAAACAGATTAAAGTTACCTGCAGGTGCTCGGTATACACTTAATATTATGAAGGATTTCTTGTGAAATTCTAATTCTGTTGCACATGCTTCCATATGCTGTTCTAGGCAAAATTTATGAATGTCTATGTTCTTAAATTTATGACAGTTCCTAATGAATGTGGCAACTCCTCCTTTCTCCATTTCTGATCTAGAAAAGTGAGATGCTAACCTAAACCCTGTAACACTGAAAAATTTTATACCAGTCACATGATGTTCAGAGAGGCAGATTATGTCAGCTGGGTTTGAAGCCTCTAATTCATCTATGCAGATAGTTAATTGATTAATTTTATTTCTCAGTCCTCGAATATTTTGATGCAATAAAGATAGCTGACATTTCACATTGACTGAGTTAAATTTGGTAGAGTTTTAATGTCTGCTGACTGTTGAAAATTCTTAACGAATAGCTGTTTATTTTGATGTAATAAAGTGGAATTATGTTTTTTTATTTCTTTCTCAAACTTAAGGTTTGTCTCAATTCCAACCTCTCTTAAAATTTGCTTTCTTTCTGTCCTCCCTACCCTAAAAAAAGGGTCGTTTCTGAACCCTATAACCACTGGTATTTTACTACGGGTATGTTTTTATGGCGATAAAGACACCATTAGCAACACCTCACTAAGTATGAACGAGGTCCTGTAACAGGCCCACAAGGAAATGGCTGTTTCTTCTCCGATATTGCAGAAAGATTTTGTAGGAATGTAGCCACTGCACATGAATGCAGACAGTGGTGGTCACAAGAATGTATGGTTGCAAACAGACCAGGCTCTTGACAGCTACTTGGCACTACCAAGAGGGAAGACTACTGTGTTCAGCATATGGCTGTGGGGCTTCAGATTTCGCCTGCAGCAGCAATTTCAGCAGCAATTAGCACCACAACGATTGTTTCAAATCGGTTATTTCGATGATATATTTGAGCCAGTCTCCCTGTGGCATGCACTCCACTGACCCCAAACCGTTGCCATTAGCGACTTCAGTGGTGCAAACCAAGTGCAGGCTGGAGGTCAGTTGTGTTTTCTTATGAAATCCGGATCTGTGATGGACGTGGGTTGGTTAGGGGGAGGCCAGTTGGGGACCTGCAACCAACCTGTCTGTGTGCTAAACACTCTAAACCTACACCTGAAGTAATGGTCTGGTGCGCGATTTTGTACAACAGAAGTACTGTCGTGGTTATCCCAAGTACTCAGATTGAAAATTTGTATATCAATTTGTACGCATTCCAGCAGGAGTATACAAACAGGTTAACGCTCACCTACACACCACTGTTGTAACCCAACATTCTCTACAGAGTGTCAACATGTTGCCTTGGGCTGCTCAATCACAAGATCTGCCTGCAGCCGAGCACATATGGAATATCATCGGATAACAACTCTAGCATCATCCACAAACGGCATTAACTGCCCCTATATTGACCAATCAAGTGGAATGGCCATCAAACTCTGTCCCACAAACTGGCATCTGGCACCTGTACAACACAATGCATGCATGTTTTCGTGCTTGTATTCAACATTCTGATTACACTGGCTATTAACATACCAGCATCTGAGATTTACAATGACATGTCTCACACTTACAGTAATCTGTGATCTTCTAATGTTAATCACTGAAATATGTTACCTAGACAAATCTATTCCCAAACTTTCATTGCTCTAGATTAATTATTTGTTGGTGTTTCGATTTTTTCTGTTAGTGTATATGTGTCTTGTAGAAACAACAACATTGTGCATATGCTTTCTATTGTGACCCTTTTCCTTAAAGTTTATGCAAAGGATTATGTTCCCAGTCCTTGGTTCAAGAAATAAACTGGGTACTGCAGTTTTTCATTTTGTGACACTAGAAAAACTTTAGCATATGTTACAGGGTCTGTGCAGTATTTAGTTTGATACTTTTGTTGATGGAGAATGGAAGTTATTGTTTGTATACTCATGAAGGGCGAAGAAATTTCTTTTCTGTGTCATCTTCTATGGACAAATGATTAGATTCTAATTCATTAAAGATGATTGTGAGGTTCTGTAAACATGGCATTGTAAAAGAGTGTGGCATATGCAGTGGCAATTTGTTGAAGACATTAATCTGAGTGAGAAAACAAATTCATCCTTGTAATCCTGAGGCAAATCTTGTATCAAAGGAATCTGCAAATTTGATATTGACGATTGGGTCATCAGAACAACCGTCATGCACTACAATTCGTGAAGCAACATTTTGTTGAAGAATTGGGGAAGAATTTTAGGAAAGTATTTTGTGAGGCAGGTGTTAAGGGGAAGTACTATCAGAGCAATTTTCAGTCATTAAGCAGCTTGTTACAAAGCCTGGAGATGTGATTGATTTTGATATGTGTGGACCTAGGCAGTGTGAATCATTGGGAGGAGCTGAATATTTTCTCTGCCTCACTTGTGATATTTCAGGGTTACTCATGGTACATTTAATCTCGGTGAGATCTGAGTCTGCAGAGAATATAGTTGAAATGGTGAGCACTATAAAGAATTTTTGTGGTCGACTATCAACAGAATTTCAGTGTCATGGCAAACGAGAATTTGAAAATATTGATGTTAAATATTTATTGAAATTAAGTGGTATACGACTCATTATTACTATTTCTTGTACTACAGAGCAGAATGGATGTGCAGGGGGGTACCAACACAATGTTGTGAAACTAGTTCTAACCATATTCCTAGCTCAGAGTCTACTTATGTTTTCACGTGCAGAAGAGGTAAACTCAGCAATTTAGGTGTTAAACAGAACTGGTACAAATCGTGTGAATACAAGATATTCATTATTCATATTCCAAAGGGAAAGAAGTGGGATCCAAAAGGAAAACAAGAAATCCTTATTGATGGCATTGATGGCTTTCGAGTGTGGACTGAATCAGAAAAACGGACTATTCGGAATAAGGAAATGGGCGTCGAAGAATCTAAGAGTCATCATGAAGACGATGCAAGTGTGTTTAAAGAACCTGCAGAAGCATGTTACAGTGAAAAAGATTGAGGAATAGGCAACAATCGAAGAAACCAAAGCGTCTTATTCAATGATGCTAGCGGAAGCAAATGAGACTAAGGATTATACAAACGGTAGACTATGAGCACTGGAAAATGAAAATCTGTGGTAATTTCCTATGGGACCAAAACTGCTGAGGTCATCGGTCCCAAGGCTTACACACTACTTGATCTAAATTACACCAACTTACAATAAGTATAACACACCCACTCATGACCCAGGAAGAACTCGAACCTCCAATGGGGGAAGATATGAGCACTGCAGAAGAGCACTGGGGGAAAAATAACTTCGTTCAAGGGAAATACAATGTGGACTTTGCTACTTCTGAACTACATCATACGCTTATTATAAAGGATTAGGTTTGTAAAATTAAATCTAAAGATAATGGTGAAATTGATTGCTGTAAAGTAAGACTAGTTGTTTGTGGATTTGGTAAACAAGAAGGTATTGACTATAACAAAAGGTATATTCCTGTTGCTCGGTACCACACAGTTAGTGTAATTTTAAGTCTTACTCCTAGTAAGCATTTTCAGTTGGCGGAGATCGATGTAAAATCTGCCTTTTCGAATGGTTTCGAAAATGAAGAGATATAAGCTCATATGGAACAGGCTGAGCCAAACAGCGATGGGACTGATTCAGGGTGCTAGCTTCATAAAAGTTTATATGGACTAAAACAATCTCCAGCATGCTGGAATCAAAGGGTCAAGGATGTCCTAATGAGTCTTGGGCTTGTAGAAAGTAAGGTAGATGCATGCCTGTTCTATCGAGAAGACTGGAATGACAAGTTGATGGTAATTTTCTATGTGGATGGTGGATTAATATCTGCAATTGAGTAGAAAGGTGTTTAAGTTTTCCTTGAGAAAATTCAAGATGTCCAGCTAGCCATTGAGCACTTACTGGGCAATAAGCAAGCTGGCGATATTCTGACCAGACCAGTTCTAAGTGTCCCATTTGAGCGTTTAAAATCTTTGATTTGAGTATGTTAAGTGCCTTATTTAGCAATATAAACATTTAAGAAAGTGTTGAAGTGAAATGTTAATGTTAATTAATATGTTGTGTAGCATATCACTGTGTTTTGTTGCTGTCTTGAAATATATGTGTCTTGTTGTGTATGTGCTTTATATTGCTCGCCTTTTTCTTGAAGTTACTGCAATACAATAGCGCCAACAAAATTGGAATGAGCTGACACAAACAAAACTGAAAGCGAATAGCGCAGAACAAATTGAAGGCACTAACCAAGGAATCCACAAAGAGGACATCACAGGCCCCTTGATCACGAAAGCAGTGAGTCGTCAATGACTATAGAAAAGGGGAAGGAAGTTATGGAGGCAATGAGTGAGGGACAAATGATTAACAGACGAAAAGTTACAAAGAAATTTGTGCAAATGCTAGTGCAACTATAAATCAGCGTGCAGACTGCAAAATGAAGGAACTCCCTGTGGATAGTGTCACTGAAGACCACACTATGATACAACCAGGAAAGTGGACCTCACCAGTCGCTGTTAGGGGAAAACCTAGAAACAGACAACAAATATCGTCACCACAGAAACAAGGAAAGACTGTGAGAAAGGAAGCAATCACTCCATGTTTACTAAAAAGAAACATAACGTTGGAAACAAAGATAAAGCAGAGGTATCAGACGTAGGTGTGTATGCCCAAGAGCATGAGAAAGTGGGACAAAAACCAGCAATATGAATCCTGGTCAGATGAACCTACTGATTCGCCAGGAGCTTTTTAACTTTAAATTTCTAGCATCCCCAAACGCAGGTAGGATTTAATGAAGCAGATCTCCACTACTGCCACAATAAATAATAATTACTTAACAAGTAAATTAGAAATATCATTACTTCCTGAATTTCCTTATTGCTGTGCTGTAGACACAGAACTCTTACAAGAAATTTGTACAGAGGAAATACTGGTGAAAGGCTATGCATCTTACTTGAATATCGCCATAATTGGTTGTAGCTGGACAGGTATGCTAGTGAGAGAAGGAATTCCATTTTTGGAAACAGAACAATTGGATTCAAGTCATAGATTATCTGAACTTCTTTTTGAGCAAGGAATACTTCAGCGAGCACATTGAATAGAATATACAGGACATGACAATTAGAAACAAATACAGTTATTTCGCAGATACCACTTCTTGACTTCTGACAACTGCTATCACATGACATTATATCACGAAGCAAACACAGCAAATAATAAAAAGAGGGATATGCAAGCTTATTGTCAGTATGCTCTTGAATGAAGAATCACAACACGAATTTCATGGCATATGGCAGAAATATACAAAGCAAGAGCATAAATATCCTAATGCATTGGACTGATGGATAAAACTGACAAAGTCAAGTTCTACGACGTTTTTTATTCGCTTTTCAAGCTGCAAAAATAGAGAACAAGACGACATCTCAAACTTCTACTATTCGTGTCTGTCTGATTTATATAGCAGATGCACAGACCTGTTGAGTGATAGACAAAATATTAATGAATTTATGAGTAAAATTTCACATAGCAAATCGGAACATCTTGATGGTCTGAAAGCAAGAGCCAAGGTAACCAGTGAAATCGAGTGAGAAGAAACATCGCTGTAATCTTCTCTAAGACACAACAAAAGAAGGAATCAAAAAACAGTAAAGGAAGGAAAAATGCGATAGCTCATAAAGGCATTCTACATGAAGTTCATAAATATTTTCGGAACCTCTACAGAGAGGATGTTACCAACGATATGAAATCTTATTATCTTTCCGAGACATGTAACAGACAAGTTCGATGCAGAAGATCATCAGTCACGATGCAGCTCCTTCATCAAGGAAGAAATTGTTGATTTGATAAGGGATGCAGCAAAAGGTAAATCACCAGGTTCAGGAGGAGTTCCCTTGAGTTCTATATGAAATTCTGGGAAGCATATCACTGATATCAGGAACTGTATTTGGACACACTACTATATTGACTAGTGCTGCCCTTTCCAAAGAAGATGCAGGCGATATGTTTATCTAAGTTGAATCCTATCTCGCTTTTGAATGGTAATTGTAAGATATTAAGAAGAGCACTGAAGATTAGATTGAAACAGGTCGTGAAGAAAATCTTATCACAACCAGATTAGTACTTTTCCAGGCAAATTTGTAGTACAGCCTGTTACTAGTTATATAAACTGATAGGGGCAACATCTAAAACACAAGTGAGTTCATTCATATTGTCATCTGACTTCTTGAAAGCGCTTGACAAATACATTAACAGCATAATGACCACTTAACGATCACCTCCCATTATGCGCAAGTCTCATAACGAGCAAAACATACTGTAAAAAAGTGATTTGCTGAAGGGGCGATGTTTTGCATAACAAGTAACGACGATTTAGTTTCATGTCACCAACCGTTCGCACAGAGAGGGAAAAGTTAACAATATGAACACCTTTCATTGCTGGCATCGGAATATCAACAACTTTAGTATGTACTGCAGTTTAGGTTTAACCCTCTTTGTGCTACCATCTTGGTGTAGCATGCGATCATACATTACTCTGAACTTGTGTTCTCACAGTGTTTATTTTGTGTGCAAATTTTAATAACCTTGGTATAAATGTACTCTAAGAAAGCCGCAAGAAGACGACCATAAGAGAAATAAAAAGACCTTAGAAATAAAACGTAACATCACCGAAAAACGTGAACAGTGTGAGCATTGCTGATTTTTACAATCCGTCTACATCAACAATTTGCACTAACCTCAAGAACAAGGACGAAATTAAGGAGACAGGTGCACCAAAGGGAGTGACAAGGTTGTCTGAACAATGGTTCCGTATTCAGGATGATGTCGATAGGTTGCTCCTTATATGAATAAATGAAAAGCGGTTGTGAGAAGGCGAGAATGATTTTCGCCAACCTCGTTAAGAAGACTCCAGGATCATTAGCGGCCGAAGAAGTGTTTAAGGGCAGCCGCAGTTGGTTCGAGAAGTTTAAGAGAAGAACAGGCAACCATTACGTTGTGAGGCACGGCGAAGCAGCCAGCTCTGACACAAAGGCAGTAAACAACTTCATATGTAACGTCTAGATGCTCATAGGTTCTGAGGGTTATCTGCCGCAATGGGTTTTTGATTGTGACGAGACGGGTGTATTCTGGAAAAAGACGCCGAAGCGTACCTTTATAACAGCAGAGGCGAATGCATTGCCAGGTCACAAGTCAATGAAAGACGAGCCTGCTATTCTGCGCCACTGCATGCAGCAATTTGAAGATTAAACTGTTGCTTGTTTACTATTAAAAAAGTCCACGAGCCTTCAAAAAATGTAAAGTCCAGAAGGGAATGTTACATATGATGTGGAGGTGTGGGTGACACATGACCTTTTTGTGATTGGATCGATGAAGTGTTTGGATTTCCTGTGAAAAAATATTTGCTTGAGATGAATCTGCCACTCCATGTACTGTTTGTTATGGACGTTATGGACGATGCTCCTGCCCATTCTCCAAAGCCTACAAGACCACCCCCGTGAAAAATTTCAATTTATCGAAGATCCAGTTTCTGCCTCCTAACACCACTCTGTTACTCCAGCATATGGACCAGCGGATTATTTATAACTTTAAGAAGTTCTACACTAAACCGCTCTTCGAACATTGCTTTGTTTTGACTGAAACTACCAATCTCACTCCCAGAGAGTATCGGAAATATCACTTCAACATCGTTGATGGCGTCAAGATGATCGAAAAGGTGTGAGAAGGGGTTACCAAGACAACTCTCACCTTTCCTTGGAAGGAGCTTTGGGCAGAGTGCGTTATCGAATGTGACTCTGAGGCGTTTCAGTCAGTACCTGTGGAGCCTGTAGCCAACAAGATTGTGTCTTTGGCCAAGAGCAAGGGACTAGAAGTAGATAACAGTGACTTTGTCGCAGAAAAAGCTAAGTAGTACCGTGGTGTAGTGGTTATGAGATTAAACTGTTGTATGGAGGATCATGAGTTGAAAACTCATCTGTACGGTACAATTTTAATTACTATATTCGGTACGAGTACCTTCTAGAAATATCCACAAATATCAACAATCATTGTAATGCAATGTTCTGTAGCTGTGTAAATACTGTATGTGTTCAGGCCGCAAGCAGTTCACTCCGCTCTCTTCTATGTGCAAGTGCTGAATAAACCTTCGCTACGTGAAGTTAGTGTTCGTCATTCATCTACTTACATCTTCTTCTACGTAACATTATTCTGGTGGAGAAGCTGGGTATTGGAACTTGTGGTAGAGCACATTATCGACGACACAGTGGTTCCCATCAGGCCATGACAGAACCGCCGTTTACGTGGCGAGAAACCCGAGTCCGAGCCATATTCAACAGATCTACCGGAGACAGAAGAAGAAGACGTTACGATGACAGCAAATGTGTGCCACCACATGAGACATCCTTCCGGGTTCTCTAGGGACGATGGCAAAGATCCAAACAAGTAGCTTAAGGTATATGAGGCTATAGCCAAATCTAACAAATGGGATGACACAGTGTATTTGGCTAACGTATGTTTCTACTTGGAGGGCACTGCCAAGCAATGGTATGAGAACAACGAGGAGAAGTTCACAAGGTGGGAATTATTCCAGGCGAAACTGTGCAATTATTGGGGACACACAACGACAGAAGTGCAAGGCTGAAGATAAATTAAAGTGCAGGACACAGCGTCCAGGAGAAACTACAGCATCCTACATTCAAGACGTATTGGAGCTGTGTAACATAGTGGATCCTAGAATGAAGGAGCAAGATGAGATTGCACATCTCATGAAGGCTGTTGATGAGGACATGTATCAAGCCCTACTCACGAAGGAGGTTTCGACAGCAAACGACATCATAAAATGGCGCCAGTTTATCGAGACAATGCATTAAAAATGAATTACACGCAAGACGTTTGATCGGTTCCAAACGTCGTATCGATGTATGTGATTGAGGAAGAAACTGAGTTCACAAGTGTTCTTCGTCAGATAGTGAGAGAGGAAGTTCAGAAGGCATTTGGATTGCACAACGAGCAAAAAACCGAGACGCTTCAAGAGGTCATAAGGTAGGAAGTGGAACAGACATTGAACCCAATCTCTCGTCTTTCATTTACATTTAAAATGGAGAAAAAGTCGAGACCGAGGCGAAGTTACGTTCGTGTAATGCCGCATGAGAAACCTGTTTGGGCACCAAGGAAGACTGACGTCTGGAGGACCCAGGATAACCACCCAGTATGTTTCCACTGTGGATGACTGGGACATGTGATGCTCTGTTGTCGAGAAAGGCGGCAGATATTTGATGACGCCCTCGCCAAAAAACAGCAGACCGATCTTAGACGACGCCAACTCTGGGACGACAAATATGAAGAAGAAAATGTGGTTGCAGGACGATGTAAGTCACCATCACCGGAAGCTAGCCGCTGGAGAGGACGCTCCCCAACACGCCGATCAAGGTCTCCATCGCCGTTTAGAAGCTCCAGCCGATCACCTAGCCACCGCAACCTCGAAGGATGCGAACTTCCTTGGACGTGAGGCCGCCGAAGAGAAAAATCCTCCGCCGTCGATTACTACAAAAATCATAGTAAACTACGTCGATAACCTCATGGATGGCCGACTAGCCCAAGCTCTTGTGGACTCTGCAGCATCCTATTCAGTCATTTCGGAGAAGTACCCTCTCCAGTTGCAGAAAACTGTATTCGTCGACAGCAAAACGTCTCTGCTGAAGGTGGCTAATGAGAAATATGTAAAACGTACAGGAAGATGTGCCATTCGTGTGGGTGTAAGTGGCCATACACAGCCCTTAGAATTCATCGTCTTACAAGAGTGTAGTCATGCCGTCATTCTCGGGTGGAACTTCCTGAAAGCTTGTCAGGCAATTATAGATTGTGGTCGCTCGAAGATTATGCTAGACGGGATGATATACTGTGGACAGGAAGATGCGCATCTTAGTGTGTGGAGAGTATGTGTGCTGGATGAAATGATCATTCCTACAGTCAGCACTAGAAAGGTAACTGTCACATGTCACGCCATGCATCTACGAAAGAATCTTGTAGTGGAATGTAAGAGAAGCATACCACTGAAGAATAACTTGGCCATCCCAGTCTCTGTCGTCTCGTTTAAGAACGGATTCGGTGAATTGTGGATAGTTAACTGTCGCCGAGAACCGCAGATCCTTGCAAGATGCATGTGCCTAGCAAATGCTGAGCCGTTAATTAAAGAAATCCGAGCGTCATAGAAACCTATCATGCCCGGTCTGTGGGTGAAATTAGCGCTACCACTTCGAGACAAGATCTCCTAGCTCGACTATCACTAGATCTCACTAACGAACAACAGGAGAAGCTACTTGCTATTCTTCAAAAGTTCTCTGAATGCTTCAATCCACAGATGAACAGCAAATTGTAGTAACATCGGTAGAACATTACGTAGGAAATCAGCATACATTTCACCATTTAGATTGCCATCGATAAAATGGGGGTCAATTATCCTTCCATCCATATTGTCGCACCATACATTAACCCGCCAAGGTCGCTGATGTTCCACTTGTCGCAGCCATCGTGGATTTTCCGTTGCCTAATAGTGCATATTATGCCGGTTTACGTTACCGCTGTTGGTGAACGACACTTCGTCGCTAAATAGAACGCGTGCAAAAAATTCGTTATCGTCCCATAATTTCTCTTCTGCCCAGTGGTAGAACTGTACTCGACGTTCAAATTCGTCACCATGTAATTCCTCGTGCATAGAAATATGGTACGGGTGCAATTGATGTTGATGTAGCATTCTCAACACCGATGTTTTTGAGATTCCCGATTATCGCGCAGTTTGTCTGCTACTGATGTGCGGATTAGCCGCGACAGCAGCTAAAACACCTGCTTGGGCATCATCATTTGTTGCAGGTCGTGGTTGACGTTTCACATGTGGCTGAACACTTCCTGTTTCCTTAAACAACAGAACTGTCTGGCGAACGGTCCGGACACTTGGATGATGTCGCCCAGGATACCGAGCAGCATACATAGCACACGCCCGTTTGCCATTTTGATCACAGTAGCCATCCATCAACACGATATCGACCTTTTATGCAAATGGTAAACGGTCCATTTTAACACGGGTAATGTACACGAAGCAAATACCATCCGCACTGGCGGAATGTTACGTGATACCACGTACTTCTACGTTTGTGACTATTACAGCGCCATCTATCACAAAGCGATAAAAGTGGTCCAACTAAAACATTCATATTTATTTACGTACTACACGAATATGTAATAAAAATGGGGGCTCCTATTTTTAAAAAAAAGCAGTTGATATCCGTTTGACCTATGGCAGCGACATCTAGTGGGCCAACCATAGCGCCATTTGGTTTCTCCCTCCAAGCTAGACGAGTTTCTTTCTTTGTTGTTCTATTGTTTGATGCTTATTTCGGGAGATATTTGGCTCTGTCACTATCAATGGACCACCCTGTATAAAGAGATGCTCCATAAATCCTCTGTGAACAGGATGGAGCGAAGATGTATTGACAGAAAGTGGGCAGCAATATGACCAAACATATAGAACAAACATTTAAGTATTACAGTGCAGTCAACATGGTATGAGACAGCAAGCGAAAGGCTTAACTCAATTAAAGTTTGTGTAAGTATTAAATGTTCTTACTGTGAGGAACGAGACAAACTGGAACACACATTTCTGTGTAATGAAATACAAGGAGAGACATCTGTGGGCAAAAATTTAAACTTCCTTTAATGAACAGAACAGACCAAAGATATATACCGATAAGGATGTTTATAAACCAGAGAAGAGACAGTATCCAATAAAAAGTGGAGGGTTTTTTTAATTCTTTAACATTAGAGAGGTGGTGAATAGGAGGATTTAAAAATTACAAGGCAATGTATTGAAAGTCACATCTACACCTACAGCTACATGGATACTCTGGAAATCACATTTAAGGGCCTGGTAGAGGGTTTATCGAACCACCTTCACAATTCTCTATAATTCCAACTTCGTATAGCGGGCATAATGACCGACCATCTATATGTTTCCGTACGAGCTCCGATTTCCTTTATTTTATTGTGGTGATCGGTTATGCCTGTGTAGGTCCGAACCACCTTCACAATTCTCTATAATTCCAACTTCGTATAGCGGGCATAATGACCGACCATCTATATGTTTCCGTACGAGCTCCGATTTCCTTTATTTTATTGTGGTGATCGGTTATGCCTGTGTAGGTCCGAACCACCTTCACAATTCTCTATAATTCCAACTTCGTATAGCGGGCATAATGACCGACCATCTATATGTTTCCGTACGAGCTCCGATTTCCTTTATTTTATTGTGGTGATCGGTTATGCCTGTGTAGGTCGGCGTCAACAAACTATTTTCGCTTTCGGAGGAGAAAGTTAGTGATTGAAATTTCGTGAGAAGATTCCTCAACAATGATAAACGTCTTTGTTTTAATGACTTCCATCCCATTTCCTATATCATTTAATTGACACTCTCTCCCCTGTTTCACGATAATACAAATCGTGCTGCTTTTCTTTCAGCTTTTTCGATGTACTCCATCAGTTCCATCTGATAACGATCCCACTCCATGCAGCAATATTCTAAAAGAGGATGGACATGAGTAGTGCAGGCAGTCTCCTTAGTAGATATGTTACATTTTCTAGGTGTCCTGCCAATAAAACGCAGTCTTTGATTAGTCTTCCCCACAACATTTTTTGTGTGTTCCTTCCTATTTAAGTTTTTTTGTAATTTTAATTCCTAGGTATTTAGTCGAATTTACGGCTTTTACATTAGACTGATTTATAGTGTAACAGAAGTTTAACGAATTCCTTTTAGGCCTTATGTGGATGACCTCACACTTTTCGTTATTTAGGTTCGAATGCCAATTTTCGCACCATTCAGATATCTTTTCTAAATCGTTTTGCAAGCTGTTTTGATCTTCTGATAACTTTACTAGTTGACAAACAACAGCGTCATCTGCAAACAACCTAAGATGGCTGCTCAGATCTCAGATTGTCTCCCAAATCGTTTATATAGATAAGGAACAGCAAAGGGTCTATAACACTAACTTGGGGAACGCCAGAAATCACTTCTGTCTTACTCGATGATTTTCCATCAGTTGCTACTGACTATGACCTCTCTGACAGGAAATCACAGAACCAGTCACATAACAGAGACGATACTCCACAAGTGCGCAATTTCACTACAAGCCACTTGTGTGTAAAAAGCCCTCCGGAAATCTAGAAATACGGAATCAATTAGAAATCCCTTGTCAATAGCACTCAACACTTCATGCGAGTAAAGAGCTGGTTGTGTTTCAGAAGAATGGTGTTTTCTAAATCCGTGTTGACTGTGTGTCAATAGACTGTTTTCTTCCAGACAATTCACAATGTTCAAACACAATATATGTTCCAAAATCCCGCTGCATATCGACGTTAATGATATGGGCCTGTAATTTAGTGGATTACTCCTACTACCTTTCCCTAATATTGGTGTGACCTGTGCAAGTTTGGAAGATAGTAACAGTAACAGTAACTGTGTCCAGATAGAAGAGCTCAATTCTTTCGCTACCCACCACAGGAGGTCTATTCAAAAAATTTCGTAATTTCGCGCCAATGGTGTGTTGGAGCGAAAAGAGGTTGGCATCACTGCACAGGGCTGTGTTTAATGTGTAACTGCCGAAAATTTCATTGTTCTCTCTCTGTTAGTTATTGTTCAGTGCTGTATTGAGTAGAATGCTCTGTCGAACAGTTTGCGAATTTCGATATGGCAAAGTTAGAGGAGCAAAGCATCCGCACTAAGTTTTGCGTGAAACTCAAAGAAAACCTACACAGAAACACACCAAATGATGCAGGTGATGAGTGCTTCAGCCGTATCCCGAGTTAAGAATGATTCACACGGTTCAAAAATGGCTGGAGGACATTAAATATGACCTTCGTTCAGGACGCCCTATGACGTCCACCGACTACGCCCATGTCAGGGACGTCAACGAAATTGTGCGTGCCAATCGAAGACCGTCAGAGAGATTGAAAAACAATGTAACATTTCAGTTGCATCATGTCATGAAATTCTGACACATCGTCTTGGACTGCACCTTGTTGCAACCAGGTTCGTCCCATGGCTCATACCTTCGCTTTGCAATCTGTGAAGAGTTTTTGGTTCTGCAAATAAGAACGAGTTGCTCCTTAAGAGAATCATAACTGGTGATCAGACGTGTGTCTACAGTTATAAAGTTGAGACCAAGGTTCAGTCTTCACAATGGGTCGAAAAAGGTTCTCCAAGACAAAAAATCTCATCAGATCAGGCCAAAAGTCAAAGCCATGCTGATAGTTTTTTTGACATGAAAGGATTAGTTGGTCATGAACACTGTTAATTGATGGTACTATCAGGACACTCGTGAGAAAAGTGTGAAGGAAACAGCCTGAAATATGGCGGGACATTTCATGGCTCTTGCATCACGATAACGCATCCGCACACTCATCCCTGTTGGCGCCTGACTACTAGACGAGAAACGAAATCACTGCGCTGCCTCATCTTCCATACTCTCCAGACCAGTCCCTCACCTGACCCCTGCACGGGGTCAAAGTTGAAAACCGCGTTGGGATTGAAAGAAGCGCTTGCAACAATCGATGAGACAAAATTCGCAGACGGCGCTTCGCACGATCCATCAATAGGTATACCAAGACAACTTCCAGAAGTGGAAACGGCGTTGGGAGAAGTATATCAGTTATGGAGGAGAATATTTCGCAAGAGACCATGCACAATACGTAAAAGGCAAGCGTAGAAAATTTTTGTGATCAAAGTTCCGAAATTTTTTGAAATGACCTCATATTCTTTCATTTATCAGTTCTTTCATTTTTCCTTTAGTCCAGAAGAAGCTGTTTACTTTCTTCATATGTTCGATATTTACATATCAGTACAATTTCAAACTAAATTATCATGTCAAGAAAATAAACTGGTGACCATGAAAACAAGAAGGTACTTAGTTATGAGACAAATCTAAGAAGAAAGAATATATTGTCATGACAGAAGGTGCCAACGCCAAAGAAGGCGAAATTGGTGAACATAATGAATGGATTGTAGGGGAGGATGGAGGCCCTTTAAAACAAAATGGCATGCACTTGCCCACAAGTCTTGAGTCTCAATGTGGCACACAGTTTTTAACTGCTAGGAAGTTTCATACACATCTGTGGTTTATCTTCCGTGTTAGATGTCAGTGATGATATGATGTATGCCTGAATAACTATCTGCTGAACAGATATTTTTAACGTGCATCTCATAGTCGTAATATCACATAAATAACAAATTAGGGACTTAATAACACTGGTCAATGCACAGAGGCATGGTGCTGCCCTATGGTGATGTGCTTTGAAATATTTGAATAAATAACCTCGTGAAGTCAAACCAGGTACAACAACAGAGATAGTATCGAATTTTTGTCTGAAAGTTGTAGATGCATTTCAGTTTTCTTTCAGAAATTAGATATGCACTTATACCAGGTTTCCCTCCTAATCATCGTTTCTATTACGATTGACACATTTTTCGCTTTTAAAATCATTTCGTTTGTTATGAGAAACATGATAAGCAGTATTTCCAAATCGCAATTGCAAATATCTGCTAGAACACAGGAGAGAATGTGCCTGATGACTCTTACGAGAGGCACCCTGTATAATTTAAGGAACTTGCAGTCGATAGATAGAAGTTCAGTTCAGAAATTAAGGTTAACGTTTCCCTGATGCACATTATGCAGTTATGTTCTTTTCCATATTTTGCATTTGCATGCATACATACAATATATATAATTATATTATGTAAGAAGTTACTATATTACATAGTGTACAACAAGATCACCTTTATCATCCAACAACTGTTACTTGCTTTCTGTCTCACATTGTGCAAACATGGATAGTGTATGGTAATACCTGGTACTTAACATAATAATTATGAAACAGAAGTAATGATTGATAAATGTGTGTTTCCTTTCAGATATTACTTTGTCTCAGTTTAAACATGTATGTAAAACAGAAATACATTTCAAGAATATTAGTTTTTAAAATGGTTGCTTAAATCAGAAAAACTACGAGTCATGGTTGAGTGTTTAGTAGAAAGAGGTTTTAAAATAGTTGATGGAACATACAACAGGTGTAATCTATTTACAAAAATAACTTGAGACATGTTACAATTAAATCAGTTGAAAAATTATCAAATGGGGTTGAGCTAACTTTTGCAATAGTCACACTTGCTCCTACCAAGAATCTCTTTGAAGTGGTATTTCCTAAATTAAATAAGTATGTTATCAACAAACAACAGTAAAATAGAATTAGCAATGAAGCCCATTTCTTCTAGAGTTTCGAACATTTTCAAAGAGATGACATACTATAAGAAACATGTTGTTGTTGTTATGGTCTTCAGTCCTGAGACTGGTATGATGCAGCTCTATCCTGTGCAAGCTTCTTCATCTCCCAATACGTACTGCAGCCTACGTCCTTCCGAATCTGTTTAGTGTATTCATCTCTTGGTCTCCGTCTACGATTTTTACTCTCCAGTCTGCCCTCCAATACTAAATTGGTGATCGATCCCTTCTACTTGTCAAGTTGTGCAACAAACTCGTCTTCTCCCCAATCCTATTCAATACCTCCTCATTAGTTATGTGATGTACCCACCTAATCTTCAGCATTCTTCAGTAGCAACACATTTCAAAAGCTTCCATTCTCTTCTTGTCCAAACTATTTATCGTCCATGTTTCGCTTCCATACATGGCTACACTCCATACAATAATTTCAGAAACGACTTCCTGACACTTAAGTCTATACTCGATGTTAACAAATTTCTCTTCTTCAGAAACACTTTCCTTGCCACTGCCAGTCTACATTTTATATCCTCTCTACTTCGACCATCATCAGTTATTTTGCTCGCCAAATAGCAAAAATCCTTTACTACTTTAAGTGTCTCATTTCCTAATCTAATTCCCACAGCATCACCCAACTTAATTCGATTACATTCCATTATCCTCGTTTTGTTTTTGTTGATGTTCATCTTATATCCTCCCCTCAAGACACTGGTCATTCCGTTCAACTGCTCTTCAAAGTCCTTTGCTGTCTCTGACAGAATTACAATGTCATCGGCGAACCCCAAAGTTTTTATTTCTTCTCCATGGATTTTAATAACTACTCCTAATTGTCCTTTTGTTTCCTTTATTTCTTGCTCAATATACAGATTGAATAACATTGGGGAGAGGCTACAACCCTGTCTCACTCCCTTCCCAACCACTGCTTCCCTTTCTGCCTATAACTGCCATCTGGTTTCTGTACAAATTGAAAATAGCCTTTCGCTCAATGTAGTTTACCCCTGCCACCTTCAGAATTTGAAAAAGAGTATTCCAGTCAACATTGTCAAAAGCTTTCTCTAAGTCTACAAATGCTAGAAACGTAGGTTTGCCTTTTCTTAATTTAGCCTCTAACATAAGTCGTATGGTCAGTATTGCCTCACGTGTTCCCACTGATCATACCCGAGGTCGGCTTCTACCAGTTTTTCCATTCGTCTGTAAAGAATTCGCAGTTAGTATTTTGCAGCCGTGACTTATTAAACTGATAGTTCGGTTATTTTCACATCTGTCAACGCCTGCTTTCTTAGGGATTGGAATTATTATATTCTTCTTGGAGTCTGAGGGTATTTCGCCTGTCTCATACATCTTGCTCACCAGATGCTGGAGTTTTGTCAGGACTGGCTCACCCAAGGCCGTCAGTAGTTCTAATGGAATGTTGTCTACTCCTGGGGCCTTGTTTCGACTCAGGTCTTTCAGTGCACTATCAAATTCTTCACGCAGTATCATATCTCCCATTTCATCTTCATCTACATCCTCTTCCCTTTCTACAACATTGCCCTCAAGTACATTGTCCTTGCATAGTCCTTCTATATGCTCCTTCCACCTTTCTGCTTTCCCTTCTTTGCTTAGAACTGGGTTTCCATCTGAGGTTTTGATATTCATACAAGTGGTTCTCTTTTATCCAAAGGTCTCTTTAATTTTCCTGTAGGCAGTATCTATCTTACCCTTAGTGAGATAAGCCTCTACATCCTTACATTTGTCCTCTAGCCATGCCTGCTTAGCCATTTTGCACTTCCCGTCGATCTCATTTTCGAGACGTTTGTATTCCTTTTTGCCTACTTCATTTACTGCATTTTTACATTTTCGCCTTTCATCAATTAAATTCAGTATTCCTTCTGTCACCAAAGGATTTCTACTAGCCCTCGTCTTTTTACCTACTTGATCCTCTGCTGCCTTTACTACGTCATGCCTCAAAGCTACCCATTCTTCTTCTACTGTATTTCTTTCCCCCATTTTTGTCAGTTGTTCCCTTATGCTCTCCCTGAAACTGTACAACCTCTGGTTTGGTCAGTTTATCCAGGTCCCATCTCCTTAAATTCCCACCTTTTTGCAGTTTCTTCAGTTTTAACCTACAGCTCATAACCAATAGATTGTGGTCAGATCCCACATCTGCCCCTGGAAATGTCTTACAATTTAAAACCTGGTTCCTAAATATCTGTCTTACCAATTATATAATCTAACTGAAACCTGTGTGTATCTCCAGGCTTCTTCCATGTGTACAACCTCCTTTTGTGATTCTTGAACCAAGTGTTAGCTATGATTAAATTGTGCTCTGTGCAAAATTCTACCAAACGGCTCCCTCTTACATTTCTTAGCCCAATCCATGTTCACCTACTACATTTCCTTCTCATCCTTTTCCTACTACCGAATCCTAGCCTCGAATTCCAGCCACCCATGACTATTAATTTTTCGTCTCCTTTCACTATCTGAATAATTTCTTTTATCTCATCATACATTTCTTCAATCTCTTCGTCATCTGCAGAGCTAGTTGGCATATAGACTTGTACTACTGTAGTAGGCGTGGGCTTCATGTCTGTCTTGGCCATAATAATGCGTTCACTATCTTGTTTGTAGTAGCTTACGTGAACTCTATTTTTTATTCATTATTATACCTACTCCTGCATTACCCCTATTTGATTTTGTATTTATAACCCTGTATTCACCTGACCAAAAGTCTTGTTCCTCCTGCCACCGAACTTCGCTAATTACCACTATATCTAACTTTAACCTATCCCTTTCCCCTTTTAAATTTTCTAATCTACCTGCCCGATTAAGGGATCTGACATTCCATGCTCTGATCCTTAGACTGCCAGTTTTCTTTCTCCTGATAACGACGTCCTCCTGAGTAGTCCCCGCAGGAGATCCGAATGGGTGACTATTTTATCTCCGGAATATTTTACTCAAGAGGAGGCCATCATCATTTATCCATACAGTATAGCTGCTTACCCTCAGGAAAAATTACGGCTGTAGTTTCCCCTTGTTTTCAGCCATTCGCAGTACCAGCACAGCAAGGCCGTTTTGGTTAGTGTTACATGCCCAGATCAGTTAATCATCCCAACTGTTACCCCTGCAACTACTGAAAAGGCTGCTGCCCCTCTTCAGGAACCATACATTTGTCTGGAATCTCAACAGATACCCCTCCATTGTGGTTGCACTTACGGTACGACTATTTGTATCGGTGAGGCACGCAAGCCTCCCCACCGATAGCAAGGTCTATGGTTCATGGGGGGATAAGAAACACATAAATACTTTGATTCAAAATTGTCTATATTCAACTGCAGATACTGCTGTAAAGGTCCTGCTAGAGCATTAAAAACATCAACTGAGGGAGTTTCACTAGGCATGGCCTACACCTAAACAGGACTGGGAAGGGAAGATCGGTATAGCTAATTCATGTAGGTATAGGGTGTGGATCTTGGGCCACACATGGTCAAATATGTATTGTCATAGGTAGGAAAAGTAGATATTTTTTAGGATAAATCCAGACAAAAGGTTTCCCTGCCTAAAGAGTATCCCCAGCAGTTTAAAAAATACTCAACAATCACTCACAAGACAGATTTTAACATTTCAAATATCACATACACCAGATGTCACAAATAAAAACAAACCACTGGAAAGAGTAAATAAAAAATAAAACACAACTATTAGAAGTTGAGCTCCAATCTTTGAACTACACAGTAGTTTGTATTACTGAGCACTGGAGGAGAGACACAGAAATCCAACATGTAGTATTATCATTGTATGAAAAGGCAAACTCTTACTGCAGAATTATTTCAAGGGGTGGAGGATCTCGCCTTTATATCACAAAAGGAACACAGTTAAAATCAAGACATGACCTCAGTACTGTAAGTAAAGACAAACACTTTGAATTATCAGCTATTGAATTAGCAGAGCTTGATATCACCCAGAAATTAATCATTTTGTGTGTGTATGGATATCCCAGTGGTAGTGTGGAGAATTTTTTCAATAAGTTAACAGGAATTCTAGATAAAGTCTCAAGTACAAAGGTCAACATTATTCTGTGTGGGGACATGAACATCAACACTAACATCATAAATGAATCCAGCAGCATCTTCATAAACATCCTTCAAAGTTTTGGCATTTCCCTATTGGTCAATAGTGCAGCAAGGGTTACCACAATGACTTCATCAGTAATTGACCTTGTGGCGAAAAATACGACCAGGGAAAAATGTGAAGTAGCTGTAAAAGATCAAAGACTATCAGACCATATCTGCCAAATAACAACAGTAAAGTGGGCATCGAATCATTCCCTAAACTACAAGCCTACAAATAACATCTATCAGAAATCAAAATTAAAGATTTTTCAAAGGAACTAGAAAAACAAAGCTGATATGAAATGTATAAGGAAACCAATGTGTATTTGAAATTCTCTAAATTCTTCACATTGTTTAAATTGAACTTTGAAAAGGCATTTCCTAAAGTATGCATGTATGTATCAACATTTCACAAAAACGTATATCAACAGGCATTAAGAACTCCTCCCAAACTCTTAAGCACCTCAGTTCCATGGAAAAGATTCACAATGATCCAGAATTCTTAAATTTCTATCATAGACGAAAAAGACCTATAGGAAGGCGCTTATTGCTGCAAAAAAATCATGAAACAATGCATGGGGATTATACAAGGCCCCTTAACAAATATAATATACGAATCCGTCACTTCAGGGACATTTCCAGAGCAGTTAAAACAGGCAAGAGTTGTACCTTTGCTTAAGAAAGGTAATGCAAAAGACACAGAAAACTACCAGTCCATTTCCCTGCTGTCAGCATTCTCAAAAATAATACATACAATTATGAAAGACAGATTAATCAATTACCTGAATAAACACAAATTTTTAAGCGAATCACAGTTTGGTTTCCGAAGTGGCAAAAATACAGAGTCAACCATAATAGAATTCACAAAACTTGTACTTGATGCTCTTGATAAAGGTGAGTGTGTCACGGGTATATTTTTGGATCTTTCAAAGGCGTTTGATACAGTCGACCACAGGATTCTATTAAATAAATTAGAAGCATTAGGAGTAAGAGGGATAGCTAATGACTGGTTATGATCATACCTAACAGATAGGGTACAAAACATAAAGACAACACATCCTTCAAATAGATCTAAACATTTAGTAAAACACTTATCAGAACCAAAATACATTAATATAGGGGTAATCAATGACTTTCCCAGTAGTGTTACTCATGGTGAAAAAATCCTCTTTGCTGATGACAGCAATATTATAGTCACTAAGAAAACAAGAGACCTACTAGCCGAGAAAGCAAATGAAACTGTGAAGGAAGTTCTTGATTGGTCAATAAGTAATAAAGTGACATTGAACATACAGAAAACTAGTGCCATGAATTTCAGTTTGAAGAGGAAAAATGACTATGTTAAATTAAATGTTGATGGCACCTCTATAGACTGTGTAACAAATGTAAATATGAATATTGATTCTCAGTTGAAGTGGCGTGAACACATAAAGGTACTTGCAAACACAATGTCATCAGCATGCTATGTCCTTGGAATCCTATCATCAGTGTGTAATATACAGTGTCTTTTATTTACATATTATTCATATGTACACTCAGTTCTTAGCTATTACATTCTTTTTTGGGGAACAAATTCACAAATATGAACATAATTTTCAAACTCCAGAAAAGAGCCTTAAGAATAATAACCGAAAATACTAGTCGAGCTCATTGTAAAGATCTGTTCAGAACACTGGGGATTTTAACTGCTCCATGTGAATACATTTATTAGTCAGTTGTACACATTAAAAATTACATTGGTAGTTACTACACAAACAGCTCTGTCCATGACCATGCAACAAGAAATAGACTCAACTTACACTTACCAAGAAAAAATAAACATAAACCTCAAAACAGCATTTTCTACCAAGAAATAAATTTGTACAATAAATTACCAAAAGAAATTAAGGAAATTGAAGAAATACACTTACTTACAAATGAAGCTAAAAAGTACCTGTTATGCAATACATTTTCTACATTGAAGGATTACTTAGCTAAAACAAAGTAGGGGTTTGATAAAAATGCTATACAAATAAAAAATAATAATAATAATCATTATAAAATATCCAACTTTCCACAAAACACTTTCACTTTATGTTTTTTCCTTTCTAGAAATATTTACCCCCAAGCTATGTATGGCACAGTACTAACACCTCTTCCTCTTTCTGAGCTGAACATCTCACTCATTATGGAGGGATGCTGACTCAGTTTTTCAGGATAGCAAATGGAAAGTTGTGGTACAGAAAATGGCCCAAAGATCACCAATGTGAGTGTGTGTGTATATATATATATATATATATATATATATATATATATATATGTGTGTGTGTGTGTGTGTGTGTGTGTGTGTGTGTGTGTGTGTGTGTGTGTGTGTGTGTGTGAGAGAGAGAGAGAGAGAGAGAGCGAGAGAGAGAGAGAGAGAGAGAGAGAAAGTGTTATGAAACAATGTGTGTATAGAGTGTGCAGTGACTGATAGTGAGATATGAGTGAACAATATGGAATTACATTATTTAATAAGTTATTTGTAATAAAAGTATAGTATACCAGGTGTAAATCTAATGATTGTCTCTAACTAGAAGTCTGTAAATATATGTGTATACGAATTAGCTTATTCTAAATTCATCTAAATTTCTAAATACTTTGACATGTCCTATATCTTTGTAAAAAGAGATCTACATATGAATAAAGCTACTACTACTACTACTATTACTAAAACATGTTTCACTCCTAGAAACAGGACGATGCCTAGCAAAGAACTGCGTATTGTGGACAACCTTACTTTCTTCAAAATGTAGCGAATCTACCCATGCTTCGCAACAGCGAAATATGCATGGGCATTGGATAGTAGTAGGATAACAAGTGTGACGTAATGTGCTCTTTCGCACATTGATGCCGGTTCTGCAACATAAATTGTCCACCTACCTCGATACTGCTGCAGATCTTCACAAGTAACTCCTGACTGCAGCTACTTAAGACGTCGCAAAAAAGCAGTGTTGAAGAAACTGATATTTCATAACTACACATCGAAGGCCGATATAAGTACAAAAAGCTGAAAATAGCCTTTTAAACTCTAAAGAATAAATCGGAAATGCCTTGCTGTTGAAATTTCTACGTTCAAAGGTCCTTTTCAACTTGCATTCGGATTTGTTATATTGCTATTAAGCAAGATCACCAATCCACATGTGTTCAAATCATTAAAGTTCTTGTTCACAGTCCTCATCACACTCAAACAGCCAGAGCTTTTCCTATCCAATTCTTAAATCATTTACAAGAGTAACACAGTCAATAAACTGCTATTTACTTTCAGTGGTTGTCATCAAATAAAGTTTTTACTCGCCATAAACACTCAGTAAAAAAAAAATTACTTAGTAACGCCATGCTTTTAGTTCAAAGTTTACACATGTGATTTTCTCCAGAACAAAATATCTCTCGAGTCTTAAAATTTCACAAATAGTTAATGGTAAATACCAGTTACCTTTATCACTATACCCAAAACACGGAACACATAATGCGTTTGGACACTTTCAACATGACCGGCTTCTTCGAAAGCTAGTCCACCATTTTCTTCTGCTCTCTGCCTTTACAAACACCTCTATCTCATGCGTTAGGTGGCAAACTGTCTCACTTCTTATTGGCTGTACAGAATTATGGCCAATCAGAACTGACTTTCAGGGCTCGGCTTGCGCCAAAACCTAGCAAGAAGCAACCACTGCTCTCAGCTCATAATGTCATTAAAATAAGCAACTCAAAACTCTCTTGTTAAACAAATAAAATGAAATGAACGTTAAGCTATACTTTACGTCTGGAATTTAACTATATAGTCGCGAACGTTGTGGCTGTCTATTCAAACATGCTTGGACATCCGTCATCCACTAGTAGGGGAACCACTGGTGGATCCATTCCCACAATACAAAGCTGGAACACTTGCAAGTTTCTGTAGAGAAATACAAACTGAAAAATTAATATTCGCGAATGTCCCACATACACTCACCCTAAGACAAAACATAAATATCTACTTGAAATTCTTAAAGTTTTACTACAGTAAAATTACGAAAGGTTTTCTAAAATGAGAACTTCCCAAATTTGAATCTAAACATTGAATGTGTTATCATATCTTTTCAAATAGTCACATTGGTGAACTATTAATATATATATATATATATATATATATTGATTTAGTTTTTTAAGTATTGGATAATACGTTTTTTACTGACTTTATTTTTGTTTCAGCCACAGTCGTGATGCATGTCTGTGACAGAATACCCCAACTTGGCCATGTGGGGAATCCAGGGATGACTGGAGTGTAGGAATTAGGATATTATCAATATGCCCAGTGCCAACGCTTGTCATTGATCGATATTGAATTTTCCACACAGAATAAATGAAATACACGAGATCGCGCAGACAGTTCAATGCATATTAAGTATTAGTTCACTACTCAGCTATCCAGAGAGCGCTATGAGGGCCGCCGATGGGACTTGTCCCCACAGCTGCGGGCAAGAACCGACCAGGAAGCCGGCTCGAACACTTCTTGTATCCGCTACTAGCGACAACCTAAAGCCTTAAAAATTAATTCGTTCCAGTCAATGTCACCTCTGTCAGGCCCCTGAACAGTCACAAGTCTCGTCCTCAGAAACCAGCCACATATTCATCACTGTAATTACAATTAAATATTGCGATTGCAGTCCCAACATGGTGACAGTCACCAATGAGTGAAGTACTACAAATACCTCCTCTTCATGACTGTTGCTATGGGACGAATCTCACACTGTAATATCAATATATGTATATTCCTTTTGACTGGATATAATATTCCATGCAAAATCTTTCTTCCACTTTACAACTATCTATACGCATATCTCGCAATTTTCCACTTCAAATAGATATTTCAGAGACATGGCTTAGCCACAGCCTAGGGGATGTGAGGACCGGTTGTGAGTCATGCTTGGGTGGCTCAGTTGGTAGAGTACTTGACCGAGAAATGCAAAGGTCCCGTGTTCGACTTTCGGTCCATCACGAGGTTGTAATCACCCAGGAAGTTTCATATCGGCTCACACTCCAGTGCAGAGTGAAAATTTCATTCTGGAAACATCCCGTAGACTGTGGTTAAGCCATGAATATCCTTCTTCCAAGAGTGCTAGTTCTGCAAGGTATGCAGGAGAGCTTCTGCGAACTATGGAAGGTAGGAGAAGAGCTATTGGTATCATTGAGGCTCGGGTCGTGAGTCTTGCTTTGGTGGCTCAGTTGGTAGGCATTTGTCCATGAAATGGAAAGGTCCCGTGTTCTAATCTCGATCCAGCACTCGGGTTTAATCTGCCAGGAACGTTCATATCAGCACACATTTCGCTGCAGTGTGAAATTTTTATTATGGAAACATCCCGTAGGCTGTGGCTAAGCCATATCTCTGCAGTATCCTTCCGTCCAGGAGTGCTGGTTCTGAAAAGTATGCAGGGGGCTTCTGCGAAATTTGGAAGGTAGGAGACGAGGTACTGGCGGAACTGAAGCTGTGAGGATGGGTTGTGAGTCATGCTTGGGTAGCTCAGTTTGTAGAGCACTTGCCCACGAAATGCAAGGGTCCTGTGTTCTAGTGTCGTTTCAGCACACAGTTGTAATCTGCCAGGAAGTTTCATAACAGTGCAAACCGAGCTGCAGAGTAAAAATTTCATTCTGTAAATATCCTCTAGGCTGTGGCTAAGCCATGTCTCCGCAATATCTTTTCTTCCAGGAGTGCTAGTTCTGCAAGGTATGCAAGAGAGCTCCTGCAAAGTTTGGAATGCAGGAGACGAGGTACTGGCGGAATTGGGGCTGTGAGGACGGGTTGTGAGTCGTGCTTGAGTAGCTCAGTTGGTGGAGCACTTGCCCACGAAATCCAAAGGTCCTGTGTTCGAGTCTCGGTCCGTCACACAGTTTTAATCTGAGAGGAAGTTTCACATCATACCCCCTTGTGCCTGGACATAGTCAATCCCGTTGCACATGTTTGAACACTGTCACAGTAACTTCACACTTCAACTTATACTTTACAAGCCTACCTATCACAGTGAATCTGTCACTCATTCACTACTACGTTCATTACTTCTATAATACTTTGACAATAACTGAAAGCTGGTGGCACCAAACCATATTGAGTGAAAATTCATCATGGATGTACATGCCTCATTTTTTTTCTTACAAGGGGTACCAGTGTCTTAGGAAGGGAGACATCTTATAGGGATCAGCTATTAAAAACACTATCACAACAACTATGTTACTGTCACCCTGTATAAAAAGTAGTCTTTGTTCTACAGGCATATACATGTATTGCTAATGATATTTATGTGAAAAACTATACATGCCTTATAAATCTAGTTATGGTATTGCGTCTAAATGGAGTAGGCTCCCACACAAGTACTGCAACACTGATTATAGATGCTGATTGTGGGGGAGGGGAGGTTCCATTAATAGGTCGAAAGTTTGGGTGCACATCACCCGAGGTGTAAGCTCATAATAAAATCACCGTTCTCATCTAATTTAAAAATTGACTCAGCTCTAAGGAACGTGGTATGAAGCTGATGTTTGCAACTCCTTCCTGCCACTGCTAGATATTTCCTATGCTAACAAACAATATTTGTAATATGTTCTATCTTGATGTCACGTAGATGGAGTAACAGAGGTTCTGCAATATACCCACAGGGTTATAGGCGAGGAAGGATGATCACAACACGCAGATGGTGTGCTATGTGAGGAACACTTAAAAACCGCAATGTTAGATTGAAGTCATAAGAAATGTACAAAATTCTATGGCCAAAACACCAGAATTTCAAATCTATAGCGCTACGCTTTCTGGTAGAAATTCTGCCAGTGATTTGGAATCAACTGTCTCCATTAAAACACATCTTTGTGTCTTTTAATAATTACAGCCACTGGTGAATCATAAGCATGGCACTCCCATACCTCAAAACGAGGCAAACCTTTAGTGTGGTTTTAGACAGCCTCTCTGCATCTTGTAAATGTTCCTCAGCCTCTGTCCCGTCCTCCCTGCAGCTTTTTCTATCTGACGGTGCCAGTTTAAGTCAGAACTGAGTGTAAATAGGAGAGCGCTATATCTACCACCTTCTGCACCCCGTGGAGAAACACTGTGAAGTGATTTAATGCAGTAGGACCATGTTTTGTCCACTTGGTGGAAATGGGAACATGTTGTTGTGGCACCACCAACCGTGTACAATGTGGAAGTCCAGCGCCAAAAGAAGCTTTCTCCTGTAATATGAGGTAGTATAAAAGGCTGTGCAAGCAGTTACAGTGGCGTTTCTTATCAGGAAAATTAGGAAGACTTCACATTATATGGCAACTGGAAGGAGAAGACGGATTTTGCTGCTGCAATTTGGTGCGTTTCCATATTACATATAGGTACTGCAGTCCAAAGGAGATCTGCTTCTCTCAGGGTGCATGAATATCTTTCACCCACACATCCTCTCCCTCCTTGTTACACTGTATCATCCAACCAAGAAAGCCTATGACCTATAACAATTTCACTCTGACTTGGCAGAGACCTCAATGAGATATTATGATGTCATTCTCTTCTAATACATCGAAAACAAATGCTGACACCGAGTGAATGTGCCGACCCTATTAAATATAGTTATTGGTCCATTGGAACAGGTGGGCAGTGATAGAAGTCGCTTGCACAGACCAGTGTAAAGTTTCATTGCACATACTATAGGAGGACCTATCCCACAGACTATCAGTCACATGTGAGGGTTTCTGTAGTGTTCGTTCATAAGCAATTTTATGTATCATTTTTGTGCTGTAACACATCCAAGCAATGTATGACAACAGCTTTGTACACTGCCATACATATTGTTTTTTCACCACAACTGCGAGGTCTGTTTCAGGTGCTAAACCAACATTAACACATTTTGATCCATTAGCTCTCACAGAAATATGGAAATTGCATGGTGTAAAATATACTGCTCCCACATCACACAGGATGGTTTTAATAAAAGAGAGATGCAGTGTTTCATGTTGACAAAAATGTGGAGGACTTCACGACTTATGGAAATTGGAATAGTTTGTGGCATTGTGGGGAGTTTGCTAACAACTGTCCAAAGGTGATGATCACTACATTTAATCTCACTTTCTATAGTGACAGGGTTGCAAAGGCCTAAGTATTCCTTTTTCCGAGGACACCCTGAGCATTGATTCCTCATGTTTGTGGTGTACACTGTACCCAGACATATGTCGATGTTTCGATGGCCTAGGTGATAGTCATCCTACCACCGAATCTCTGCACTTTGCATCATTCATTTTTATGACTTAACAGTGGAACAAGGGGGTATGGTGCAGGACTTAAGCCCATAGAGCACAAACACTATGCATCATCAATTTTCTATCCTACCAGTGGAATAGTGGAATGATTTTCATACACCTAGTCGAACATGTAAATGCCCTTATCCCTCCGCCAATTTTTTGTCGTATTTTCATCAGTTTTATGTATTTTCCATCAATTTTCGTAATTTTACTAGGTTTTCCGTAATTTCACCCCGTTTTACTCAGTTACTCAAGGTCTAAACGAGCACTCTCAGCGAGTTGTCATGTCGAAAAAACCTCTCATCACGTCGATTTCGTGACGCTATCACCCAATAACTTTGCAGCATGGTTCTCAATCTCTGTATAACCGCTAAACTATTCCCTCCATTACTTAGCGAGCGTCATATACATGCAGACACATAGCGAACCATGTTACAAAGGCTACATCTCATGACATAAATACCACTTCTTAGTGTAGGTAATAGCCATAGCTAGAAAGGAGGCGCAAAAAGTACATTCCATAACCGAAACACTTTATAAATTCGGTAAGATTTTATTACAATTTGCCATCTCCAGCCCACGTGGATGAAGTCACAAAGTGTTCTCGTATTCATGGGATGGTCAGAGATTCAAAGCTCAAGCATTCATCCCTCTATTTCTAAACTAGCTACCCCTTTGTCGAACGTATAGGCTAAGGGCCCTGAAGAAACTCTACATGGCGTCTCTCCATGCATCTTGTAACTCTTCCTCTGTCAACCAAACCTCCCTGCAACTCTGTCTCCACTTTAATTTGAAACTTACCTGAATTAGTAGGGTATTATACCCGCTACATTCGACATCTCGTGGAGGAACAGAACGAGCCGAGTTGCATGTAATCATTATACTTCGATATTTTGTTTCGCAAAGCGTATAACATCTGTTTCCAAATTATACTGACTGGCGCTATTGACACAGACCAGTTTTCTTAGTCCAATACTGTAACTGCCATTCTGCAAACACTGTTCTGTGCCTATATTCTTTTGTCGCCCGTCAAATTACTCACGATCTCTCTAGATGCTTTCATGGTGAGGAGTTTAGCACTCATTGGTGTATAGCAGCCTGATGCATTTGAGAGTATTGTTTTGATGTAACTGGGATTAATAATAATAAGAAGAAATATTTGAGTTATACATGATAGAGCTCCAGACAAAAGAAGTTAGAAACATTTCACACAAATCACTTGTGCTATCAACTCCATAGAATTATTGTAGTATTTGGATTCCATACCAAGAAGGTGATGGTAAGAGAGAAATGATCGTAGAACTTAAACACAATCGTAGAACATAAACACAATTGCACAGCAGTGGTGCTTGATGAATGAAATTACACGCCATGCTAAACTAACTACGTAAACAGAAGATTACAAGAGTTTAGAACGATTGTTGTTCAGAGATTTAAACGAAAAACGCGATCAGATTTTACAGAGAGCAGCTTCACAGTTTTGCGAATGCGGCGAGACGAATCTATCGAGCACTTTGCTGCAAGAATCATCAACGCTCAAACGTACGAGTTAGTAGAAGATGAAAATGAAAATCGCATTTAGTTGCTCGAAGCCGACCAGAGAGCCTTGGACACATTCATTGATAGGCTGCACGGAGAGGAAGTAAGCAAAGATGTTCCATTGGCGCGATTTAAAACGTTTCGGGAAGCAGTAGACTCAGCTGTTGGTTTCGTTGAAGCATGAAGACGACAGAATGAGATGTAGAAACAAGGGCACAGAGTTTTGAACACAACAGTACAATGCTACAGACGCAATAAGCTGGGTCACAAGTGTAAGGATTGTAAAGAGAATGGAATCTGCAGGATCATGTTTCGAGAGATTGTCGCAACAAGAAGAAAGGTAATGCGAACGGCAGACACTTTGCCAGATCTTTAAACGAGTACGGGGACGTATGGGCCACCACTCTGTCCGCCCCTTGCCAGAGACAGTGATTCCTGTTAGTTCCTGCGAAAATCAGACCGAAAATGAGTTCTTGATAGGTGGTGTATATCGTGGAAGAAACATCAATCTACTTATTGACAGAGGAGCACAGACCTCATTAATGTGGCGTTGCATAGATAAACTGGATAAATTGAAACCGCCACTATAAAAAAAGCGACGGTTAAATGGAGAAAAGCTACGTAACTATGGAGAAGTTGACGTAGAGTTGTTTCTTGACCAAGGCCAAGATGAGGGTGAGAATAAAGATAAAAACAAATACAAAGCAAGGGTGTAAGTAGTTTCAAATAACGAAATACTGTATGATGGGGTACTTAGATCTGATTACTTGTCCGCTAACGAGGTAGAGATATTTGTTGCAGAAAGGAAGATCAGACTAGGTCGTAGCACCTACAACCTAGGAAATCATTCCTCAGATTGTACTCAAAGGAGCAGCAATACTGATGTGGACCGCCGAAACTACACGTCAATTCAAACCGTCCGAGTCGAAGTTCAAATTGATCCCCCTCATCAAATTCCGTAGAGAGCAGGAAAGACAATCCACACTGAAGTCAAGTCACCCTGATGCAAGGAAGGAACTTAGTTATTAATTGAGCGATCCGAGAAAAATGAGTTACTGGATAAAATGTATTGTTATGTTGCTAGAAGTGTAGATGTCGCTACAATGGTGAGACAGAATGTCGTAAAAGTCCCGTTTACAATAACGAATATGAGCAATGAGGATGTTTTTTTGCTACAAGGAAAGATAGTTGCTGAAGTGTTGAACGTAAGTAAGAGTGACATGATACAGATTCCAGATGAAGTAACAAATGCTGCAGTTATAAGCACAGATCTTTGTAACAGTACCAAAAGATTATGAGGAGACGAAGTTAATATTGAACTGAAGCGCAAGACTTGGAAGAAGATAGAACATTTGACAGCTGATGAACAGAAGATTTTAGCACCTGTTTTGTTGGAGTATGCAGATTTATTCCGAGAACGTGCAAATTTAGCTGTCACTCATTTAGTTGAGCATCGTATTCATACAGGAAATGCAGCCCCAATCACACAGAAACCTTACCAAATAGCAATCAGACAAAGAGAGTTGGTAGAAGACGTGGTTAAAGAACAATTAGAAGCCAGAATTATAAAACCAAAAGATCATTCAGACCAACCGTGATGTGACCTGTTGCAATTGTAAAGAAGAAATCAATTTCTGGAGAACCATAGTTCTGTTTTTGTGTTGATTACCGATCTTTGAATGCTGTGACCACATACAACATTTACGCCTTACCGAATTTAGTGAAAACCTTGGATTACTTGGGCGGATGAGGAATTTTTTTAGTATGTGATTTAACAAGTGGTTATCACCAGTTAACAGTGCATCCAGATGATCAAGCAAAAACTTCATTTGTAACATCAACAGGAGTGTACAAAACCACAGCCCCAGTGTTAGCCTATACAGATTTCAGTAAACCTTTTATTCTTCCAACAGATGCATCCAATTTTGCCATAGGTGAAATTTTGTCTCAATTCGTTTACAGGCATGAACATCCATTCTCATTTCCTTCCAGGCAGCTTAACAAAGCAGAATGTAATGATACTACTACTGTATGGAGCTTTGTGCTTAGGATTTTGGTATAACACATAACAGATGTTTCTTAACAGGAAGATAATTTACAGTTATTACAGATCATGCCGCAGTTAAATGGTTATTGAGCTTAAAGGATCCAAGTTCCAGATTAATAAGATGGGTATTAAGACCGAGTGAGTACCAATTTAAGGTTATTCACCGACCTGGTAAACAACTTCAATGTTTGTGTTACAATAAGTCGAGAAGAAGAGTTGAAGGCAGCTCAAGAAGATCCACAATGCAAATCATGGAAAAATGATCAACATTATGTCAAAATAGATGGATTATTGTAGAAAATCACTAGTAAATGAAACCGTCTAGTTATCCCAGAAAGCATGAAAGAGAAAATTATGAGAGAACAACATGATTCTTTATTATCAGTACACTGCGATAAAAAAGCAACAAACATTAAAGTAGCTCAAATGTTTTGGTGGTGGAGCCGCAAAGCTGACGTTTTTGAGTTTGTTTCGCAATGTGATTCCTGTAACAGACGGAATAATGTAGGAAAAAGTAGAGCACCATTGCAAGAACTGCCAGAAACAATTGAACCATTTGAACGAATAGGACTAGATGTCGTAGGACCGTTGCCTAAGACTAAAGATGGAAACAAATACATACTGACAATGTTAGATCATTTTTCTACATACCTTCTCATGATACCGATACCTGATCAGAGCACTGAGACTATCGCTAAAGGTTTTGTAAAATAATGGATTCTTAGGTTTGGATCACCATTAAGTATAATTAGTGATCAAGGAACGAATTTTATGAGTGAATTACTTAAACAGACTTGTACGCTAATGCAAATAACTCAGTTAAGGACTACACCGCCACAGCCTGAAGGAAATGGAAGAGTCGAGCGAGTCCACAGAACAATTATTAAAATGGTTTGGCATTATGTGAGCAGCAAACACGACAATTGGATGTCTGTTTACCGTACTTGGTAAGTTCTTACAACGCCAAAATGCACAGCTCAACTGGCCTAATTCTATATTAGGTCGTCTACAGAAGAAGAATGCATTCACCCTTGGATTTTGCACGATTGACTGCCGGAATCAGCAATGAACACGCAAAGGATCTAGCACACAAGCTAAAGGAAGCATGGAGGGGAGTGAAACAGAGAAATCATCAATCCCTTCTTCAGCAAGCAAGACAACACGACCGCCAAGGGCAGTGCCACACTACCGAGTTGGAGATCTTGTACATCTGAGCAACGTGATGTTAAAGACGAGTCAAGTCAAAAAGCTTAAGAAGTTTCGGAAAGGATCATATCCAGTCTTTAAGGTGTTGCCGGGACTCTTAAGCTCCAGCTGCCCTTTCGTTCGATTGTTGTTCATGGCAATCGTGTAAAGCCTTTTGTGGGTAGGTTTCCTGTAGTGTCGCAAGACGACGACGACCGACCGAAAGGCAGACCTGCTGTTCTCAAACCCAGGAAGCGAGCATCGCGACGTCGCAGTTCAGACTTCGAGGCCGAGGCATCGCCACATTCTGAGCGATCTTATTACAGACACCACTACAATCTGCGTAAATGTGTGTAGTGTGTGAGAGTGCAATTAGTTTATTTTTATTTCAGCCATCTGCTTATGTGAATGTGTTGCGAAAATTTAGTTTGAAGTATTTATTCCACAGGTTACCACAAAAAACTCTTTTATTTTATGTTAATTGTTAACTCCAGTATTTAGAACCAATTAACTCTGTTCATTTTTATTCTGATGTTTGCTATGGTAGAGTATTCTACTAATGCTATAGTAATAGTACCACAGAGTACAGGTGTTTTTTTGGCACCACGATCAGACATGGTAGTTTCAACAAGTAATGCAAAACTTGTCCTCAAGTACAATCTGAGTGAAATCCAACAACAGTTCAATTCTTTAAAGAAGCAAATTGATGTAATTCGTTCTGTTAAGAGTAATGATACAATTCTGGAAATGGGAACATCTTCGTATAATAACTGGATCACAGCCAAAATGGAGGTAGAGTCTACATTTGCTAATTATAAACAAGAGATTTGCTGTTTTTGAAAACTTTTGCCACACAAAACTTTAATTAGGCATAAATATGCCTGGTTTGATTTTGAAGGGAGTATCCTACGTACTGTATTTGGTCCTTTAACTAGTCTAGATCTAGTGGAATTTAAAGGCATAATATTAGGTATTGAACGACAGTCCAGTAGAGATTTAACTAACCTCTCTAATGAAATTATCGTATTAAAGAATATGAAAAGAACCATTACTAACCACACAATTTTCACTAAACAGGTTGTAAAGCAATTTATCTCACATTTCCATGTAATTCGTAATGAAACGAACGCAAATATCCAAGAACTATTCCAAGGATTAAATGCTGTGAATGCACACTTACATTTAAACACTCTTTTGTTAAGAATTACTGATAGTTAATCAAATGTTAGAATTGATGCTCTTAACTTAAGAACAGCCTTAGAATGTAGTTTGAGCAGTGTACTACTACATCCAGAACAATTTTTACAGATCCTACTATCAATTGAACGAAAGCTAGATTCAACATATACTATGATTTACCCTGTTAACTCTTACAATTGATATGATTACTATAAGTTAATCACCACACACACTTTAATGATTGAACATGAGTTAACTGTTATTGTTTCTATACCCATTGCTATATTTTGAATTGAATAGCATTTATACTTACCCTGTGAAATGGAGACAGGCAGGTATTCATGTAAAGAACATACTGAATGATTATCTAGTGATATTCAAGGATCGAAGATATTTTGTGTCCCTAAATGAAAATTATTTGCATATATGTAAACGTAGTCATAAGTTAATTTGCCCTGAATAGGCAGTATCCTTAGATAGTAGAGTGTACAGCTGTGAGAAAGAATTGGTTATGAATCATCCCCAAAGAGATGATTGCCCTAGAATTTTAAAGCATCTTTATCATCCATTTCTTAAACGATGTTCTGAATGTATAATTTTCTCATTTAACTCCACCCTTGGTATCACATTCACATGAAAAATTATGATACACCTGAGCTACCCTTTACACTCAAACTGAATAATAGTAGATTAATCTTGAATGCCCCCCATGAACCATGGACCTTGCCGTTGGTGGGGAGGCTTGCGTGCCTCAGCGATACAGATGGCCGTACCGTAGGTGCAACCACAATGGAGGGGTATCTGTTGAGAGGCCAGACAAACGTGTGGTTCCTGAAGAGGGGCAGCAGCCTTTTCAGTAGTTGCAGGGGCAACAGTCTGGATGATTGACTGATCTGGCCTTGCAACATTAACCAAAACGGCCTTGCTGTGCTGGTACTGCGAACGGCTGAAAGCAAGGGGAAACTACAGCCGTAATTTTTCCCGAGGACATGCAGCTTTACTGTATGATTAAATGATGATGGCATCCTCTTGGGTAAAATATTCCGGAGGTAAAATAGTCCCCCATTCGGATCTCCGGGCGGGAACTACTCAGGAGGATGTCGTTATCAGGAGAAAGAAAACTGGCGTTCTACGGATCGGAGCGTGGAATGTCAGATCCCTTAATCGGGCAGGTAGGTTAGAAAATTTAAAAAGGGAAATGGATAGGTTAAAGTTAGATATAGTGGGAATTAGTGAAGTTCGGTAGCAGGAGGAACAAGACTTCTGGTCAGGTGACTACAGGGTTATAAACACAAAATCAAATAGGGGTAATGCAGGAGTAGGTTTAATTATGAATAGGAAAATAGGAATGCGGGTAAGCTACTACAAACAGCATAGTGAACGCATTATTGTGGCCAAGATAGATACGAAGCCCACACCTACTACAGTAGTACAAGTTTATATGCCAACTAGCTCTGCAGATGATGAAGAAATTGAAGAAATGTACGATGAAATAAAAGAAATTATTCAGATAGTGAAGGGAGACGAAAATTTAATAGTAATGGGTGACTGGAATTCGATTGTAGGAAAAGGGAGAGAAGGGAACATAGTAGGTGAATATGGATTGGGGCTAAGAAATGAAAGAGGAAGCCGCCTAGTAGAATTTTGCACAGAGCACAACTTAATCATAGCTAACACTTGGTTTAAGAATCATGAAAGAAGGTTGTATACGTGGAAGAACCCTGGAGATACTAAAAGGTATCAGATAGATTATATAATGGTAAGACAGAGATTTAGGAACCAGGTTTTAAGTTGTAAGACATTTCCAGGGGCAGATGTGGACTCTGACCACAATCTATTGGTTATGACCTGTAGATTAAAACTGAAGAAACTGCAAAAATGTGAGAAATTAAAGAGATGGGACCTGGATAAACTGAAAGAACCAGAGGTTGTACAGAGTTTCAGAGAGAGCATAAGGGAACAATTGACAGGAATAGGGGAAAGAAATACAGTAGAAGAAGAATGGGTAGCTCTGAGGGATGTAGTAGTGAAGGCAGCAGAGGATAAAGTAGGTACAAAGACGAGGGCTGCTAGAAATCCTTGGGTAACAGAAGAAATATTGAATTTAATTGATGAAAGGAGAAAATATAAAAATGCAGTAAATGAAGCAGGCAAAAAGGAATACAAACGTCTCAAAAATGAGATCGACAGGAAGTGCAAAATGGCTAAACAGGGATGGCTAGAGGACAAATGTAAGGATGTAGAAGCTTATCTCACTAGGGGTAAGACAGATACTGCCTACAGGAAAATTAAAGAGACCTTTGGAGAGAAGAGAACCACGTGTATGAATATCAAGAGCTCAGATGGCAGCCCAGTTCTAAGCAAAGAAGGGAAGGCAGAAAGGTGGAAGGAGTATATAGAAGGTTTATACAAGGGCGATGTACTTGAGGACAATATTATGCAAATAGAAGAGGATGTAGATGAAGACGAAATGGGAGATACAATACTGCGTGAAGAGTTTGACAGAGCACTGAAAGACCTGAGTCGAAACAAGGCCCCCGGAGTAGACAACATTCCATTAGAACTACTGACGGCCTTGGGAGAGCCAGTCATGACAAAACTCTACCAGCTGGTGAGCAAGATGTTTGAGACAGGCGAAATACCCTCAGACTTCAAGAAGAATATAATAATTCCAATCCCAAAGAAAGCAGGTGCTGACAGATGTGAAAATTACCGAACTATCAGTTTAATAAGCCACGGCTGCAAAATACTAACGCGAATTCTTTACAGACGAATGGAAAAACTGGTAGATGCAGACCTCGGGGAGGATCAGTTTGGATTCCGTAGAAATGTTGGAACACGTGAGGCAATACTGACCTTACGACTTATCTTAGAAGAAAGATTAAGAAAAGGCAAACCTACGTTTCTAGCATTTGTAGACTTAGAGAAAGCTTTTGACAATGTTGACTGGAATACTCTTTTTCAAATTCTAAAGGTGGCAGGGGTAAAATACAGGGAGCGAAAGGCTATTTATAATTTGTACAGAAACCAGATGGCAGTAATAAGAGTCGAGGGGCATGAAAGGGAAGCAGTGGTTGGGAAAGGAGTGAGACAGGGTTGTAGCCTCTCCCCAATGTTATTCAATCTGTATATTGAGCAAGCAGTAAAGGAAACAAAAGAAAAATTTGGAGTAGGTATTAAAATTCATGGAGACGAAGTAAAAACTTTGAGGTTCGCCGATGACATTGTAATTCTGTCAGAGACGGCAAAGGACTTGGAAGAGCAGTTGAACGGAATGGACAGTGTCTTGAAAGGAGGATATAAGATGAACATTAACAAAAGCAAAACGAGGATAATGGAATGTAGTCAAATTAAATCGGGTGATGCTGAGGGAATTAGATTAGGAAATGAGACACTTAAAGTAGTAAAGGAGTTTTGCTATTTAGGAAGTAAAATAACTGATGATGGTCGAAGTAGAGAGGATATAAAATGTAGACTGGCAATGGCAAGGAAAGCGTTTCTGAAGAAGAGAAATTTGTTAACATCAAATATAGATTTATGTATCAGGAAGTCGTTTCTGAAAGTATTTGTTTGGAGTGTAGCCATGTATGGAAGTGAAACATGGACGATAACTAGTTTGGACAAGAAGAGAATAGAAGCTTTCGAAATGTGGTGCTACAGAAGAATACTGAAGATAAGGTGGATAGATCACGTAACTAATGAGGAGGTATTGAATAGGATTGGGGAGAAGAGAAGTTTGTGGCACAACTTGACTAGAAGAAGGGTTCGGTTGGTAGGACATGTTTTGAGGCATCAAGGGATCACAAATTTAGCATTGGAGGGCAGCGTGGAGGGTAAAAATCGTAGAGGGAGACCGAGAGATCAGTACACTAAGCAGATTCAGAAGGATGTAGGTTGCAGTAGGTACTGGGAGATGAAGCAGCTTGCACAGGATAGAGTAGCATGGAGAGCTGCATCAAACCAGTCTCAGGACTGAAGACAACAACAACAATCTTGAATGCCATACATTGTGATTTACCATGTGAACTATTTGATATGCCAAGTGTATTGGCAACCACATTTCATGCAACTGTAAATTTGCCATTAACGAGAATGTTATCTGTTTATTACCATGATTCATACATATTAACATATGGAAAGCATTCCTTATCACTTTTTTGTGAAGGCAATAATTTAATTAAGGATATACATCAAAATTTGATTTCTTCTCATAATGAGTTAAATTTCATTGAAGCAGCAAATAGAATTAAGTTTCTCGATTCATCCAGTAATGTTAATGTTTATTTGAGTGTCAGCATTGTGTTCTTATTGCTTTTATTAATTTGCCTTTTATCAACAGCAATTTGTCATGTATGAAATTGCCATCCTGAAGACATGCTTCTCTGTACTGAACGTTACTGTGCCTGCAAATGAAATACATGTTACAATGCTTTCTGATGCCATAAATGGCGAAATAGATTCATAACGGCCAGGAGGTCGCTTTGAGCCACCTATGGTTGCTCTATTTGTCTGGTGAGAGTGATGTAATGGTCTACAGGTTGCACACAGCCATACGGTATGTAACATGCGCTTGTTAGCTGACCTGTCTGGAATGCTGACATTTTGCTTGGTCAGTACACGTGTGTTTTGCTTGATATGTCTAGAGACGACTCTGGCAGGTGACATGTACATAAGCATCCTGTCTGATCACCAGCGTCCATTCATGTCCATTGGGCAAGTCTAGCAGGACAATGTGACACCTCACAAGCCCAGAATTGTTACAGAGTGGCTCCAGGAACACTTTTCTGAGTTTAAAATACTTATGCTGGCCATTAACCCCCCCCCCCCCCCCCCAGTGTGAACAGTATTGATCATAGCTGGGATGCCTTGCAGCATACTTTTCAGAAGAGATCTCCAGCCGCTCGTAATCTTACATGTTTATGAACAGCCCTGCAGGAATGATGGTGTCAGTTCCCTCCAGCTTACTTTAGACATTAGTCGAATCCATGCCATGTTTTGTTGTGCCACTTCTGCATTCTTGCAGGGGCTCTTCATGATGTTAGGCAGGTGAACCACTTTTCTTTGGCTCTTCAGTGTATGTCGACTTGGCATTCCAAAATGTCAGCTGTTGGTAGGTCTGTGTAAAGGCTTTGTTCAACAATTGACTGACATCACTTGTATCAATAGAACTGCCTACAGGTCTAGTCACCAGGCGGCGTTGTCACGCTTTTGGCCTTTCTGTTGACCTCATGAAGCAATTCCTCAAAGCCTGCGAGACGGACGTCATACTGGATACGATATGTAATAGATTCTAGACACTGTATAGCACATTATTATTGCCATAACCCGACAGCAGTTGAGAATAATGGATTCTTCACATCCAGGACTGAGTAAACATGTAATAGAGGCCGAATTCACCACAGAAAATTTAAATAACATTAGTGGTGGGCAGGAAATCGCGTATCTGTTAGAAATCACAGTGATTGAGAAGTCACAGATATCACAGTAACAACTTTAGAAAATCTAACTGCGATTTCAGTCACAGTTAGCAGTCGCAAGTAGCATTTCACAATAAACGCCGTCAGCCATCTGTTGGCCGAATTCAATATTGCCTTCTGCGATTTCAGTGACAAATCGCAACTAAGAGTCGCAAGTAGCAACTAAAAAGCGCAGTTAACAGTGCCATCTGTTGGCCAAAGTTTGTACTACACTCATCTCTGCGACACGCTATCGAGTCTAACTGCGATTTTCGTGACAAGTCGCAACTAAGAGTCGCAAGTAGCAACTAAAAAGCGCAGTTAGCAGTGCCATCTGTTGAGCAAAGCTCATACTATGCTATTCGCTACCGAGTCAAACTGCGATTTCCGTGACAAATCGCAACTAAGAGTCACAAGTAGCAACTAAAATGCGCAGTTAACTTTCTTTTCCTAGTGCCATCTGTTGAACGACGTACGTACTTCGTCATAAGAGCCTTGTGCCTCACAAGATCGGTGTGTTGTGTGTGCGTATGAAGGACTTATTTCATTAGTGGTACAAGTCCATTATTGTTTATTTTGAGATAGGGAGTCGTAAAGTTAAATGAGCGCTGAAAAATCTACAGTTGAGATACCAGAAATATTCAAGCATATGGCTTCTTGCTGGAAATGAACCTTTATTAATGTTTGTTTGGATCATTAATATCAGAAGCATTATAGACAGAAAAGTGGAGGTAATGGACTTGTACCACTATTGAAATAAGCCCTTCACATTATATGACGACATGCACATTCAGCATCAGTTATGATTGGTCAAGCACAGCTGTGACTCTGAATGTATTATATTAATAAGAAACAACGTTGCCTTTTTCTCCTGAAAATATCAAGTAACGTAACAAATGTGATTCTGCTTCCAATATCACAATTTTGGTTAATACTCCACATGTCTACAGGACTTTGCAATGTTAACACAGCAGAACTCAGACATCTGTATAAGTGTAGTGAAATGAAAACAGCATTATTGAGTCATAGTTCAAGACTCGGGATAAAAGTTTTGCCCCTGGTGTTCTACATGGCAACTTCACACACACGAACTTTTTGCCGACACTACAACCACTTACCTAAGTAAGCTTTTCCTGTGTTACTTTCAAATACTGCACTTAAGCTATTCCAGATTTAACTGGAAGATCTGTACTTCCCACTTTCGTATCAACAGCCTCAAAATGTATATTCTATACCTCGGGCTATGTTACAGGTCAACTAGTATTTACCAGTAAATATATGGCTGAAAATTACGGGTATAGGAAGGCTTAAACATGTGGGAAATGAGATTTTCATTATTCAATCACTGTATTTAATATTTATTATTCCTTTTAAATCGCATAAAAACTTCAATAAAACACAGTTTAAACACTCATCTGCACACTTATTTCACAATTATGTCACTTTTAAACTACAAATCCTCTAAGAGCTGTCTTGAATCTTCACGAGTCTCTCTCAATAGCCTTGATGTGGATAGATACGTACAGCAACCAGTAATCAAGAGTCAGAACTGTGTCTGCAAAATCACAAGGATTATTAAACAATTTTTGCTGTCACTAATTACAAGCAATATAATTGAAAGAGTAGATTGCTAATATTTGCTGTAATGAAAGCCACTCAATGGGGTATATTTCACATTTGCAAGAACGATCTCACTGAAGTAATTAAGTCCATCGAAACAATTAGAAACTAACCTCTCGTCTGACGAAAACGGTCTAAAGGCGCAGTGGCAATTTCTCCAGATCTGTTGACAATGATATTTTGAGTTATCAATTTACTGAGTGACTGAAATGTAGTTCGGGTACCTGTGAACATAACAATATGTTAGAATTCATTTTCTAAACACGAACTATTACGCTACTGTATGGCTACTTACATATTAATTACACTATTAATATTTTCGCAGTTGTTTCTTTAATACATAATTAAAGCCAACGGAAGAACAAACGTAAAACTTACTTACCAATGACAGATTTGTTGAGATGCAATTTTCTGTGTGGGCAGATGTAACTTTTTCATACGCTGGTAAGTCGCAGAAGTCACAGAAATCGCAGAAGTAGCAGAAGTCACAGAAATCGCAGAAGTAGCAGAAATCGCAGAAGTAGCAGAAGTCACAAAAATCGCAGAAGTAGCAGAAGTCACCGAAATTACGGAAGTAGCAGAAATAGCACTGGCGGAGGGATATGCGACCTACGTTCCTTAACTGCGACTCTTAACTGCGACAAATCACAGTTAAGAATAGCAGATAATGAAAAGTAGCATTCACAGAAATCACTGATATCGAAAAAACGCAGTTTAGCCCATCACTAAATAACATGATAGCTGCGATGAGTGAAAATACATTGCTGGCTATAGACGAGACTATTACTGAAACTGTTAGTGTCACAGGGAATCCTGTTACATTAGTTTTGAAAAACTAGAAACTATGCCTAGTGACATGGCCACTATGAAAAAACAACACTACAGCTTACCCAATCAGGTTATGCAGTTAACTAAACAGGTCAGTAATCAGAGGAGTTAAAAAACGAGGTTGCAAGTCACATGACCAACAAGTTACAACCTGATCTACAAAACCTAACTAACGAGATTTCAGACTTGAAAACCACCATCAGAGGTATTCCTGAATCTGTAGAAGAACTGACAAAAAACCTTAATATTTTGCAACTAGACCAAGGAAATTTCAAATCCATCCTTCATCAGGTAGGAAGCCGAGGAGAGCATCTCCACACTGGTCACGAAATAAAATTAGATGGATTTTTAAAGGAAAGGGGCACCCAAATTACAAAGTGATTCGAATCAGCTCTATTACCAACGTGTATTCCGAAAAGAGCACTTGTGCACAGACAGTTAAAGATGAATTAGGATTTACACAAAAAACTTTGACACGAGATTTGCCTAAATGGCAAGAGGACATTCAAACCCACGTTAATGATTAGCTAGGAAGCGAAGAGGAAGAATTAAACACGGTAAGAAACAGTTTGGGGATGACACATCACAAGCAGCGCAGATAGCTCAGACTTACAATGTTTGTCATAATCCAGCATCCAATGAAAATACTTAAATTGATAAAATGCGTTGTAGCTATCAGTTGCAACAAAACCAGAAGTAGATGTACAGGAGCAGAGCCCTCTCTTACTTCCTGTTTTGGAAGAAAGTCTCCTGAGACTCATGGAACTTTAAGTTTTCATACTGGAGAAGAAAAGTGTACATCCTGTTACTTTTGTGAAATCTTTTAGAGGTGTGTTGCCCAAACAACTGCCTGACCAGCAAAAGATACAATATATCACACGTTTTGTGCAGGGTGAAGCCGCCCTCTAGGCAACTGCTGGATATTGTCGCATGTATGAACACTTTGAGAAGTCCTTTTTGTCGAAATATTGGTCTAAATGCATTCAGGAGAGGTTGAGGAAAGAACTGTTTAGTCCAGAGCTATTCAATGTTACAAAAGGAAACTTAAAAAAGTACTTTGAGAAGTATTTCAAAAAAGCTCGCTACTGGGTTGAACCAGTATCCCACAAATGTCTATTACATATTTTAAAAGATAAACTGCCGATCAGCATTAGACTAAAGCCTAGTCAAAGTCTCTCAATAAAACTTAGAGTATTTCTTGTCTGTGTTAGACTAAAATGATTTAATAAACGAAAACGTTAGAATTAACCATAACAACTATCGAAATGGCAACGGCATGAGTCGTCGCGCCAGCAGTATGGCAACAATCGTGGAAGAGGAGCTGACGGTTTCAAATCTGACGAAATTTCATGTTGTGTGAGGGATAAAAATTATTTTGACGGTTGACAGATTTTTTCGTGGATATTATTAAAACTGGGCCTTGTTGACAGATTTCTCTGGTTTCATTTAATTTTTTTAATTTTCTTTGATAAAACTATTACGAATGCAAATCTGTGTGCACCTACAACACAGTGCTGTGGATGCACTGCACCAAAAGTCAGTCGATCGCAAACATGGGCTGTATTACAATTTGTTCATTCAAATTAAATACATATAAGATATAACCGAAAAACTGAACTGAAATTAACTCCTTAGATTTCCTTTGTATTGAGCAATGTGCATGGTTATTTTTTTTAGCTAACACATCAAACATCTCGAGTGACTGGCAAACACAGAAAAACAAACATAATGCGGTAGCAAATGGCTCTAATTTCTGCTGCAAGCAAAGATACAGTAGTAAGTAAGAGTCCTATACTCACGAACTGTGCGTAGGGAGCAGAAGCAGAAATCCTAAAACGCCATCCTGGGAAGTGTCTGAGTGGAGGTGGTTTGCAATTTCCCTACTCCAAGCTGTTATGAAGTGTCAGGCGTGTTTTTGTAGATAGGTAATGACTGATGAGTGCTGCTACCGTATGGTGTCGTGTTCATGTTTTTATTTTATGGATGGGGAGGGAGAGGTTGAAATTCAGTGCTGGCACATAGTGGAATTCTCTCGAAAAGCATCAAGGGGCCGCCGAGATTAACATCCCCAGCTGATGAACGAATCACCATCGACAGTGTCACATGTCCTCTCTCCGTGAGAGATTGCGGAGAGCTTTGGAATTTAATCCAGGACATTGGTACAAAAACTGGCGATCAGGAAGCTTAAACTACCGTCTCTCCTTCCCTGGACAGCCAAATATTGGCAGCAAAAGTTTCATCCATCACCAGGATTCGAATTAGCTTTAAATACGCTATATGTGCCTCTAGCAACAGCAGCACAGTAACACTAATTTGCTCTGCATGAGTTAATGTCACAATTTCTTGATAGTGAACGCAATACATTAGTGTATGGTACTTCTCGCGAATTGAAACTTGGCATCTATCGAGCGGCGTTCGGGAGGTTAAATGGGGCCAAGTCTAGTTTGCAGAATTTGCCATCTCAGGATGTGCCCTATTTGCAATGCCAATAACATTAACCAAGACCTTAAGAAATACTTTCCCCATAGTCATAAAAGCCACTAAAAGGGGAATTGCAAATGACAGGACTGGGAACTGCCCTTTGTTACCTGCTCAGTTAGGCACCACTGAATACATTCAAACTATGGCTGAACTAACATAAGATAAAAGTGAATACTTGTTGTCTAACTGCTATAAAATGAATTGCATTTTGTGCAGCTCTGAAATACTCTGGTCATGTGTGACAATGTTTCTGGTCATATTTCACTATGTTAGCATTAATACTATTTTATAAGTAACTATGATAATTTAGTGGCTAGTTACTGTTATTCAGTAGGTACACACTTTTTGTAGTGAAAGAAGACGGATCATATAGCCACTATAGTTTTAGGATAGGTCCATTAGAGGGAATCTGAGTCAACTGACACAGCACAAATAAGTAATCAGATGCATTTGACCAGGAGTATGGAATATTTGAAGGAGTGAAAGAATTGGTCTTCCACAAGGAATATAATTTAATTAATGGGCAAGTAAGCAGGTGTATAAGAATTTTGTGAAATGTATGTGATGGAGCTGATGCTATCTCATCGAAACAAAAAAAGAGTAATATTATCTACATCTATATAACAGTGTTCTCAGAACTCTTAATGAATAAGTAACACAGTAGCACACACCCATGAAAATAGTAATTTAATTGGGCTAATCAGTAGAATAAGTATGTATACTCTAGCCAGAAGCCTTGATTATAAACTCTATAGTACCATTTATTCACGATCTATGTGTGAAAATATTCTGTTAGTATTCTATAAATTAAAATGAACTTTTTACTTATGATAGTAAGAGCAAAGAACTTGTGGGAAATTTATGATACAGTCTTCAAGAAAAAGATGTACGATGGATGTAAATGCACTGCACACTTTATTTTCACAACTAGTACAAATTAATTCAACTCATGAATAGCCTCCACAGTATAATGCAAACATAAAACGGAACTTGGCTATCAAAGAACAAAGGTACAAAGATAACCATACACTTTTACAAAGGATCTATAATGTTCACACTGTTTTGACTAGTGTTGGTATTACTGCCTGATGATTCCTCATCACCCCCCTTCATTTTTGTGTTTTGAAGGCCTGAACTTGGAAGAAAACATTTTCTTTGATTTGAATCGAGGAACTTCACATGAAATGGCTGAGATCTGTGAGAAAAACCAGAAGCCCCAGAATGTGTGAAAGCAATAAGAAATCTTTCTTTCAGTTTGTGAAAAAATGACCAGTGGATTTGCAAGAGGGGAGGAGAAGGTGAGTGAGACTGACTGAGTCACTTATGGTACCTGCAGTGTAACTGTATAACCTGAGTACTTCTCCTTATAAGTCATGTTAAGTCACTAGATCGGCACAGTATCTCAATGTCCATTTACATCCAGCAAAATGTCCAAACAGTGTAACACGTTTAAGGGACCTTATATAATGGGGAAAGCAGAGGCTCGACAGCTCCTCTCCCCCCCTCAGCCACACAAAAGGATATGCACTTAGATCTTTGTAAATGACATATGGGGTTTTGTGGCTAAAGGAATTGCATACACAATTGCAACTTCTGTAAGAATAGTTCAAAGTCTCCAAAATGAAAGACAGGAGAAAAAAGATTCACCTTGGACCATTAACGTCTTGCAGTAGACAAGCTGGACTGTAGAGCACCTGATATCCTCTTTTATAATGGTGCAAAGATGTAGAAGAACCAAAGATAAGGAGTCAGACCAAGGAACAGAATGGCATGTCAGGGTTGACTTCAAAGTACAGTGCAGGTGCTCGACTGGTTGGATGGTAACTCTTAGTACAAATGTGAGTACACCCACACAGACACATAATTTAGTCAAACAAAAGGCAGTCAAATTGCTTACTTCTGTCAGTAGTAATACACTGAGGGATGCCCAATTGTGAAAAGCAAGAACGAATCAGACTGTGGGCGATGCGAGCAGAATGGTTTGCAACCAAAACAGTCTCAGAGCACCTCGTGAAGCTATCTATTACTGTCATAAGTAGTTGAAACCATGGGGGAAGGGGGGGGGCAACAATATCCAACTGGATGTGTGACAGTCTCCTGAAGGGGAGGGGAAAGAAGAGATAGGAATAGAAATATGGCGAGTAATTTTTGAAGATCGACATTTGTGACAACACTTCGCCCACTGCCAACAAACTCTATGCAGCCCAGCCTGGACAACCTTTCCAGCCACTGATTTAGTGCTGCCTTTGATACCAAAGTGAGACAAACTGTGAAAAATGACAAAAATGGGGTAACGCTATTTAGCAGGAAATGGGGGCGAACGTTATTGCATGACGAGTCACACCATACATTTTGGCGAGAACCTTGCAGAGGTAGGAGTTCAAGATGCAACCCAATTGATGATGGTCCCTGTAGACACTGAAGAAGGAAGAGATCCGAGTCTTGACCACTTTCTCTCGGGTGAAAACACACTTTTTCCGTGTTACGTGACAGTATATTTTCCCTCAGAACTGCAAAGCTTATCAATCCTTTGAACAGTAATGGTTTTGTACATGGGCATAGAATTGCACGGCACTTTAGATAACGAAACTCAGGGAAAAGACACCTTTCAGAGATATCTTTGATGTGCAGCATCATGTATGCTGCGTATTTTCGTATTATGAAAGTATACATTGGAATTCCACCAAACACTGTATGTTACTTTCCAAATTATTGAAATCGAGATTGCGATGCACTTTTGTAAGCCAGTCAAAGTTCATGTCATGTGATCTCGGCAGCCGATGACAGCAGATATTCAGAGCATATGACACAACAGCAAATTCACTGATAAGTAGCAGTAACACACAAACAGGGAAGGTTAATAGTTTAAATTAATATACATAGTGTTGCTACAAGAAAAGTAAAGCTTTCATATATAATATTGGTCTCTAAGGTTAATAAGCTGCAAGAAAAGATAAGTTTTCACATATAATATTGATCTTTTTTGCGCATGTTACACTTTAAGATATATCATACAAATGTGCCAGTAATTTTTAATAATGACGTAAATGTCTGGTCTTCAGGGTCCGAAATTCTTCTAAATGGCTCATCATCAAAGAGTTGATTTTTAAATGAGAGTCAAAAGCTCTACGATTTAAGAAATTCATGGTTCATTCTCGCACATAGTTCAACTAACGTAAAAGGATATTTACTTTGAAAGTAAAGCTTTTCAAACCACCAATCCCAATATTTTCCAGTGACCTGTTAAAATTAAGCCGGGTTCACACAGGCAACAAAAGTGTCGCCACTGCATATGGCGAAATGCAGCTGCTTTTATAGTTGCATGTGTGAACTCTTAGTTTTCGGTGGCGCCATTTAAGAAGCGCAACTTTTGTCACGCCACAAAAAGTTGAACTTGGTTCTACTTTGTTGCGCATTTTGCCTTCTCCACAATCGAATAACGTCATTTGATTGCTACCTCGTGGCTGGATTCAAACCTTTCTAGTGCGTATTCGTTCGCAGATAGTGCTTTTGTTTGTGCGCTTGTTATTAATATGTCGAAAAAGTGGTCAACAGCGGCAATTATGAGATTCTTGGAGGTGTATCAAGAACGAGATTGCCTTTGGAACCACCAAAGCGAATCATACAAAGACAGAAATTTGAGAGATGCTGCTTTAATTAAAATAGTAAACAGTATGCGTGAATATGTACCTGGAATTGATGTAGCTACAACAAAACTAAAAATTCGAAATGCTTTCATTAATGAACACAAAAAAGTACTGAAATCACTTAAGAGTGGTGCGTCTACAGACGGTATTTATAAACCCAGCCTTGCTTGGTTTGAAGCTGCAGAGCGGTTCATAAAACTTGTAGTCGAGACAAGAGAGACGAGAAACACTTTGGTAAGTAATATTTTACATTTATTATGTTTCTAAAACATTTTATTTTGTAATGTGTACAGCCGTTTAATCAGCTGAGACAGGTGACGCCATTTTGCAAACTGCGCAGTTACGAAGAATTTGTGGTGTCCTGTGTGAACGGTAGCTCACAGCGCCACTTCTGAATGACAAGACTTGTGGCGATACTTTCGTTGCGTGTGTGAACCCGGCTATTAGGTTTGTTTCAGCAGTTACCAGAGAGCATAAATAACAGGCGACACTGTGCTTGCACAGCTACCATGACGTAGAAAGTCTGCATATATGTACATGTAAAACATTGAAAGATCATACACTATGTCATTAAAGAAACAAGACATCAGAGGATACTCCAAGAGCATCGGAATTTCGTAAACCCTACTAAAATGTGCACATTTAAAGTGCAAAATTAAAGTGCACATTCGTATGCCCAGATTACCAATGAAGTAGACCTCGAACTTTTCAGTGTGGTCTTCGGGATGTAAAATTTCCTTGGAGAACCAGTACAGTATTATATCATGTTTGGTTCTTTATTATGGCATAGTGCCATTCGTGCTAGAAGATGAAAACGTGCACTTAAAATGCAGCGAACTGTTGAAACTACCCAGTATTGTGGAATTGAACATTTCGTTTCAAATACGTTGACTACTTTTGCGGAAAAGGTTAATAAAAGTTAAATTTCTTTAGCAAACAGACAAAAATAATCTCATAGTTCGCATGGCGATTAATGCCTGTCAGAAAGGTGGAACTAAAATAAAATCTGAAACTAATGACATGCCTTCCGTAATTATGTGAATGTATTTTAATTCACTTGATAGCTCTTGGTCACATATATCCGTTTTGTTTTCATTTGACAGGAGAGTAACCGAAAGGGAAACAGCAAAATCACTAAATCTAAACAAGGGTCACTTGGAGACTACTCACAACAACTCAGACTGCTCTGTACATCAGCCCCAGATCTACGATATTTCTAACCGGGTCAATACTGAAAAAAAAGTGAATTTTCAAAAATATGTTCATCTCGTAGCGCACTTGTTTCTGAAAAGTCAGAAACATAAAACATATATGTTCGAGGAAGTCAAAGACATGTTATTTGGTCTTAAGTGTGCCAAAGTGCAATGCCATGCCTCTTCATACAGCATTCTTCTATTTCAAGTCACTGTATTTCGCTCTGTGGAATTTAAAAGTGTATAGTTTGTAATGGCTGCCAGCAAACTATATTCAGGACAATGGAAATAGAAATGTTCTATGGTGCCTCTCCCAGTCGGCCGGTTTGACAGCCTGCCCCGCAATTAATAGGGCATGGGATTATTTGTAATCGGGAGAACAAGAACTCTTCAGAAAATTTGCACTCTTTATTGCCTATTAGCTAATAATTTGCTGTTTGTGTGACAGAAAATTACACAGAAAATTAAATATAGGATACATAAAACCAATAAAGACGACAGGTAAGCAAGAAAGTACACATTTCTTCAATCGTTAGCTGAAATGTGTGGCGGTCCCCCTATTTAAGTGGCAGAGGTTGAATTGCATCAGTAAATTTTCGACATCTCTGCGTAAGTCAGTAAGCACAGTGCCATCCGAAAAGCGGTTATAGGCGTTAAAATCCCTCAAAATTAGGAATGGTTTAGGGAGTTGATCAATCAGTGCAGTTAATACATTCAGGTATACTGCACCATTCAGAGGAAGATATACATAGCAGACAGTTATTTCCTCTGTCGTCGTCATTTTGACAGCCACAGCTTCAAGAGGGGTTTGAAGGGGCACAGTTTCACTACAGACAGAGTTTACAACATAAACACAAACTCCACCTGACACTCGATTATAGTTGCTACAGTTCGTGTAATATCTCTTATAGATGTGGAAGGCAGGGCTCTGCATTGCCAGTTGCCAGGTTTCCTGGAGGTCAATGCAGAAAGAGGACTTCACTGATTCAGTCTCCAGGACTGAGGATGAGCGTGAAGCCCTATAGCCAGCTTCTTTTGGGCTCTTCAGCCACTGGCGGGTGTCATATTTCCCACTAGCAGAAACCTGGGAAGGGAATGACCCAAGGCCAGCACCCCCCCCTTTCCTAGCAAGAGGAGCCGAAGAAGACTTATGCTTCTCTGGCTCAGAAGTGGGGTTGCTCCTGAAGTAGGTAGTACAGGAGCAACAGGGAGGGAATTGCCCCCCCCCCTCCCCTCCCACACCATCAAGGGGGCAGGTATATTCTTCTGGTTCTGAGAGGTGACAGGAATGCGAGGAACAGATGGGGCGACAACTGTTCTCGTAGCAGCGGTGTAAGAGGAGGTCATAGCCGCAGGATGTGGGTGCTCTTATTTTCTCTTAGCCTCAGGGTAGGTCAGTCGGTCCAGGGTCTTATACTCCATGATTTTCCTGTCTTTCTGTAAAATCCTGCAGTCTGGTGAGCAAGGTGAATGATGCTCTCCGCAGTTGATAGAGATGGGATGCTGGAAGTTCAGTGGGAAGACATATGGCTGAACTTTAGGGAAGGATGTAGAAGGAAATTGATCATGCCTTTTCAAAGGAACCATCCCAGCATTCGCCTGAGCCAATTTAGGGAAATCAAGGAAAACCTAAATCAGGATGGCTGGATGCAGGTTTGAACCGTCGTCCTCCCGAATGCGAGTCCAGTGTGCTAACCACTGCGCCACCTTGCTCGGTGCATTGGGGGAGGGATATTTGGCTTGACGTCACAGCAGTAGACCATCACCTTGACCTTCTCGGGCAATGTGTCACCCTCAAAGGCCAAGATGAAGGCACCAGTGGCAACATGGTTTTCCCTCGGACCCTCCTTGGCTCTAAATTGGCATGCAGCTCATTGTCAGACTGCAAAAGAAGGTCCCTGTGGAATATAATACACTGGAACATATTTAAACTCTTATGAGGCATCATGGTAACAGAAAAATACCCCAACTTGCCACAAGTGAGTAATGCCTGTGACTGGGCAGTGGAGGCTGTTTTTATCAAAACTGACCCAGAGCACATTTTGGACAAGCCCTCCACCTCCTCATAGTTGTCCTCCAAATGATCCACAAAAAACTGAGGCTTCATGGACATGAAAGATCCTCCATCAACTCTCGTACATATGAGGTACCGGGGCGAATAAACTTCACTGTCATCCTTAGCCTGGAGTTCCTGCCATGGCGTGACCAGGGAGGGGAACGACTCGGGGTCATATTTCTTAGTATTAAAGTTCAACTTTGCCTGCTTGGAGACTGCTTGCGGCAGACCACCAGCAACAGATAATGTACTACACTTCCTGGCATGTCATCTGTCCTGATGCCACCCACTCCAACTGGCCCTCCCCACAGGCATCTCCCAGATGCAGCAAAGGCCACCTGGCAGGATGGCCATCGCCAGGAGTCCCAATGCCCCAGGGTGATAGCATCTACTCCTTAGCATACGTGGGGAGTTAACGGCGCAGGGATCAGCAGAGCGATCCCAGTGTTGTCAGGAGGCTACAACCAACAGGGTATATGGCAGCCCCACCACAACGGACTGGCTACGATGGTAAATATGAGGTTCTAAGTAGTCCATGGTCATCATCAGCACACAAAGTGACACTGCACAGTGCAGGGTGAGAAATGCATTCAGGAAGGTGTCCTCACCCAAGAGATGAAGAATGGGCAGGACTGTAATGTGACAATGAGATAATGGGCTAAAGATCTCAATGCATGATGGACACAATGCACCATATAAGGCACCCTTCCCCAAGTAACCCCATCTTCAGGAAAATTTTGAAAATTGGTGGTCAAACCCTGCGGGGGACTATCACATAAAGGCCAAAATGTGTCAGACTCCTTTTAGTTGCATCTTACGACAAGCAGGAATGCCTCAGACCTATTCTAATCCCCGGACCCACAAGGGGATGTTGTTTTGAACTGCAAGGATTACCTAGCAGGGCTCCATTGGCTGTCAGATGCATCCACCTACACACCTTGCCACAGTGACACCATCCCAGAAATCCAGCAGGATCTCCAGTCACTCCTAAAATTTCTAGGCCTAACGCAGGACCTCTCCCTGGTCCCCATCTCTCTGCTCACCCTACCACTCCCCGCACTTCTCCTCCAACATGCTTACTAAGTCCATAACCCCAACCACCCTGAACGCCATATTGTGGCCATTTACTGTGCTTCCATTGAGAGAATCTCTGCCTGCTTCAACCTATTACCCAGAACCCACCATCCTATATAAAAAATACCAACAATTTCCTCCACTGGCTCTCCACAGTTCCTGTCCCTTTACCACACAGTGTCCTGCTCGCAATACTGATGCCACCTCCCTTTACACTAACATTGCCAATGCCCATGGCCTTTCTGCCATTGTACACTACTTTTCCCAACGCCTGACAGATTCCAGTTCAACAACCTCCTTCCTACGTGCCATAACCAACTATATCCTGTCTCACAATTAGTTCTCCTTTTAAGATATTACCTACAAAAAAATCCAAGATATTTGCTATGGGCACCCACATGGCACCATCCTACTCATGAATCATCTAGAGGAACTCTTCCAGAATCCTAAACTCCTCTCCTGGTTCGTAGACGACATCTTTGCAACCCGGATCGAGGGTGAGGACGCCCTGTCCACATTCCTCCAGAACCTAAACAACTTCTCCCCAATTTGCATCATCCTGGTCCTAATCAACCCAACAAGCTACCTTCTTAGATGTTGACAACCACCTCAAATATGGTTACATCAGTACCTCTGTCTGTATCAAACTTACTAACCACCAGCAATACCTCCACCTCGACATCTGCCACCCGTTCCATATCAAGATGTCCCTTCCATACAACCTAGCAACCCATGACTGTTGCATCTGCAGTGATGAGCAGTCCCTCTCAAACTATTCTGTCATTCTCACTGAAGCTCTCACAAACTGTAATTATCCTCCCAACTTTGTACAAAAACAAATCTCCTGTTCCTTATCTTTCCAGTCTTCCACCACCTCTCCAAGTCCCACAGTCCAACCACAGAGAAGCGTTCCCCTCATGACTCAGTACCACGCAGGACTGGAGCAACTGAATTACATTCTCTGACAGGGTTTTGACTACCTCTTGTCATGAGAAGTGTCCTATCCACTATCCTCCTCACACTTCCCGAAGTGGTATTCTGCCATCCACCAAACCTACATAATATACTTGTCCATCCTTACACAATCCCTGCTCCCAACCCATTACCTCATGGCTCATACCCCTGTAATAGACCTAGATGCAAGACCTGTCCCATACATCCTCCCACCACCACCGCAGACTTCAGTCTGGTCACAAACATCACCTATCCCATCAAAGGTAGGATTATCTGTGAAACCACCCATGTAATCTACTAGCTAAGCTGCAACCACTGTGCTGCATTCTATGTGGGCATGACAACCAACAAGCTGTCTGTCCGCATGAATGGCCATTGACAAACTGTAGCCAAGAAACAAGTGGACCACCCTGTTGCTGAGCACACTGTAAAACATGACATTCTTCATTTCAATGACTGCTTCACAGCCTGTACTGTGTGGATCATTCCCAAAAACATCAGCTATTCTGAATTGTGCAGGTGGGAACTTTCCCTTCAATATATCCTACATTCCCGTAACCATCCAGTCCCTTCTCTGTTTCCATTCCAACATCCACCTCCATAGCATAGTGGTGGTGTTACTGCCTACCATGCAGGGTGTCGAGATTTGATTCCCGGCAGGGGACTGGATGCTGTGTGTCCATCATTATTGACCCGCAAGTCACTGATGTGGCATCACCTAAAAACGACTTCCAATACTCCAATACGGTGGCCGAACTCCCCCAAAAGGGGCCTCCTGGCCAACACTGCCATACAATCATTTCCATTTCCATTCCAGCACTAAACAGCCCTTATTCCACCATTGCACCCACTCTTTTCACTTCTCTCATTTCCTGCTACCCTCCCTCCCCTGACCTCTTCGCTGAACCTCCGTCACCGAACTTCACATAGCTGCCCTACTCTCTCTCCACCTTGTCCCTGCATGCACCCCAGCAGCACGTCACTGTCGGCCACCCCTACCCTACTATCCCTCCCCATCCCCCCCCCCCCCCTCTCCTTACCCCACCCATCATATCCTGGTGGTGCTGCTCACTGTGTCACCACAGTTGCCTGGAACTGCAATCATGTAAGTGTGAGTTGCATTTGCATGAGTGCGTATATGTGTGTCTGTCATCTGTTTTTGATGAATGCCTTACTGGCTGAAAGCTTTACTTGTGACAGTCCTTTTGTTGTGTCTACCTGCAACTGAGAATCTCCTCTATATGGTGAGTAGTAACTTTCCTTTTCATAATATTGTTACATTCCATCCTGGATTTTCCATTGTTTTGTAGGGAAAATCATTTATTTTCAGAGGAAAAATACTCAAGGTGTGTTTTTCATAAACTCTGGGATTTGACTGACACAGCTTATTAGCCATAGATACACTACAGCTTCAACCTATGCTATCTTATTTCGGCCTCTGTTTTACAACTAGCCACAGGTGCACTTTCAGTCTGAGCCTGTGCCACCTAATGTTAGTGACATCATGGAATGCGACCTATCTTACATATGTGCAGTACTTCAGCACCTTACTATACCATTATGATTCAGATGTTGCAAGATCAAAAGAAAGAAAAATCTTACCAGAGGATACTGTTGCGAATGTGTAGTATCTGTTGAGACACTGGTCTATATCTATCGTGGCTTATACCTAGCAAACTAGGGAAAAGATTCATAGAAAGAGGCAGAAGCAGTGTGGCACAGAAATGTAAATGAATAGAAAATCTCCAGCCATGACCCAGGTATTCCAAAGATGTCAACGTTCATGTCTGCTAGTATAGATCCCAGGAAGTCTATAACCTACATGACAACAGTACTTTTATTAAATAATGTGACATCTACTATTTACACTCTCCTGTATTTTCACAACATACACTCATCACATATCCGACATATTACCTATGGTGTATTTCTACATAGAAAAGCAAAAAGAGAACTGATATTTAATCAGGAACGTAGGACATATGGCACGCACAAGCATCTAGAGTTCACACACGATTCTACTTACTCATGATGGTGTTGATGACATCAGTAATACTTTCTCCAATCTCACTTCTGACACCAAAGTGGTAGAACCACTACAGAGGGCTTAGAAGCCATTTTTCAACCTGTCAGGATGGCATAGCTTTTCCCCAACCTGGGCATTGCGTATTCAGTGGCCTGATGGGAAATACATCAGAATCAAAGGATACAGCAGCAGAATAGGTGGAGCTCAAGAAAGCTCTTTATTCATCAAACTAAAGCAGATACAGGTGCGCACCCTTGTCCAGTGGTATCATACAACGGTCATCCCTGAAGGTCATGCACACTGATGGAAAGAAGAGCACTTACAAGGTTCCATGGGCTGCCTGATGGCATCAAACATCAGGCCTAGATGAGTGTGGCTAGCACTGGTCTGGCAGAGTCTGTATGTCCCTAAACACACAGTACCACCGCACAGTAGCACTGAGCATTTTCATACCAAGTTGTTTTGCTGTTTGGCTATGACGGCATGCACTGCTCTTTGATGAGTCTTTACCAGAGTCTAGTTGGATGTTGATGTAATGATGAGGTGGTTTGTAGGCTGACTGTGTTGTTTGCCTTGTGCCTTTGGGCCAGTATGTGGATCATTGTATCACAAAATTCCTTGGTATTGCCATAATTTGTCCACAACACAACCATACATTGTTCATACAAATGAATATATTCACATGTGCTATATTACTGCTATGGGGATTAAGTTACATATCTGAAACAGTGCACACACCAGAAACTGATCGACATATGTCATAACAAATGATCACATTCAAAATCTTATTCCTCCTCCTCGATACTGTACTCAACAACATCAACTTGAGCTGCCAGTGGTCCCATATGCTAAAAAATGAATGGATCTTGCACTTAAAAACAAAAAGAATATTTGAATTCTCACCACTTATGTATCGGGCTCATATGTTGAATAAAATCTGAAACCAGGAAAACTGATACTGGTAAGTCATGTGACTTCTCACATGAAATTTGGAAGTAAAATTTATCTCATAGTTCATGTAACAACAGTGTCTTTTCTGTTTCTACAATCATGTATGTTCTGATGTCCAAACGCCCATGGTTACTGCACTACTCACTTTCACTTACCTAGGAAATTGAATTACCTGTGTCCAAAAATTGCCCTAATTTGTTCTTCAGTTGTACCATTGCAATGTAAAGGAATGCAAACATTGGAAGCTCCTATTTTTCCACTAAAAAAATAACAATTCTTAAGCGATAATCTGCTCTTAGTCTGCTTCAATTTGCTGCCACTAGACATACAGTCTTTTTGGCTTTTTGTATATGAACCACCTGAAAATTCTGACAAAGGCAATTGGCACTATCATGCCAGAAACATTTCCTCAAAAACTGCCCACTTACACATTAATAGTGATGCTATTCCTCATTTATTTTTCAAAGTTCTGTGTTGCTCATTCATATATCTAATATTTGAAGATGGTATCTGTTCCCAAAAGAACAGATACCATTGATGACCGTGCAGCTTCTCTAGAATGAAATGATAATTAAATCGAACCCTTAGTTGCCGACAGGTGTTGTTAATAGACATCAATGGGGACAGCTCAAAATGTGTGCCCTGACCAGGACTCGAACCCGGGATCTCTTGGTTACATGGCAGACGCTCTATCCATCTGAGCCACTGAGGGCACAGAGGATAGTGCGACTGCAGGGACTTACCCCTTGCACACTTCCTGTGAGACCCACATTCCCAACTGTCCACAATCTACATTTGTACTGTTCCTAATAGATATTTGCCCATTCACTCATTACTCGCGGCAGACTAAGCTGATGAGTCCCGTAAGAGTTCGAGCAAAGCATGTGCATTCGCACAGAAGAAGGTCAATGGCCAGGTGGCTTTTAACTATATGAAGATAGTATCTGTTCCCAAAAGAACAGATACCATTGATGATCGTGCTGCTTCTCTAGAATCAAATGGTAATTAAATCGAAACCCTTAGCTGCTGACAGGTGTTGTTGATATACATCAATGAGGACATGAAAATGTGTGCCCCGACTGGGACTTGAACCTGGGATCTCCTGCTTGTGGACAGTTGGAAATGGGGGTCTCATGGGAGGCATGCAAGGGGTAAGTCCCAGCAGTTGCAGTATCCTCCATGCCCTCGGTGGCTCAGACGGATAGAGCATTGCCATGTATCAGGAGATCCTGGGTTTGTATCAGGAGATCCTGGGTTCGAGACCCGGTCGGGGCACACATTTTCAGCTGTCCCCATTGATGCTTATCAACAACACCTGTCGGCAGCTAAGGGTTTGGATTTAATTATCATATCTAATATTCTCCACATGCACCATTTCATCATGTTCCAGCCAGAAAGTGGGCCTCATCATGAACCACTTTCACAATTTATCGGTTTGTGTAATCCCTTCAAGTATGTTAGTAATAAAATCAAGTTCCTCATTAGGTAAACAAAATACTTCAGCACTATGTTTAATACATTTAAAATAGTCAATCAAAAGTAGTTGGGCATTCTGGAGATGTATCACCTCTTACAAAGCACAAGTTGGTATATAAACACTCTCCAGACCGGAACATGAAATTCACTGACACTTCGTCCATCAATCAATCCTGAAACTAAGCACAGCCTCAAACATTATGTGGTCAATGAGTACCACAGCTATTATTACTGCTCATAGCCTAACTCATAAACACCACCTTGTTCTTGAAGGTGTAGTTAAACTCTCAGACATTTCTGCATACGTAATACTGCATGAAACAAAAATATACCTGTTTCCTTAAAAAATACAGGTTACCACAAACAATATAAGATTGTTGCAGTCTTTAGTGATATCACGACCTGGATTCATCTTCCCCAGAGTTTGTTCTCTGACTCAATTAAGCTTCACCTTTTCACACAAGTCATCGACCATAACTTTACATACTGTGAGATATAAAGGATTCAGTCACTATCTGCAAACATTGTAATACCATGCACAAGGTGAGTAGGAGAACTGGATGAATTGTTTGCAATATGTTTTGCATTAACTCACAACTTATTCACTAAAAATTAAATTTTATACAAGATGATTGAAATTTATATGCTGGATGACCTTATTTGCTCCAAATTTGAGAATACAACATTTAAAAATATCGTAAACTGTTACCCAAAAAAATAATTACTTCAACAATGAAATCCAGCAATGCTTTGTAATTGCTAAATTGTGCTGTATGGGAACTTCGTATACATCCCAGTCTCCTTCTTACCCTCTCTCTGTCCATCTCCTCCTCCTACCACTCTCTAACGTCACATACACCTCTCATAATACCTTTTCTGTATGACTAGTTTCCCATACTCATCTACTGCCCTAAAGTGTTTAAATTTGAACAAAGTGAAGAAGGCATAGCGAAATTAATTTATACTTAGATTTCTGGTGTTGCTGAAGTTTTGGGTGATGTCTCCAAGGTGGCTGCTGCTGCTTCTTGTGCAAGTTTATAAAGATAAGTTCTGACAAGAGGTTTGACATTTGTCTTTAAACAAAAGGTCTGGCTCATGATGTTATTTTCGACCAGATGGTTTACTTCCAAATTCTGATTACATTTTCACTACTGGTTACAATATTCACATGTATTAGTCATGACAACAGTGCCCCTCAAAACCTGTCCATGGATAGTCTGCAAACCACACTTAAGTGCCTGGCAGAGGGTTCATCGAATCACCTTTACAATAATTCTCTATTATTCCACTCTACAATAGTGTGAGCTCTGATTTCCTTATTTTACTATGATGATCATTCCTCCACTTGCTACCATTTCTGGCAATCACATGTGTCTACGTCCTTGAGACGTTAAAGACCTTGTAAAACTTCCAGCTTCAGGATGGAGTTGTTATTCTGGATTTTGTTTGCAAGCTTTTGACACAAGTTAATATTATTAGATAAACTAGAAAAATCTGAAACTCACAGGTTGAGAATAATGCTTACAGTAACTATTGCTAATTATTTACAAGAATATGGTGTTTATATTGTGTTGACAATGGTATACATAATTTGACTTCAGCGCGTTTTCCACTCTGATTATCAAACACGTGTTTTGCAATTACATTACATTACAAATACATTACATCTGTTTTATGTTCCATATCAGGATTTACAAACAATAAATGTAATTGTGGTGTGAACACTTTTGTGAATCAATGGTGTTTTTTAATCAAAATTATGAAGCAATTTTCATATTTCAAATTTAGTTATTTTCTATTTGGGATAAAACTGACAAAAATTAGGAAGCATTTCAGTGTCTTTGTCTCCTAAGTTTTTGAATGAGACATAGAGTTCCAAAAGATGATTTAATTAATAATTTAATAATACTACACAATTTGTAATTTTTGTGATTTGTTTCATTATTGAAATTAACATTGTTATTTCTACAATGTCAGTGCTCAGAGATTTGTTTACATGTAATATACATTTTGTCTGTTGCAAAAATTTATGTTTTCCTGATAATTGTATGGTTATAAATTTGGTTGTAAGTCTACATTGAAGGAAATGTTCGACAAGCTGTAAAATCCATCTTATATTTCTTGTGTATAGAACATGAACACTGTCTACAGATGTTATCTGTCACAATATTGAGTGAACAGTTTGAACAGATTGTAAAGATGAACTACAAATTTTTACTGAATCTACCTATTCTGTCTCCACAATGTTACAATTCCCTCTATCCATGACTTCCTATCTCCTCCCACTGTCCACTCCTCCCCCTCTTTCTGCCCAGGGACAGGGTGTTTGTGTTATCCTATTCATTTCATCATCATCATCATCATGATTAAAGACAGTGGCTAAATTGGACTGTGTAAAAATTGGGACTTTGTACGGACACCAATGACTGCACAGTTGAGCGCTCCACAAACCGATCATCATCCCTCTCTCTGTCCGTCTCCTCATTTCCCCTTTCTATGCCCCTTATTCTGGGTCAATGGAAGTGTCTGATTCCACCTGTCAGTTTTAACCCGTGATGTAAGGCTGTTGTGGTATGCGACGTCACGACAGCGTGAAGTTTAGTCGTGAGTGTCGCAGGTTTGTAGGTGTCATGTTGATGCAGTCGGTGGTGCTCTCTGGTGGTGTGTTTGTGTGTTGCATGATGTGTAGTGTTGTGGGTTTTGTTTGCATTTGTGGTGTGTTTGTAGGTGGCGTTTTGTTGTGGTCAGTGGTGCTCTCTGGTGGTGTTTGTGGGTTGCGTGTTATGTGTCATATTGGGTTCATTTGAGTGGTAGGCATTGACGGGTTTTGTTGAGGTGCTGACTGTGTGTCTAGTGGAATATTTTACAGTGAGTTGATAGTTTAATTTTTGTTATGGCTAAGTTATTGTAGTGTCGTTTTCGGTTCGTCATGTGTGAATTCTTTAGATAATTGTTTTTATGTCTTTGTTAGGTATGGATGTGACGGAGAAGATAAACAGTTTTTGTTTGTGGGGCTTATGGGTGACAGTGCGTTGTCGCTTATAAAGTTCTTGTAGCTGTTCAGTCTCTTTGCGGAAGTGGTGAGATGTGTTTGGTGTGTGGAGCAGACAAGAGACTTACCAAAGTTCCAGCGGCTCGGATCAGGGATGGCGACATGTGGAGATGCTGTAGGGATAATGTATGGCGCTCTATACGGTGAGGTTCCTGGTTCAAGAAGTCTAGGTTGGGCATGTGTGAAATTGTGTTGATGAGTTATCAGTTTTGTTATCAGTCCTCTCACAGTTTTTGTGTGCATTAGATGGGTGTTAGTGAGAGGACGGTGCTTGACTGGTATTCTTTTTGTCATGAGGTTTGTTCTGAATATATTAAATACAGGGGTAAGTTGGGTGAGGCTGGGGTTGTTGTAGAGACTGATGAGTCGCAGTTTGGGAGGAGAAAGTACGTAAGGGGTAAGCCTGTGGTTGGTTTATGGGTGTGAGGGGCTGTGGTATCGGGGGCTGTGTGTTCAGAATGTGCTTTTAGGGTTGTCGAGGGGCGTACAAAAAGGGAGTTAGTGGGTTTGATTAAGGAATATGTAGAAGTGGGTAGCACTATAGTTTTGGAAGCATTTTCTTCTGATAGGGGGTTGGGTCAGCAGGGGTACCAGCATTTAGTAGTGAACCACACTGTCAAATTTAAGAATTATAAGAGATGGGCCTGTACTAATACTATAGAGGGGTTTTGGGGACTGTTAAGTCTGTTATTGAGTGGGGGAAGATGCGCTTTTTTAACCTTCAGGCTTGTTTGGATGAGTACTGTTGGTGGAAGAGTGTCCCTGAGGGCTACTGCACTTTTAGGGCTTTTTTCAAGGACTGTCAGTAAGATGTAAAGGCTGAAGGTTGTGGGTTAGTTAGGTTTGGGGGGAAGGGGTGTTGGCAGTGGCACTGGGGGGAGGGGTTGTTGTTGGTAGGGTTTGGGAAGGTAGGTGGGTGGGGGTTAGTCAGTGTTTTTTGATTTTGTTGTGGAGGATTTGTTTTGTTGTAGTTTTTTTAATTGTAGGGTGTGATTCTGGTTTTTGTTTTTGGTTATTATTTGATTACTGGTCTTTGATTTTTTTTTTTTTTGGGGGGGGGGGGGGGGAGGGCTTGGGAATTTTATTTGGTTGTGGTTTATTGTGTGTGTGTGTGTGTGTGTGTGTGTGTGTGTGTGTGTGTGTGTGTGTGTGTGTGACCTAGAGGGCAGGAACGGAGCTTTTTTGCGGTGAGTTGTTTTTTTTGTTTGTTTAGATGGTTGGTGGTTTTTTTTGGGGAGGGGGGGGTTTGGTTGTTGGTATTGGTGATTTGGTATTGTGAATTGTTGTTGACCTGTATGGGTGAATGGAAGTGTTCGATTCCAATGAGTGGTTGTAGCTGTGGGTGGTTTGGTATTGTAAGTTGCTGTTGACCTGTATAGGTCAAGGGAAGTGTTTGATTCCAATTTTGTTGTTGTAGGTGTTTCTTTGAGGTAGCAATGATTATGGAGGTGGTGCTTGTTTTGGGTTTTATGATTTGGTATTGGTAGTTGCTGCTGACCTGTATAGGTCAAGGGAAGTGTTCAATTCCAATTTTGTTGTAGGTGTTTTTTTTTTTTATTTGGTATCCGTAGTTTCTGCTGATCTATATAGGTCAAGGGAAGTGATCAGTTCCAATCAATATTGTTTTTAGTTGATTTTGGGAAGGTTGTGGTAGTTTTATTTTCTCCATTTGTTTACTGGCGTGTGTTTATTTATAGTCTGTCCCCACCCAAAAACCCCCAATTTCCCCATCTTGTCCCATTAGTTTCATTATATTTTTTGATGAATATTTGTTTCATCAGTTTTCGATCTATTTGTGATGTGTGTGTAATGACATCATAGGCGCAATGTGGAAATTTTTGTGAATAGTTGTTTCCGCCATATTGGTGACATCATGCGTCAAAGCATACGGGTGGAATCGGACGCTTCCATTATTCCATCCACTCCCCCCCCCCCCCCCTCCTCCCCTCTCCTCCTCTGTCCTTGACCCTTGATTATTGTTATTGCAAAGAGAACCTTACTTGGAATTTAAATTACTTAGAATGGATGGGTAAATCAGTTGGGATAATTGGTTACAGGGAATGAGAGCTACAGGATCTGTAAGGATAGTAACTTCAATGACAATACTTCAGAAAGTTTTAAACTGCGAACCTGCAGGACTACAAACTTTGAAATGATTTAAGTGTCATAGCATAGAGGTTGTGTCTGACAAAATTTGCATAAGATAATTGTGTAAAAATTTGAAGTCAGCCAGTCAACAAATTTGAGATTTTTGCTAATAACATTCCCTCTTTATGTATTACATGTATATTTGTGTACCATGTATATTAAAAAATATGTAGGGTACATCTGTCAAAATGTTTATTAGAAAATTATTTAAAAATTATAAGTAAATTGGTCGAGATCTTTCTGAGATTTTTGCTAAAAACATTTCCCCTTTACTTATTATATATATACACACACATTTATCCATTATAAAAGAGTACAGCCTATGCCTGTTGGTAAGATTAAGATAGTATCACGTAAAAATTAGAAGTATTTCAGTCAAGAACTGGTCCAGATTATTGTTAATTTCCCATATATATTCTTATATGTAGCATGCTCTCCTTTTCTTTGCATATTCTTGGCTCAAAATATTTATTCTTAGCATCCACATAGTTTTACAAATTGTACAATGATGTAACATATCATCAAAAATGTTTTATTTTTTGTTGCAGATGCATCAGCTGGGGATATTTTTATTCTTGATGTATTCATTTACAGAACAGCAACCAAATATGAACTTTTATTTTTGTTGACACTTGAGATATTATTCAATTTAGGTATCCATTCAACTGATTCCACATTTTTTATATACTCATAACTTGCATAACATTTCTGTCCTTCCTTTAACCAAACTATTAACAGTTTGAAAACTAGAAATTCTTGCTTATGTTAGGTCTTAGCAGTCAAGTTCTCAAAAGAAATGAAGTTATCACATGGATTACCTGTATATAAGACCGTCTCAACTAAAAAAAAAAGAAGACATTGGAGGTTGAAATATTTTGATTGAGATTTTATGTGTTTCCCGTAGCAATGTTACTTAAAAATACCAACAAAAAGTAAACAAAGTTTGCATATTCCAGAAAACAACAAAATTTTAAAAGGGCATCACATGTGAAGAAAATGGTTCCTGGAGATTTATTGTGACCATAAATTTGTGATCAGAGAACAATTCAAGAAAAACTGCATTAAGAAAATTAATATTGTGTAAAACCCATGAACACATCTTACATCTCTATATGAGAAGTTTTGGAATCCTGTTAAACCTCTGATAATAGAATCCTTTGATTCTGGAAAACAGTAAAACAATCTAAAGCTAATTTGATAAATAATGAAATGACACAGTGTACTGTAATATTGCTTTCCACTAACGATTAAACCCAGATTAATTTGTACCTAAATGTGAATGAATGGGAGTATGACATTAAGTGGCAAGTAAACAAAGATTGTGTACTTTTAACAACCATAGGATTTAAATTTCCCTCCAATATGCTAACTTGAACCAATGGCGAATAAGCTAGTTCTTTGTAATTGGTTGGTATAAATAATGTCAATGGCAGATGCCTCAACTTACACGTTTAGCCAAAATTTTGCAGTGCAACACATAAATTCTCAGTGCAACACATAAATTCTCCTGTCTCAATTCTGCAGATACACATTGAAGCAGGCCCTTCCAAAAGACACATACAACACTTGCAATGACTAGTGGAAATACTCTGAAGAACACAAACAAATAAATGATGGCAACAACTACTGATAAGGGTGAGGTCAACAATCACTGAAGGTGAACAGTCTTTACAATACACTTATTTATAAAGAGAAATAGTAAGAGATAGTCTATTACAAAGAATAAAGGAATAAAATTGGCTACAACTGTGTTTCTCGAAGAGAAGAGTGTGTTCAGGTCTTACATAGTCGTTCAACTGCTCATACAGCACCTGAAGGTTGTATTAGGGCAACTGCAACTTTCACACACAACAGTGTGGCAGAGCCCACATGACGTGTTTAAATTAACTTTCCACTTGCTATACTTTGCCAATTGAGAAGCTAGACAGTCCATCTACTGTTAATATTCACCGTTCATAATAACACCGTTCCTGCAAAAAGAGTCACATTGCAACACACTTCACAGTTTCCACATTGGCAGTTAGTGTTTTAGCACACGTCTTATATCATAGTGTAAAAATGTGCAATATTAAATTCACAGTTTATGTAATGCAGTTCAGTTCTACACCAACGACAATACCATCTGGTCACGAGTGCCTTGTCAATGCCACAGGCATCATTCTGCAAAAACCTACAGTGTTTGCTTAATACAATGTCCTTTTAGAATATTCATCATAAAGTCACGTTCCAAATCGGTCTAACACAAAAACGTCTGGTATTAATATTGCGTTATTTATTTATCGTATGATGATACAGAGCTTGGATCAAATACATAATTTTAAGAGTATATAGTGTAAGAAATGACAAGCAAAACACAGGTACAGAATCAAATGTCCAAAGTATTATGCTATGTACACATTACACAAGTTCTTAGATTTCTAAGTCCTATCTGTTGATCCAGTTGAGCCCTTCAGACGATGCATGGTAGATGTCATTTATTGATCCCCCCCAGGCACATTTCAGGCATTCACCAACAATATGATTTACTGTTTGCAGAGCATCTCCACAGTCACAATCTGGAGATGTTGCCCAGCCCCATTTGTGCTTTAGATACCCGCAATTCTCTTGTCCTGTTCGGATGTGGTTGCTGGTTCTCCACTGGCGTCTGGGGAGTGTGAAACCTGGAACTAGCATGGAAGGCTTTTCAACCAGAGGACCATTGAACACTGACGATTCTTCCCACTGACTTTTTCATACTTCATTGATGTTAGAGTGAGTGGCTCCAAGATGTTGTGCAGTTTGCCAAGGTGATTTTCTTGACTTCAGACACTGATGTTCTGCTATAAATGTATTGCTGTGTACAGGTAGCCGGGGGTTCTTCTGAATGTTTCTACAGTTCTTCAGGAGAGCATATGATCTTCGTAGAGCTGGAGGTTGGATGTTACTTAAAACTGGTAGCCATGCAGTTTGAGTGCTACGTATGCAGCCTGTGATAATTCACATTGTCTGGTTGAATTGCACATCTACCTTGCCACAGTGAGCACTGTTCATCCAAGTTGGACAACACTATTTAGCAACAGAGTATGATAGTGCCGAAGCAGTTGATCTTAGGGCTTGAGCACTGCAACCCCAGGAGGTACCAGCAAGCTTCTGAATGATATTATTATGGGTCTTCACTTTTTCGCCCATGTTGGAGAGATGTTGTCGGAAATTAGGGACCTATCGAGTGTTATTCCAAGGTACTTCAGTGTGCTGCAGTACTTCCAGGTTTGTTCTCGGAGTTTAACTTCTGGTTTATAGACTGAGTGTCTGTTCCGTGGGCAGAATGCTGAAGTAACAGTTTTCTGAGGGTTTAGGTGGAGGCACCATTTCCTGAAGTATGTGTCCAGGATTTCCATGTCGGCAGTTAATGTGCTTTCAGCAGAGGTGAAACTGGAGCTCTGGGTTACCAAACAGATGTCATCAGCATATATGAGTTTTCTTGAGGTTGTGGCTGGCAGGTCATAAATGTATAAGTTGAAAAGGAGAGGGGCCAGTACAGATCCTTGAGGTAGTCCATCACCTACTTTGAAGACTTTGCTTCACTCATTATCAGAGTAAATCTGGAAAATTCTGTTGCTTAGCAATTTGCTAAGTAGGTTTGTGAGTTTCCAACACTGAATGGTGCTCACAAATTCTAAGAGAAGGCCTTCTCGCCATACAGTGTCATAGGCAGCAGATAGATCCAAGAAAGCAGCTATGCTTACGCATCCATTTTCAATATGGGTTGTTAATGCAACAACTTGGTCATTACAGCTTCTACCAGGCCTGAATCCAGCTTGTTCTTTGGGTATTTGTTTATTAAGTGTTTCATAGATCCTGTTGTAGATGAGTCGTGCTATTGGGCGGTAACTTTCTACTTTTGTTGGGTCTTTGTTCGGTTTAAGGGTTGATATTAGCTTGGTTTTCTTGAATAATGGTGGGAGATTTATAGTGGAGAGAATGTCTGAGAAGAAGTTAGAAAGCCATTTGATAGTTGCTGATCCATCGTGTGTGAGAAATTCAGGATACATCCCATCGAATCCAGCTGCCTTCCCAACTTTCATATTTCTGATGGCATCTTTTACTTCCTCTTCATTGAATGGACTGGAAAATTCAGAAGAATTTAGGGCTACACTTTTCTTGGAGTTGAGCTGGGTTCTGGTTTCCCTTCTTGTCTGCTTATCTTTTGGGCTCTTGGAATTTGAGATTAGATGTTTGGCAAAATCATTCAGCTTGACGGCAGTTATGGTGTTAAATGCCCACCGTTACTACACACAGTAGTCAGTACTTGCCTCCGTACTGTCATGCTTTCATGCCAGCCGCCTCTGTTTGAACACTGTTCAACCAGACAGCTATTGACACCTCTCTTGCTGCGCTGTTCTTACAACACTTCTGTCTATTGCATTCTGTTTCACACAATACATTTAATAAAACTATTTGAAAGATTACCAGAAACAAAATCAAAGTCTTTACATAAGGAAGTCGTATAAAATAGCACATGTAACATAGTCACACACATTTCATGTTCTACACTATGTAACCAAACAAAAATTATTCTACATCAGAAATATATCAATGGAGTACAAGGTAGTACAAGAAAAGAAAAAAAATATATCCCGTTATCGGCTATGGCATCACAGACAACTTGAACTAAAATGACATCTCTGATTTTGACTGAGTTCAAAAAGTATATTCTGAAAAATGCCAATCTAATCATGGTTTTTGGAACAAGACATACAAACATTCATCAGTTGATCAGGGCAACACGTTACACACTTATTGAGTATTTTATGTTATGTTCTTCCATAGTCATAGCAATGATTCCTAGAACTTCTCTTTGCCTTTCCTGAGGTTGATGGCTAACTTTACACCAGAGGAATGACAAGAAAGTCTTTTATTTTGAAAGATAGACTTCCTAGCAACATTTCTATTTTAATCTTCAGTGAGCTCGAGGTTTCAAGAAAGAGCAATATTTTGGTTTCCTCTATAAATACAAATTTCATTGAGGGTGCTAAGTTTCAGCAGATAATAAAGTACAGTAAGGGGCCACCTTGAATTTCTGCACATATCATATAAAGAGCACATCTAACCAACTAGATCTACTGTGAAACTTCCTGGCAGATTAAAACTGTGTGCTGGACCTAGATTCAAACTCAGGACCTTTGCCTTTTGTGGGCGAGGGACCCTCTGGGGACGAGTCTTGAGTCGTGCTTAGGTAGCTCAGTCGGTAGAGCACTTGCCCACGAAGGGCAAAGTCCCCAGTTCAAGTCTCAGTCCGGCACACAATTTTAATCTGAAGAAAGTTTCAAATCAGTGCACACTCTGCTGCAGAGGGAAAGTTTCATTCTGGAAACACCCCCATGGTGTGGCTAAGCCACGTCTCCACAATACCCTTTCTTCCAAGAGTGCTAGTTCTGCAAGGAGATCTTCTGCAAAGTTTGGCAGGTAGTAGACAAGGTACCGGAAGAATTGAAATTGTAAGAATGGGTTGTGAATTGTGCTTGGGTAGCTCAGATGGTAGAGCATTTGTCCACAAAAGGCAAAGGTCCTGAGTTCGAGTCTCAGTCCGGCACACAGTTTTAATCTGCCAGGAAGTTACATATCACAACTGCAGATAATATCACTTTAGCATCACAAAACCATAGATTTTCAAATACAATCACAGGATAGAACTCTCAGTCAGATATCATACCGACACTGATGCATTTACAGCCTGTGTTGTTTGAACTTCAGCTAATGTTAAACAATGTAACTACCAAGTCCTGCGGCGTCTTCACCTCAACTACTGGTGCTGTGTGCTTCGGCAACTTAGCCCTTTGCCAGTTCCCTCATGACTGGGTGAGCTATTTATCAATTGCTGTTTCTATACTGTTTTTTGCAACAGTTTGTGTGACTTTGAAAAAAATCACTGTATAAATTATGGGAACACTGGCCTCTGCAACTAGTACAGAGCAAAAATGAATAAGGTAATGATGTTTCGTGGCACAACTGTGATAATCATTAACTTAAGATAGGGCACTTAGTGTATACTGCAAGTCAGAACTACTGATGTTTTGACCATTACATCTCTATTTAGTGACTAGACAACTTTGGCGTATTAAAGAAGACAACTTAACATGGACATCTTGGGCATTCCTGAGTAGGTTACGATGATTCAGATGGAGCATTATCGGTTCTGAGAGGATGACAGTGACTTACAACCACCTTTTCCAAGTTTGAGTGGCTGAAATCATGAAATATTTGTAAAGATTCTAAGACTTACCAAGCGGGAAAGTGCCGGTAGACACAATTTCGTGTGTGTGTTTGTGTGTTATTTTATTGTGCCTGTCTACCGGCACTTTCCCGCTTGGTAAGTCTTGGAATCTTTGTTTTTAATATATTTTTTCCCATGTGGAAGTTTCTTTCTATTTTATTTACATCTGAAATATTTGTATAGTGCTTTTGGACATTTATAGGAAGCTTACAGAAAGACCTAACAGTTTAAATGCAGTAGACTGTTAGCTACTTTATACACAGTTTATACCTTTGTTATGTGACATTTTACACAGAGTTAATTTTCTACCTCAAGTGTTGAAAAATGAAGAACTTCTTTTTCTGTATGAGCCCTGCTATAAACATTACAAAGTGAAAACTTGATGGCAGACAGATGGGCCTCCACCTATTAAAATGATCTGTGTTGGTTGTAAAATGAAAACAATAAATGATTCCTTTTCATACTCAATGTGTATATATTTGGTAGATCTTTACCAAGCCACAACTCTAATTTCAGTGAGAGACAGCTGGATCCCACTTGCTCACTCCAACCATCACAGGCAGACATATGATCTACTCACACACTATAGATAGTCATTTATCAGGGAGTTGATAAACAGCCTACCAGCAGCTGTCTCAACATGCACTTCATATTTAACACTTGTTCAATTCTGATCAACTTGTAGACATCATTCCAGCAGGCAGTGGCAGCACCCCTAGTGGTGGTAGTGATACATCTGGGGGTATGGGATGATTGTATTAACACCAGCACGAGGTGGCGCCACTAGGCCATGGGCCAGGAGCAGTGGCACAGTGACAGTGGCCTGGAGGCAGTGCCCGATTCCCAGGCTCACAAAACTCTCATAGTAAGCAGATGACCATTTCATAGTGACTGTTATGGCCAGTATGCGTTGTCTAATTTCACAACCCTCAAATATTTTAAATTTATGTTTGGACACCATGAAATTAATTTTAGCAAGGCCTCACTGTACATCTCTCCTATGACAATTTTACGGTCTAGCATTGGAATGTCAGTGGGAGTATGTAAAGGATCATATACGTCCATCACCTCATCCTTAATATAACCCGTCATGCTGCTCATATATTCCCGTTTGTACCGTGAATGTTGAACTTCAGATTCAACATGCTGTGCGTTTTCAATTTCAATAATAATGCAGATCTATTATCCAGATCCAGAACAACATTTACACATTTATCCACACACTGATCATTCTACAGGGTGTTCGAGAATTCCCATTACAGACTTCTAGGACTTGTAGAAGGAACTAAGGAGGCAACATTCTGAATTGATAATCATGTCCGGAAACATACCATTTCTGTGCTACAGCTGTTTGAAAACATATTTACAAGGTAGGTGTGCAACAGGGTAATTATGGTAACGGGTGCTCACATCAGATCGTCTGATGTCATTTGACATCCAAGCTAACTCTCTGACCTGCTTTGAGCTTCATTCATATGACTGTGAATATTAGAGCAGCGTGGTTGGGTACACCTTTGTAGAATACACTGACATGAGCCTTCCGTATGGTGAAGCTCATGATAATGGAAGAGCTGTTCATCATCTTTATCAGGATTGTTGTACACAATGTGTCAATTAATTGCATGTCCTTTCACCACAATTATGCGATGACTTTGAGAAAGGGTAACTTCATCATCAGCAGGTATGACTGTTGTGGTCTATGGAGATGCAACACACACAAAATGGAAGAGGCTGCACTGTAAACAATAGTGTTTGTGAAAACTAATTAAGTTTCTTTGGTTATTAAAGAATGGAATTGTAGAACAAGTAATGTACTGGGTCATGCCTAATAAACTTATGAAAGTAGTCATGTTACCAACATGTTTTCAAATGGTTGTAGGGTGGAAATGGTATGTTTCCAGACACGAGTTCTAATTCAGAATATTATCTACTCAGTGCCCTCTTTAAGTCCTAGAATTTTCTAATGGGAATTTCCAAACACCTTGTATGTGCTAGCAAACAGTAGTACTGTGGCAGGTCCAATGATGGTGACTGTTGGCACTGCCACAGCTGCCTGGTACTGTATAGTTGAATGACGGGGGCTGCTGTGGCAGCAATAGAGTATAGTTGAAAGACATCAAATCTAATAAATCTGAAGCTCATCTGAGGGCCACTGCTGCTGCAGCAGTATGATGCAAGTGTCCTCATCCAACAGTTCTACCATCACAGGTTCAGGGGTGCACTGTGCTGCTGGAAGAATAAAAAACTATGAGTACATATTCCAATATACATTTGTTAAAAACATTAGTAATAACTATCAAACAGTGGAAAATCCTGTGGCCAAGGAATAGCTGGATCAGCCCATTGCTCAGCATGCCACACAACACGGCATTCTTCATTTCAGTGACTGCTTTAACCCCTGTGCCATTTAAATCCTTCCCACTAACACTATCTTTTCTGAATCGCGCAGCTGGGAACACTCCCTCTAATACACCCTATGTTTCCATAACCCTCCTGGCCTCAAGCTTCTGTAGTCATTGTCCTTACCCATCTAGCTCTTTCCCTGCTCCCATTATAGCACTACACAGACCTCTGTCCCACCCCCCCACCCCCCCACCCCTAATCTCCGCTAACCACCCAATTGCACATAGCTGCCCTACCCTCTCTCCACCTCATCTATGTTTACTCCCACAAGCAGCACTTTAACATCCCCCACAACTACCTTGCTACCCCTCCCCCTCCCTGCCCCAGGGTCCTCCTAAACCCCACCACCTGGTTGCTTCTCCCACCATGTAGTGCTGCTCACAGTCTGTCCTCAGCAGCTGGGGTCTGTAATCATGTGTGTGAGTTGGTGTCTCTGCATCTCCACTATATGGTGTCTAGTGATGATTATGTTATTTTTTTATACTTAATTCCAGTCTTATTCGCCTCGTCCTTGCTGCATCTCCACTATATGGTGTCTAGTGATGATTATGTTATTTTTTTATACTTAATTCCAGTCTTATTCGCCTCGTCCTTGGGGGTGCTGGCTGGGTTCTGCTGCTTCTGCTGGCTCTTAATGATCCTTTCACTATGAAGTTCAGACCTCAAATGAAGGGGGGCTCGGACAGCTAAATTCATAGAGTTAACTCACGAGCTCGAGTATAGCTCAAGAACTGGGTGATCAAATATGATAAGATTGTGATCTCTACCACAACTGTGGCTGATAACCTGCTCCAGCAATATCAGAAATTTCTCCAGAAAGATGAGAGATATTGCAGCCCAGAGTACAAGAGTTAATGGTTTAGTATGATCCCCAAAGACGTAGCTGATGCAGAAGGACTGTGAGGGGTTACATGAATTGACTGCATACTTATATGGTGGAATGAACCTATCACCATAATTGCATTTGGTCATTAACAAGTTACTGCTATTGTTAACAGGTAGAACTAATAAATGAGATAGTGAAGATCCAACAAAGAGTGTCACGTGTCATCATGGAGTCGTTTAGACAGCATAACAGTATTACAGAGATGCTCAACAACCTCCAAGGCAGATGTTAAGATAGAGGTATTGTTTGTCATGCAGAGGTTTGAGACAATATGGAGGAGGAACATATGACTGCAAACAAGAGGAATATTGTCCAACAAATAATTACATTGCAGCAGAATGATAAGGAGGTGCATTACCTGATTGAGTTTGCCAACAAAATACGTTGTATTTGCTGGAAATGTATACTCTTTTTAAAATGTCTGTCCACTCTCCTGCCACAAAAGAAGCTGAAGCAGTTGTGAGCTGTGCTAGAAACACCTGTCAGTATTTCCTCCATCTCTGAATGCTATTACTATTATTATTATTGCTATTATTATTACTACGTGTGCATGTCATTTTACTTAGAGCTTTGTCACTATTACAGAGCTAGATGAACTACTATACCCTGGACCATCAAAACAGCAGCAATAGTACCACAACCCCCTTCCCCCCCCCCCCCCCCTCCCCAACACACACACACACACACACACACACACACACACACACACACACACAGAGAGAGAGAGAGAGAGAGAGAGAGAGAGAGAGAGAGAGAGAGCACAGTGTGTTTCACAATTCATGTTACATGCTTCTAGAGATTGTAGAGGGACTTAGTAGATCAAATTTTACATCCAACAACACAACAGAGTGTCAAAGTTATAGGCGCCGGTGTCTGTAAATGTACATATGTACAGAGTTATTCCATGATGATGTTATAAGCTTTCAGAGATGCTGGAGAAGGATAAATGTATCAATTTGAAGATAGGGTCGCTGTACCAGAAACGAATGAGTTGAAAGTTATAAACGAGCACCATTCTGATACCTCTGCACTGGAGTATATGTAGCAGTACTGTTAAGAAAGTAGGGCAAGCAACTTTCAGAGGTGGCAGTATGGACCAAGACAACAAAAAATGTCTGAGGCTATGAGCAATCATTCATCTTCACTAGCATGAAACTCATTTCCTCTATTCAACAAGTGCTCATGGCTCTTAAGGTCTGCATTTTAGATGCCTTGCCTACTAAGATATTTTTCTTATTTTGATACATATTTCCACCTCTGAAAAACGCATTCGCTACAATCTTAGTAAGAACAGAGCTGGTACATGTATTCCATTGTCAGAGGTATCAGAATGCTTATAACTTTCGACTCATTCGTTTCCTGCAAGGGAACCTCACCTCAAATTGATACATTTATCCATCTGCATCATCCTTGAAAATTTGTAATGTCACCATGGACTCACCCTGTGCGGCACATGCAGTTGCGGTTTATAAAGTGCTAGCAGTCAAGCTTGCAGCAGCAGAGTCTTATAACTGATCAAGTACATACATACAGAGAGAGAGAGAGAGAGAGAGAGAGAGAGAGAGAGAGAGAGAGAGAGAGAGAGAGCACCATGGATATTAACTCTGTGGGATAAATGGATAGAAAATCCCTGTTCCATTGTTGTTTCAGTCAATTTATGTATGTTAACATATGAAACAGAGACACACTACTCAACTGCTGATATACATCACTGCTTGAAGTACAAACCTATGTGCCAGCAGTAACAGCTAGTTGAGCTTGTGAAAAATTCTAAAGCCTGTGCAGCAGTAGCACTTTGTAAGTTTCAGCAGTATCATCTTAATGTAGGATGTACTCCCCCTCACACATATTGAGGACACACACAATTGCAATCAGGTTAGACAAACCCCATCATAAGTCAGGATGATGCAATATGCCCCAACAACTACAACAATGATTACTTTGTAAGGTAAATGAAAAGTATACACACACAGTCATTGTTGTGTTAGTGGAAGCTAATGTACAAAACAAGTAGACATAATACTTAGCCATTTATATATGTTATGCTAAGTTAAAATCAGTAATATTCTTTGGTCAAGTCATTTATGTGGGTGGTGTAACTTTCATGGAAATTTTTTTGCTTTAGATGGTTAGACCAAAGTTGAAGATAGAAACTGATTGAATAGATCACACTGGTGCGGTACCTGTGCGACACCTGCAGTACTGGCGGCACACCATTTACACTACTGTTTACCTTACGTCATCTTTTAAACTAGAAATCTCTGTATCTGATATTATCATAATTTATGTAAGGCACTTTGACATTAGAGTGTGTGCATGCAAAATGGTGGTAAACATTAACATAATCACAGTGTGTGTGAATTCCACGAAAAAAAGTTAGTCCTATAGGTGAATTTTGTGTAACTGAAGATAAAAATGGTAGCCATTATTACCATAATTAATTATCTTCATACTTAGCAGCAAAATACTGCACATTTTCTATAAGCAGTCCATGTCTCAGCCCATCAGGTCTTGTCCCAGATGTACAGATGAACATTCTGTCTACTGCCACGTGTAAACCAATGTCATTGCCACCGGCACTACTAGCTCAGCACAATACTGCTACATATAATTTGACTGCTAGCAAATCTAAACCTGTGTGAATGTGCATTTAGCACCTGAGAGTGACTGTGATGTTGTAATTCACTGATGAAAAAAAAATCACATCACCAAAAGTAATTAATGTAGAGTAATGAAAGTTCAGGAACACATTTGTCTAGGTAACATATTTAAGAGATTAACATTATATCACAGGTTAGTGTAGGTGCGAGATAGGCCATTGCAAATGTAAAATGCTTGTACATTAATAACAGGTGTAACTGCCAGAATGCTGAACACAAGAAGGCAAATTTGTACACACTGTGTTGTATAGGTGCCAAATTCAGTTTGTGGGTTGGAGTTCGGTGCCTGTTGCACTTGGTCTGTCAGTACGGGGACTGTTAATGGTTGTTATAGATAATGTTGGAACTGTCATCTACTGATATCCCACATGTGCTCGATTGAATGCAAATCTGGTGATTGAGCAGGCCAAAGTAACATGTCAACATTCTCTAGAGCGTGTTGGACTACAACAGTGGTACGTGGGTGAGCATTACCTTCCTGAGATACACCCCCTGGAATGCTTTTTATTAATGGCAGCACAACAGGTCAATTCGTGAGACTGACATACAAATTTACAATAGGGTGTGTGAGATAACCATGAGAGTGCTCCTGCTGTCTTATGAAATCGCACCCCAGACCATAACTCCAGGTATACGTCCAGAAAGTTTAGCACACAGACAGATTGGTTGCCGGTCCTCAACTGGCCTCCTCCTAACCAACTCAGGGCCATTACTGGCACTTGCGCAGAACCAGATATCATATGAAAACACAACAAACCTCCAACCTGGCTTCCAATAAGCTCTTGCTTCACACCACTGAAGTCACAGATGGGGATGGTTTCAGGTCAGTTGAGTGCATACTATAAGGTGATTGGTTCAGAGCTGTCCTTGAAGTAACCAATTTGTAGCATTTCATTGTGTCACTATGGTGCCAATTGCTGCTTGCAGCTGCAGTAAGACGCACCAGAGTCATATACGGAACACGATGGTCTTCCCTCTCGGTAGTGTCATGTGGTTGTCCGTAGCCCTGTCTTCTTGTGACCATTCATTCTAGCGACCACTGCCAGCTATCATGTACAGTGGCTACATTACTGCCAAGTCTTTCTGCAATATTGAAGAAGGAACATCCAGCTTCTTGTAGTCCTATTACATGACCTCATTCAAATTCAGCAAGCTGCTGATAATGGCATCTTTGTCAACTTGAAGGCATTCTTGACTAATGTAACTCACCACAGTCAACTTCAAAGGTAACTAATGCTCATGACTGTTACAGCATGTATTTAGAGAAAACTATATGCAATCTTTCAGATGTAGAAACATGCTACCAACTTTTTTTTTGTCACACAGCTCCATCTTAGTCTCACAATTTTTTTGTCTGTCAGTGTAGAAGTGGGACTGACACAAATACTTTAGAGATATGTCACCCAACCAGACTGCTGATAATCTGTGAGCACTTACACTACTGCCACAACTGCCATTGGTACCACCACCAGCTCAAGTGCATGTCCAGTTCTAAGTGTATTCGTATGTCTGACATGAAGTGTGGTGATATTACAACAGTTTTCATGAAGTGTAAATGCATTCGTTCTTATGGAAAGGTTCCATGTAATGCATATGTAGCCATCCACTACAAAATTCAACATCTCTATATAGCTGTATGTCTGTCTGAACTTTATGCCGTCATCAACAACACAAGCTGAGGAGTTCTTTAGATTATAATGTTAGTGCAGGCTTAAGCTGAAATTAACTGTAAAATAACTAACAAGTATATGTATTCACAAGATAGTATTAACATCAATATACATCATGGACTATTAGCTAAATCATGAATGAAAACTGTTCAATAAAGTGAGTGGCTGTGTGAAATAATGCGGTTGATATGTAATTACCCAATGATAATATCTACCCAGTGAACGAGTTTCTCAAAAGCTGTGCTGTTGATGTAGTGTCATTTTGTCAACAAGTTCTCTGCTGTTGACTGAATAATTAATGAGGTAAAGTATGAAAACATTAGGTAAGCATTTTGTGCAATTTTTTATTTTTTTCTCTTACGTTGTTTATTTCACTCATTTCACCTGAACGGATGATGGCCTTCAGGCTCTCTGTTACATCAAACCAGGGGTTCCCACATACAGTAACTTTTTTAACATCATAGTTACCTAAGAAATAACAATAATTTTAATATGACAAATAGTATAAAATGATTTGAGTGTCTGTTGGGGCAAAGTGAATAAATGTTCCTGGCTGCACTTTGATAAATTTAACACTGGCAGTACTTCTACTACTACCGATTCCATAATAGTGATTATAATACTGATTATGAGATTGTCAGATATAATAAGAATTTATAGGTGCACAAAATAGACATGTTATGATATAGCGAGTACTTGGGAAGGAAATTTAAGGAGACTGCACCAGGTAAGGATGTTGGGAAATGAGGAAGATTGGGTTGGAAAGAAGGATGTAAAGGGGTAACGAGTGTGTACAACGACAATGGCAATCATTATTGTTGCTTCAGTACATATGTCATTACCTGTCTCCAGAAACTGGAGATGTTATTCTGTTCTCTAATACAATGAGGGAGGTTACTCCAAAATCAGATTCCTGCTACTGGGAAGGACTTTGAGAAAGTGACTGAGTGTTAAATGGACAAAGAAAGGATTTTTCTCTAATGGTAATTGATTTATTTTATTTACACATCAAGATAACATATGAGTCAGCTTAATTTTTCAAGGAACTCCTCAACAGAATAGGAGTGACGCATGAGGAAACTCTTCAGTTTCAATTTGGAAGTGCGTGGATTATTGCTAAGATTTTTGAATTCTTATGGTAGCTTATTGAAAATGGAAGTGGCAGTATACTTCACAAGAGTTAAGGAAGTCCAATCCATATGCAGGTTGGATTTCTGCCAAATATTAATTGAGTGAAAGGAGAGGTTTACGAACTTACACCACTTATTGCCCAAACTGCCTGTTTCCGAGCCAAAAATATACTTTTAGAATGGGAAGAGCATTCCCAGAATATAATACCACATGACATAACCGAAGAACAACCGCTCACTTCAGATACCTTTCAAATAGTAAAAATGGCAGCATTAAGTCTTTGAGCAAGATCTTGAACATGGGCTTTCACAACAGTTTACTATCTATCTGAACACCTAGAAGTTTGAAGTGTTCGGTTTCACTAATAATATGTCCATCCTGTGAAATTGAAACGTTGGGTTTTGTTGAATTGTGTGTTAGAGACTGTAAAAACTGAGTCTTACTGTGATTTAGCGTTAGTTTATTTTCTCAGTGCCAAGTAATTATGTCATGAACTGCACTATCTGAAACCGAGCCAATGTTACACAAAACATCCTTTACTTCCAAGCTAGTATCATGGGCAAACAGAAATATTTTAAAGTTACGCATAATAGAGAAGGCATATCATTTATATAAATAAGGAACAGGAGTGGCCCCAACATGGATCACTGGGGCACCCCCAACTTGATCATGCCCCACTCAGACCCCACATCACAGACAATCTCAGCACTGTGAATAATGACTTTTTGCTGTCTGTTGCTAAAATAATACATGAACCAATTGTCAGCTATCCATAATGGCCCAACTGTTGGAGCAATTTTTTGTGATCAACACACTCAAACATCTTAGTAAAAAAAAATAAAAATAAAATAAAAAAAAATAAAAAATAAATAAATAAATAAATTAATTAAAAAAATATTATGCCTGGCATTCGAAACCTGTTGTTTAACCCATCCTGTACCTCAGAGAAAAGAGAATATAGCATTTTCAGTTGTTAAACAACTTCTAAAGCTGAACTGTACATTTGATAGCAAATTATGTGATACAAAACTATCAATTATCCTCACAAACACAGTCTTTTCAATAACCTTAGCAAAAACCGATGGCATAGAAATGGGTCTAAAATTGTCTACATTATCCTTTTCTCCCAGTTTATAATGTGGCTTTACTATTGAGTACTTTAATCCTTCATGAAACTGACCAGTCCTATAGGAAAAATTACAAATATGGCTAAGTACAGGGCTAACATGTGGAGTGCAGCGCTTTAATATTCTGCTAGAGACTCCATCACATTCATGGGAGCCCTTAGTCTTCAGTGATTTAATTATCGACTCAATTTCCCCCTTGTATGTATCACACAGGAGTATTTCAGACATCAATCTCAGAAAGGCATTTGCCAAGAGAGTTATACGATTCCCTGTAGAAACTAAATTTTTATTTAATTCACCAGAAATGCTCGGAAAATGATTGTTAAATACTGTACATATGTCTGATTTATCAGTAGCAGAAATATTTTTACCACAAACTGACTTTACATCATCGACATTGTGCTGCTGACCAGACACTTCCTTCACAACTGACCATATGGTTTCAATTTTATCCTATAAATCAGCTATTCTATTTGCATACCACACACTCTTTGGCTTCCTAATAACATTTTTAAGCATCTTACAATACTGTTTGTAATGGGCAACTGTAGCTTCTAACATTTTGTTATAATTCCCACTTTGTTCTAGATGATATTGGTATCCCACAAGTCAGCCACCCGGACTGCTTTTTACTGCTAGTACCCTGTTCAGAATGTCTAATGGAAAGTAACTCTCAAAGAGTATGAGAAATGTGTTAAAGAAAGCACTACATTTGCCATCTATGTTATTGGCACTATAAACATGCTGCCACTCTTGTTCCTTGACGAGGCTTAAGAAACTCTAAATCGCTGTTGGATTAACTTTCCTACATAGTTTGTAATTATGTGTGACATTTGTTTGAGTATAAAAGTGTTAAAATTTGTGCATCATGGTCTGAAAGGCCATTCACACTTTTACTATCACAATGCCCATTTAGTAATGAAGAATGATTAAAAATATTGTCTATGGCTGTGCTACAGTTCCCCTGCTCCCTAGGTGGAAAAAAAACACAATCTGCATCAGATCATATTAATTTAGGTGATCAACCAACATCCTTTTTCTTCCACTATCAGATAAAATGGTAGTACTGAATTCACCACATATAACTAATTTCTGATACAGTCTATAAAGTGAATCAAGAACCCTCTCTAGCTTAAGAAGAAATGCTCTGAAGTCGGAGTTAGGGGACCTATAAACAACAAAAATTAGAAGTTTAGTTTCATTAAATGTTTCTACTATGTTGTTCAGACAAGAGCATTAAGGTTGAGGAGAGATATGTGGGGCATTGTGTGTTGATAAGACAATAGAAGAGATAGTGTGTATGGAGATCTCCGCACTTCTCTACACACAGCCAGGCTGGCTGTGCATATGATCGTGAAATATGATCAAAGAGTTAAACATAACAGATATATCAAACACAGGTGTTCACAACTAATTCCAGGCACCACAAGCTTTTCTGAGAATGTTCTTGCAGGACAACAATGCCGTAATCAATATCTGGAACTGTAAGTGTTTGTTTAAGTTTCTTTTTCAGGCCAAGAGAGAAGAGCTTTTTGTATTTTTGTAGGGCATGGAGACACACTCATGCTTTCTTGCATAATGCTGTGATATGCTGAGTCTCATTTAGATTTTCATCTACAATTACTTTTAGAGTCTTTGCTGAGGTAGAGAAGCTTACATTTGTCCCATTTAGGATTAAAAAGGTGGGAATTTAAGGAGATAGGACCTGGATAAACTGAAAGAACCAGAGGTTGTACAGAATTTCAGGGAGAGCATAAGGGAACAATTGACAGAAATGGGGGAAAGAAATATAGTAGAAGAAGAATGGGTAGCTTTGTGGGATGAAGTAGTGAAGGCAGCAGAGGATCAAGTAGGTAAAAAGACGAGGGCTAGTAGAAATCCTTGGGTAACAGAAGAAATATTGAATTTAATTGATGAAAGGAGAAAATATAAAAATGCAGTAAATGAAGCAGGCAAAAAGGAATACAAACGTCTCAAAAATGAGATCGACAGGAAGTGCAAAATGGCTAAGCAGGGATGGCTAGAGGACAAATGTAAGGATGTAGAGACTTATCTCACTAGGGGTAAGATAGATACTGCCTACAGGAAAATTAAAGAGACCTTTGGAGAAAAGAGAACCACTTGTATGGATATCAAGGGCTCAGATGGAAACCCAGTTCTAAGCAAAGAAGGGAAAGCAGAAAGGTGGAAGTAGTATATAGAGGGTCTATACAAGGGCGATGTACTTCAGGACAATATTAGGGAAATGGAAGAGGATGCAGATGAAGATGAAATGGGAGATACGATACTGCGTGAAGAGTTTGACAGAGCACTGAAAGACCTGAGTCGAAACAAGGCCCCCGGAATAGACAACATTCCATTGGAACTACTGACGGCCTTGGGAGAGCCAGTCCTGACAAAATTGTACCATCTGGTGAGCAAGATGTATGAAACAGGCGAAATACCCTCAGACTTCAAGAAGAATATAATAATTCCAATCCCAAAGAAAGCAGGTGTTAACAGATGTGAAAATTACCGAAGAATCAGTTTAATAAGCCACAGCTGCAAAATACTAACTCGAATTCTTTACAGACGAATGGAAAAACTAGTAGAAGCCGACCTCGGGGAATATCAGTTTGGATTCCGTAGAAATACTGGAACACGTGAGGCAAAGACTGACCTTACGACTTATCTTAGAAGAAAGATTAAGGAAAGGCAAACCTACGTTTCTAGCATTAGTAGACGCAGAGAAAGCTTTTGACAATGTTGACTGGATTACTCTCTTTCAAATTCTAAAGGTGGCAGGTGTAAAATACAGGGAGCGAAAGGCTGTTTACAATTTGTACAGAAACCAGATGGCAGTTATAAGAGTCGAGGGGCATGAAAGGGAAGCAGTGGTTGGGAAGGGAGTAAGACAGGGTTGCAGCCTCTCCCCGATGTTATTCAATCTGTATATTGAGCAAGCAGTAAAGGAAACAAAAGAAAAATTTGGAGTAGGTATTAAAATCCATGGAGAAGAAATAAAATCTTTGAGGTTCGCCGATGACATCGTAATTCTGTCACAGACAGCAAAGGACTTGAAAGAGCAGTTGAACGGAATGGACAGTGTCTTGGAAGGAGGATATAAGATGAACATCAACAAAAGCAAAATGAGGATAATGGAATGTAGTCAAATTAAATCGGGTGATGCTGAGGGAATTAGATTAGGAAATGAGACGCTTAAAGTAGTAAAGGAGTTTTGCTATTTAGGGAGTAAAATAACTGATGATGGTCGAAGTAGAGAGGGTATAAAATGTAGACTGGCAATGGCAAGGAAAGCGTTTCTGAAGAAGAGAAATTTGTTAACATTGAGTATAGATTTAAATGTCAGGAAGTCGTTTCTGAAAGTATTTGTATGGAGTGCAGCCATGTATGGAAGTGAAACATGGACGATAAATATATTGGACAAGAAGAGAATAGAAGCTTTCGAAATGTGGTGCTACAGAAGAATGCTGAAGATTAGATGGGTAGATCACATAACTAATGAGGAAGTACTGAATAGGATTGGGTAGAAGAGAAGTTTGTGGCACAACTTGACCAGAAGAAGGGATCGGTTGGTGGGACATGTTCTGAGGCATCAAGGGATCACTAATTTAGTATTGGAGGGCAGCGTGGAGGGTAAAAATCGTAGAGGGAGACGAAGAGCCGAAGAGATGAGTACACTAAGCAGATTCAGAAGGATGTAGGTTGCAGTAGGTGCTGGGAGATGAAGAAGCTTGCACAGGATAGAGTAGCATGGAGAGCTGCATCAAACCAGTCTCAGGACTGAAGACAACAACAACAGGATTAAATATGATAGGAATTCCCAATTTCCTGGGCCAATGAGTCTGGAATGACCAACCAGTACCACTTGGGTTTTGGATGGGCTGAGCTGTAACCTTACATTCTGTGCCCATTTTGACAGTGAGCATAGGTCAGTAATGAAATGCATGATAGATGTCTTCAGATTTATTGGTTTTGCACTTAGCTACAACTGGAGGTCATCAGCATCCATGTGATATTTGCAATAGGACAAAACTGATGACACATCATTGACATACAATGAAAAGAATATATGATAGCATGAGCCAGAAGGGACACCTGATACTACTTGCCTCCATCATGACTTGACAGTGCCAGACACAACGCATTGCTAATGAGACATCATGTATGACCGAATCCATTATACAGCATTTGGCGAGAAATTTAGGCTGCTAAGCATGAGAAATAAAATGTCGATTTCAATAGTGTCAACAGCTTTGCTGAAGTCTAATTAGCAAATGATAGTCAACTCTTGTCTGTCATGGCAAGCTTCAGACCATTGGGTGGCACAAATACGTTAGGCCATACACTGGTTTTAGCCCCGTGCCTGCATGATGTACCTGTATCTCCAGGATATTATAACGGTTCATCAATGGCCTTGTATATACAGCCATGATGTTAGCCCAGCAACTTTGGCAAGTAATTGTAATTTAGTTCGATGTAGTCCATCTTGTGGCACTGATTGCTGTTCCTTTGGGGCATGTTTACCTTCATTCATACTTGAAATTCTACTTCAAATCCAACACCCCACTGCACAAGTAACTTTATCACTTTAATTGAAAACTATGTACAGGTATTCACTGTAGAACTGTATAATTTTCCCATTTCTACACACTACACTTTACTGAAGTTTCATTTATCTCTTCGTCAGTGCTGTGGTAACAGTCATATAAGTTCGAGTTATATATATACTTTACACTTCTATTTACATATAAAGGTATATTAAAGTTCGATTTCTTACATTTGAAAACTTACCTATTTAAAAATTACATTTGGGATTTTCACATCACCTATTAATTCACGGTATATACTGTGGAATAATTTTTTTCAAAGGATTGTATGCTAATTCATGGTTTCTCATTTTATAGGCAAAGAGCAACATTGCGTGTTATCAACACCACACTAGCTATCAGAAAATCTTAATAAAAAAATCTGTAATCCACGCACCTGCTACTAGATCAACAGTATCTACAGAAGAGAGAGTACTACTTTATCTACTTAGAAGATGTCTTTCAATTGCAGGAAAGAAGGTAAGACCCAGCATAATACAGGCTTACATATTCTACAAATAGAAGAGACATGGCCAATCTACAATGGAAATGTTTCATTGGACAGAAATTATAATGAACAATGTAGTGCACCCTAATATATAACTTCTTACTAGTTGCAATATTTACACAGATGACTTGAAATAGAAGGCGACATTGTATTCGCACTATACTGCATCAAAACGTTATTTCCAACTTGCATAGGTGGTATTGTTCATTCCTCTCCAATTTTGATCCCTTCTATAACTGTGCAAATATACATTCATCATTGCAACTGTCATTTTACCTCTTAAATAGTGATATATCATGTATCTACCTATGGTCATTTTTTGATCAGCCATTCTTATAACTATAAATATCTACATGATTAACCTCATTCTCCTGTGTGGCAAATTTTAGTAATCCACATATCTTCTATAGTTTTACACATAAATGCGCGACTATTCTACTAATGTACTGTCTTCATGGATGAGCAACATCGAGTATTCTATTTAGTACAAGTGTAGTGAAAGGGTTGAAAAATGTATTTTATGCAAGTATTGGTACTACCAATGGTTCTGTATTAAATTAATGTAAAATGCAAATCGTCACATCCTGAGTGGGGAGAGGTGAAAGGTTAGTTTTGCTTTATATTGTTAAATGTTTTTACATGAGTCTGTGAAAACATACACCGTCAACTAATGTGAAGCTTGATTCTTGTCATTCTTCCATGATTCACTGCATGTATCAGGACAGACACACAGCATACAATTTCAGCTTTTATGTTACAGCTATCGTTACCTTTACATCCACAGTAATGAATATTCATGCATGCCTAGCTACTCCACATATTGTTCTTCTTCACACACACTCATACGCAATTACACTTCACGGTTCCTATCACTGTATTTACACATACCTTCATAAATACTCTCCTTTACTAATTGAGACGAGCACCCACATCATTCACTTAAAATTTACCACTATACATAATATCTAAATGCATGACTACCTGTAGGTTAGACAGCATACTATTCATACCTAAGTAAAATACTGGCAGAGTAGTTTAGAACACATTATTTCCCATTCATGTGAAATGTTATTCTTGTATCTTACACTGTCTACAAGTACTAAAATTAGACTCGCCCTGATGAAGCTCATACTAGTGAGCTCACATATTAACTCTGGCATTGGCACAATAACTTTCATGCCTCATTTGATTTGCCATTGGTAAAAATATGCTGGTATAACTTACCTTTTGAGAATCATGCTCGTTGAATTATGTCATAAATCCTTCACAATACCACAGTGTATTGTTATGTCTCATAATTGTTACCAATTCCACTCCATGTTAATCTTTGTGTTTAGCTCTAGAGTTTTGAGTTACTGGAGTTGCTACTTATATATATTAGTGAACATAGTAAATAGTATAGTTTTAATTAGCTAGTGGCAAAGAATGTCAAAGTGTTGTCACCACAAGCTCATATTATAGTACATGTTCAGATTTTTGTATATAATAGTTCACATTTCCCTTCTTAGTCCATTTTCTCAATCTAATCTTTCTTTAATCTAAACTTAAAATTAATATTTACATTCGTACAGTTTTATCAGTATCTATCACCTTCAGTCAATTGTCATATTTGGCATTAGTATACTATGTCCCATTACATGTTGGTTTCAGTGTACAAAATTCTTTAGACCCCTGTGCGGATATAACCCTTGCACCTTTCCTGATTAGATTAGTTTTTCGTTCCATAGATCCATGCAGAGGAGATCCTCGTGGATGTGGAACATGTTTTTTTTTTTTTTTTAAATTTTATTTTAAGCTGAAATGACAATACTAATAATCATCTTGGTATTGAAGCTCTTTTTTTCCGTGTTTGCTTTAACAATATATATGTTTTTGGATACGGTCCGCCTTTAGCAAAACACATACTAATAGTATGAATATATACAACACATCATTTGTTTCTATTAAAAAATTTGTCAATGGAGTAGAAGGAGTTGGCCACTAGTAAGTCTTTCAGGCTCCTTTTAAACTGATCTTTATTTGTAACTAAATTTTTTATGTTTGCTGGCAAATGATTGAAGATGAGTGTTCCAGAGTAGTAGACCCTTTTTGAACTTAAGTAAGTGCTTTTCAGTCCTTGTGCAGATCATTTTTGTTCCTGGTATTGTATGTATGAACTGAGCTGTTTGTTGGAAAAAGAGATATATTATTTAGGACAAATTTCATTAAGAAGTAAATATACTGAGTGGCAGTAGTTAGTATACCCAGTTCTTTGAAGAGGTTTCTACAGGATGTCCATGAATTTACTCCACAAATAATACGTATTACATGCTTTTGGAGTCTGAAAACTTCTGTTTGACTTGAAGAGTTACCCCCAAAATATTATACCATATGACATTATGGAATGAAAGTAGGCAAAGTATGCCATCTTTTTCATTTTTATGTTGCCTATGTCTGCTAACATTCGAATTGCAAATACAGATTTGTTAAGGGATTTCTGCAGTTCTGTGGCATGCTCCTCCCAACTGAATTTATTATCAAGCTGTAATCCCAGGAATTTAAGACTGTCAACCTCTTCTATCTGCTCTTCTTCATACTTTATGCATATGTTGGGTGGAAACCTCTTAAAGGTTCTGAATTGCATATAGTGAGTCTTTTCGAAGTTTAATGTCAGTGAGTTGGCTTTAAACCATTTATTAATATCTGTGAAAATATCATTAGCAGATCTTTCTAGAACTACACTTAACATACTATTTATTGCAATACTCGTGTCATCTGCAAACAAAACGAACTCTGCTTCTGGCAGTCTAACTGATGAGAGATCATCAATGTACACAAGAAAAAGCAATGACCCTAAGATGGATCCTTGTGGGACACCATATGTAATTTATTCTCATTCTGATGATGACTGATGACTTAATTCACTAGTCCCTTGCACTGACACCCTTTGTTTCCTGTTAGCGGGGTATGATTTGAACCATTATGCAGCACTGCCTGTGACACCACAGAATTCTAATTTATTTAAACGGATGTTATGGTTCACACAATCGTATGTATGCCTTTGACATATCATAGAAAATACCTGCTGCTTGTAACTTGTTATTTAATGAATTAAGTACATTTTCACTGTAGGTCTAAATAGCCTTCTCGATATCAGAACCCTTCAGAAATCCAAACTGTGTTCTTGATAATATGTTATTTGTGGCCAGATGGTTGAGCAGCTGCCTGTACATATTTTTTTCTAAAATTTTTAAAAATGCTGGCAAAAGTGAAATCGGTCTGTAGTTTGATGGTATCTCTTTATCCCTTTTCTTGAATAGAGGCTTAACATCCACATATTTTAGCCAGTCAGGGAATGTCCCAGTTATAATTGACTGGTTACACAAGTAACTTAGAATTGTACTAAACTCACAAGAACATGTTTTAATTAACTTTGTCGATATTTCATCGTAACCACTAGAATGCTTTGTTTTTAAAGATTTTACTATGGAAGTTATTTCTTTTGGTGAAATACCTGAAGCTATTTGTAAAGGCTAGTTTCAGATATTCAAGGGCATTATTTACTGAGCCTGACAATCCCATTCTATCAGTAACGGATATAAAGTACTTGTTAAACAGATTTGCCAAACTATGGCCATCGGTTACTAATGTGTCATCTACCCTTAGTGCTATTTTCTCCTGTTCCTTTCTGGTTCTACCAGTCTCCTCTTTCACTATATCCCAAATTGTTTTTATTTTGTTACCTGACATTGCTATCTTCTTGTCATAGTGATTTGTTTAGATGTCTGAATTACTGTAATATTTTACAGTATTCCTTGTATTTAGCCAAATCATCAGCATTGGAGCTATTCTTGGTTGACAGATACATTTTTCCTGAATTTGGTGTTCCAAAAGATAGCATCCAAGATGCGGAATGTCAGATATCATGTATGGTCCTATATATAACAGTTGTCATTTGCAGTTTAATTTCTTCTGATTGGTTGATTTGAGGAGGGTGTATAGGAGTACTTCTGAAGATACACATACGTTCTAATCTCCTGTCATACATTTTCTTTCTCTTTTCTGCCCTCTCACTATGAGTTACAATGCTTGGCTCACCTTTTCTTCCACTAATACCTCATTCTGAAGCATTTGTGTTTTGACTTCACATGCATGTGACAGAATTCTGTTCACCAGACAATAATTACTCTCCATCTTACATAGGGGCAAGTCACAGCCGTGCCTCTGTCCTTTCTCAGCACGCACTGAAGACTCCTTAAAAGTCATACCAAACAGGCAGTAAACAAAGATAGCCTGACTGAATGTTGCAATGAGTCAAAGGTGAATACTTAAGTTAGATAAATTCCACATTTACCAAAAAATTAATATTCAACAAATAAACAATTTTATAATTATAATACAATGAAATAATTTTAGGTATAATTTTATAATGTGGTTTTGATATCTAAATAGTGTTAAATGCTCAAATTTCTGCACTTACTGATGATAGAAGGCAATGCAATTTCATATGATAATTAATGTTTTCACAAGCAACATGGAAATGAAAGAAATGGATTTTCACAATATAATATGATAGATGAAATTTCAAATAACAGTTGCCAAACATCATAACAATATCTAAAATTCTCTAAATGGAAATAAGTTTTGCAATTACAAAGAAACATCATTAGACTTTGAATGGTATCGTACAATTCATTTGACACAGATATATCATCATGTACTACCATCAAACAGGCATCACAAAGGTATGGGTTCAGTGCAGGATGGAAAGTTATTTGACTGAAATTGGTAGTTCTAATTTAGGGACATACACCGATTGCATAAAATCAAAGTTTTTCAAAAATTGTATTCCCTTTGCTGGGATATTATTCAAATATAAGTAGTTTGTTTTAAGCAACTTTATATTTCTAGCTATCATGTCCTATGTCTGTAGCATATTTTACTGTTGGTAGTATTTTTAAACTAGTATTAGCCCAATGGATGAGGTATGCAATTTTTTGTGCTTAACACTATTAAAATTTCAAAACAGTGTCATTCAACATTTTTGGGTTATATGAGGTCAAAGTAGTTGATAAATCAACTGTGACAATTTCTCTGACTGAAAGCAATTTTTGGATACATAAAGTACATTGAATGCCTGATGAATTATTTGTTGTTAATTTTACTAAATCGTAGTAATTATTTCTAGGTATAAATTACGTTTGTGCATACTTTGATGTCACAGCGCTAGGTATCACCACCTATTTTCATCATATTAGAATGAGCAGGTATTTTTAAATTACAGCAGGTCTTGTTTGTTTTGGATACTTGCTGCATAAGGATAACAGAATTAACTTGGAAATGCTACCTTCAAATTTTTACAGATTATCATTTCAACACATGCATTTTGTGTAAGAAAGTTACAAATATTTGTATGACAGTTAAATTTTTTAATCTGACAATGAGGAAAAGCCTTTTGGGGGAAAAAAAAATCATTTTTACACACAGTGGTTCACTGCTCCATTGAATTGGAATTTAGAAGCCACCCACAAAACTCTTTGAAGTAAATTTGTTACCATTTGAAAAAAAAAAAAAAAAATCAATTTTAGCTTTTACTCATTAAGAGTAAATCAACATAATCACCACTGAATTGGCATTATTGATCATTAGCATTTTATTTTACAAATACATCTGGCTTAAACCAACCTGAAACTTCGAAATGCTACTTTACTTCCTGTTTTCATATCACACTCATCTCTACTTTTCACTTGTGATGCAGTAAGATAGTACCACATGCCTGACGTTCAGTCATACTGTGATCTCATTTCAAAAATACACAGATCATATAATGCAAATCACAAGCATAGATATTCTCAATCTGACAAGGAAATAGGAATAAATAATATGATAAACAATGTGTGTGTCAAGTTTGAATTTTATTTTTCTTGTCCTTTATGGATATAACATAACGTTGTGCCACAGTAAGAGGTGGTGAATAACCTTCTGCATAAGATGAGTCCTCAAACAGAACTTCATATTCTTCAGTGGAAGTAGTTGGCAGCTGATTCACAACTGCTTTGTAGAAGCAAGTTGTCTGGGGATATAATGCCATTACTGCAAAAATACAGATATATTAATACTTTGCACAATGTAATTAACTTAATTTCACATTTATACTGATGAGGGGACCTTAAAGACTGCTCTGTCCAATTCTCTTCATATCTACAGGATTCAGGGGTCAGTGTCTGAACATCAGTTTCCTACAGCAGTATGACAAAATCCTCAAAAAATTTTTAAACTCACCTTTGATGATTTGAAAATTTCTGAGTCCTATTCAAACATAAAACATTTTTGCCAGTAGTTTGAGGAGTAGTGTAATTGGATTGTAATCACAAAGTTGCTGGTTGAATCCTGACAGAAGCAGATATATTTTTCTTTTTTTTAATTCCATAATTATTAACAAATGGAAATGTCAACTAACAAATGTTGTTGTTGTTGTGGTCTCCAGTGCTGAGACTAGTCTGATGCAGGTCTCCATGCTACACTATCCTGTACAAGCTGCTTCATCTCCCAGTACTTACTGCAACCTAAATCCTTCTGAATCTGTTTGGTGTATTTACCTCTTGGTCTCCCTTTATGATGTTTACCCTCCACACTGCCCTCCAATACTAAACTGGTGATCCATTGATGCCTCAGAACATGTCCTACCAACTGATCCCTTCTTCTTGTCAACTTGTGCCACAAACTCCTCCCCAATTCTATTCAATACCTCCTCAGTAGTTCTGTGATCTACCCATCTAATCTTAAGCATTCTTCTTTAGCACCACACTTTGAAAGCTTCTATTCTCTTCTTGTCCAAACTATTTATCGTCCATGTTTCACTTCCACAAACGGCTACACTCTGTACAAATACTTTCAGGAACGCCTTCCTGACACTTAAATCTATACTCGATGTTAACAAATTTCTATTCTTCAGAAACACTTTCCTTGCCATTGCCAGTCTACATTTTATAACCTCTCTACTTCAACCATCATCAGTTATTTTGCTCCTCAAATATAAAAAATCATCTACTACTTTAAGTGTCTCGTTTCCTAATCTACATTCCATTATCCTCGTTTTGCTTTTGTTGGGTTCATCTTATATCCTCCTTTCAAGACACTGTCCAGTCCGTTCAACTACTCTTCCAAGTCCTTTGCTGTCTCTGACAGAATTACAATGTCACTGGCGAACCTCAAAGTTTTTATTTCTTCTCCATGGATTTTAATACCTACTCTGAATTTTTCTTTGTTTCCTTTACTGCTTGCTCAATATACTGATTGAATAACATTGGGGATAGGCTATAACCCCGTCATACTCCCTTCCCAACCACTGCTTCCCTTTCATGCCCCTCAAACTCTTATAACTGCCACCTGGTTTCTGTACAAATTGTAAATTGCCTTTTGCTCCCTGTATTTTACCCCTGCAACCTTCAGAATTTGAAAGAGAGTATTCCAGTCAACATTGTCAAAAGCTTTTTCTACGTCTACAAATGCTAGGAATGTAGGTTTGCCTTTGCTTAATCTATCTTCTAAGATCAGTCGTAGGGTCAGTATTGCCTCACGTGTTCCAATATTTCTATGGAATAACTAACAAATACTGAATCATAATTTTTAACAGAAATGGGTCAATACAAATTTCATACAGAAATGTTAAATGTCTCTTTGTTAAACGAAAAAGCATTTGGTTCTCTATTTGGTGTTTTGCTTTTTAATTTTATTCTGAAAAATATATTAATTTTATTAAAAATTATGGTTTTCTATTCATTAATTAACATTTACATTTGTTACCAAATATATGGAATTTAAAAAAACAGTATGCTGCTAGCAACATCTGCTCCAGTGACTTTATGATTTCAAACCGATTACACTAAGTGCTGAGCAACCACTGAATTTGCCAATTAGCATCAAATGTTTTATTCCTAACAGCATTCAAAAATATTCTTGTTTTTAAATGAATTTTTTCGACTTTTTTGTGAACTGCAATGCACTGTTTTAGGAAACTGATAACTGGGCCCCGATCTTCAAATCCTAAAAATATGCAGAGTACCACTCTGTAACATCCCTTTGTGAGACAGGCTTAATTTATTTAAATCATTACAAGAATCATATCACTCCCCATAACATTAGCAGATTAAACATTTAAATAAAATGCTAAAGTGAGATAATGTAATATTAAATTCATTAAATTCACTAAGAAATAAATGGACTGCCAGCACTGACATTCAAAAGGTGCAACTCCCAGTACGGTAGGTAGAAACACATAAAAATAAACAAACAGCACTACTAACGAAGGAAGGGTATCTAACCAAAAGAAAAAGGCAAAAGAGTGTGGTCAAAAAGTTGCATCAATAAGCATTCTGCCAGACTTGGATACAAAGGAGTGAGAGGTAAACATGGAAGGGAGAAGAGAAACTAGCAAGTTAAAATAGTAATATAAATGAAATGTGATAAACAGATGATAATTGTAACTGAAAGTTAATAATACTGTATGATAATAGTAACATAGAATAACATGTCAAGTATAAATGCACAGATATTGTTTCTTGGTTTTATCTTTATTTTGCATGTGGTGAGTTACAAGTGTGAATCAAAAAGTAAGTTACACTAACCCGCCGCAAAAGCATGTTGTAAGTTACACTAACCCGCCGCAAAAGCATGTTGTAAGTTACACAAACTCGCCGCAAAAGCATGTTGTATGTCCTGACTATGGCCAATGAGTAGCATCAAAGTAACTGCTGACACATCCGACATAAGTGGGCTAGGCTCAATGGCATGTCAACTGGATATTCATTCCAAACTGAAGGTGCATGCAACAATCAGATTTCTGTAGGTTAAACAGCTCAGTTGCATGGACATTCGTCATGAAATCTCTGCTGTATATGATGAGCACACAATCTCTCGTCCAGGTATTGTAAAGTGGTGTATATGATTTGCCACAGTGCAGACGGATCTCACTGACAACTACTGCAAAGGCAGACCTGCAATGTCAGTAATGTTGCAAATGTTGATGGCATGGATGTGATCATCAGACAGGATTGTTGCATAACACTGCAAGAAACTGCCAGCATGCTGAACACTTCATATGGCAGTGTGTTCTACACTGTTCACCAGCAAGTTGGATACCAAAACTGTGTGCCAGATGGGTCCCACTGCTGCTCACCAATGTTCACAAGGGGCAACATTTCTAGCTGTCAACTGGCATTTGTGGAATGGTATTCTGTGGAGGGCAATAAGTTTCTGCAGTGAATCATCACAAGGGATGAAATGTGAGACTATCACTTCACCCCCCAAAACAAAGAGAACACTGATGGAATGGGTGCACACCACATCACCACAGTGAAAGTGGGACTAAGGTCCAACCTTCAGGAGGAAAGGTGATGGCGATGGTTTTTTGACTAGGAGGTGCAGTGCATTTGAGATTTATGCCAAAAGACATGACAATAAACTCTGCTCCATATTGCACCTTGTGCATAACACAATTAGAGAAATGCGATGGGTAAAATTGAGCACCAGTGTGATTTTGTTGCATGATAATGCAACACCACACTTGTCTCGTCAAAGATTAGGACTGCTCCAGTGATTCAAGTGGAAGGTATGGCAACATCCTCCATACAGTCCAGACCTAGCGACATGTCATTATTATGTCTCCAACAAGATGAAAGGGGATCTTGGAGGATGGCGGTTCCAAAATGATGAAGAGGTGAAAGCAGCTGTATGTAGGTGATAACATAGCACTGGATGTGACTCCTATCCATCCAGAATCGATAAGATGGTTACCTGTTCTGGGAAGTCCCTTGTGGACTATGTGGAAAAGTGAACTTACTTAGTATGTTGTCATAGCACTGTTGTGAAGGTATATGCGGTTAAATAAATGGCCATAACTTGGAAGTAAAATTTACTTTTTGATTCATCCTCATAAATCAAGGAACAATGTGCATCTGCAGCAGGGGACAGTGATCACAGTGACTTCATGAGAGGGAATACTGGCTTGGACACAGAAATAAATATTCCATGCCATATAGCCTTGGAAATGAGTACACCTCTAACACATGGAAGCTTGTTATAAGGAATGTAAAATGAACTTAGTTTTTCACTGATATTCTGGATAATGAATCAAGAAAGTATTAATGTAATCAGATTAATGTATCTATTGGTGAAGAGAATATAAAAGCTGTTAACTCAACGGGAGTCTCACAAGTTATTTCATAGACATGTGGCATAGCAATCCACAATTTTAAATGTGTTATAGTCGGAGAAGAAATTGAATATTATATCTGATTTGTGGTGCCTCAATTGCAGAATGCAGTCCAAATGACAACAGTTTATTTCTGAACGTGTAAGACATGCCTTTACATATGGCTGCTTATATATATGTCTGCTTGTGTCTGTGTATGTGCGGATGGATATGTGTTTGTGTGTGTGTGTGTGTGTGTGTGTGTGTGTGTGTGTGTGTGTGTGCGAGTGTACACCTGTCCTTTTTTTCCCCTAAGGGAAGTCTTTCCGCTCCTGGGATTGGAATGATTCCTTACCCTCTCCCTTAAAACCCACATCCTTTCATCTTTCCCTCTTTCCTGATGAAGCAGCCGTGGATTGAGAAAGCTTGATATTTGTATGCGTGTTTGTGTTGTCCCGTTTGGTAAGTCACAGCATCTTTTTTAATATATTTTTCCCATGTGGAATGTTTCTTTCTATTATATATATAGTTATTCTTTAGTTTGATCCTTGAGACCCAATTTTAGTGAGTTTTCGCCTTTCACTATCATCAACTCCCTCAGATTTCGGGTCCCCCCCCTCCCCCCTTTTTTCATCCATTTCATCCTTTTCATGAATTTTCACACTTATTTGGGTGTATCTAAGAAATTTTTCGTACATAATTCTACTTTATTTACATTTTTTTTTTTTTTTTTTTTGCATTTTTCCCACCACCATGGATTCTTGCTCCTTCCATCTGCATCAATACAGAAAAGTTTCTTTATCCCTAGCCAGATCCCAGTCCCACATATTGTTTCTGCATTGTTGCTTGGCTCGTGCAATCCCCCCTTACCATCCAATTACCTACCTCTAGCTGCCACCCTTTTTTCCACGATGACCTCCACATGTTCAGATTCCACCAATCCTAAGCCCTCACCAACATAGTCTTGCTAAACCATATTAAACAATCCCAAACCTCCTTGCAGTAATTTCTCTCCATTTGCAAAATTCTCCTGCTTTGCAATCGCAAATTCCTGTAACCCATAACACACACTGAAACTCCTGCCCTGCAGCAACTTGAGCAACATGCACTATGTTACCTCAAAAAGCTCTCCAGCCTGCTCACTTCTTACTCCCGCCTTGGAGTAACACTGTCCACCACCTCTACAAAAACCTCCAAACCTCCCCCACGTCCCCTACCCACTACCAATTTCAATCATGCCAGGACTTGTTAAAGACCTTCTCTCCTCCCAGACCCTACAGTGGAAACACTTATTTTTGCCACCAATACTACCATCAGACTCAACCAAAGACCAATACTGTACCTTACCTAACTTCACTCCTCCAGCCAACCATGATCCACCCACACTGCCCCTAAACCACCCCCTGTTAACTTTTCAGAATTTCTTAACCTCTTACCTTGCCTCAGTATCATTCCCCAAATCCCTCAACATGCAAACTAACCTCACATCTATAGAAAGAACGCCACTCAACCATCTAAAAACTGATCCAGCCTTATAATCCTACCTATGGACAAAGGTTCCACCACTACTGTTTTGAACCACAAGGACTATCTGGCGGAAGGACTCTGCCAGCTGTCAGATACTTCCACCTACAAACCTTGCCACAGTGACCCCATTCCAGTAATCCAGCAGGATCTACAGTCACTACTCAAATCATTAGGCCCACCTTAGTTTCTCCAGAGACCACCTCTCTACTCACTCCTACCACTCCATGCATTCCTACCTTCTACAAGCTTCCTTAAGTCCATAAATCTAACCACCCTGGACACCTCATTGTGACCAGTTATTGTACCTCTATTAAGACATTCTTTGCTCTTGTAGACTTACACATTCAACCTATTACCTGGAAGCTACCCTCCTATGTAAAAGATACCAACCATTTCCTCCACCAACTCTCCACAGTTCGTGTCCCTTTACTACAAGGTGCCTGCTTGTCACAATTGGTGCCAGCTCCCTGTACACTAACATTCTCAATGCCCTTAGCCTTACTGCTATTGAACACTACCTTTCCCAATGCCTGATGGATTCCAAATGAACAACCTCCTTCCTAGTCACCATGACCAACTATATCCTCACCCACATTTACTTCTGCTTTGAAGGCATTGCCTACAAACAAATCCAGGGTAAGGCTATGGGCACCTGCATGGCACCATTCTATGCCAACCTATTCAATGGGCCATCTAGAGGAATTCTTCCAAAAAACCCAGAATCCTAAACCCCTCATGTAGTTCAGATTCACTGACGACATCTTTGCTATCTTGATCGAAAGTGAGGACACCCTATCATATTCCTCCAGAACATAAACAACTTCTCCCCAATTTGCTTCACCTGGTCCTACTCAACCTAACATGCTACCTTCCTAGATGTTGCCCTCCACCTCAAATATGGTTATATCAGTACCTCCATCTATATCAAATCTACTAACCACCAGCAATACCTCCACTTCGACAGGTGCCACCTGTTCCATAAAAAAAGTCACTTCTATACAGCATAGCCACCTGTGATGATTTAATGTACAGTGGTGAGCAGTCCCTCTTGAAATATACCGAGGGTCTCACTGGAGCCTTCACTGACCGTAATTATCCTCCCAAACGTGTACAAAAACAAATTTCCAATGCCTTATCTTTCATCTCTCACCACCTCCTCCCACCACCTCTCACAGTCCGACCATCCAGCCACAGAGGAGCATTCCCCTCATAACTCAGTACAACCCAAGACTGAAGCAAGTGAATTAAGTTCTCTGTCTGGGTTTCAATTACCTCTCGTCATGCCCTGAAATGAGAAATGTCCTGCCCACTATCCTTTCCACCCCTCTCACAATGGTATGCCGCCGTCCACCAAACCTACTCAAGATACTTATCCATCCTTACACAACCCCTGCTCCCAATCATGGCTCATACCCCTATTCCATACATCTTCCCACCACCACATACTCCAGTCCGGTCACTATCATCATCTATCACATCAAAGGCAGGGCTACCTGTGAAACTGTTCATGTGATCTACAAGCTAAGCTGCAACCACGCGGCTGCATTCTATGTAGGCATGACAACCAACTGTCTGTATGAGTGGCCACTGAAACTGTGGCCAAGAAACAAGTGGACCACCCTGTTACTACTGAACATGCTGCAAACATGATATCCTTCATTTCAATGACTGCTTCACAGCCTGTGCCATCTGGATCCTTCCCATAAGCACCAGCTTTTCGGAATTCCTACAATATATCCTACATCCCCATAACCCTCCTGGCCTCAACGTTCGTCTGTCACTGTCCTCACCCATCCAGCCCCTTCCTTGTTCCCATTCCAGCACTACACAACCTAACCTAACCTAATCTGTGTGTGTGTGTGTGTGTGTGTGTGTTGTTCACAAAAGCCTTAATGGCTGAAAGATTTAATTGGGAGAGTCTTTTTGCTGTGCCTACCTCTGCTACTCGGCATCTCTGCTATATGGTGAGTAGCAACTTTCCTTCTCATAATATTGAAAAAAATATGTAAGATGGACAACCCCTCCATGTTTAAATTTTGGGAACTGTTTACTCAAATTTGTCACCAACTCTAAATAAAATTCTTCATATAATTAAAAAAAAAAGTAATACAGGTTGTGGGCTTCCCATAGAATTATTAGAAGAACTTCATTTAGAATCAGCGATAAACTCAAGTATGGAATTTAATCACAGAGGGAATGTCCATCCCACACTTCATCAAGAGCACTACCAAAGCGTTGGGGAGATATGAAAAAAAGTAGATTTTTATCTTCAGTTATTTAGAAGGGGATACAGCCAAGGAGGAAACAGAATCATCTGAAGACGTAGGGCAAATACTATAAAATTAAGAAAAAATATAATAATAAATAACCAATTCAATAAAAGAAATTAAACATTTAATTCAGAGAATACAACCAATGAATATGTAAATAGACCAACACAGTGGCCTTTACAGAACAAGTTGCCAGAAAATAATGCCTGTTCTGAAGCAGGAGCTAGGTTCCAGAACATTTCATTGGACTTGTAGGCCCTTGTACAAAAAAAGGTAGTAGCGCACTCACACATCCACTATCTACTTGTGAGTGATTATTTGAGCAAGGAAAGATGGAACTTCAAAAGGAATGGTTAAGATCTATTACAGCAGGCGAAATTTGCGGAAGAAGAGTAGACATTAATTTCAATTCTGGACGTGAAACATCTTCGTTGTTGCAGAAATTTCTAGCATGATTATGAAATGTTTTGTTGTCGCGTGCTACCAATAATGTGAATGTATGTTGTTGGAATTATGGTAAATTGGAATTGTAAATGGTAAATGGTAAATTGGAATTATGATAAATAAGGAAAACCTAGACTGGCAATGGCAAGGAAAACATTTCTGAAGAAGAGAAATTTGTTAACGTCGAGTATAGATTTAAGTGTCAGGAAGTCGTTTCTGGAAGTATTTGTATGGAGTGTAACCATGTATGGAAGTGAAACATGGACGATAAATAGTTTGGACAAGAAGAGAATAGGAGCTTTCGAAACGTGGTGCTACAGAAGAATGCTGAAGATTAGATGGGTAGATCACATAACTAATGAGGAGGTACTGAATAGGATTGAGGAGAAGAGGAGTCTGTGGCACAACTTGACTAGAAGAAGGGATCGGTTGGTAGGACATATTCTGAGACATCAAGGGATCACCAATTTAGTACTGGAGGGCAGCGTAGAGGGTAAAAATCGTAGGGGGAGACCAAGAGATGAATACACTAAGCAGATTCAGAAGGATGTAGGCTGCAGTAGGTACTGGGAGATGAAGAAGCTTGCACAGGATAGAGTAGTGTGGAGAGCTGCATCAAACCAATCTCAGGACTGAAGACCACAACAACAACAACAACAACAACAACAACAACAACAACAACGGAAAACCAATTAACAAGGAAACACAATTAGCTTTCACTATTACCTCATACACTCTCTTCCCAAACAATGTTTTAACATTTAATTTAAACACAATTATCCTGTAATGTTTAGATGGGTTACTGGAAAAGAAACTGGTATCAGATTTTGATAGGATAGGGTTTGTATGAGGAGTTCGTGGTGTAGAGGCCACTGTAGTTCCTCAAAATAATTGAATGTAGTTTACAGAAGAACAAATATCGCATATTCATTTGGCAGTATAAGGTGATAGGTGATAATACAGTAGCAAGTGTGCGAGAAAAGCTTTTGCAAGAATTACAGAAAAGTATCAAATTGAAATTCTCAGAAACCACATAATCTGACTTGAGAAGAAAAAGTGCAATATGAAATAAGAATAGAAGAAAGTTTTTTCGGATAAACCAGATGTAAATAAAGATTACATATGTAAGTCTGAGATGGAGGAGGTATAAACCTTTCTTCTGTAAACCTTATTCCATATGCATGAGTCTTAGGACTGCTGTTACGGAAGAAATTTAGAAGATGGTTGATAATGGTGTGAAACACAGTCTTAGTGTGTATAATAATTAATTGTCAGTAATTAAGAAACCAGCAGTCAGAGTTCATTTGGTTTTAGAATCAAGAAAACTGAATAAGGACACAGACTGAAAGGGATACAACTGTACCTATTGGAAAGTTATTATCTAACTCTTTACCTCAATGAACCTAACATACGGATGGTGGCAGGTTCCATTAGCTCAAGAATCGAAACTGTTTACAGCCTTTCTATTCAAAAAGTAAGTCATAACAGTTTAAGGTATTGCTTCTGGATTAAATATTACAGCAGCAGTTTTTATTCAAGCTTGAGATAAATATCTGGGCAGAGAGTTGAGGATTTAATAATACATGCAGATCATTTACTTCTTGTTTCTAATCCTTAGGAAGGTAAATTACTACTTTGAACATTATGTCTATTATAAGAAAATGGAAAAACAATAAAACTCTCTAACCTGCACTACCTGAGACAAAAATTAAAATTAGAAATTGCAAGAATACATCTTTACCCTGAAAGAATAAGAGCCACCAAGTACTGTCTCAAACGTAAAATGTGAAACAGCTACTATCGTTTTTAAGTTTAGCTGGTTTCTACAGGAGATTTGTAATAGGTCAGGCCACGAATGATCCTAGGATGTTAAACTTACTAAAACTATAGGTTAAATGGATATGTGGTGATGGTGCAGATGAGGTATTAAACAAAATAAAGCAAACAGTGCTAGAAGCTAAAATTTTCCATCACTCTAAAATGAATGAACAGTTTAAATTGGTAACGATATATCAGAATATGTTCTCACACATGAATTGTTCCAAAGAGAATGGGATATGGAAAGATGTGTAAGTCTAATGATTCCATTTGCTAGTCATAGTCTCAACAAAAACAAGTTGAATTATTCAGTGTCAGAAAAGAAACTTCTACCCATTGGTTTGAGTCTACCAGAACAATGAAACTTTACTATGGGGCTCCAAAATAATAACACACACAAATGAACAGGCGTGGACACTGTACATATATTCATGAAATCTGATAAATTTAGAGATATTTTTCTCTTGGGGAAGCACTTAGTTCCACGAGTACATCTGTTGCTAAAAAATTTCATTGCTTTTACTGTAACGGTGTAGTCAGACTACTGTGTTGACCTCAATTCTCTTTTAATTGTGTTTTATATTTTGTAATTAAATCAAACCAATGTTCTGTATGTATCATTATGTGCAATTATTGTAGCTGGTGACATGGGCTCAGCCTAAAATAAAATTAAAAAATACTCATTCTTCTCTAAACTGTGTCAAACTTCCTTAATACCTGCCGATTTTATCTGACCACATTAACAAATATGGCAATGCAAATCAAATGGGAAGCAACCAGTTAGCTCACAGAAAGAGGCACGTTGATGAAACCATTTACTTGCAATGCTGATGTGACAAACTGACAAGAATATGTGTGCCAATCTTCCCAGTATTCTGGTCAAATCTGAGTTAAATCTCAAGTTTTTGCAGATAATCACAATCTTCATTAGGAGATGACTGACGGTTGGAAGCAATGGCTGCTTCCCTTATAGTCATGTAACATATCACTCCAGCAGAGTGATGTGTTACTCAATGCCTAATTAGCTAATGGATGATGATCACAGAAGGTGGAATAAGTTATTACTTAAATATTTTGGAATCAAAAACTGTTTGGAGGTTTTTGTCATTGTTTTTGCATGTGAGCAGATAAGGATGGACAATGTGTCTTCAAGGTGGGATGGTAATTACAATATTACCATGAATTGTGGTAGCTGCTGGGTATTGCATTTGTTCTATGCTTCAAGATGTCCTCGCTGGGAGAAGCATGGTGTGCCACCAAGTAAAGAACAGGCAGTGGCAATGCTTATGAGGTCACAGTGATCACATGACGTACAGAGAGATCTGTCAAAAACTGATTGTTCTGTTGTATTTTAGTTCGTCAACCTGATATTTATGTTGAGATTGTGAGTCAAGTAATTACTGCAGTGTTCCTAGAGAAAGAAAGATACTTCATCATGAAGAAAACTGTATTGAAAGAATACATGTCACACTGATTGGAGAAATGTTGGACTTATTTACGCAACGGCATATTATGGTGACTTTTATATTTCAAGTATCTACTGCAGAATCTGAAGGAGAAGTCCGAGCTTTTTAATATCCATGGCCATGAAGAAATAGTAATGTGAAAAAAATAATATAAAGTAATTAAGCTTTTGAAAAAATTACTCATCAACACTGGGGAGCATTACGCATCAGTTGGAACTACAAATTTTATTGGTTGAGTGATACATCATTTGGAATTTTACATTTTACTGGTGGAGCGATGTCACCTGGTGGGCAGGATTCACATGCAGATGCGGGAAATCGGCAGTAAGGCAGTAAGTTTCATCTCCACCCAGTGAGACATGTTAGAGGGGTGGAATTCTATCTGCTTAAGAACTACATTTACTGGTTATATACTTTTGGAGATGCTTATTATCAAGTCTTATCTCCAGTTACCACTGAGATGGTTACCTGTACCTCTGAACCAATTTAGGTGTTGACATGGGAAAGATAGTAAGTACCAAAAATGAAATTTTCCAGGAGATGAAAAAATGATTAGTGATGACTGACACTTTCTATAAAAAATTATTCCAAACTGAAGAAATCCACTCACTCAATATACTGAAAACTGAATTTTGAGGATTAATCACAGTGTGACTGGTTAATTAGTGGTGGTGGTTAGTGTTTAACGCCCCATTGACAACGAGGTCATTAGAGACGGAGCAGAAACTGGGGTTAGGGAAGGATTCGGAAGGAAATCGGCCGTGCCCTTTCAAAGGAACCATCCCGGCATTTGCCTGAAGCGATTTAGGGAAATCACGGAAAACCTAAATCAGGATGGCTGGAGACGGGATTGAACCATCGTCCTCCCGAATGCGAGGTTAATTAGTAGTTTATTCATTATTGGAATAGAAAATTTAGCACAATCAATACTCCTACAATAAACTCTCTTAGTTAGTGACAAAATTTTCTGTAAAATGCAGGTTACTTTTCGCTGAGAAAGTCCATCATTGATAATAAGTCTTGCCTTTTTACTTCACTGAGAATCACTCTTCTCCCCAGGGTCTGCTCATTCTACAGACTTATGATAGCCTTTAATGACTCATTGCCTTTTGAATATTATAATATATTTCTACATTTAAAGCTGACTGAATGGCTGCCTCATTTAAGTCATTGGGAAATATTCTCTGGGAGTTTGAATCCAGCTGAGGGTGCTAATTTTAAGAGGAGACACACTCAAACATTTATCAGTTCAAGCAGTCAAGTTGTAGAAGTAGTTCCTTCTGGGACACTGATGATAACAGCAACAAGTGATAATATAAGTAGATGAAGTTAACGAGTTCTGCTACCGAGGCAGCAAAATAACCCATGACAGACAGAGCACAGATGACATAAAAAACAGACTAGCACTGGTGAAAAAGGGTATTCCTGGCCAAGAGAAGTCTTCAATATCACACACAGACCTTAATTTGAGGAATACATTTCTGAGAATGTAGATTTGGAGCACAGTATTGTATGGTTGTAAAACAGGGACGGTGGGAAAACCAGGACAGAAATAATCAAACCATTTGAGATGTGGTGTTACAGAAGAATGTTGAAAATTAGGTGGACTGAAAGGTAAAGAATGAGGAGGTTCTCTGCAGAATCGGAGAGGAAAGGAACACGTGGAAAACACTGACAAGGAGAAGGGATAGGATGACAGGACAGCTATTAAGACATCAGGGAACAACATCCATGGTATTAGAGGGAGCTATAGAGGGTAAAAATTGTAGAGGAGGACAGAGATTGGAATACATCCATTAAATAACTGAGGACGTAGGTTGCAAGTGCTACTCCGAGATGTAGAGGCTGGTACAAGACAGGAATTCATGGTGGGCCGCATCAAATGAGTCAGAAAACTGATGACTCAAAAACAGAATTTAAGCTTACCATTTTACAAGGAAATGACTTTGGAGGCACAATGATTTTCAACAATACATTTTCTGTCATTTTCAAGCATTAAACTGTTGAACTTGTTAGGTGTAGAGTGGACTTACTGCCTTCATTGCACGTTGAACCTGGTACTTGTTACAGGAGCCACCTAGCGGAAATGTTTTTAAGCTGTTCTAATTTCCATTGGACTAACAACTTTCTCTGTGCTGTTCACTTTGGCTGTTACTAGCTTATCCAGGAAAAAACTGAAAAAAAAATCAATTTTTGGCACTTCATATCCTTCCTGTGTCAATGCCTCATTTGTAGATAGTTGTTGTTGTTGATGTTGTCTTCAGTCCTGTGACTGGTTTGATGCAGCTCTCCATGCTACTCTATCCTGTGCAAGCTTCTTCATCTCCCAGTACTTACTGCAACCTACATCCTTCTGAGTCTGCTTAGTGTATTCATCTCTTGGTCTCCCTCTACAATTTTTACCCTCCACACTGCCCTCCAATGTTAAATTAGTGATCCCTTGACGCCTCAGTACATGTCCTACCAACCGGACCCTCCTTCTTGTCAAGTTGTGCCACAAACTCCTCTTCTCCCCAATTCCATTCAATACCTCCTCATTAGTTATGTGATCTACCCATCTAATCTTCAGTATTGTTCTGTAGCACCACATTCTGAAAGCTTCTATTCTCTTCTTGTCCAAACTATTTATCGTCCACGTTTCACTTCCATACATGGCTACACTCCATACAAATACTTTCAGGAACGACTTCCTGACATTTAAATCTATACTCGATGTTAACAAATTTCTCTTCTTCAGAAACACTATCCTTGCCATTGCCAGTCTACATTTGATATCCTCTCTACTTCTACCATAATCAGTTATTTTGCTCCGCAAATAGCAAAACTCGTTTACTACTTTAAGCGTCTCATTTCCTAATCTAATTCCCTCAGCATCACCCGACTTAATTCGACTAATTTCATTATCCTCGTTTTGCTTTTATTGATGTTCATCTTATATCCTCCTTTCAAGACACTGTCCATTCCGTTCAACTGCTCTTCCAAGTCCTTTGCTGTCTCTGACAGAATTACAAATGCAAATTTCTGCTGCTTCTTTTATTACAAAATCATAGTAACTCAATATGTGGCAGAGGATCCTCATATTTTCAAAGTTGATCTTATGCCCCTTACGTCCTTCAGTAAGGGCTACAATTATCACTAATTTTTCAAGATTTACATACATGATGTGCCAGCTACATTCGATGCAAAGCTTGGCTATGGTGTGCATTGTCAGCCCTACATGATTTTCGCCACATTCACATGCCACACTGAAGACACCAGGTATTCTGCATTTTACATTGCCCACATTATGTATATAACGTATACTTCATGATCATTTAACCCAATTTTATGACTTACATTAGTAATATTATAAACATACACACCGCATTCATATTAAATTGAAGTTACTTTCCAAAGAAGTGAGAATTGTAAATGTTTTCACTGTGTGATTATGAAACATACCTGTGGCTCCCTTAGGAAACAGAGCATGGGGGTCTGTCTCTGGATTAGCTCTCATCAAAGGAAGAGGAACAACACGCCTCCTACTAAGAATATGCCTGTCCTTCTGTTCTTCATCTATGTCATCCACCTCATATTTATTTGTTGCCTGGTTGAACTGCACAACCTCAGCCAGAATCCAATTGTCCCCTTCCTCAGCACCTTTAACTAAAGCTGCCACCATATCTCCCATCTGAAAATAGTGAACTATGCATTTTTTGTCGAAGTAATTTAATGAAATATGGGATGAGTGTAATATCTTTTGGAAAAACATCTTCATCAGCTAGAATTACAAAAAGATATTATTTTGTAAGTGTTTTTGATACAAATGGTGCAAAAATTAACAGAAAAAATTCATTTTCTAATCTAACCTAATTTAATAATATAAGTAATAATATCCGAGTTTAAATGGCATTATAAAATACCTGCCTCCTGAAATGGTAATACATATATGATTAGAAGTTACTTCCTTGGACAACTGCACAACTAAATATCTCTCCCTCTTCTCCTAATTTGACTTCAGTTTCCTCTCGAAAAAGAAGTCAATTAGTGACACAAGTTCAAAGGTATATAACTTATGATATTATACAGGGTGTTTCAAAAATGACCGGTATATTTGAAACGGCAATACAAACTAAACGAGCAGCGATAGAAATACACCGTTTGTTGCAATATGCTTGGGACAACAGTACATTTTCAGGCAGACAAACTTTCGAAATTACAGTAGTTACAATTGTCAACAATAGATGGCGCTGCGGTCTGGGAAACTCTATAGTACGATATTCTCCACATATCCACCATGCATAGCAATAATATGGCGTAGTCTCTGAATGAAATTACCCGAAACCTTTGACAACATGTCTGGCGGAATGGCTTCACATGCAGATGAGATGTACTGCTTCAGCTGTTCAATTGTTTCTGGATTCTGGCGGTATACCTGGTCTTTCAAGTGTCCCCACAGAAAGAAGTCACAGGGGTTCATGTCTGGTGAATAGGGAGGCCAATCCACGCCGCCTCCTGTATGTTTCGGATAGCCCAAAGCAATCACACGATCATCGAAATATTCATTCAGGAAATTAAAGACGTCGGCCGTGCAATGTGGCCGGGCACCATCTTGCATAAACCACGAGGTGTTCGCAGTGTCGTCTAAGGCAGTTTGTACCGCCACAAATTCACGAAGAATGTCCAGATAGCGTGATGCAGTAATCGTTTCAGATCTGAAAAATGGGCCAATGATTCCTTTGGAAGAAATGGCGGCCCAGACCAGTACTTTTTGAGGATGCAGGGACGATGGGATTGCAACATGGGGCTTTTCGGTTCCCCATATGCGCCAGTTCTGTTTATTGACGAAGCCGTCCAGGTAAAAATAAGCTTCATCAGTAAACCAAATGCTGCCCACAGGCATATCGCCGTCATCAATCCTGTGCACTATATCGTTAGCGAATGTTTCTCGTGCAGCAATGGTAGCGGCGCTGAGGGGTTGCCGCGTTTGAATTTCGTATGGATATAGGTGTAAACTCTGGTGCATGAGACGATACATGGACGTTGGCGTCATTTGGACCGCAGCTGCAACACGGCGAACAGAAACCCGAGGCCGCTGTTGGATCACCTGCTGCACTAGCTGTGCGTTGCCCTCTGTGGTTGCCGTATGCGGTCGCCCTACCTTTCCAGCACGTCCATCCGTCACGTTCCCAGTCTGTTGAAATTTTTCAAACAGATCCTTTATTGTATCGCTTTCGGTCCTTTGGTTACATTAAACCTCCGTTGAAAACTTCGTCTTGTTGCAGCAACACTGTGTTCTAGGCGGTGGAATTCCAACACCAGAAAAATCCTCTGTTCTAAGGAATAAACCATGTTGTCCACAGCACACTTGCACGATGTGAACAGCGCACGCTTACTGCAGAAAGACGACGTACAGAATGGCGCACCCAAAGACTGCGTTGTCTTCTATATCTTTCACATCACTTGCAGCGCCATCTGTTGTTGAAAATTGTAACTACTGTAATTTCGAAAGTTTGTCCGCCTGAAAATGTACTGTTGTCCCAAGCATATTGCAACAAACGGTGTATTTCTATCGCTGCTCGTTTAGTTTTTATTGTCGTTTCAAATATACCGGTCATTTTTGAAACACCATGTATTAATAAATGTGACGTTTCATGCATGGAATGTTACACTATTTATGAAAAAGCAGTGAGTCCCACAGAAATGACAGGCCTGAACAGGGGGCTCTTTAAGTTCCACACAAGCCATCATATTAAAAAAATATATTGTTGACAATACCCTACACTATAGCAATGAAACTTCCTGGCAGATTAAAACTGTGTGCCCGACCGAGACTCGAACTCGGGACCTTTGCCTTTCGCGGGCAAGTGCTCTACCATCTGAGCTACCGAAGCACGACTCACGCCCGGTACTCACAGCTTTACTTCTGCCAGTCTCCGCAATATCCTTTCTTTCAGGAGTGCTAGTTTTGCAGGTTCGCAGGAGAGCTTCTGTAAAGTTTGGAAGGTAGGAGACGAGGTACTGGCAGAAGTAAAGCTGTGAGTACCGGGCGTAAGTCGTGCTTCGGTAGCTCAGATGGTAGAGCACTTGCCCGCGAAAGGCAAAGGTCCCGAGTTCGAGTCTCGGTCGGGCACACAGTTTTAATCTGCCAGGAAGTTTCATATCAGCGCACACTCCGCTGCAGACTGATAATCTCATTCTGGAAACATCCCCCAGGCTGTGGCTAAGCCATGTCTCCGCAATATCCTTTCTTTCAGGAGTGTTAGTACTGCAGGTTCGCAGGAGAGATTCTGTAAAGTTTGGAAGGTAGGAGACGAGGTACTGGCAGAAGTAAAGCTGTGAGTACCGGGCGTGAGTCGTGCTTCGGTATCTCAGATGGTAGAGCACTTGCCCGCGAAAGGCAAAGGTCCCGAGTTCGAGTCTCGGTCGGACACACAGTTTTAATCTGCCAGGAAGTTTCATATCAGCGCACACTCCGCTGCAGACTGATAATCTCATTCTTGAAACATCCTCCAGCCTATGGCTAAGCCATGTCTCCGCAATATACTTTCTTTTAGGAGTGCTAGTTCTGCAGGTTCGCAGGGGAGCTTCTGTAAAGTTTGGAAGGTAGGAGATGAGGTACTGGCAGAAGTAAAGCTGTGAGTACCGGGCGTGAGTCGTGCTTCGGTAGCTCAGATGGTAGAGCACTTGCCCACGAAAGGCAAAGGTCCCGAGTTCGAGTCTCGGTCGGGCACACAGTTTTAATCTGCCAGGAAGTTTCATATCAGCGCACAGTCCGCTGCAGAGTGATAATCTCATTCTGGAAACATCCCCCAGGCTGTGGCTAAGCCATGTCTCCGCAATATCCTTTCTTTCAGGAGTGCTAGTTCTGCAGGTTCGCAGGAGAGCTTCTGTAAAGTTTGGAAGGTAGGAGACGAGGTACTGGCAGAAGTAAAGCTGTGAGTACCGGGCGTGAGTCGTGCTTCGGTAGCTCAGATGGTAGAGCACTTGCCCGCGAAAGGCAAAGGTCCCGAGTTCGAGTCTTGATCGGGAACACAGTTTTAATCTGCCAGGAAGTTTAATATCAGTGCACACTCCGCTGCAGAGTGAAAATCTCATTCTCAACATGGTAGGCCTATCTACAAATGATCAAATCGGGCACCATCTGAAAGAAAAGCCTGTTATTAAGCAAAATGTGGAACCTCGCCAGACAAAACCATCACTCGTAAATAGAAGCAAGGTAAATTCAACATTCAAGATGGCAGTTAATTTAACTAACACAACAAATGCAGCAAGAAGAATAAATGTATATTTAATGGCTGACAGTAATCTTAATGGCCTTGCACATGAAATAAAAGTGTAAACAGTGAAGTAAATGTTTCAGATTTTACTAACCTGGCACTCGCTTTGACCAAGTGCTTTCAATTTTAAACGATATTTCTCGAAAGTCAGTGAAGAAAGACTTCATTGTAATCTGTGATGGTGCAAAAGACGTTGCACACAACGATGGTTTGCATGCTGTTAATGCCTTAAAATCTGCTCTAAACCACCTAAATGACTCAAGCATCATTGTTCTCGATATTTCACACAGGTATGACTTGCCTCAGTTCTCGTGTGTTAACAGGGCAGTAGCATATACAGACAGTCAATATGCAGAAATTTTTAACTCATGCAAATGTACAAATGGTTAACATGCAAAATATTAGCAAGAACTTTACACCACTCGTGGCCTTCACCTCAATTGGCATGGAAAGAGTCACTTAGAGTCCATTATTTGTGAAATCATCGTAAATGCTAGGAGCAACGTATACTAAAAACACACACATTCGAAGAATGAGTGCTCCACAATAAGAAGACTGCAGGAATGGGCATAGACAGACGACTTTGGACAAATGGCTGCTGAAAACACCAGTTAAAGATGATTCATACCAGTCTCCCACTATGTGGAAACAGATCAACTTGAATAAATGGCTAGTGAAAAATTCCAAACCCACTCTGTCAACTGATATTTTCTTTTTTTAGGGATAAATGTGTAAGTGGTTCTGAAAATTAAAATCTGACTCTTTACCATCAAAACATATGTAGCCTGAGCAATAAAATTAACGAACTCTTAATTATCATCCAGGAGCCACAAGGTATAGATTGTGCCCATGTTCTGTGCTTTAGTGACATCATGTTATGTCAGATATTGAAAAATTTGCTATACATAATTACTGCTTAGCAACATCTTAATGTAAAAAAGTACATAGAAAAACGTGGAGTAGCAATCTATGCCACAAACAGCATCATATGTAGTATAATTAATATGCAGAATTTTTGTATAGATCAACAGTTTGAAGTGTGTGCCATAGAGCTGGCTTTAAATAATTCTTAAATAGCAGTAGTAGCTTTATACAGGGCACCTTCAGGTAAGTTTAGCATTTTTTTAAAAAGTTAGATGCACTCTTAAATACATATTTAAACTCAGTAGAGATGTCATAGTTGTTGGAGACTTCAATGCAAATTTCCTAATGAACTCCAGAGACAGAACAGACCTTGAGAACTAGATGTCCTCAAATAATCTTGCTTCTGTTGTAAATTTTTAAACCAGAATAACTTCATGAGCAAAATTGTTAATTGATAATGTATTTAATGACATAACCAAGACTGATGATATAGCTGTCAGGCAAGACCTGAATGGTCTCTCTGACCATGACAGACAAAGACTCACCATTAACAATTCAAGTATTTGTCAGATTAATAGTGGTCCCAACTGGAAAATTACTAGGAAATCTACTGAAGAAACTATTGAGATCTTTAAATCATGTCTCCAAAACATAGACTGGGGTCCAGTATATAATGTAGAAAATGCCAATTCCGAATACAACCTTTTCAGTAATGAAGTGGCTCTAATATTTCAAAGTATCTTCCCAAAAAGTATATATAAAACCGATACTAAAAAATCCAACAGGCCTTGGATTACCACTGGAAATAGGATTTCATGCAAAGGAGAGAGTGAGATGTGCACTGCTTTTTTTTTTTTTTTTTTTTTAAAAAATCAGATGACCCTAACCTTTTAAATAACTATAAAAAAATAGGGTAAAATATTGAACACAGTCATTCAGAAATCAATAAGACTGTATCTGTGCTCAAAAAATAGTAACTCCACCAATAAAATCAAAACTATATGGGAAGTGATATGAAATGAGACTGGTGTAAATTACCCCAACAAGACCAAAAATATTGCTCTTAACAATGAAGATAAGCTAGTTCAAAATCAAGATACTGTAGCTAAAATCTTTAATGAGCACTTTTTAACTATTGCTGAGAGAACAGCATGCAAAGGCTCTTCAGAAAAGGAAACAAAAACTCTGAAAGAACTTATCCCTTACTTTGTAGACATGATAGGTATGGCCACCATAACTGTGCAAGAAGTAAGAAAAACATAGTTTCTCTAAAAACTAAAAATTCATCAGGTGTAGACAATATTTCCAGCAAACTGCTAAAAGCCACTCTCTAAAGTTCTACCTCATATATTCAATGTCTCTCTAAATCAAGGTATCTTCCCTGTCAGAATGAAGAATGTTACTGTGAAGCCCCTCTACAAAAAAAGGTGATCCCACAGATGTTTCCAACTATCCTCCTATCTCTCTTGTAACTGCATTTTCTAAAGTCTCTGAAAGATTAATATACGTCAGGATTATCAATCACCTTGAAAAATTTGCACTAATTAGTAAACAACAATTTGGTTTCAGATCAGGTATATCTACAACCGAAGCAATTTACACACTTACAAATAACGTTTTAGAATGCCTTGACAAGAAAAAATACCCGTTGGCATATTCTGTAACCTGACTAAGGTTTTCGACTGCGTTGATCACAGAATACTTTTAGGAGCAGCAGCCCAATATGGAATCCGGACAAATGGGTAACTGGCTCAGATCATATCTAGAAGACAGGCAACAAAAAATAGTATTAGGTGTTAACAATCTACAAGTAGGAGGGGTAGAGTCTGACTGGGGAACAGTACAACATAGAGTCCCACAAGGGTCAGTCATTGGTCCCCTCCTATTTATTATATATATTAATGACCTACTCCTGTCCTCAAACCATGCTATAAATATCACAATGTTTGCAGATGACACAAGTACAGTGACATCCAGCAAAACCTCCACCGACGTAGAGATAAATGGCAACCAAGCACTTGCAAATGCTCTGAACTGGTTCACAGCAAATTCTCTAGCAATAAACCTCAGTAAAACAAATTACGTGCAGTTCCAATCCAGTTAAATAAGCTCAGAAGAGATAACATTGCACACGAGAGCCAACAGTTACAGAGCATTCAGTGCATAAAATTCCTAGGTGTTCACATAGATAACTGGCTCAACTAGGAATTCCACGTACGGTAAACACTAAAAAAACTTAGCTCACCAGCACTTGCCATCCGAATAATCTCCATAATTGGAGACATCAACATATCAAAGTCTGCATATTTTGGCTACTTTCATTCATTGATGTGCTATGGAATAATCTTTTGGGGCAACTCACCACTTTCAAAAAACTTTTTTGTAAGCCAGAAAAAGCCTCCAAGAACCTCATGTCACAATCTTTTTAAACAGTTACGTATATTAACCACTACACACAATATCTCCTCTCACTCATGGCTTTCACGCTTCTCAGTGCCTCTGAATACACAAGGTGGCACACGAAATGTGTTACCATTTTGTTTTTGAATATAAACTTTATTGTCAATACAATCTGAAAGGAACATATACTACAACGAAGAATTGTCCATGGAGATTTGTTCTAACTCACCACATGCTCAATATGTCCACCATTCCGTTTCCTAACTTCCTTCAAATGAATACTGAATTTAGTATTACCCTACGGCACATGTCTTCTGCAATTTCACTGCAAGCTTGAAGAATAAGTCTTCTGAGCTCCATTAAATCACATGGACATTTTGCGAAAATTTTTTCCTTTAGTTACTCCCAAAGAAAAAAAAGTCACATGGATTGAGGTCTGGACTATTGGGGGGCCAATTTTGTCCATCATTGAAGCGACCTGGCAACCTGAGGGAAATTATCCGCATGTCAAAATGCTTGTGTAAAAACTCTTATACAGTGTTAGCAGTAAGTGGTCTTGTTCCATCTTGCATCAACCACTGCATATTGAAGGGCAAGGCAGTAGCAAGAAGCTGTGGAATGAAGCTATTGCAAAGCATGCTCAAATAATGCTCGCTGTTCACAGTTTCATCAAAGAAAAAGGGTCCAATAAGTCCGTGACTGGAAATTGCTGCCTGCGCTGTAATCCTCGGAACATAATGTTGTTGTTCATGAAGCACTTGCGGGTTTTCAGTGGCTCAAAAGCGTACATTTTGTTTGTAAACCACATCGTCTAAATGAAAATGCGCCTCGTCTGAAAACCAAACGTTGTTGAGAGTTTCTTCCTTATCCTCCGCCCACTGAGCAAACAGTAGTCTCTGCTGCATGTGTTCTTCAGTGAGCTTCTGTGCACAGGTCATCTTGTATGGGTACGTATGGAGGTCACTTTTAAGAATGTGTTGAACGGAGTGTCTGGATATTCCCAGTTGCACTGCTGCCTTTCTACACGATTTCCTGGAACTTCTCTGTACAGCAACTCATACCGCTTCAATATTCTCCGGCGAACAAACAGGCTTAAGTTGAGGTTGCTTCACTTCCAATACTGGTCCTTCCTGTACAAATTTATAGTGCAACCTGTGGATGGTCTTCTTGCAAGAGACTCATCGTGTGTTAAACTGTTGTTGAAAACGGCTCTGAGTCACAACAAGGCTGGTCATTTCATGAAAAATTGCCGACCGTTGTTGTGTCGTCAGTTGTCCATTGTCAGCCATTACTGCTTACTGGTCTCCTAGCGGCAGTATCGTGAATTATACGTCATTTCGTAACTCATTTGTTTTTCCAAGCTCCGCTGGTACTGCTGTAGAGATCCCAGCAGGATATCTAATGTGTGTCGTAAATTGTGTAAGAAACAATCGGTAACACATTTTGTGCACCACCCTGTATGAAACAAATGAGGCATACCATCATTATAACACAAGACAGAAAGATGATATGCACTGCGAATAGAAAAATCTGTCTCTGGTACAAAAAGGGGTGAAGAAAAAGTACAAAAATCTTTAACACACTCCCGAGTAATATAAAGTGTCTGAAAGAAAATAAAACGCTATTCAAAAAAAGACTAAAGGAATTCCTACAGGAAAAATGTTTCTACTCTTTAGATGAATTATTCAGCAGAGATAAATAATTTGAGTAGTAATTCAGATTATTTACTTTGTCATTGTATCTGTATTGTTTTTTTATCACTATTGTATTTTTGTATTGTATTGTTTATTATCTCTAATATATTATTGTAGTGTACCAGTTTTGAATCATTCATCTATCATGTGTAATATACCAGTAGATATTGTGTTGTATGATACCTATATTGTATCTGCTTTGACTTGTTCCACATCCATGCGTAACCATGTCATACTGGATCTATGGAATATGTATCTCAAATAAAATAAATAAATAAAATAAAGAAGTGGTCAGCTGCAATGGGGGAAGAGCAACTGATTCATCACCGACACACCATTCTTTTAAGATTCCTAGGCGAGGACTCCTCGTGTGCAGACTGGCAGCAGTTGGCAACTATTTGATTTCTTGACAGAATGAGGAATGCCTGAGCTTTCATTTTGTATCTAGACTGGGATTACTAATAGCATCTCCAGCAAGTGAATGTGTGGTGTAATTGACTTCACATCTCACAGAGGCAATGACTGCTAGCAATAGCTTTGAAGTAGCTGGGTCCTTAACTGTGATGATAGCAGCATTGGTACTGGATGCAAGGTTGAACACAACATAGCAGTCAGTGTTAGCTACAACACATTACTGAACTTTTTAAAAGAGTAAATTACTATTTGACCATGTATTATTATATTTACCTTTTGTACTATTCAGGTTTCAGCTTTTATGCCATTATCAAGAACAATGCTAAAAGTTGTTACATCATTAAAGCCAAAATCTAGACAGTATGGAAGATAATTATAATAATACACAGTCAAATGACAGTTTACTCTCTTAAAAAGTATTACATGACAGTGGTTCAATGCCATCAAAATCTCATTACAGAACTGATGGGGTAGGTGATTTCATAAATTACATGCTGACAGTGACATGTGTATTTGTTGAGCTCATACAGAAACCCACTACAAGAATTGAAACAAGATTTGGAAGTTTAAATAAAGATTTGAACAAATGGTTTAAGGACATTTACAAAACATTTGAAGGTTCAAATAAATGCATGAATATACTACTTGGGGTTGTGGATAGAAGCAGGGAGCACTGATGACTTTTTTATGTAAACTGGGAGATTGTTTTTTGTTAAGATACAGATAAGGAATTATCAAACAATAGAACTGAAACTGCATGAAATTGACGTAGTTAATTTACATGAAGACTCTCAAAAGTTTTAGAATTCCAAAGAAGCAATGGCAAAAGACCAATCGTGAGTGTTGCCAACAAGTCAGAGGAGGAATGTATAAGTATACACTAAACAAAGTGAGCAGCAAAGATGAAAGGTAAAAGGAAGAATGCACACAATATTTTCAATGGAAAAAGAAAACATGTACCAGGCACATATTTTTTCAAATGGAAAAAATATGAAACTAAGAACAGACTTTAAAGCAATAACCCATGTGGCAAGCATACACTAAAGCAAGGCTGCTCGAGAGTTCAGCTGTGAGCAGCCGGGCACCACCAGGCAAGAATGAGTAAACAGCTTGTGTATGTGTACACAATGTCACAGGTAGAAAGGGATGGGCAAGCAGCTTAAATACAGCACTGTACACAAAACACTGGCTAGGGAGGAAACCATCTACAAGGCAATACAGGGTGACTGATTAAATTAATAAAAAGCATTAATACAAGCCGAATGTATGAACATTTTATTTAGTTTGAGAAACATATTTCTGTTTATTCACGATTAATGAAATATTGGCTGTCAGCCCTCGAGCTGCCCCAAGACACAGAATAATCTTTAAGTGTTGGGTCATGCAGCTGGGACCTTTATGCAGTTTTCACTCTATTCATTATACAAAATAGTTGTTCACAAACATATGTTGAGTCAAAAATATATATGATGTCAGCCGCATTCCTGTGTAATTTGGGCAAATCCTCAGCACAAAGATCGTGATACCATCTTATAAATTTGTGGTGTTGTAATATCTGTCTTTGAGCAATGTGCTTTTTTGCAAATCTATTAGTTATAGTTGCATTTCTGAAGCAACAGTATCTTGTACAACTGAAAATGGAGTGCTAAACAGTTTTAACTCTTTTTGTAGGCATCACATGTCCTGAAACCTTGCCTTAAAACTTCAATGAAGTTGTTCAATAATTTGTTGATAATCAACAAAACTTATTTTTTCAGGCAATTGAAGGGATAAAAACAAAGTTAAGTTTCCACTACCAAGTTGCCTTTCAAATACATGAAGTGTGTCCATGAATGCATTAATTTTATTGCACATATCAACAATTAGTAGATCCTCCTTCAATTGACATATTTAAGCTGTTTAAACGTCTTGTAATATCCATTAGGAAGGCTAGGTCCATTACCCACATCTCGTCACTCAGTAATATTTGCCTTTCTCCATTCATTTCCATAAACAATGCAATTTGTTCCTAAACTGCGAAAAATACATTGAGAACTTTGTAACTGCTAAGCCACTGTATGTGCAGTGATAGAGAATATTACCACAGGCTGTTTCCAAGCTGTGCACAATGCCTTTGAACTGGCAGTGTTGAGACTGTGGCGCCTTACAAAATTTACACACTTCACCATGACCTTCAAGAGCTCGGTGCATTTTACACTTTCAGCCCAAAGGGCTTCCTGGTGCACAAAACAGCGTGCACTTCATATTTCTTTCAAAAATTCCATCTTGATTTTTCCCTTCACGAGGGTCACAAAGCCTCGCTTGCTCCCAACTATTTGTGGAGCACCATCTGTTGCCATGGGACAGAACCTGTCCCATGGCAAGCATGTTTTCTACACACTCACATAGAACCTCAAATATGTCACGACCTGTGGTTGTGTACTCCATGGTATCACTTCTAGCACCTCCTCACAAATCTGTAGTTCCGAAGTAACACTCCTCACAAATAATGTGAGCTGAGCAATGTCTGTGACATCTGTGGTTTCGTTGAGGGCTAACCAAAAAGCTATAAAAACCTGGAACTTCTGCTTCAGTTGATTTCCCAAATCCGTACCAATATGACATATCCAATGAGACACTGTTTGCTTGGAGAGGTAAAATTCTTTAAATTTTGAACTGTCTGCTGGCACTAAGCATTCGATAGACAGCAGGCATGATTTCACCAATGGACCCATTGAGAATGGTGTTCCAGTTGGTGCAATGATGTGGCACTTCTAGCAAGCTACGAAGTTGCACACATAAGTTGAATCTTTGTCAGTGTCAGCAATATAAAACAGCTGCATAAATGTATGTAATAAATTAACTCAATATATATAAACACACACATATACTGAGTGCATAGAAGAAATATGTATTCATTTGTTATATTTATTTATTTTGCATCATTTACCTGTTGCTGAACTTCGTCCTTCAGTGTGACAATGATTTGGTTCCTTGCAATACTATCCAGCTCACCATACTGCTTCATGTAAAGAGACATGTAGTGACGTTGTACAATATTATCTTTCATTGTATTCAAACTTTATGACACACAAGGCACTGAGGCAACACATCTTTCTCAGCAAACAAAAACTGTCCTTCCCAACTTCGTGAAAATGGCAACGGGCTGCTCTAGAGCTCACTGTCGTCACTAAGTACATTAAAAAGCACAAGATGCAACTAGGTGCCAGGCACATAACATGGCGGGTGCACGTGCGCAGTGAAATGAACCCTTGCAAGCAGGCTACCACATAAGTGCCTGCTCACCAAGTGAACCTGTGAAAGCCCGCGTGCACCCTGTGCCCTGTGCAGCTAACTTGGAACAGTCTGCAATAGGGATACACACACTGATGTCCATGATAATAATATAATGTACTGAAAAATCTTCAAATTGCTGATTTCTTTCAAGCTTGCCACATACAAAATGGAAGTGGAATGATCATATAAAATTAATTGTTGGTAAGGCAGGTGCCAGGTTGAGATTCATTGGGAGAGTCCTTAGAAAATGTAGTCCATCAACAAAGCAAGTGGCTTACAAAACACTCGTTCGACCTATGCTTGAGTATCGCTCATCAGTGTGGGATCCGTAACAGGTCGGGTTGACAGAGGAGATAGAGAAGATCCAAAGAAGAGCGGCGCGTTTCGTCACAGAGTTATTTGGTAAGCATGATAACATTACGGAGATGTTTAGCAAACTCAAGTGGCAGACTCTGCAAGAGAGGCTGGTTGGTTTGTGGGGGTTAAAGGGACCAGACTGCTACGGTCATCGGTCCCTTTTTCCAAATACTAAAAACACCCACAGAAAATAAAAAAGGATCAACAGACGATAAGACAGATGACACAGAACAAGAGAAATGTAGACAAAGACCAGACAAGATGAACTAAAATCACACAGAGTGTGACGGTGGTTGGCCGACCATACAAACAAAAAGGGAAAAGCCAACCACCGAGAAACACATGAAAAAATCAGACAAATTGTAGACCATAGGCCAGAATCAACACAAAAACTCACACACTTACATTAAGCGATAAAATCCCCCTGCCCGAATAAAACGCAGAACTATGTCCACTATGGAAGAGTCGTCAGATAAAAGTGCACAGAGCGTATCAGGCAGTGCAAAAGTCTGCCTGAGCACAGTTAAAAGGGCGCACTCCAACAGAATATGGACCACCATCAAGGACGCCCCACAACGACAAAGAGGGGGATCCTCACGACACAGTAAATAACTGTGCGTGAGTCGGTTGTGGCCAATGTGGAGCCGACAAAGGACGACTGATTCCCTGCGGTTGGCTCGCATGGATGACCGCCACACAGTAGTCGTCTCCTTGATACGGCGGAGTTTGTTTGGCACGCGCAGGTTGCACCAATCAGTGTCCCATAAATCGAAAACTTTGCGGCGTAATAGTGCCCGCAAATCAGTCGCCGGGAGGCCAATCTCCAGAGATGGTGCACTAGTGGCCTCTTTCACCAGGCAGTCAACAGTTTCATTTCCGGGTATCCCAACATGGCCCGGGGTCCAAACAAAGACCACAGATCTGCCGCAACGGGCAAGAGTATGCAGGGACTCCTGGATAGCCATCACCAGATGAGGACGAGGGAAACACTGGTCGAGAGCTCGTAAACCGCTCAGGGAATCGCTACAGATAACGAAAGACTCACCTGAGCAGGAGCGGATATACTCTAGGGCACGAAAGATGGCGACCAGCTCAGCTGTGTAAACACTGCAGCCAGCCGGCAACGAAAGTTGTTCAGAATGGTCCCCTAGAGTTAGTGCATAACCGACACGACCAGCAATCATCGAACCGTCGGTATAGACAATGCCAGAGCCCTGATACGTGGCCAGGATGGAATAAAAGCGGCGTCGGAAGGCCACCAGAGGGACTGAGTCCTTCGGGCCCTGTGCCAAGTCGAGCCGAAGGCAAGGGCGAGGCACACACCATGGGGGTGTATGCAGAGGGGCCCGGAAAGGAGGTGGTACAGGGAAACACCCAAGCCCGCAGAGAAGCTGTTTGACGCGTACGGCGATCGGACAACCCGACCGGGGCCGACGTTCTGGCAGACGGACGACTGACTGCGGGAACAGGACACAATAATTTGGATGCCCGGGCAAGCTAAAAACATGGGCAGAATAAGCAGCCAGTAATTGTTGGCGTTGTAACCGCAGGGGAGGGACACCTTCTTCTACAAGTATGCTGTCCACAGGGCTGGTCCGGAAGGCACCAGTGGCAAGGCGTATCCTGCTGTGGAGGATTGGGTCCAGCAGCCGCAATGCAGATGGGGATGCTGAGCCATAAGCCAGACTCCCATAGTCCAGACGGGACTGGATTAATGCCTGGTAAAGCCGTAGGAGAGTAGATCGGTCGGCGCCCCACCTGGTGTGACTCGGGCATCGCAGAGCATTTAGATGCCGTCAACACACCTGTTTAAGCTGCCGAATATGAGGCAGCCAAATCAACCGGGCATCAAAAACCACCCCCAAAAACCTATGTGACTCCACTACTGTAAGAAGCTCGCCGTCCAGACAAAGCCGCGGCTCCGGGTGAACAGTGCGTCGCCGGCAGAAATGCATAACGCAGGTCTTGGCTGCTGAAAACTGAAAACCATGCACTACAGCCCAAGACTGCGCCTTGCAGATTGCGCCCTGTAGCTGGCGTTCAGCAGCCGCAATGCCAATAGAGCTGTAGTAAAGGCAGAAGTCGTCAGCATACAGGGAAGCGGAGACAGAATTTCCCACGGCCGCAGCGAGCCCGTTAATGGCTATTAAAAACAGACAGACACTTAGAACAGAACCCTGTGGCACACCGTTCTCCTGGACTTGGGAGGAACTATATGAGGCCGCGACGTGCACACGGAAGGTACGATACGACAGAAAATTGCGGATATAGATCGGCAGAGGGCCTCGAAGGCCCCATCCATGAAGCGTAGAAAGGATGCGATGACACCATGTCATATATACGCCTTCCGCATGTCGAAAAAGACAGCGACCAGATGCTGGCGGCGGGCAAAGGCAGTACGGATGGCCGACTCCAGGCTCACCAGATTGTCGGCGGCGGAGCTGCCTTTACGGAACCCACCCTGAGACGGAGCCAGAAGGCCCAGAGACTCCAGTACCCAATTCAAGCGCCGGCTCACCATCTGTTCAAGCAACTTGCAAAGAACGTTGGTGAGGCTAATGGGATGGTAGCTGTCCACCTCCAAAGGGTTCTTCCCCGGTTTCAGAATGGGGACAACAAGACTTTCCCGCCATTGCGACAGAAACTCACCCTCGACCCAAATGCGGTTGTAAAGGTCGAGGAGGTGTCGCTGGCAGTCCACTGAAAGGTGTTTCATCATCTGAGAGTGGATGCTATCTGGGCCAGGAGCGGTATCAGGACAAGCGGGGAGGGCACTGCAGAATTCCCACTCACTGAATGGAACATTGTACAATTCAGGATGGTGGGTGCAAAAAGAAAGACTCCGATGTTCTATCCACTCTTTAATCGAGCAGAAGCCCAAGGGGTAGTTGGCAGAAACAGAATTCACAGCAAAGTGCTCTGCCAAGCGGTTTGCAATGACGTCGAAGTCAGTACAAACTGCTCCATTCAGGGAGAGCGCAGGGACGCTGACAGGGGTCCGATAGCCATAGAGCCGGCGAATCTTGGCCCAGACCTGCGATGGAGTGACATGGAGGCCAATGGTGGACACATACCGCTCCCAGCACTCCTGCTTGCGTTGGCGGATAATGCGGCGGGCTCGCGCACGCAGCCGTTTGAAGGCGATAAGGTGTTCGATTGAGGGATGTCGCTTGTAACGCTGGAGTGCCCGCCGGCGAGCTTTAATCGCTTCAGCGATCTCAGGTGACCACCAAGGCACAGTCCGCCGCCAAGGGGACCCAGAAGAACAGGGAATGGCAGATTCGGCGGCAGTAACGATGCCGGTGGTGACCGATTGAACCACTGCATCAATGTCATCATTAGAGAGAGGCTCAATAGCGGCAGTGGAGGAGAACAAGTCCCAGTCAGCCTTATTCAGAGCCCATCTGCTAGGGCGCCCAGAAGACTGACGCTGTGGTAGTGACAGAATGATTGGAAAGTGGTCACTACCACAAAGGTCGTCATGCACTCTCCATTGGACAGACGGTAAGAGGCTAGGGCTACAGATTGAAAGGTCAATGGCGGAGTGTGTGCCATGCGCCACACTGTAGTGTGTGAAGGCACCATCATTTAAAATCGAGAGATCGAGCTGCGCCAATAAATGCTCAACGATGGCGCCTCGACCTGTTGCAACCGACCCACCCCACAGATGGTTATGGGCATTAAAGTCACCCAGTAACAAGAAAGGTGGCGGCTATTGGGCTATCAGAGCAGCCAGGACATGCTGCGCGACATCACCATCCGGTGGAAGGTAAAGACTGCAGACGGTAACAGCCTGTGGCGTCCACACCCGAACAGCGACAGCCTCTAAAGGTGTTTGGAGAAGTACAGACTCGCTGTGAAGAGAGTTCAGGACATAAATGCAGACGCCACCAGACACCCTTTCATAAGCTGCCCGGTTCTTATAATAACCCCAGTAGCCACGGAGGGCGGGGGTTCGCATTGCCGGAAACCAAGTTTCCTGCAGAGCAATGCAGAGGAAAGGGTGAAGGCTGATAAGTTGGCAGAGCTCAGCTAGATGGTGGAAGAAACCGCTGCAGTTCCACTGGAGGATGGTGTTGTCCATGGCTGAGAAAGGCGTGACGGGACTGGGAAGGGAGATTACGCCGCTGGGTCACCTGCTGCCTCCGATTTAGCACCTGTGATAGTGGTATCCATGGCGTCTGATGGACCGGAGAGATCGAGGTCCTCAGCGGACGCTAGAATCTCAACCGCATCCTCGGGCGCAGAGCTGGAAGGTTACGGTGGGATGGCTGCCACCGCGAGTTCCTTGGGCTGACAGCTCTTCCTGGGTTTCTCACGCTGTTCCTTGAGTCGCACCAGCTGGGAGGGCTTCACCGATTCAGTCTCCGGGACGGAGGAGGATCGTGAAGCCCTATGACCAGCTGATTGCGGGCACTTACACCACTGTTGGTCGTCAGCCTTCTCGCTGGCAGAAACCTGGGAAGGGAGGGACCCAAGGGACCCCTTGCAAGCGTGAGAAGCCGAAGAAGTTGGACACTTCTCTGGCTTAGAAGTGGGGACGGACGTCCCCGATGGGTGGGATGGTGTTGCTCCTGAGGTAGACGGCGCAGGAGCAACCCGGTGGGTAGAGCCTCCACTGGCGAGGGGGCAGGAGGAGTTGTACTACTCGTCGATCCGGCCACAATTGGAGAAACAGACGGGGCTAGCACAGGTGTTGTAGCAGCAGCGTAGGAAGATGTCATTCTCACAGGATGGAGTCGGTCGTATTTCCTTTTGGCCTCAGTATAGGTTAGTCGGTCAGGGTCTTGTATTCCATGATTTTACGCTCTTTCTGGAAAATTCGGCAGTCTGGCGAGCAAGGTGAATGGTGCTCCCCGCAGTTGACACAGATGGGAGGCGGGGCACATGGAGTATTGGGATGTGATGGGCGTCCGCAATCTCGACATGTGAGGCTGGAAGTGCAGCGAGAAGACATATGGCCGAACTTCCAGCACTTAAAGCACCGCATCGCGGGAGGGATATACGGCTTAACGTCACATCGGTAGACCATCACCTTGACCTTTCCACTTCGAAGGCCAAGATGAAGGCAGCGGTAGCAATCTGATTTTCCTTCGGACCCCGATGAACGCGCCGGACGAAATGTACACCTCGGCGCTCTAAATTGGCGCACAGCTCTTCATCAGACTGCAAAAGAAGATCGGTACGGTAAATAACTCCCTGGAGCATATTTAAACTCTTATGGGGTGTGATCGTAACGGCAACATCTCCCAACTTGTCACAAGCGAGTAACCGTCATGACTGGGCAGAGGATGCCGTTTGTATCAGGACTGACCCAGAGCGCACTTTTAACAAGCCCCTCCACCTCCCCAAACTTGTCCTCTAAATGCTCGACGAAGAACTCAGGCTTTGTGGAGAGAAAAGACTCCCCATCAGCCCTCGTACAAACTAAGAAAGAGGGGGGGAATAACTGCTACTGCCATCCTGAGACTTACGTTCCTCCCATGGTGTGGCCAGGGAGGGGAACGTTTTCGGATCGTAATTCTGAGCGTTAAACTGAGCCCGAGAACGCTTAGAGACTGCTGGCCGCTGGCCACCAGTGAGTGACGATGTACCACGCTTCATTGCGGGTCATCCGCCCTGATGCCACCTACTCCGACCAGGGACCCTCCCCACGGGTGCCACCCAGCCACGGCAAGAGCCACCTGGCAGGATGGCCGTTGCCGGGAGTCTCGATACCCCAGGAGGATAGGCATCTACTCCTTGGCATACGTGGGGAGTTAACGGCGCAGGCATCAGTAGAGCGATCCCTGTGTTGTCAGGGGGCTACAACCAACAGGGTACATGGCGGCCCCACCACAACGGACTGGCTACCGTGCTGGATGTTAGGTAACATGTGGTCCATGGTCGCCGTCGGTGCAGAAAGAGGCACTGCACAGTGCAAGGTGTAATCTGCACGCAGAAACAGTCATGCCCAAGAGATGGAGAGCAGACAGGACTGCAGTTCAACGGTGTATAAGCTGGCGAAAGGTCTGATCGCAAGATGGACACAATGCACCAAGTAAGGCGCCCTTCCCCAATCGGCTCGCTCTTCAGAAAATTTTGAGAGATGGAGGTCAAACCCAACAGGGGACCATCATACAAGGCCGAAAAGTTTGAAACTCCTTTTAGTCGCCTCTTACGACAGGCAGGAATACCGCGGGCCTATTCTAACCCCCAAACCCGCAAGGGGGTGCAAGAGAGGCACTCTGCATCACGGTGTAGCTTGCTGTCCAGATTTCAAGAGGGTGCGTTTCTGGATGAGGTATCGAATATATTGCTTCCCCCTACTTATACCTCCCAAGGAGATCATGAATGTAAAATTAGAGAGATTTGAGTGTGCTTTTGGGTGGCTTGCGGAGTGTAAATGTAGATGTAGATGTAGATGCTGGGAAATTTACAAAAGTACTGATTATGTAAACTGGAATAATTACTATCAATATCTTTATACTTCTCCTTTTATTAGTTAATGTTAATGGTTTGTTTCTGTGTGCATGTTGGACAGCTCCTACATTCTCTAAGCAATATAATTTTCACTGTTTGTCTAAAGGATGGGAATGGGTAAGGGAAAAGCAAGTGCACAATTTATGTCTAAGTAAATTTTTCATTATGTTGACGCACTGAGCAGGATGTAAATTCATCAGAGTTCCCTTCCAAACAGAAATCAGTAAACAAAGAAAATTGGAGAGTGAATAAATTATTATATTTTGTTAATAATTGCACTGACACTAAATATCAACACGGGGCAATGATATGCCCTGCACACTGGTTTATTTAATTTTCAAACATACTGAGGATGAGGGTGTGGAGAGTAGCCACACAAACAAAACTGAAAATATTGTAAAGATTTCGAACACTGTTCTTGTTCACAGCTAACTAGTGCAGATTACACATACACTTTCATGGTTACACTGTCCTTGCTGACTACAATGTAGCCATACAGGTGTATGAGTGTTCTGCACTAGTTAGCTCCAGAGGAGGACATTATCTAAAAGCTTACTAATGTTTCAGTCTTGTTTATGTAATTACTGATCAATCAATGTCTCAGTTGTATGGTGAGTTGCTACCTTTACTCCTTGCATTGTGTAAATCCCAACAAGGAATTTCCATTTTCATGTGAATTAAAAAAGGTAAACAGGTACAATTTAGTCAACTTTATAAGTATGATATAGCGATTAGTCTAAAAAATAAGTACTTAATACTTTTGTTATAATGTATATTTCTCAGCATGTCACTAACCTTTGCAATATATGTAGGTTCTGCTGGAACTGCTCCACAAAGTGGTGGTGGTTTTTCCCCTAATTTTCCCACCCAAAGTGGTAAGGTCTGAGCAGAACTCTGCAACATTTTCATGAGAGCCCCTCTACGAATTGTCTCCTTGTTACCAGCATTTCTTGCTTGAATTCTCCTTTCATTTCTAATTGCCCGAATTTCATTCACTTTATTAAGGGCATTTCTTATAAGTTCCTCTTCTTGAGCTGCATCAGATACTGCTGCTTTGTATAAGCCTTTCAATTTTTGCTGAAATATATAAAAATATACTTTCAAACTTAAATTTATAAGCAAAACCATTGGTAACAAATATAAAATGTCTCAGAAAGAAACATTCACTCTGCATTAGTACTGATGCTATTGTGAAATGGATAAGCAAATGGCAGAAAAGCCTGCATTTTAAAACCAAATGAAAGGCATCCAGCCTAATGGCTGCCAATCCAGCTTTCTTCACAATCTGGCAACACTTTAGTTTGCAACAGTTCCAGGAAGAAGTCTTGTTTTATGTTCAAGCTGTTCTGCAATGTCCACACCCGCAGCCTGGTGGTAAACTACATGTAATCCAAATTCAATCCTGGCAGTCAAAACCATTTGTTGCCAAAATTTTATAGCACCTTCTGTCTGAACGCTGCAGTCACAAGTATAATGGTAACACACGTATATTTAATTTCACTTTGTGGCATATTGGTAGTAACAGTTCCATCAAACAACATATTTATTACAGATTTCTTAGCAGACTATCTGCCTACAAATGGCACCGCACAAGAGATCTCCAGAACCAATTTGCTGGCACTGGCAGTGGCTGTGCTGTGATCCCTCACCAGCTGCAAAAAAAGTGCCAGATACCGCTCGTTGCTTTGGACAGTAAACAATGCTTTATGGCTGTTGAGTATTCTCCACAAAAAATGTTTACGATTTGCATTTCACGCTTGACAGCAATAGAGGTAGACTACCCATTTTCATTATGATGAGTGATGTATTACACTAAGATGCAAAACATTGCTATGATTCAAAATTAATTTTATAGTTTATGATTGAATTAAAATACCTCACTATGTTGCTTAATGTTATTATTAATGCTTTATATCTTATTTATTTTCCTTCTGGATGTGATTCTTCATGCAATTTTTTGTAAACAATTTCTCTGTCTTCATCTACATCTATATACATACTCTGTAAGCCATCATGAGGTGCACAGTGGAGGGCATCTCTTTTGATCCACTCAAAATAGATCAAGGGAAAAATGTCTGTCTATATGCCTCTTACAAGACCTAATCTCTCTAATCTTATCTTCATGGTCCTTACACAAAATGTGCATTGGCAACAGTAGAATCATTCGGCAGTCAGCCTCAAATGCCAGCTCAAAATTTTCTCAATAGTGCTCCTCAAAAAGAACACTGTCCTCCCTCCAGTAATTTCCATTTCATTTCCCAAAACACCACCATAATTTCTGCATGCTGTTTGAACCTATTGCTAGGAAATCTAGCAGCCTGCCTCTGAAGAATTGCTTCAATGTCTTCTTTAATCTGTCCTTGTGTGAATCCCAAAAACTTGAACAGTACTCAACCATGGGTCATCTATTTTCCTATATGCTGTTTCATTTACAGATGAATCACACTTTCCTAAAATTCTCCCAACAGACTGCAGCCAACCATTCGCTTTCCCTTCTACAGTCCTTACATGATCAATCAATTTCATATTGCTTTGCAACGTTACACCTAAATATTTAATCAATGTGACTGTTCATGCAGCACACCCCTAATAATGTATCTGAACATTGTGAGTTTATTTTCTGTACTGATCTGCATTAACTTACATTTTTGTACATTTAGAGCTAGCTGCCATTCATCACATCAATTAGACATTTCATCTAAGTCATACTGTATCTTCCTACAGCCACTCAATGATGATACTTTCCATGCACCACAACATCATCAACAAACAGCCACAGATAACTGTCTACCCTGGCCACCACATTGTTTATGTATTTAGAGAACTAGTGTTCCTATCACACTTACCTGGGGGACTCCCAATGATGCCCTCATCTCTGACGAACACTCGGCATCGAGGACAAAATAGTGGGTTCTGTTACTTAGGAAGTCTTCAAGCCACTCACATATCCAGTTCAAATGGCTCTAATCACTATGGTACTTAACATCTGAGGTCATCAGTCCCCTAGACTTACAACTAACTAACCTAACAACATCACACACATCCAAGCCCAAAGCAGGATTTGAACCTGCGACCATAGTAGCAGCACGGGGCACGACTGAAGCACCTAGAACCGCTCGGCCACAGCGACCGGCCACATATCTGGGAACCTATTCCGTATGCATGTACCTTTGTTAACAGTCAGCAGTGTGGCACTACGTCAAATGTTTTATGGAAATCTGAGAATATAGACTCCACCTGTCACCCTTCATCAATGGTTTACAGGATCTAATGTGAGAGAAGGGCAACCTCAATTCCACAAGACCAGTGCTTTCTCCACAAGAGCAGTGCTTTCTAAAACCATGCTGATTTGTGGATAGAAGCTTTTCCCATTCAAGGAAATCTATTATATTGAAACTGAGAATATTCTCAAGAATTCTGCACTAAACCTATGTTAAGGAATTGGGTCTGTAATTTTGTGAGTCCATTCTTTTAACCTTTCTATACAAAGGAGTCACGTGTGCTTTTTTCCAGTTGCTTTGGACTTTGTGCTGGGTGAGAGATTGACAACAAATTTGAGCTAAGTAAGGAGCCAATGCTGTAGAGTACTCTTCATAAAACCGAACTGAGATTCCATTAGGACCTGGTGACTTACTTGTTTTGATCTCTTTCAGTTGTTTCTCTAAACCAGCAGCGCTTATTACTATGTTCTCCATACAGAAGTATGTGCAATGGCCAAATGACGGTGTATTTGTGCAATTAACACAGAAACTAAACTGCACATATTAGCAATATCCAACTCTGCACCTTCATACATTTTTCACCTTGTGATCTATACAAATAATATATACTAAATAGTCTGTCCATTGCTTTCATAATGTTACACTCTTGTTTGGTCCCTAAATTATGAAAATATCCAACGCCATGTCATTCCGTATCACTGATGGTTCTTCTGAATATTTCCAGTGACTTTTTTTGTGTACTATTGCTTGGTATTCATAACGCAGACCACATCTGCTCCCAAGAGGTGCTGGAACAAGGTTACTAGAAGGCTTACCAATCATATTTGAAATCAAAAGTCTCGTGTGAAACACGAATTTCTGTAGAAGTTTAAATAGCTGTGGCAATGTAAAAACCCAAATTTATCCATTGGCATAGCCCATTCAAACAGCAGCAGAACAAAAAATTTGTTTTTGGTTTTCCATTTACAGTTGTAACACTGCAACCTGTAGTTGAGCCACGGCTTAACCACTGTCATGATCACAAATCTGTACCATGCTGATGTTACCTTTTCTTACTGGGCATTTCCTATTGCTGTGAACAACAGTCACAAATATAAACGTGTGTTCTCTGTGTTGTGACTCGCTGATCTTCCAAAGTGCTGCCGCGCAGTTACGCATGTCCTCTACATGTGGCGCTGTCTGCCAGCCATGCAGCAGCAGCACCACCTATGCAGCCAGCCAGTCAGTGGCCGCTAGACTTGGACTCAGTTATGATTTGACTGTTAAAGTGTACACATGTATTACTCTGTTTACTTGATCTGTGACTTTCACGTATTGCGTTTTCCTTGAAATATGTTTGTTCAACTTGAAGTTATAACAATTGGCGACGAGGATGGGATTTTTCTTTTCCATCATTGACCCACATGTTTCCATGGCTACTTTAGAGCAACTACTGCAAGGTCTCATAGAACAGCAAACGCTTCTCACAAATGCGATTTGTGATTTCGTCGTGGCATCAAATGCGAGGCGTCTCTCATCATTGTCTCTACCTACTTTTCCTCCTTACGACGAGACAGCGGAAGACTGGTCTGATTACGAAAAACGTCTTCGACAGCACTTCTTGGCATTTCATGTTGCGGAGGAAGAAACATGTAAGTCTCTGTTCCTTTCATGGATTTCACCTCAAATGTATTGGTTGTTGTCACAATTGGCTCCTTTGAAAGATCCTGCATCTTTGTCCTTTGCTTAAATTTGTGCTCACTTCTGTCCATCTATTTTCAAAAGCAAACGCATGTGGTAGCCTCTCGTGTTGCCTTTTATCGTTGTCAAAAACAACTGAGACAATCCTATTGTGCTTGGGCTGCTGAACTTCATGGCCTCAGTAGAAAGTGTCCATTTGTAACTGAAGTTCAAAAAGAATCCTATGCCGATTCCACGGTACGGGATGCTATTATCCGATCGGCGCCCGACAAAGAAGTTAGGCAATGTGCCCTTCAGTTGGCAAATCCGACTCTAGATGAAGTCTTATCCATTGCTCAGTCTTTTGAAATTTCTCGCGCCGCTGGTGCGCAAATAGAGGTACGGGGCGACATCGGGGACATACAACCTCTGTGCGATGTTAACGAAGCATGTGGTGTGTCCCCACCGGCCGACGTGGCCACAGTACGCTCCCAAGTGCAGCCTCGGCCTAACCATAATGAAACCTCTAAGAAACTGCAGCAAAACCCATGGCAACTTCCTTCATGTCCATGGTGTTTTGCAAAACATTGTCCACAACATTGGGCCGTGTGTCACAAATGCAAAAAAAGTGTCATGTGTCATCCGTTTGCCAATCCGACCCCACACATGATGTTCATGAACATGACGCTGATTCTGATTCTGTGTTATCCATCAATTGTACTTCTTCCCTTTCAGGGAAGTTATTCCTCACTGTCCAAATACTTGCTCGAGATGTTCGCATGCAGGTGGACACTGGTTCTGCTGCCACTATCATCAATTCTCAGATGTATCTTCAGTTGGGTTCTCCAATCATGTCACCTGTCACTAGGCAATTACGAACTTAAATAAACAGAAGATTTCTCTCTTGGGACAATTTGATGCTGAGGTATCTTACAAATCTATCGTTCGCACGGTTTCCATATTTGTGGTCGATCATAGTAACGCGGAGAATCTTTTTGGTTTCGATGCCTTTTCGCGTTTTTGGTTCCCCATAGATGACTCTGTCAATATCCTCTCTGATGCTGTTCCTTATGCTCAATTGGATTCCTTGTCAACGACATTTTCGTCCTTTTTTCTCCTGGGTTAGGCCATGCAAATGACTTTGAAGCTCATATCACACTCAAACCAACTGCTCGGCCTAAGTTTTTTCGGGCTTGGCCCATTCCTGTGTCCCTTCGTGATCTGGTCAAACGGGAGCTGGTTCGTCTCACTGCTTCAGGGGTCTTGTTTCCTGTCACTTCCACTGAGTGGTCCTCTCCTGTCGTCGTCGTTGCTAAGCCAAATGGCGATATTCATCTCTGTGGCGATTTCAAAGCCACTGTAAATACTCAATGCTTTATCGACACTTACCCTATGCCTCGACCTGAAGAATTGTTCACTAAAGTTGCTGGAGGCCAGTATTTTTCTAAGCTTGACCTGTCAGAAGCTTATCATCAACTTTCTCTCGATGCTGCTTCCCAGCAGTTTCTGGCCCTTAACACGCCTTTCGGCCTCTATCAATACCAACGATTGCCATTCAAGGTTGCCAGCACCCCCACTCTCTTTCAGCGATTCTTGGAACAATTATTGCACACTGTCCCTGGGTGTATAAATTACCACGACGACATTGTTGTCACTGGCTCCACCACTGATGAACATCTTCAAAATCTCCACTCACTTTTTCATGTCTTACAGACTGCCGGTCTTAAGTGTAATCTTCAGAAATCAAAATTTTTTCAGGCATCTATGACGTACTTGGGGTTTCAACTCTCTCGGGATGGTATTCCTCTGCTTCAGCAAACTGTCTCTGCGATCGATGCCCTTCCTTGCCCTATATCTGTTAAGGAACTGCAGGCCTTCTTGGGGAAAATAACCAGCCATTGCATCGCCTGTTGCATAAAAACGTGCCTTTTCACTGATCCGCATCATGCTATGCGGCTTTCAGAAATTGAAGACTATGCTGAAACAGGCCCCGTGCCTGGCTACTTATCGACCTGGACAACATCTTGTTCTTGCCACGGACGCCTCTCAATACGGGGTCGGTGCAGTCCCTGCGCACCGTTTTTCTGATGGTTCTGAACAACCAATTGCTTATGCCCCCAAAACGCTCAAGGATCCCCAACAAAAGTATTCTCAAATTGAAAAAGAAGCTTTGGCCATTATATATGCTCTTCATAAGTCTGGTGTTTTTCTCAACGGATCCAAATTTCATCTTGTTACAGATCACAAATCACTTGTTTCTTTGTTTCATCCATCAACGTCACTTCCCGACACGGCTCCACACCGCCTCCAGCGTTGGGCTCTTTACTTGTCTCATTTCAATTATGAGATTCATTTCCAGCTGACGGCTCAACATGCGAATGCTGATGCACTGTCTCACCTTCCCATGGGTCCTGATCTGGCATTCGATAGGGACGAACTTTTGTGTTTCCACCTGGATGATGCCGAGCAGCAGGCTGTGGATGAGTTCCCCATCACTGGGGACCGGCTGGCGGCTGCTACGGGTTCTGACCCTACCCTCTACTGGGTTTTACACTGTATTCAGATGGGTTGGCCAGATCGTCTGTCCGCTAAGACTTCTGATCCATTGCGGAACTACTACGCTTTGCGTTACCGCCTCATGGCTAGGGATGGTGTTATATTCCTTTCCACCGAAAATGCGTCGCCGCGTGTTGTGGTACATGCGTCTTTGCGTGTTTCGGTCTTGCGCCTCCTTCACCAAGGGCGCTGGGGTGTGTCTCGCACAAAATCTCTGGCGTACTGTCATGTGTACTGGCCTGGCATCAACTCTGAAATCGCACACATGGTCGCTGCCTGCGGCCCTTGTGCATCACAGGTCACCGCCCGAAAGTCATCTTTGTCACCGTGGCCTTCGCCTGAGAAGCCCTGGGAGCGTATTCATGCTGACTTTGGGGGACCTTTTTTAGGTACTTATTGGCTTCTCATTATTGATGCCTGCTCTAACTTTACTTTAATTGTCCGTTGCATGTCGCCTACCAGTGCGGCAACCGCCAATGCTCTAGCTCGCATTTTCTCTTTGAAAGGCCTTCCCTCTACTCTTGTTACTGATAATTGTTCGCAGTTTGCCTCTTCCGATTTTGCGGATTTTTGTGCCCGTCACGGCGTCATGCATGTCACTGCCCCTCTGTTCCATCCACAGTCAAACAGTGAGGCTGAATGACTGGTCCGCACATTTAAGGCTCAGATGAGGAAGCTCCTGACTTCTTTTGCTGATGATGAGCTTCTCCAATTTCTGGCTTGTTACCCGTGTCACCCCCATGGACGACCGCAGTCCGACTGAGCTCTTACATGGCCGACAGCCCCTCACACTACTTCATTTTCTGCGACCTTCCACCTCATGGCCGCAGGTGCCTTCGCTTGGCCGGTTCACCACCGATGACTTTGTATGGGTATGGCAGGCGGCCAAAATGGAGTCATGGCCACATCTTACGACACCGTGGTGAACGCCTGTATGAAATCCAGATGGATGCAGGTGTTGCAGTGCGTCATTCGAACCAGCTTCAGCCTCGTATGCCGGCAACGCCTGTTCCGGATGCTGCTACACCACCTTCGGCTCTACCTGACACTCAGGATCCTGGAATCTCTCGTTACTCACAACGCAGTCCTCTCACTATCACCATCATATCGGTGCCACCACAAGAACTGACGCCAACAGGAGACGTGCCCATGCAGGAACCAGATGACCATCATCTGTCAGAACAACTCTACTCGCCTCCTTCTCCTACGGACACGGACACAGCAACCATGTCTCCTGTTATAACAACCGGACTTGTCGCAACGGGCAGATTGGTGCACGGGGACCCCGCAGATTCGACCCCACGTCTCCTGTCATCTCGACCCTTTATCATCGGGGACACTTCCGTCTGTACGGAAAGCCTCCTCCTCGAGACTTTACGGACAGTCAAACAACACCTATGGACGTCAGTAATCTACAGGTCACTTCCATCAAGGCCTGTGCAAAAAATTCAGAGGGGGAAAAGTGTTGTGACTCGCCAATCTTTCAAAGTGCCGCCGCGCAGTTACATGCGTCCTCTACATGCGGTGCTGTCTGCCAGCAATGCAGCAGCAGCGCCACCTAAGTGGCCAGCCAGCCAGTGGTCGCTAGACTTGGACTCAGTTATGATTTGACTGTTAAAGTGTACACACGTCTTACTCTGTTTACTTGATCTGTGACTTTCATGTATTGCTTCTTCCTTGAAATATATTTATTCAACTTGAAGTTATAACACCTTGCATGGAAAAACATACAATATTCCATTCTTCCATATTCACTGTCATATGTATCAGTACTAAATAGGATTAGGAAAGCTCTTGCACGTGAATGAATAATAGTAATAATAATAATAATAAGTTGACATTATACCAATTATACTGTCAACTACAGGAGTCATACCACACAATATCCACCAGTACATCAGCGCAATGCAGCTACATCCAAATGTATACATACAACCACAAAAATCTCTAATTATTGATATATGTTCAATTACCCAAAAGTTCCTAAATGCAATGTAACATATACCGTACAGTTAAAAGGAAGTCACGCTTGATCAAGGTCTGTGTCACTTTCCATTTTTCACAAGACATAACGTCTGAGATAGGAAAGAAATAATAATAATAACAAACTAGTAATGAACTAAGTTTATTACATTACAGAAGACTGTTGAAGATGAAAAATAAAAATTGGGTAATAATTCAGATGATGTAATGCAAAGGTTTTCTCAGTATTTTGTTACTGAATTCAATTCTGGCAGTTTGCAAAGAGAAAATGAAAACTGAAGTCATACACCTCGCTAGACTAACGACATCTGAACCAGCAACTACGCCTGCCTTAGATCACGAGACAAGTGTGCTCCAAGGAGCTAACATGATACTTCCACAATCAGCTCTCTAACATTTCTCTGGTGACAGCTAATGCTGACGCTTCACAACATGAAATATAAAACCAGTTGCAATTTAAGTGTGGAAATATTAAATTTCTGATCTCTTTTTCATACAAACAAATGACTACTAAAAATTATTTCACTAGTATGAAAAGAGAATATTAGAAGAATTTAGCAGGATCTCTCAGCACCAATCCCAAGAGAGAGAGAATAAGCACAGAGGTACCAAACATCCTCTGCAGTTTGGTGACGTCTTAACTGCACTAACAATATGATGAACTTCTTGGATGGCTCACATTGTCCTCACTGCTATCCATAGCCTGTTCCAGCCAGCCATCAGTGGAGTTGTGCTAGCAGACTCTCATCTAAGTGAATCTGACAGCAGATAACAAAGGTATTGAAAGATACAAATGAATTGTACCCCTATTGTGCTCGGCTTGTGGTGAAAGCTTATTTTCACAAATCGAGTGCAAAATGATCTTGTCCAAAGAAACAGTAAGATCTATGCACTGTTCATCTCAAACGAATTGTATCTCGTCTTGTGCCATACACAAGTAAGATACTAGGAATACCACCAAAATGTGGAGATGTCATGGATTATAGAGTAATACATTGAAACCAAACTGTGGATTAATAAGAAAATATTGAATCTCTAACTACTGAAGCAGAAACAAATCAGAAGACGTAGGCAAGTGCAGTTGTGTACTTTCTTACTTTTTCACTCCCATATGCATCATAAGTAGCAACTGGTTCATTGCTTCTGTAAGTTTTCCTATCATCTTTGATATGAAGATAATGAACAAAATTAGTTTTGTCACACTTACAGTTGCTTTGAACCTTTATTGACACTTCCTCTTTTTTTTTGTTGCTGATGTAATTTGGTGCTCACGAAGCAGACGATTATGGCAGCTCCTGCAGGTTTGCCAGGATACACGTTAGACAAAGGGTTAAGATTCATCGCTTGATTGTGACAGTTAGCAGCTCAATTAAAGCAAAGCAAAGCTTTAAATGAAGAAGCATACTATTTGTACTTAGAACTTACCAAAATGTTTCGTAACCATCATAACTTTCAAATTGATGACTTTTGGTGTAATATTAACGAGAGCATAGAAGTGCATAGGCAAGTCATTTATAACAGACATAAGAAAAAATTGGATAAACTTCTTCGCCTTTTACCTGTAGACAAGGCACAGTGCACTGATAATTTTGAAAAAAAGTGATCATAAGTTTTTTTTAACAGGATTTTAAATAAAACTGACATAATTTTTACTAAAGATGAAATCTCTTTGTTAAGAAAAGGTTTAAAATACAATGTCAAACCAAACTTATCTGACCAGCATGTAATAGAAAATATCATTGTTGAACTTAAAACTGGTCTAGATAGTGTAAAAATCGAAAGATCGCAAGAGACCAGAATTGCTCATGATGTATGTAATTTGCTTAGTAGAAATGTAGTTCGTCCTGAAAATGTCAATTATGACAAAAAATTAATCAACTCTATTAATGTTAAACTTAGAGATAATGATGCTCTCATAACAAAATCAGATAAAGGTAATTCTCTTATTATTGCTACAAAAGATGAATATGTATCAAAAACTTTAGAATTTTTTGAGGGAAACAATATTTCTGAGCTACAGGTAGATCCTACCCCAATTTTACAAAAAGAAATTAGATCCGCGGCCAATGATGAAAATTCCTTACTTAAGCCATTCCAGAAAAAAACAGCTGATTAACATGAACCCCCAGCCGCCTAAGCATCGGTCCCAGTTTAAGGTCCACAAAATAAATCACCCTATTCGTCCTATTTCTAATAGTATGAACAGCGCTTACCATGATCTAGCAAAATTCCTTAATGATAAATTAAAACGGTCTTATGTTTTTCGCGATAATTACTCTATAGCTAACAGTCAGAGCCTTATCAACAAAAATAAAAGACATACACTGCGACAAAAACACAAAGATGTTCTCATTTGATATTAAAAACCTTTATACCAATGTGCCTGTACTAAAGACTTTAGATATCATAGAGACTAACTTACGTTAGTTCAAAAAAAGAACTCTCTGATGAACAGATCACTGATTTCATTAACCTAAGGCAAATCATAACATAGTACAATTATTTCAAATTCAATGGACAGCTGTACCAACAACCTGATGGTCTTGCTATGGGCAATCCCTTAGCTGGCATCCTAGCAGACATTTGTATCAACTCTCTAGAAGAGACATTTTTCAAAATATTTTCACTACCACCTTAGGAATTGTTTCATATTCTAGGTACATCGATGACATTTTAATCATCTATAATGGAACGAACGATGGCATTAACCACCTGTTTGAGATCTTTAACAAACTACATGAAAAAATCACCTTCACATGTTAACTTGAAAACAGCTCCTGTCAGTTAAATTAATTAGACTTAACTTTGACAATAGTGAATGAGAAAATCTCTTTCAATATTTTTCGTAAGGATTCTTTTTCTGACCAAATTGTGCCAGCCTGTTCCACACACCCACGATCTCACAGAAAAAGAATTTTTTCACTCTGCTGTTCATAGAGCAATCTCAACCCCTTTGTCCTCTGAAATTTGAAAAACCGAATTGAATCTAAATAAAACCATTGCAGTTAATAATGGTTACGAACCAAATATAGTAGATGATGTCTTCAGACAGAAAACCAATAACAGAATTACCACGCTTGGGACTACTATTGACGAGCCTAGCGATTTGAAGAAATACTTCTCTTTATCGTATGTAGGGCCAATAACCTACAGATTGCAAACGTCTCCTTAAAAATAAATATGGCTGCAACAGAGTTTTCTCTACCAACAACTCTCTCAAAAATAATCTTATCCATAATTTAAAACCAAGACGGTCGCCTCTGCAAAACACAGGCGTTTATAAAATAACCTGTGACACTTGCTCAGCTTATTATATAGGACAGACTGGACGAGCTTTTTTGATTAGATATAAAGAGCATCTATTAGGGGAAAAAAGGTACGAATATACATAATTCGTCATTCGCTGACCACCTTCTTATCACAGGACACAAACCTAAGGATGTTCATGATATTAGTGTCTTACATACGGAAAAGAAAGGCTTCAGCTTGATATTCTTGAACAGTTGGAAATTTTCAAACATTTTTCCCGTAACGACCATTTAATCCTCAATGAGCAATTACAATTACGTGATAAAAATTTCTTTGATGGTGTAAAGCCCTTGCGGAATATTGCTATTATGCTTCCTGTACTGTAGCCTTAAATATTGTTCTCTCTCTCCCTGTTTTACAGTATAATATTTTGTTCAACTTTTTATCTGTTACATACTATCTGACACAATGTAATCAGCACATTACGTGCGCTCCTGTTCCAATGCTTCTGACAGCTGTTGTCACTGTAAATTACAAGCATGCAATACTAGATGGCGTGATACAAGGTGCCGACTTGCTAACATCGGCGGCGCACGCGCCTGTCAGTCTGATGCTGCTTACAGTGAGCCGCACACGCGACACTTAGCAGCGCGTCTTAATCATGTTGTGCATTCCTAGGAAAATTTTATAATGAACAAATATATTTTTATCTTTAACGTGAGCACTGTTGCTCTAAACCATTTCATAACTATTTACTTTATGTAAGTATGCTTTCTTTCCAGAATGAGATTTTCACTCTGCAGCGTAGTGTGCGCCGATATGAAACTTCGTGGCAGATTAAAACAGTGTGCCTGACCGAGACTCGAACTCGGGACCTTTGCCTTTCATGGGCAAGCGCTCTACCATCTGAGCTACCGAAGCACGACTCACGCCCGGTCTCACAGCTTTTGCTTCTGCCAGTATCTCGTCTCCTACCTTCCAAACTTTGCAGAAGCTCTCCTGCAAACCTTGCAGAACTAGCACTCCTGAAAGAAAGGATAATGCGGAGACATGGCTTAGCCACAGCCTGGGGGATGTTTCCAGAATGAGATTTTCACTCTGCAGCGGAGTGTGCGCTGATATGAAACTTCCTGACAGATTAAAACGGCGAAAGGCAAAGGTCCCGAGTTCGAGTCTCGGTCGGGCACACAGTTTTAATCTGCCAGGAAGTTTCATATGCTTTCTTTGTCTACTGTACTGTAGCAGTTAGCTATGATGTAATTTTATTACATGTTTATTTTAATAATTTTTATATTATTCCAAAACTCTGTTATAGGTATTGTAAAAGTTTTTTACTTCTGATGAAGGCTGCCTTAGAGCAGTTGAAACCTAGGAAAAGTTGAAAATTTTTTACCTGTACAACCGAAGAGCTGTATTTTCAAGTAATATTATAAAAATCTCAAATTTATATATGATGTTAGTATGTTTATCTCTTAAGCTATAGTTGGTATTGCCAGTCAACCTTTTATAACCGCTTTTCTTCTGCAGCCATCATGTACTTGGCTGCCCACATAGCAAAACTCATCTACCATTTCAGCATCTCATTCCCTAGGCTAATTGCCTCAGCATTGACTTATTTCAGCTACAGTTTATTAACCTTCTATTTATGCATATACATCAAAAGAACGAAAAGTCATGAGTGATGGCATTCACACAAGGTGCAAAGAGGCAACACTAGTGGCCATGGCTGCCTTCAGTAAATGCCGCATATTGAGTGACTGAACATGTGTGATGTTTGCACAGACTATCTCCGCCTGAAAATAGATCTGTAAATTTATTGTATCTTTGTGAGTGGAAAGAGAGGGGGAAAAAAAGTAAAGGCTAGTTATTGAACTGAAAAGGTGAAGCAAAATATCACTTGTAGCCATGAAACAAAATCTAACAGAAGTTCAAAAATTCTGACATCAGCAAAAACAAAAAAGTAACACTTTGCATGGCTTTTATTGAATGCTAGACCTCAAACAGGCCAGACTAACAACAAACACAGTCGAATATCTCACCATTACAAAACCTGAGGCTGTTTTAAATTAATCTTGTCTCTTTTCTGAGGTCTATATGCCCTGAACGAAAGCCTAAAAATGTGAGATGTTTAGTATCTTAAACTACATCTTCATTCACTCCATACTCAGATCCCAATCCCCAACCCCCCTCTTGTGGCCGTGCTTTTCTGTCTGCTGCACTCACTGAAGTACCATGGATTCTGAAAACACTTTTCTGAGTACGGCTTTTAAACCTCTTGCTTAGATGACACAGCCATTGCAAGGGTCCAGTTTTTTTTCACAGTCTCAAAATTAAAATTTCACAGCATTTGTCAGAAATATAATATTTCAAATTTAACACATGATTATTTATTTACAGGATCTCATTCATAGCATCAGAGCTATCGAGAACTGGTTCCAACATCAGCGAAGAATGAAACTTCTTCCCTTTGTGCTGAAGTAACTAGCCCTCAACTCCATTGAAAAGATGTGGGTGGAGTTTGTCATTACCATCAACGAATGCAGATGATCTATGATCAAGTATACAGAATACATGGTGGGAGGTAAATGATCAGTAAAACCTGTCTACATATTAAGTATTACCAGTATCCTGCATCTCTGAGTGATCATACAAGACTAGAGGGGATGGGATGGGTAGGGTATTAAAAGTCTAAATAAAGGCTAAACCAGTAAAAGAAAATTTGGGCATAATCTTCCATGGTAGACATGCCATTAATCTTCTGACAGTCAGTCACAGGCTGCCTTATAGCAGCTCTCAGACTACATACCCCAATGCCCTTCAGTCTCCTAGCAAAAATTTTTCTACTTTCAGGATATTTAAACAGCTCTATTAGTGCATGGTAGCTGATGATTTGATTAGCACATATATTGTGTGTTGTTGCTTGGTATTCAGAAATCAGGTCATATTTCTGATTCCACAAGGTACTGGACTGAGGTCATCAGAAGGCTTACAAATCATATTTAGAATCGAATGATACAAATGAAACATGCACATTACAAAAGCAATGAACATTCTTGCTAATATATGTTATTTGCATAGATCTCAAGGTGAAAAACACAAGAAAGTGCAGAATTGCAAATGGTCTATTCTGCAGTTTGTTTTCTGTGTTAATGAACATAATTTTCAGTTTCTTCTCTTCTGAATCAAAGTGCAAAATGTTTGAAATCTTAGTGATTCACGACCTGGGGCAAGGTCGATCTGCAGTTACTTTTTATTTCACTGAAATAAGCTTGCATTGCAAACTATTGATGTAAGTGTTTTATTAGTTTGGGAAATTGCAACTGCTACGAAAAATTATATACCTTAATGCTTCACGTGCCCTACACTGTATGGGCTGAACTAATATCGCTAGATTTGCTATCCCTACACTGAAATTATGTAACTTCAGCATTATCAGCCTCCTTGCAAGCTCAAATGCTTTTAAAAAAAGGGGGATTCTGGATTAAATCTAACTGAATGCCTTAAATATATATAGCCTAAAGGCCGATGTTCGAAACTATCTGGAGATAATCTATATCTACATTTAAGTCTGTTCTCTGCAAACAATTGTTCCGGTTATTATGGTTTCTTCCCATTTCATTCACATATGGAGCATGGTAAGAATGACTGTTTAAATGCCTCTGTGCATGCAGTAATAATTCTAATCTTATATGCATTGTTAGCAATTTGTAGGGGGTTGCAATATATTTCTAGAGTCATCATTTAAAGCCACTTCTTGAAACTTTGAAACAGACTTTCTCGGGATAGTTTACATCTATTTTCAAGAGTCTTCCAGCTCAGTTCCTTTAGCATCTCTGTGACTCTCTCCCATGGATCAAACTAGCCTGTGACCATTTGTGCTGAACTTCTCTGTATATGTTCAATATCCCCCGTTAGTCCCATTTGGTATGGGTCCCATATATCTGAGCAATATTTTAGACCAGTTGCACAAGTGATTTGTAAGCAATCTACTTCCTGACTGCACTTCCCCAGTACTCCACCAATAAACCGAAGTCTAGCACATGCTTTAGCCACAACTGAGCCTATGTGATCATTCAATTTCATACTACTACAAAGTGTTACATTGTATTTGTATGAATTGGCTGATTCCAATAGTGACTCACTGATATTATGGTCATAGGATACTGCCCTTTCTTTCTTTTTTTTCTCTTTTTGTGAAGTGCACAGTTTTACATTTCTGAACATTTAAAGCGAGTTGCCAATCTTTGCACCATTTTGAAATCTTATCAGAATCTGACTGAACATTTATGGGGCTTCTTTTAGACAGTACTTCATTATAGATAACTGCATCATCAGCAAAAAGTCTAAGGTTACTATTAATATTGTCTGCAAGGTCATTAATATACAATATGAACAGTAAAGGTCATAACACATTTTCCTGGGGCACACATGCAAGTTACTTCTACATCTGACAATGGTGATAATGCTGCATAAAAACCAATTGCATGCATGTCTCCCCTCTGATAGCCCGTAATAAGATGGGCACAACAAGCATTTAAGGAATAAATTTCCAAATGGTCAAATTATGACATGAATTGTAACCATCGATAAACAGCAATTGAATACAAGTACATGAACAAAACTGTTCCCAGGTATTATTAAAAAGAGCACTTTTTACCTGGTAATATGGAGAAACTTTTTCTTCTTGATTTATTTTGTCATGTGCTTTAGATATGTTGTTAAGGTTATGTTCACTCCGTACTCTTTCTTCTTCAATCTCATGCACAAGATGATATAAGGCTTTCAGTCGTTCCTAAACGAAAATATATCAGTGTATTAAGCATAATCAATTACATCAATGTTTGTATAGTTCAGAATCAGAATCAAATGTTTATTTACAGTTTAATTCTCACAAAAATAAATTTAAAAAAGAAAAAAAGACTACAACCACTCACTGTTAGTAAGGCTAGTTATTAAAACCAAATAGTGCCATTGCCAGTTTTGAACCAGAAGGTTCATCATCAGCTGGCTGTTCATGTTTATAATTGGAGTTAGCTGGTCTTAATCATGAAGGATGTTTCATGGTGTGTGTGTGTGCGTGAAACCCCCGCCCACCCTACCCCGCCCCACACATATACACAATTTTCAATCTCTTTGTAAAATATTATCACCATGGCTAGTCATATGGCATCCACTGCTGAATGAAGTTCTTTCTCTAGACTTCTCCATGCATTACAGTCTTCAGCTGCACACATCCATCCTGTTCTTGTGTATTTTATGATTCCATCCACCCACTTCCTAGTCTCCTATTTCATGGAACTCAACAAACATCTGCCTTCTATTTTCCAGGTTACATGTCCTGTCTACCCACATTCCAGTTTCGTGACAGTCATAATTATGTCTTTAATTGCTGGTACATTCATTTGAACTCCTGTTTCTCCTAGCAATTGCCAGAATGCATCTCTAAATTGCTTGTTGAATTTTCCTCAGTTTTTAATGGTTCATTACCAAAAACACACTTCTGTTAATTTCTTTCCTTGTCCATCTTGTCATGTTCAATAGCAGAAAAAAAAGATTCATCAACCAGTTCTGTAAGTTCATCATTGATTTGTACTATTTTCTTTTCAATGTGTGGACTATATATTACTTTTGTATTATTGTAGAAGATCTTTATATCTACTTTCAAACTTGCTCCCTTCTTCATTCCTTAGATGCTGGAAGTTTATCTGTATTACAAGCAAACTGGTCATCTGCAGCATGAACGAGATTCAGATGTGTATTCAGTAACAAATGACCTCCTTCATCTTAAGATCTGGAAATGTGTCACAGTGCTGCTGAAACAAGTATAACGACCTGGAATTTACTTGTCCAACTGTTCTTCAGTTCTGAATTTCCCACTGTCCTGACGCAGTCTAGTGGAAGCTGTGCTCAGATACAGACATTCCTCAGCCTACGAACATCAATGTTTTTTTCTGGAAAAGTACAAATTTTGTTGAAACTGGTTCAAAAACTACCTCAAAATCCATGTATTCTTGATAAAGTGAAGCTGGCTCATAGCATTACAAATATATGTGAACTTTTCCTTTGCTTTACTAAAATCCAACATGTTTATCTCTGCAGGCTGTATATTCTACCAAGTATCTCTTACATTACACAGTGAAGGTTGATGTGTCTATAGCTTTTGTTCTTTGAAACAGAACAGTTACAGCATTGTTTCAGATACACAGTCCTCCACAGTCATTGTGTAAATAATTTTCCAAGTTCCATGTACATTACAAGTCCCCAGTTTCAATCACTTTTACTGAAACAATGCTTGCAGATGTCTTTACTCCCTTTATCAGTAATATGACTTTATAAATCTTAACTGGTTTTACTTCCAGAATGTCATTACTTTCAGTATCAACTGTTTCTGTTTTTGATTTTTCTCTCCTGAAGTATACAGGCATAAAGAAGTTTTCTAATTTTAATTTTATTTAATTCATTTTATTTTCATGTTCCTATGCTTGTTTGCCTGACACTTATCTTCTCCTTAATAGTTGCCTGTATGTATGATGTATGAACATCAAGAGCTCAGATGGAAACCCAGTTCTAAGCAAAGAAGGGAAAGCAGGAAGATGGAAGTAGTATATAGAGGGTCTATACAAGGGCGATGTACTTCAGGACAATATTATGGAAATGGAAGAGGATGTAGATGAAGATGAAATGGGAGATACGATACTGCGTGAAGAGCTTGACAGAGCACTGAAAGACCTGAGTCGAAACAAGGCCCCCTGAATGGACAACATTCCATTGGAACTACTGACGGCCTTGGGAGAGCCACTCCTGACAAAACTCTACCATCTGGTGAGCAAGATGCATGAAACAGGCGAAATACCCTTAGGTGTCAAGAAGAATATAATAATTCCAATCCCAAAGAAAGCAGGTGTTGACAGATGTGAAAATTACCGAACAGTCAGTTTAATAAGCCACAGCTGCAAAATACTAACACGAATTCTTTACAGACGAATGGAAAAACTAGTAGAAACCGACCTCGGGGAAGATCAGTTTGGATTCCGTAGAAATACTGGAACACGTGAGGCAATACTGACCATATGACTTATCTTAGAAGAAAGATTAAGGAAAGGCAAACCTACATTTCTAGCATTTGTAGACTTAGAGAAAGCTTTCGACAATGTTGATTGGAATACTCTCTTTCAAATTCTAAAGGTGGCAGGGGTAAAATACAGGGAGTGAAAGGCTATTTACAATTTGTACAGAAACCAGATGGCAGTTACAAGAGTCGAGGGGTATGAAAGGGAAGCAGTGGTTGGGAAGAGAGTGAGACAGGGTTGTAGCCTCTCCCCGATGTTATTCAGTCTGTATATTTAGCAGGCAGTAAAGGAAACAAAATAAAAATTTGGAGTAGGTATAAAAATCCAGGGAGAAGAAATAAAAAAAAATTGAGGTTCGCCGATGACATTGTAATTCTGTCAGAGACAGCAAAGGGCTTGGAAGAGCAGTTGAATGGAATGGACAGTGTCTTGAAAGGAGGATATAAGATGAACATCAACAAAAGCAAAACGAGGATAATGGAATGTAGTCGAATTAAGTCGGGTGATGCTGAGGGAATTAGATTAGGAAATGAGACACTTAAAGTAGTAAAGGAGTTTTGCTATTTGGGGAGCAAAATAACTGATGATGGTCGAAGTAGAGAGGATATAAAATGTAGACTGGCAATGGCAAGGAAACATCGAGTATAGATTTAAGTGTCAGGAAGTCATTTATGAAAGTATTTGTATGGAGTGTAGCCACGTATGGAAGTGAAACATGGACGGTAAATACACTCCTGGAAATGGAAAAAAGAACACATTGACACCGGTGTCAGACCCACCATACTTGCTCCGGACACTGCGAGAGGGCTGTACAAGCAATGATCACAAGCACGGCACAGCAGACACACCAGGAACCGCGGTGTTGGCTGTCGAATGGCGCTAGCTGCGCAGCATTTGTGCACCGCCGCCGTCAGTGTCAGCCAGTTTGCCGTAGCATACGGAGCTCCATCGCAGTCTTTAACACTGGTAGCATGCCGCGACAGCGTGGACGAGAACCGTATGTGCAGTTGACGAACTTTGAGCAAGGGCGTATAGTGGGCATGCGGGAGGCCGGGTGGACGTACCGCCGAATTGCTCAACACGTGGGGCATGAGGTCTCCACAGTACATCGATGTTGTCGCCAGTGGTCGGCGGAAGGTGCACATGCCCGTCGACCTGGGACCGGACCGCAGCGACGCTCGCCAAGACCGTAGTATCCTACGCAGTGCCGTAGGGGACCGCACCGCCACTTCCCAGCAATTTAGGGACACTGTTGCTCCTGGGGTATCGGCGAGTACCATTCGCAACCGTCTCCATGAAGCTGGACTACGGTCCCGCACCCCGTTAGGCAGTCTTCCGCTCACGCCCCAACATCGTGCAGCCCACCTCCAGTGGTGTCGCGACAGGCGTGAATGGAGGGACGAATGGAGACGTGTCGTCTTCAGCGATAAGAGTCGCTTCTGCCTTGGTGCCAATGATGGTCGTATGCGTGTTTGGCGCCGTGCAGGTGAGCGCCACAATCAGGACTGCATACGACCGAGGCACACAGGGCCAACACCCGGCATCATGATGTGGGGAGCGATCTCCTACACTGGCCGTACACCTCTGGTGATCGTCGAGGGGACACTGAATAGTGCACGGTACATCCAAACCGTCATCGAACCCATCGTTCTACCATTCCTAGACCGGCAAGGGAACTTGCTGCTCCAACAGGACAATGCACGTCCGCATGTATCCCGTGCCACGCAACGTGCTCTAGAAGGTGTAAGTCAACTACCCTGGCCAGCAAGATCTCCGGATCTGTCCCCCATTGAGCATGTTTGGGACTGGATGAAGCGTCGTCTCACGTGGTCTGCACGTCCAGCACGAACGCTGGTACAACTGAGGCGCCAGGTGGAAATGGCATGGCAAGCCGTTCCACAGGACTACATCCAGCATCTCTACGATCGTCTCCATGGGAGAATAGCAGCCTGCATTGCTGCGAAAGGTGGATATACACTGTACTAGTGCCGACATTGTGCATGCTCTGTTGCCTGTGTCTATGTGCCTGTGGTTCTGTCAGTGTGATCATGTGATGTATCTGACCCCAGGAATGTGTCAATAAACTTTCCCCTTCCTGGGACAATGAATTCACGGTGTTCTTATTTCATTTTCCAGGAGTGTAGTTTGGACAAGAAGAGAATAGAAGCTTTTGAAATGTGGTGTTACAGAAGAATGCTGAAGATTAGATGGGTAGATCACATAACTAATGAGGAAGTATTGAATAGGATAGGGGAGAAGAGAAGTTTGTGGCACAACTTAACCAGAAGAAGGGATCGGTTCGTAGGACATGTTCTGAGGCATCAAGGGATCACCAATTTAGTATTGGAGGGCAGCGTGGAGGGTAAAAATGTTTGAGGGAGACCAAGAGATGAATACACTAAGCAGATTCAGAAGGATGTAGGTTGCAGTAGGTACTGGGAGATGAAGAATCTTGCACAGGATAGAGTAGCATGGAGAGCTGCATCAAACCAGTCTCAGGACTGAAGACCACAACAACAACAACAACAACAACAACAAATGCAGCATCTTGTGTTAAATGTTGAAACTTGTCAGGATAAAAAAAATCTGTTAGATCTTAATACACAAGGGTAATAAATTAGTCACAAACTGAAAAATTCAGGAAATTACTTACAGACATGAACTGGATAGACATTTACAACACTTCTGACTCAAATGGAAAATACAAAACATTCCTTAATAAAATTATTTCTAAAATGGCTCTGAGCACTATGGGACTTAACAACTATGGTCATCAGTCCCCTAGAACTTAGAACAACTTAAACCTAACGAACCTAAGGATATCATACAGCACCCAGTCATCACGAGGCAGAGAAAATCCCTGACCCTGCTGGGAATCGAGCCCGGGCGAGGGAAGCGAGAACGCTACCGCACGACCACTAGCTGCGGACAGTTATTTCTACTTTTGAAAATTGTTTTCCCCTAAAGGTAACTCAAATCACACAAAAGCCAAAAAATAAACCATGGATTACACAAGGAATAAAGATATTATGTGGAACAAAAAGGAGACTCTATCTGCTATCTAGGAACAGCTCTGATGTTAGCATTGTAATGCATTACAAAAAGTACTGCAAAATACTGAAGCAAGTAATCCAGAAATCGAAGCAACTTTATTATGAGAAAAAGGTAATTACATTAGGCAACAAAATAAAAACTGTATGGGATATAGTGAAAACAGAGACAGTTGGGCCAAAAAGGAAGAGGAACAGATAGCTCTAAAAATAAATGAGACTTTGGTAAAAATGCTTGTATTGTTGCAAACCTCATAAACAAGTACTTCATTTCTATTACTGACAGGTTGGGGTTATCAGGTTCGATGAAAAGTGCAGTGAAGTATCTGAGACCAGTCTTTAAAAATAATTTCAGTAACATGGAAGTGACACTCACATCTCCCAAAGAAGTAGCATCCTTAAAATCTAAGTATTCTAGTGGGTATGATAATATATCAATGAAGCTAATCAAAGAATGCTCATGTGAGTTGAATTCTTAAGTTATTTGTGTAATCAATCTCTTATCAGCAGAACATTTCCAGACTGGCTACAATACGCCAAAGTTAAGCCTCTTAACAAGAAGGGGATAAGGAGATACCATCAAATTACTGACGAATTTTTTCTTATGGCAGCTTTCTCAAAAATATTTGAAAAGGTTGTGTTAAGTGTCTCCTTAAGCATCTGACAGCAAATAATATATTGTCCAAGTCACGGTTTGGCTTTCTTAAGGGTTCTGATATAGAGAATGCTATTTACACTTACAGTGAGAAGGTACTTAATTCATTAGATAATAAATTAGAGGCTACCAGCAGACTGTTGCTAAACACACTGCCAGACATAATGTCCTTCATTTCAGTGACTGCTTCACAGCCTGTGCCATATGGATCCTTCCCACCAACACCAGCTTTTCTGAACGAAGCAATTTCTTACATATTCTTCCACTTATGCTTCTTTGACTTTTGTTTCTGTCAGTCACACCACTTTCCTGCCCCATCTGTTCATTAACTGTATTTCTGTCACATTCTTCTTATGTTCTAACTCACTTCATCACTTGTGTACGTTGCTGCTAATGCGCTAAGTGTAACTTGTTCTGCTTCTCGTGAATAATACAAGCTCTGCTTCATGTACTTGACTACTGTCGCTTTCCAGTATTGTTGCTGTAGTGATTTCTAAGCATTGTATGCCATACTAAGTGTAAGTCTTGTTTTAAATATATGTGCTGTTATGTAACACAATGTGAAATATGTAGAATTCCTGGCCAGATATGAAAGAGGGCTCGAATCTAGGCAAAATAAATAGAGCAATTAATAATAAATTACACATATTTCATGTCTAAAAAATTTTAAAATGTAATTGTATAACTAGAATATAAATTTGTGGGTAAGATTCAATTTCATACAATTTTTAAAAGCCTTATCTCCCTTTATTTTTTAAAAAATCTGATGAGCAATATATTAAACAAGCTTCCAGCTTCACCAGTAACCCATGCTGCTAGTTTGAGAACTCTGTGTGTTATACAATAATTCATAATTTTTCGTTCCTCTTGTCTTATAATCACTTATGTCCTTGGTGAGGAGCTTATATCACTGACAACCAAAGATACAATATGAAGATGTCATCTGTTCTTTCAGACATGTCCGGAAGAACAGATGTCATGCCTACACATAATGCAGCACAGTCATTGCAGTTTTACTTGTAGATAACATGACTAGTTTCACGGGTAGTCCTGCCTTTGATAGGACCAATGATGTTAGAGGCCGGACTGAAGTAGGTGGTAGTAGGATGATGTATGGGACAGGTCGCATTTAGGACTATTACAGGGGTATGAGCCAGGAGGTAATGTGTTGGTAGCAGGGGTTGTGTATGGATAGACAAGTATACTGTGTAAGTTTGATGGACGGGAAATACCACTGTGGGAGGAGTGGGAAGGATAGTGGGCAGGACATTTCTCATTTCACGGCATGGCGAGAGGTAATAAAAACCCAGGCAGAGAATGTAATTCAGTTCTCCAGTCCTGGGTGTTACTGAATTATGAAGGGAATGCTCCTCTGTGGCTGGGTGGTGGGGCTTTGGGAGGTGGTGGGAGGCTGGAAAGATAAGGCATGGAAGATTTGTTTTTGTACAAGGTTGGGAGGGTAATTACTATCAGTTAAGACTCCAGTGAGAGCCTCGGTATATTTCAAGAGGGGCTGCTCATCACTGCAGATGTGACGGAAATGAGTGGCTAGGCTGTACGGAAACGAATTCTTGGTATGGAACAGGTGGCAGCTGTCGAAGTGGAGGTATTGATGGCGGTTTGATATGGACAGAGGTATTGATGTAGCCATCTTGGAGGTGGAGGTCAACATCTAGGACGGTGGCTTGTTGGATTGAGTAGGACCAGGTGAAGCAAATGAGGGAGAAGTTGTTTAGGTTTTGGAGGAATGTGCATAGCGTGTCCTCACCTTCAATCTAGATAACAATGATGAATCTGAACTAGGCGAGGGGTTTAGAATTCTGGGTTTTTAGGAGGAATTCCTCTAGATGGCTCATGAATAGGTTGGCATAGGATGGTGCCAAATGGGTGCCTTGCAATACATCCTACATCCCAGTAACCCTCCTGGCCTCAACCTTCATTAGTCATTGTCCTCACCCATCCGGCCCCTTCCCTGTTCCTATTCCAGCACTACACAGCTGTCATTCCCACACCGTCGTTTTATTTCTCTCCTTTTCCACTAATCCTCCCCCCCCCCCCTTTCCCATCTCTTCCCTGCCCACAGACTAACCTGCAGCACTTCGCTGTCGACCATCCCCACCATAGTATTCCTCCCCCTCCCCGCTCCAGCCTCCTCCTCACCCCTACCCAGTCGCCACTCCCATCATGCACTGGTGCCGCTGTTCGCAGTGTGGTTTCAGTTGCCCAAGACTGCAGTCAAATGTGTGAGTTGCACTTGTGTGTGTGTGTGTGTGTGTGTGTGTGTGTGAGAGAGAGAGAGAGAGAGAGAGAGAGAGAGAGAGAGAGAGAGAGAGATCAGAAGGGGATGGGCGAATAATTCTATTACTGGCCTCAGCAGCCAGACAGTGGTCGTGTGTGTGAGTTACATTTGCATCAGTGTGCATGTGTGTATGTTGTCTAATTTGGAAGAAGGCCTTTTGACTTTAAGCTTATTTGTTTAGCAGTCTTTTTGTTGCGCCTGTCTGAGACATAGCAACTCTGCTGTGTCGTGAGTAGCAATCTATCTTTGACATTATTGCATCCTGGATCTTCCATTGTTTGATTTTACTATTACACTTCAGTAACTTACTGGTGTGTAACCTTTTTTCTATTGAAAATATAGTTTGCCCTCAGTAAAATTATGCATATCAATTCACATAGAATTTTATGCCAGTCAGAAATGTACTCAGGATAGGGTTGGAAGAAAGATTATGCTTTATACAACATTACTATACAGAAAGATGTCATTTGACACAGACAAGAAGTTTTAATTGGACGACAAATGAGTGGTTTAGAGAAACAATGGAAAATTTAAATAGTTAGATGGGATTTTAAACCCCAATCCTCCAAATCTGAGTCCAGTGCCTTAATCATTGTACCACTTTATTCAGTGATAAAAGTCTTCAACGTGACTTTTTATACATAAAACTTAATGACATGCTAAATACTATCAGCCTTCAGTAAGTGCCCATTTGGGCAAGTAATACAGAAGCATGCACTACATGAATAAAATAGTAACTACTGGAGAGACAGAACTGTATTTAAGCATTTTGACGGCATTGGAGTTATGTCAGAGATAACATGAAGAGGTCTATCATTTCTTTACAACATATCTTCATTATCTATAACAAAAAATTACATGAGAATGACAATAGGAGCCACATAAGAATTCAAAAGTACCGTATCATACATTCTGTTCCTTTTGTATTATATTAGTTTTAAGATGTCCTTTTGGTAAACATTCATACTAGTCATTGTCTGAGCATAATTAATGATACAAAAAATTACACCATTGTAGCCCTATTTACTGTCTGGTTCATACTGTCTTACTTGGACAATGTGTAGCTCTTCATTTAGTTAAAAAGGACCAGCTAGTGTCCCAGGCTTCCTCCATTACGAGCTGCTGATGGCAATTTGTTTCCATCGGTCATAACTGATGGGATGATAATAAATGGTAATCATTGAGAGTCACTGATTCTAATGATTCCTTTTGGGTGAAGGTGCGATTTGATCTGTTTTCATTATGGAGACCAGAAAGAAAATCTGATGTCATGCAAAGTAATGATGAGCTGACATATTGACCAGTAGCAAATTCCGAGGCCTAGGTTAGGTTGGAGGGTGACAATTTGGTTGTTAATTAATGAAGACAACAAATTATCCACACGAAAATATGATTGCCGTCATAGTCTAATGTGCAGCACAATATATGTTGGTCAATGCAATAACCTTCTAGCTCTTATTTTTGACCCTGTAGTTATATTGTAACTTAATGGGACAAAATATCAGCTACTTTCATTCATAAACCATTGGAAATTACAGATGAGGATGCCGATTGACTTCTGACAACTGACTCACAAGTCGTGTTGACTCTCCATCATTCACCATGCCTGCAGTTACCAACAACAGCACTCAACAGAAATGCCACAGTACACTGTCAGTGCACTTTTATCAAATAATCTTTCCTTATCTCACCTTATACTGATCCAACATCAGATTATCTTCATACACTTGCACTAGCAAAAGTCAGAAGACTGCAGACAACTAGTATTGTGTGTGCAGGCACAGCTTCCCGTAATGATCAAACAGTATTAGTTGTCAGCAGGTACAGCCTACCATAATGATAAAACATTATGTTTAGAAGCAATTGTTGAACATCATGTCTGTTTTAGAAAGACTATCAAATAGCTTCTTTGTATGTCACAGTGTTGTTAATGGCTCCTCCATGAAAATTAATGCACATAGGCAGGGCCTACTCCTACCCCCATCGCCATCCCTGTAGTAGTCTATTGTACTGTGTTTAACAATCCGTCAACACTAGATACACAGAACAAACCTGGTTTGGACAAGAAGGGTAACTGGGTCAAGTCATTTTCGAAGTAACCATAGCAGTCTTCACTTTCGGTAACTTAGAGAAACCACTGAAAATTTAAATCTGGATGGTTGGATGGCGACACGAACTGCCACCCTTCCAAATGAGAGCCTAATATTTTGACTGGTGGACAAGCTTCTTCCATACAGGAGTACAAGCAGATTATACAATAAAATAACTATTATTTGAACATAATGACAATGATGTAACTATTATCTATATTTTAAACAAAGGGGGCAAATTTAAGACTAAAATGATTAGTTAATCATAAGTATTTACAGAAAATAGAAAAATAATTTTAATAATTTACCTGCACCTGGAAAGCAGCAGCATCAGCAGAAAATGCCATGACTTCGAATATTATAAGAAATTTAACACATCAGTTGACTTTTTCTTAAATTTTGGTTTGACATATAATGACCAGTAGATATCACATAACCCCAAGCAATGAACACTATGATGGACAATACCTGATGGAGGAGAACAAAATAAATTCCATTGCACAAAATACAGCAACATTATCACTTGCCAAATCAGGAATGGGTGAACAAATCTACAGTACACTGGAAAAAAGGAACATAACAAAAACACTTGTGAAATGTATGGTAGATAGTCCTTCCTATTGTGTCACTATTAGGGTTCCTTACAGTTTTATTCATTGTACGGAGTGTGGAAGAAAAACTTCATATATGTGTTTGTGTGTGCTGTAATCATTATAAAAAAATCTTGTCTTTGTGCTCCCTGCAGAAGTTTTATTATATACCAAGGTTCCTCCATTAATGCTGGATTTTGAAACTTTGTGATTTGCTTTCTGAGAGATACTGATGGTTACAGAGTGTATGTTTGTACAGTGTCTGTATCTTCACAATACAATGTCATCAAAACATGCATGTTTCTCTGAAAGAGCAGACACTGTCACTGACAATTACAGCTGTGGTAAACATTATGAAACAGATTTGCATACTGTGAGCATACACTGACAACAGCTGTTTATGATGCATGAAAATATGTGCTGGACTGGAACTCGAACCTGGATTTCCCAATTATCAGGAATGGTCACCTTAACCACTTCTGCTATCTGAGAAACCTTTAAGCCTGATTCAATCTACCACATGTCACATCTACAGAGATTCTTCCACAGAATCAGAGAGCTCATATTACTGAACACAAAGGAACTAGCATACCAGATACTTGCATTTTATGGCATTTTGCATCATTCTGTATCCTTCATTGTGTTCAGGTTTCAGACTTGACCTGAAACATCAGTGAAGAGCATCCAACAGGTATGTGTATCAGTTGACTGACTTCAACTGTGACACACTGATATTGAGTGATAGAAAATTTCTTTTTTGTTTTGTGAAGCAAATAGTTTTACAATTCTGAACATTTAAAGCAAGTTGCCAATCTTTGCACTACTATCTTATCTAGATTTTTCTGAATGCTGGTGCAACTTTTTCTGTTAGTACTGATTACAGATAATTGCATCCCCGGCAAAAAGATCAAGATTACTATTAATACCGCCTGCCACATCATTAATACACAACACAAAAAGCGGGGACATTTCCCTGGGGCATGCCAGAAGTTATGTCTACTTCTGGTCAATGGTTCTCCATCTAAGATAATGTACTGCATCTTCCACCTAAGAAATCTTCAGTCTGGTCACACATTTTGTTTGATACTTCATACAAATTTACTTTTCACAATGAATTTTCACTCTGCATCAGAGTGTGCCATGACACAAAACACAATGTCAGATTAAAACTGTGTGGTGGACTTGAATGTGTGACCTTTGCCTTTCAGGGGCATGTGCTTCACCAAACTAGGTCCCATGCCCACCTCATGGTAGCTCAGTCGGTGCAGCACTAACCCATTAAAGGCTAAGGTCCAAGGTACAAATCCCAGTCCAGTACACAGATTTGATTTTACTTTTGATGTTAATCATTGGGGGGGGGGGGGGGGGGGGGGGGAGGAGGGAGAGAAACAAACTCTATAGCTACAGAATCTAACAGACCTTCAACACAGAAAATTAAGAAAGCACCTTGCAACAAAGCATATTTTCAATACAATTTCGAAAGTCGATATTAATTTTGCATTTACTTCAGCACTAATGCATATTTCATCCTTCAACGACCTTCTTTAATCTATACAGACAACACAACAAGGAGAATATCATGCCAGTCCTGGCAGTCAGTGATTTTAACTCCTCATAATGATGGCTGAGACAGTTACTGAAAGCTCGAGTGTTTTATTTGAAGTGATGCGGCCTACAAACAGATAAGATTTTACATGCTACTGCATAAGACTCCAAGGAAACACAACAGAAGTCACGTTACATAAATGAGTTCTTAGGCTTACAATTTAAAATTGGAGTATAAATATACAACCAACTAATATTCATAACCAATTACGCTCCTATGTCGACATGGATCTTTAACTTGGAATCTTAATATTTCATCGACAATGTTCTTGCTAACAGGGTTATCCATGCAGACCTCTGTGAAGACCTGATAACTGGAGAAAGGCATTGCACAAATTAGTGCTGTGAATGCAAATGTTGAGTCATACCTATGTAGTTCAGGGCAGTATGAGCAGAGTGCACGACAAGCAAGGTTCTGGGTTCTAGTCACAGTTTCATATACCAGAGTGCATCAAATATGACATGTGCCTTCGTAGACTTGTTCTGGTATTTATTTATCTGTGAATCACTTTCCCAAGGATATAGGACATGACACTGTACACGGTTTAAGAAAGATACCAATAATTTTGAAGTCAAAAAGTTGAAAGTTACAACTACACAAATGTAGTTGGAGCATAATAGTAGCTTTTATCTAGGATTTGTAGTTCTTATAAGAAAAAGTCCATTAAATTCGGCAAAGTGCGCTTAAATATGGCACTAACTTAAGACATTCACAATTCAAATTATCATCTCTCAAGCTAACCTAAACCTTGTACTGCCATACAGATCAGTCTGTCACCATAACCAAGATTATGGGGGTGGGGTGTAAATACTGCTCTGACCTAAAAGTTATAGTAACAGACTAATCTGTGACATGGGGGGAGCTTATCACGCAGCACCTACACACAAAATCTAGAACACAATTTAAATGTAACGTACTTCGTTATTTTTTTAAAAAAAACGCCGGCAGCGAAAATATATGTAGCAAATAAGCTGTGTATTTGTAGTGTTCAAAGATCCCTTGTTTAGGTGGGCACCAAATAACATTATGTTAACTTTCACCTAAGTATTTCATTTAAAGTCATGGCTGAGGAGCGCCGGAACAAAACCAGATATATCCACTTTTGCTGTATTGGTGTATTTGAGCTGTAGTGGGAAGGGAGGGGGGGGGGGGAGGGGGATTGGGAGTAAAAATACATGCTGCCACAAAATGTGTTTTAGGATGTGTTACTTCTTTTTATAGCTTGTGGAGCCATTTAGAGATCACTATTTGTTACTTTCTGTATTAACAGCAAATGCAGATTTATCGGTTTTTGTTCCGGCGCTCCTCAACTTATAAATACATAAAAACATTTATTCTCATGCAACAAAATACTAACAAAATTCACAACACGTCGCAACTGCTTCTCATTTTTCATAACTCCCGTTCACATAACAATGCGAATCACAAAAGCTGTTACGAAAAATTGTCACGGTAGTGTATGTAAATAAACAAACACAAGTCCGTCTATCTGCAGTAGATACTGTGGAAAAGAAAAATCTTTGATTTTATACGCATCGAACCTCCTTGGTTGGTATCATTGAAGATGAATATCACAGCCAAACATTTTAGACTGTGATCACTATACACTATGCGTGATATAGCTGATCCGGAAGACGCTAGGACCAACACGTGCTCTTATTGTAGCTTCATTTCCTCGACCTAAAATTAAAAATACAAACCATTCAAAAGTTAAAACTCGACAGTGCAATGCGAACAGGAAGTATTCTAAGGTGGGGAAGAGGCATTTATAGGAACAACATCTATTGAGAGCTCGTACAGCGGTGTTCCCACAGGCAATTAAAACTTGCACTTGTGTCCTCCACTGACGACTTCGGATGTCAGTTAATGTTTTTAGACGCAAGGTAGTAATTTGACAGGTACTACATGTAGCTGTGAAGATTTTTGTTTAAAAGTTTGAAGGAAGTCTAAAGAAGAAAATACAGATCCACCAAATACTGCAAATAAAAATAGATTCAACACAGAATTCATTTCTGGGCGTTGAATACTCAAATAAAAGACAGTGTCAGAGACCGAAATGATCTTCAAAAGTCACTTTCGAATGAATGAAACTTACTTTTAAATTCTTCTAGTCTGTTTTTCTTCCTCTGTTCAAAGATACACATTTGTCAGATGTTATGTCAGCTAACGTTAAGTTACGAATATCACTGAGATACCTGAAAATTGATAGCATTAATATATGCTTGCTGCAATCCTAAATGCACATACAAATCCGATTACCACTGGACGAGCCATCATCTGTGCAAAGAAAACCAGTTGGGTTCTGCATTTGATTAGCAATTTAAATGGGACAAGAATTAGGTAGACTACCATAATAATAGATGCAAAAGCATGTCGTTAATGACTGATCATTTATACCATGTTGATGGTCTAATACTGAAACCGGTAGATGTAATCAAATACCAATATCTGCATGTCAGGCATTCAAAAAATGAGTTACAGCTGTTGGAAATAGCCTTTACAGAAAGTTCAACTTTTCAGTGGTCATTAATATAGGTTGTGTCCGCCCTTAACGGTTATGAAGGATTGATTCTGTGAGGACACTTTGAGTAAGGTGTCTGAAGGTTTGTGTAAGAATAATAGCGCATTCTTCCTAAAGAGCCGAAACCAGAGAAGGTAGTGATGTTGCACACTGGCGCCTGAAGCGAAATCGACGTATTAAATTCATCCCAAAAGAGTTCCATTGGATTCAGTTCAGATAAGCCTGTGCATTTCTGGAAAGTTATTGCCCACCAACTATTCCTCAAAGTTTGTACTTTATGACAGGAAAAATTGTCATGCTAATACAAACATTTCTGAACTGTTCCTCTACTGCACACAGTACACAACGCTGTACTCTTCCGCATTTAATATTTTCTTAAGCACATTATGAATTTCATAAAAATACAATGAGGAACATTTCCAAGCCGTAACACCGCCTCCTCCGTAGTTCACCAATGGCACTACATATTTTGGCAGATAACGTTCTTCAGCCATTCGCATTGCCACAGGTTATTGTGTGATTCATCACTCCAAATAATCATTTCAAGTAATTCAGTGCCCAGTGGCGTTACTCTTTACACAAGTGCAGTTTAGCATTTACTACACTATACAGGGTACAGTGTGATTCATCACTCCAAATCAGTCGTTTCCACTCATCCACTGCCCAGTGGCGTCACTCTTTACACAACAAGCATCACTTAGCATTAACTACGGAAATGTGTTTCTTGCGAGAAGCCGCTCGACCATTGCACGTATTCTTTTTATCTCCCTACATACAGTCGTGCCAGCTGGACTATCAGTGACACTTTAGAACTGAACTGATTTCATGAGACTTTTTACAACCACTCTCTTATGGTGCTCGATATTTCTTTACATGAGATCTGCTTGGTCTTTGATTAGCTGTGGTTGTTCATTTGCATGCCCACTTCATAATCACACTACCAACAGTCGACATGGGTGGCTTTGTTGTTGTTGTGATCTTCATTATGAAGACTGGTTGGGCACAGCTCTCCACAATATCCTATGCAGGACTCTTCATCTCAGACTAGCCACTGCAACCTATGTCCATTTGTCCCTATTTACTGTATTCATCTCATGGTCTCCTTCTGTAGATTTAACCCCCCTCCCCACACATACATTTTAAACTGAATTCCTCAATGTCTAAGAATGTGTCCTACCAACCGATCCCTTCTTTTAGTTAATGTATACCACAAATTTCCCTAATTCCGCTTAATGGCTCCTCAGTAGTTGCAAGACTTACCCACCTAATCTTCAGCATTCTTCTGTAGCACCACATTTCAAAAGCTTCTGTTCTCTTCTTGTCTGAAATGCTTCCTAACCACTTTTTCCTTGTACACAATGCTACACTCCACACAAATACTTTCAGAGAAGACTTCCTAATAAGTAAATTTCTCTTCTTCAGAAATGCTTATTTCGCCATTTTCATTCTCATTTTATAACTCTCTACTTCGCCTATTATCAGTTCCTTACTATTCAAATATGAAAATTCATCTACTACCTTTAGCATTTCATTTTATAATTCCCTCAGCATCACTTGATTTAATTCGACTTCATTCCGTTATCCTGTTTTGCTTTTGTTGATGTTTATCTTATATCCGCCTTTTATCGTGTTGTCCATTCTGTTCAGTTGCTCTTCTAAGTCCTTCACTGTTTCTGATGGAATTACAATGTCATCAGCAAACCTCAAAGTTTTTATTTCTTCTCCTTGATCTTTAATTTCTTGGCCAAACTTTTCTTCCGTTTCCTTTACCTGTTGTTCACTTTACAGACTGAGTAACAATAGTGATAGGCTATAAACATATCTCACTCCATTTTCAACCACAGCTTCTCTGTCACGCCATTCAACTCTTATAACTGCCATCCGGTTTCTGTAAAATTTGTATTTTACCTTTTGCTTCCTGTATTTTATCCCCACTACCTTTAGAGTCCAAAGAGTATATTCCAGTCACACATTGTCATGAGCTTTCTCTAAGTTCACAAATGCTGTAATCATAGGCTTGCCTTTCTTCTAAGATAATTCATAAGATCAGTGAAGCAGAAACGTGTAAATATCGCCTTTACATGTCAGTCATTCAATGAGCCGGATCTACTATTGCACCCACACACTATGTTCAGCGTTGGTGGATATGGTGACATGAATGTTGGCTGTAAATACATTTCTTCGAAACAAATGAGTAAACAACCAACTGACAAATGAAATCTCTTTGTAATGATTATTAAATGACGAATGGTAATGCCAGATTCAACACATATTGAGCTCGCTGTAACTGGAGCTCGGCCAGCCTTGCATTTCTGTGGCATGGCTGCCATGCAGATCACCACTTGGAGAGCAGAGCATTTCTTCACAACCCAAAGTATTATTCTCTGAAAGTCAGCTTCTACTAGCTTTTCCATTCTTCTGTAAATAATTTGTGTCAGTATTTGAAAACATAGCTTATGAGACTGATAGTACACTGATATTCAAACCTGTCACACATGATTTTTTGTTTTGGAGTTGGAATTATTATATTGTTCTTTAATTCTGATGTATTTCCACAGTATCAAGTACATTTCACACCAGGTGGAATAATTTTGACGTGGCTGGCTCTCCCAAGAATATCAGTAATTCTCAGGGAAAGTTGACCAAGACACGGGACTTGTTTCAGATGAGGACTCTCATTACTCGGCCAAACTGTTCTTGCAGTATCGTTTCTCCCATGTCTTCTTCATCTACATCCTGCTTCCTTTCTATATTATTGTCTGCAAGTTCGTCTCCGTTGTACAGAACCTATACACCCCTTCAACCTTCCAGCTTTCCCTTCTTTGCTTGGTACTGTTTTTCCGTCTAAGCTCTTGATATTCAAACTACACTTTTCTAGAAAGGCCACTTTAATTTTCCTGTAGATGGTATCTATCTTTCCCCTAGTGAAATATGCTTCTACATCCTGACATCTGTCCTCTAGTCATTCCAGCTTGGCCATTTTGCACTTACTGTCAATCTCATTTTTTGGACATTTGTATTCCCATTTGGCCAATTCATTTGCTGGATTTTTATATTTTCTTCTTTCATCAGTTAAATTCCTATGATATCCAAGGACTTCTACTAGGCCTTGCCTTTTTACCTATGTGATCCTCTGCTGCCTTCACTATTTCACACTCAAAGCTGCCCCTTTGTCTTCTACTTTAATCCTTTCTTCAGTTTCAATAAAATGTTGCCTAATGCTTCCTTCGAAACTTTTAACAAACCCTGGTACTTTCAACTTATCTAGTTCCCTTCACTTTAAATTCCTGTCTTTTTGCAGTTCCTTCAGTTTTAATCTACGGTTCATAACTAGTAAGTAATCAGTGGTCAAAGCCCCCATCTTCCCCTGAAAATTACTTAGAATTTAAAATATGATTCCGAAATTTCTGTCTTACTATTATGTAATCAGTCTGAAGCCCTCCTGTGTCTCCAGGTCTTTCCCACATATACAACCTTCTTTCATATTTCTTAAAGCAATTGTCAACATCGATTAAATTACGCCCTATGCTTAATTCTACTAGATGGCTTCCTCTTTTAATGATTTTCCACCAGTCTATATTCTCCTGTTATTTTTCTTTCTTGTTTCTTGCTATAGTCTAATTCCAGACACCCATCACAGTTACATTTCCTCTCCCTTACTTTTCTGAATAATTTATTTTTGTGTTGTCATTGTATATACTTTCAATCTGTTCATCATCTTCTATGCTACTTGGCCTATACACCTATCCTACTGTGATGGTATTGGCTTCGTGTCTACCTTGGCTATGGTAAAGTGCTCATTATGTTTTTTATAGTGTCTTAGCCGCATTCCTACTTTCTTATTCACTATTAGATATACTCATGTGTTATTCCTAATTGATGCTGAATTTATAACTCTGCACTTAATTGAACAGGAGTCCTGTTCATCCTACCACAGAATTTCACTAAGTCCCACTACATTTTACCTCAGCCTATCCTCTGCCCTTTAAATTTTCTAACCTACCTACCAGATTAAGTGATCTAACAGTTCACACTCCAGTCCATGGAATGTCAGTTTTATTTTTCCTGATGACATCCTCATGAGCAGCTCTCCTATAGCTCTGAGTGGACAACAATTTTACCTCCAGGATATTTTTACCCAAAAGAATGTCATCATCATTTAGCGCTATGGTAGAGCAGCACGTCCTCTTGAAAATTAATAGCTGTTGTTTTCCCTCATTTTCAGCTGCAGGCATCTTTAGAAGAATTTAAATACTCCCAGTGGATTCGTTCTGCTGGTGACATCCAATAGTTTGTCCATGTTCGAAGTCATTGTGGTCTCCTCAGCAAATCATTCTGTGCTTACTGCTTCTACTGCTAACACACTATTTCATATCTCCTTTTATACTGGCTTACCTGTCTCTCGTGACATCTAGTGGCCAGTTCCATGTTATATAATGACTTTTGGATGCTCAATGGTGTGTGTGTGTGTGTGTGTGTGTGTGTGTGTGTGTGTGTGTATTATGAAGTAGTTTCAAAAATTCGGTTTCTTGAAGAAGTCTCTGCAGGATTAACACCAGATATGTCTCTTATTAATACGCTTATAGCCGTAATTCTGTGCTCTGCAAATATAGCTACACTAAGACACTTATAACATTACTTCTGTTACAATGAAACTGCTTGCTGTTTCGTAGATCTCTTCCAACTCTCTTGCCCTAAAGCAAAATGTGGTATGAATTAGGAAACTGATTTAATTGTCTTACACAATATTTCTGTTTGAAAATATCTATTTTTTATTACTGCTAGCTTCTTCCACCATAACCAAACTTCACTAAATACTACATGTCATTGCCATATATTTTATCAAGATATGTGGCCACTAGTTTCATTAAACTTCTCACCATTTCATAAGACATTTATATCAATGGCAGTTGAATTATCTTAGAGACAGATTCTCACGACTGACTCATAGAGTCATGCACTTGAGCTTCACGCCAGTGGCTCTGCTGACAGACTTCACCTGCTTGCTGCACTCAGCAAATGGCAAAACTCACCCACTGTTGAGATCAGAACTGCAGTTTTATTTATTTCTTGAATTTGCTGATGCTATTGCTCATTAAGCTCGTATAAGTGTTTGGACAGGCTTTGAGAACCATACACTTACATCCATGGAACTCTCAAAAATTTCGTCCCTGGATGCTTCATGTGGATGAACGATGTGTTGTAATAAAACAAGAATTATTTGCGATTTTGGAAATTTGTGGTAATTTCCTATGGGACTAAACTGCTGAGGTCATCAGTCCCTATGCTTGCATACTACTTAATCTAACTTACGCTAGGGACAATAAGTACAACACACACACCCATGTCTGAGGTAGGACTCGAAGCTCCAGCGGGGGGAGCCATGCGAACAGTGGCAAGGCGCCTTAGGCTGCACGGCTACCCTGTGTGTCTCATTTGTGATGTTACAAAGAAGTTAGACGTAGAAACACATGAAAATAATATTAACATAGTCACCTAAACATCTACATATTTATTGTATATGTACTAATTAATATCATTAGTAGCACTGATATCACAGAATGCAACAAAAACATTACTTCATAATACGCATTGTGTTTTGTCTAAATGTCAGTAAAATCCAAGATGTCACAGAGCCTCAATAAACCAATTAACATACACACTGTAATAGTATGGTGACAGTACAAGCAGTGATGAAGCACAGAATGTCTACAACAGCTCATTATTACTAAAGCAACATGTGAGTAAACGATATATGTATGGAGTATCTCTCCTAAGATTCGTCAGGCGCATTTTTAGTGGTGTTTCAGCTGATATTTCCAGTTAGATTTTTGCTCTGTGTGGCTGGAGTCAGCACAAACAATTAGCGTTCAGCAAAAAAAAAAAAAAAAAAAAAAAAAAAAGCTCTGAGCACTATGGGAATCAACTGCTGTGGTCATCAGTCCCCTAAAACTTAGAACTACTTAAACCTAATTAACCTAAGGACATCACACACATCCATACCCGAGGCAGGATTCGAACCTGCGACCGTAGCAGTCGCACGGTTCCGGACTGTGCGCCTAGAACCGCGAGACCACCGCGGCTGGCTATTAGCGTTCAGCATGTCTTTCATGTGATGCCCAGTGTCGACAGAAAGTATCAGTTTGTTCCCATTAAAGACAAAATGATTTTAAAGCGGAATTTGACGTGCCCATTCAATAGAGCGTCCCAGATCAGTCTAGTGCGATATTTGTTCTGCCTATATTTATTAACAGGAGCAGTAAGACTCGAAGAATAACTGGTACTCCAGAACTGACAGAACTGTCCTGACCCACACTGACTGCCAGTGTGAAGCATCCAGCAAAGCTGAGTCACTGCTGAATTTCTGTTCATTCTTCATGTTTTACTGTCTCTACCAATGCATATCGACAGAACAGGTATCGCTGTAGGCTAAACTGGGAACACTTTATGAAAAGGTACACAAAACTTCTCTTTAAAAATATATTTCGTTGTAACGGAAAAGGTACCTACGTTTTCCATCGACAGTGGGCGTTGAAACACCAGAGAAAATGTTCCTGATGACTCTTAGGAGAGACACAGCGTATAACAGTTACATGACATAATTAGAAAGGAAATGGGGCAGCAGAATTTTCTGTGTTCGAACAGCCGGCATTACTCAATCATGTGGAAGTATCAACTGCCACAAGCTGGGAAGCGCAAAAAATTCAACACCGTTTCTCGATCAGGGAGATAGCAATCTCACCCTGTTGTGTGAGGCTGTGGGCTTAGCAGAAAATGGTTAGATGAACACAGACCCAACTGGCTTTCATCCTCTCATAATTGTTTTGTAAAGGATGCTTGGTAGGACGCAACATCGTCAAGCAGGAATTTGACTAAGCAGTAAAGACACTGTAACAAGTTCGCTAAGCAAATGTAGTGGAACTTAAGACTGCAACAACCCAAGATGAGCATAACTGATTTGGACATTATGAGATCATAGATTGGAGCTTATCCTCGACGACATAAATGCTCCACCCCCTCAAGTTTAGAGCACTCGGTCAGCAAGATTGATGGCCTTCGTGTAGTTTGCACTGGATTGTCTGGTCATGGTTTGGTGACATCCCAGATTTGGTCTTACATTTGCTGTGTTACGAGAAGGTTAGCGATCCTACCTGCAGATAATGAAGTCCAGTATCCAGTACTGAACTCAGCACAGCAGCCTGTGGTCTAGCAACATGGCCCCAGTCAAGGGAAGAAGCTGCCCTAAAACTCCAGCTTCCAGAATCTGGTGGCCTATAGTACTGGCAGGCTAGGTTCAGTATTCAGCATGGCATTCGACATCGCCATCTGAGAGGACTACGTGGGCAAAGATCTATGACAATTGAGTACTCTTTGAAGAGGAGTGTGAATCAAACACACATGTCGCCGTCATCGCCATGTGCCTACGTCACCAGCAGGTGGCAGTCCGCCGCATAAGAGTATCTTCAACTTACACTCTGAGCTGATGCAGCGTCCTTGGCACTCGAGAGAACGTTTTGGATTCAGTGGATTCCTCTTTGTATTATGTAGATTCCAGCCGTCGAAGACATGGCAACGACTTGTATGTTGAGTTATTAATGGAATAATCTTTATTGCTGTTTTATTGCTACTAACGACGCCACACATGTCTTCGGCCTGCATTCTGAAAGAACAGTAGGGATTTTCAGCCTGGCAGTGGGTGACCCCGACGAATTGGTAGCCAGAAGTGCTCCAGCCCAGCGCAAGTAAGAGTTAGATGGCAACGATTTTTTTTTTATTTTTAAGATGTTTCTTATTTAACTGTTTCTCATAATAACATTACATAACAAATACAAACTCGTTTTAAAAATAATTATGTACTCTAGAGCACATTCACATTTCGGTTTTTAGTATGGAAATCTGCAAGAAGATGTCCACTGAGTTATTTCTCAAATGGCACTTCTGCAGAATTCACATTTCATTTCTCTTTTTTTATGTAAACTTTTATGTGAAAACATTACCAAACGCTTTACATATTGGAATCTTGAGAAAATTTTCGTATTTAATCCTGTATTTATGATGGCGAATTACTTCCTGGTATTCATCCAACAAGTAAGTCAGATACTGGAAGTGTGCCATTGATTTAAGTCAAAAAATTATATGATTTGTGTGCACCACGATTCGTGTTATTGTGTGTCACTTTGCTTTGGAAAAGTGTTTCCATTCGGGTATCACGACTCTAGAAGCCTATGTATTGCTTATGTCATTCTATAGATCAGTCGAATCATGTTCCTTGCTGCGTGCTATATCGCAACAAATTTTGGGCACTCAAAACGATGTTCGATGCTGCCCTCTAAACTACAATTTCCACATAGAGCTGACAGCTTTAGGTGGATGGAATAAGGTTTGGAGTTGGGCGCTATTGTCCGATTTATCACTCTGATAAGAAGTGCAATAGTATCGAAGGAAATTGACGGAGATTCGAATTGTGAAATGATTTGGGTGAAGGTCACGGTTAAAGGAGGCTCAGACATGGTAATTGGATGTCTCTATAGGCCCCCGGGCTCAGCAGCTGTTGTGGCTCAGCACCTGAAGAATAATTTGGAAAATATTTCGAGTAGATTTCCCCACCATGTTATAGTTCTGGGTGGAGATTTTAATTTGCCGGATATAGACTGGGAGACTCAAACGTTCATAACGGGTGGCAGGGACAAAGAATCCAGTGAAATATTTTTAAGTGCTTTATCTGAAAACTACCTTGAGCAGTTAAACAGAAAACCGACTCGTGGCGATAATATATTAGACCTTCTGGTGACAAACAGACCCGAACTATTTGAATCAGTTAATGCAGAACAGGGAATCAGCGATCATAAAGCGGTTACTGCGTCGATGATTTCAGCCGTAAATAGAAATATTAAAAAAGGTAGGAAGATTTTTCTGTTTAGCAAAAGTGACAAAAAGCAGATTACAGAGTACGTGACGGCTCAACACAAAAGTTTTGTCTCAAGTGCAGATAGTGTTGAGGATCAGTGGACAAAGTTCAAAACCATGGTACAATATGCGTTAGATGAGTATGTGCCAAGCAAGATCGTAAGAGATGGAAAAGAGCCACCGTGGTACAACAACCGAGTTAGAAAACTGCTGCGGAAGCAAAGGGAACTTCACAGCAAACATAAACATAGCCAAAGCCTTGCAGACAAACAAAAATTACGCGAAGCGAAATGTAGTGTGAGGAGGGCTATGCGAGAGGCTTTCAATGAATTCGAAAGTAACGTTCTATGTACTGACTTGGCAGAAAATCCTAAGAAATTTTGGTCCTATGTCAAAGCGGTAGGTGGATCAAAACAAAATGTCCAGACACTCTGTGACCAAAATGGTACTGAAACAGAGGATGACAGACTAAAGGCCGAATTACTAAATGTCTTCTTCCAAAGCTGTTTCACAGAGGAAGACTGCACTGTGCTTCCTTCTCTAGATTGTCGCACAGTTGACAAAATGGTAGATATCGAAGTAGACGACAGAGGGATAGAGAAACAATTAAAATCGCTCAAAAGAGGAAAGGCCGCTGGTCCTGATGGGATACCAGTTCGATTTTACACAGAGTACGCGAAGGAACTTGCCCCCCTTCTTGCAGCGGTGTACCGTAGGTCTCTAGAAGAGCGAAGCGTTCCAAAGGATTGGAAAAGGGCACAGGTCATCCCCGTTCTCAAGAAGGGACGTCGAACAGATGTGCAGAACTATAGACCTATATCTCTAACGTCGATCAGTTGTAGAATTTTGGAACACGTATTATGTTCGAGTATAATGTCTTTTCTGGAGACTAGAAATCTACTCTGTAGGAATCAGCATGGGTTTCGAAAAAGACGATCGTGTGAAACCCAGCTCGCGCTATTCGTCCACGAGACTCAGAGGGCCTTAGACACGGGTTCACAGGTAGATGCCGTGTTTCTTGACTTCCGCAAGGCGTTTGACACAGTTCCCCATAGTCGTTTAATGAACAAAGTAAGAGCATACGGACTATCAGATCAATTGTGTGATTGGATTGAGGAGTTCCTAGATAACAGAACGCAGCACGTCATTCTCAATGGAGAGAAGTCTTCCGAAGTAAGAGTGATTTCAGGTGTGCCGCAGGGGAGTGTCATAGGACCGTTGCTATTCACAATATACATAAATGACCTGGTGGATGACATCGTAAGTTCACTGAGGCTTTTTGCAGATGATGCTGTGGTGTATCGAGAGGTTGCAACAATGGAAAATTGTACTGAAATGCAGGAGGATCTGCAGCGAATTGACGCATGGTGCATGGAATGGCAATTGAATCTCAATGTAGCGAAGTGTAATGTGATGCGAATACATAGAAAGATAGGTCCCTTATCATTTAGCTACAAAATAGCAGGTCAGCAACTGGAAGCAGTTAATTCCATAAATTATCTGGGAGTACGCATTAGGAGTGATTTAAAATGGAATGATCATATAAAGTTGATCGTCGGTAAAGCAGATGCCAGACTGAGATTCATTGGAAGAATCCTAAGGAAATGCAATCCGACAACAAAGGAAGTAGGTTACAGTACGCTTGTTCGCCCAATGCTTGAATACTGCTCAGCAGTGTGGGATCCGCACCAGGTAGGGTTGATAGAAGAGATAGAGAAGATCCAACGGAGAGCAGCGCGCTTCGTTACAGGATCATTTAGTAATTGCGAAAGCGTTACGGAGATGATAGATAAACTCCAGTGGAAGACTCTGCAGGAGAGACGCTCAGTAGCTCGGTACGGGCTTTTGTTGAAGTTTCGAGAACATACCTTCACCGAAGAGTCAAGCAGTATATTGCTCCCTCCTACGTATATCTCGCGAAGAGACCATGAGGATAAAATCAGAGAGATTAGAGCCCACACAGAAGCATACCGACAATCCTTCTTTCCACGTACAATACGAGACTGGAATAGAAGGGAGAACCGATAGAGGTACTCAGGGTACCCTCCGCCACACACCGTCAGGTGGCTTGCGGAGTACGGATGTAGATGTAGATGTAGAATCTGGCATCTTCTGTTATCATTTTCGTCGCTAAATTTTGTCATACGATTTTCCAATTATGCTGTGCTAATCGCTTCTCCCATTTATTAGGAATTGGTATTCCTTTGGCCATGTTACAAACTTGCTTTGTTTCAAGATTTCTTTTGAAGTGTAGTTTGAGCTGAGATAATAATTTCAGACAAAGCTTAATTCGTGTGTGGTATTGACAATTTTAGTCGGTGTTAGCTCTGATGTCAGGTGTTATTTGTTAAACAGTAGCCTACAGCAGTTGGCGAGTGTGGTCCCATTTCTACTACATACGTAGCTCTGCTGACGATTAGTGCTGCATGTTTTGCGTGTAAGACGGTTAGTCCTGGTCCACCCTCATTTAAGCTGAGGGCGCAGGTCTGCAGAGAGGCCTTAAGGATTTCACTCCTCCATACAAACCAATATATCGCTTGTTGTATAGCCCTCCCTATTTTTTTGGATACCGGGAAAATCTGAGCTAAGTATCACCTCTTTGCAAGTATTTGTGTGTTGACAGTGTAATTGAACTTTCCTGTAACAGCTAGAGGTCTACCTGCACACAGTTGTCTATCGCCCTTATTTTATGTAGCGTCATGCGCCAATTGAGGGGCCGACCTGGGTGCCCGAGCGGTTCTAGGCGCTACAGTCTGGAACCGCGTGACCGCTACAGTCGCAGGTTCGAATCCTGCCTAGGGCGTGGATGTGTGTGATGTCCTTAGGTTAGTTAGATTTGAGTAGTTCTAAGTTCCAGGGGACTGATGACCTCAGCAGTTAAGTCCCATAGTGCTCAGAGCCATTTGAACCAATTGAGAGCCTCCATTCCTTGTGGGTTATTTGTCATGATGACGCCTAACGCTTGAGGTGCCACTGGTTGACCCCTTGTAAGGGTTCCTTGAGTTTTCTTTCATAGGTCTCATGCAAGTTTTACCTTAATTTGTCTCAACTTTGCAGGAAGTTCTGTTGAACTGTCATTTTCCTATCGAAATCTTGTGGACAACTCTGATGGAATTATGAGGTTGATCGGGGCCGAAGGTCTTTCTTGGCATTGTAGTTGATTAATGAATTTCGAAGAGCAGGCTTAGCTTGCGTGAGCCAACATTCCAAAGTGCTTTAAATGTGGCACCGCTTTTTGAGTAACTCTTGTCATGTGACGGATTCTTGCATCAACAGGCAGTCTCCCTGCTGGCTGATGTTCATCTTTTCATGCCTTTCTTACGGGAAAAATGTGTTTTTGGGAACTTAATTTGGCAGATGTAGCCGCAATGATCCGAGAATATCACCGGTTTTATTTCAGTTTCAATTAACTGAGCTAGGACTGAAGGTAATATGTACATCCTATCAAGTCTGCTGTGAATATTAGTATAAAAATAAGTGTACTCGGTTTTGTTAGGGTTCAAAATTCGGTAAGTGTCTTTGAGAGGGTAAATGTTAACCAGTGATGTAGGTTTATTACACTTGTCTGGATGAGGCGTCTGATCATCATTATTAATAACAATGTAAAAATTGCCACCGATGACAATTTTATATTATTTCGATGAAGTAACTGGCAATTTCTTGACCAAAGAAACGGCTTCTATTGCTTTTGTTTTCACTATCAGATGGAGTGTAAACATTCACAAGAGTTACATCGTCAGAGGAACAAGTGATTCCACACCCACTCGGTAAAAATTCTACCTCCTTTATTTCAATGTCACGGTGTATTATAAGGCAGTACCACTTTTAGTCTCTGGGTAGATCTTAGAAATTACCGTGAACTCGACAATTTGATTAACTGCTTCGCTTGTGACTTCTTGTACTAAAACTATATCATATTCCATCTCCATTAAGAAGTTGTTAAGAGTAAGTATCTTAGTAACATTGGATATCTTATTTATGTTAAAGAGTGAAAATATTCCTGAGGGCATGACTGCACCATTTATTGTTAGGCTATGAAGACATTTTATTGTCTACATCGTCTGCCCATTTCATTGGCCTTAATGCTATCCTCCTCAATATAATTTTACTACTGAATAATGTCAAGATCAAATGTTCTTACAGGTATCTTTGGGTTGCTTAACATCTCGACATTTGTTGTTTTTCCTTCTACATGATGAAGACCTTGATTGTTTCGTTTGCCTGGTAGAGTTTCACTTGATTCTTTAGTAGGCTCTTCGTGAGTGACAGCTTTAATCTGATATGATTCTGTAACAGGCTGTTAGTGTTATGGCAAAGTGGGTGCCATCCCACTCTGCATTGTTGCCAAATTTAGACAAGAAGGCGAATCCAATATGGCGGCCATAGATATGACAATATCACAGTGATGTCATGGCGGGAAGTTCCAATTTTGGCGCGAAAATAGGTCAATTGGTCTACCTCCACTATCCTAACTCTAGACCCCCGTCCCTTACACCCTCCCCTCCCTCCAACCCCTTCCCTCTCCAATCTGTAAAGTGGCGGAAAAGGCTTCAGACTAAGCTGGACTGCTGGATACGATGGACATAAATCTTTATTTTCTATGCATTGTTTATTTAAACAAGCTCCTTTCCCGTTCCCTCCCCTCCCCATCTGGAAATTGGAGAGATAAGGGCTCAGTCTGTGCTGTGCTGCCAATTAGGATGGGCGTAAGTCATTATTTTGTATGAGTTGTTTTTTTAACAGTTTGTGTTGTCGTAGACAGTAGCTCCATCCAGTGTGTTTCCTTTGAAGTCCAGAGTCCAAATGATCTAATTCACAACAGCACCACCAGAGGATGCTGTCAGCCCTCCCCCTCTTCCCTCACGAGATGTAGTCTAAGATGGCAGTCTGGAGAAAATTGGCAGGAAAAGGACCCAGTTTGTGTCTCGGTGCTTGACTGGGAGGATGGACGTAATTGTTTAATGGACATACTATGTGTTCAATGGATGAGATGTCTGTGCAGGAGAAGGAGGTGTTTAACTGGTATATTAGCTGAAATCGTGCAGCTGAGGACTGTGTCCATAGCCACCTGCCCGGTGTTTGGAAAGCAATGATATTTGGTGAATGTATGAAGAAGACGAATATGCTTCATCAAATAATGAAGATGCAGCAGGATCGGGATAAGTTACACTTTGCAATTCATGCTGATAAATGTGTGTCCCATAGCTGTAGATCATTCGATAAAAGTCCAGTCAGTCTTCCGAAGCACAAACGCTCGCTCCAGTGTGTCCACTCCCTGCCCCAGAGGCCACGCTTTGGGCTCATGGCATCACCACATGGCAGCCGCAGGGGTGGCCGCATACTTTCTGTCACGTTGGAAATACCCACAGCATTCCTCCTTCCCTCGCTCAGTGCATGGATACCCTTTGTCGTTGAACACGAACTGCTTTGGGATATTGCATCAGGTGTTTAAGCAATGTGCAGAATACTGTCACATACATAACTTGAAGATGTCACAGTAGCTAAATGTACCACTGCACAAAGTGAGTGAGAGAGCTTTGCATATGACACAAGAATAGTTAAACAATTTTAAATGTAATAACACATTTTATTCCGAGGAATACCACCACCACACTAGCACACAGACTCTAAAAAAGGATCCCGACACACTTGTGAAATCGTCCCTGAGACACTTCGTACACTTTTGTGGCAAATACCCTTGTCTTTGAGCACGAGCTGCTTCAGGAATTGCTAAATCCAATTGAATATGTCTCTAAATTCACTTTCAGAAAGATTGCTGCACAATAGTTTGCTTCAATTTTGCAGTGTATACGGCCACACTCGGACACAGTCTATAAAAGGATCGTGGCGCACTTGTGAAACCTCTCAGTCTTCCTCCACTACTCTGGAATATTTGTGGTCATAAACAAATTAGGTAAAGTGTTTAAGGCCTCAGTACATCGGGAAATATTGCTTTAAATAATTTGTTTCAAATACACTTGCACATGAAACACTGCACCGTCTTCCCAGGTGCATGTGGAATGGAAATACATAATGGCACAATACAGTAAAAAATAATCATTAGGTAATATTGTTTATGAATTGAAACTAAAATGAATGGGTGGAAATACATCCTGTGGAAACTGTGAAGATGGCCCTACAGCATATAAAAAATATTGTTAAATACACTATCGCAATAGTTTGCTTCTCGATGCATGGTCGTAACTCGGGAACCGCAAATGGAATCATGTCCATCAGTGGCCGCAGGTCACCAAAGAGTGAAGTGCCAACCAGAAGTGGGGTTTTCATGCCGGATCCACGAGTGAGCGAAAACTGTGCTCAGGCAGACCAGCACCAACTTCTCCTGTGTGCTCAGACCTGCATTCATTGGTAGGTGGGATGGAATACTGCACTCCTATTGGTTCCTCAAAATGCTGTTCAGGACTTTCCATCAACCGCTCTACCTGACTGGTTCCTGCCAGATCAGTATGTCTATGTACATCCTGTCCCCTCCACTCCTGGTCTCATTCTGCCAGCGTCAGTTCCCCAGAGTGGTAGTTCTTTTAGTTGTATGTGTGTGTCTGTTTGTTGCGAAGATGAAGCATTCGGTGACATCGAACACCATCAACATTAGTGGCAAACGACGTAGACTTGTAGAAGAAGAAGAAAACGAAATGCCACGTAAGTAAATAATTTGTTTTTGTAAATATGTGGTTATGGTGTTGAAATCCGGAAAAACATTCAGTGTGTTAACAAATTCTCGTCGGTAATTCAATTCTTTTTCCTTCTTTTACAGTACAACTCCAGGATATTATCCTGGATTGGAAGTGTAGATGGGAGGAAGAGGAGGAGGAGACTGGGTCACAGCTAACTATCCCTGTCGAGGTTCAGTCTCTTGCGGGAAGTCTTCTACTAGAGCTGCCATGTGAGTATTAAAAAAAAAAATTCATGGTAGTGATAGCGTTATTTGTTTTTTGTATCGTTGGTTTATTTTTTGTACCTGTTATAGCTTGCATGGTGAAAGTGTAGTACTAGCTGGAGGCTGAAAAATGCAGCAGCAACACACTTTGGAACATACTCCAGTAGTGAATACACAGCATCAAATGCCGCCTAAGAATAGAAAAAAAGAAATGTGTATGTAACAGTAGCTATGTAAGGCAAATAAAAAAAAAATTGTTTTGTCTTGTTACAGCAACAACTGTAGTGAGGCTAGACCTCCTAGACAGGGAGCTGGAGGCTATCCGCCAACTGCATCAGCAGTCTCCAGCACCCAGTAAGACAGCAGAGCAGTCCTGTAAGTGGAAAAAAAGCAAAAACTGATTCTAATTTTGTTTGTTTGTGTCTGTAGTATAGAAAGTTTTTCTTCTTTTCCTTCTTCTTCTCTAACAAATCTGTGTGTTTGTGTGTGTGTGTGTGTATTGTTGTAGACGAAATGGACCAGAGGCGCCATATCGATCCTGACGAGATGAGTATCTGAATGAGTCAGGAAAATGGCCACAAATGAACAGCTGCAAAGGCAGTGTGACCTGCCCCTTTTAGACCATGAGTTCCCTGAAGGGGTGGTAGAGATACATGACAATGTCGATAAAATGCTCACGCCTTGGAAGCAGAGTGTGAAAGGTAATTACTCGCTCTCCTTAAAAATAATCAGTGTTCCTTCTTTCCTTGTAGCAGCAGCAGCAAACAGTGTCTAGAAGCTTGTACTTAATTGTGTTCATTTTTCTTTCTCTCTTCTACAGCGGCCGCATCTGCTGTAGAATTCACGCAATACACCAGCAAGTGCGCCGCTAGTCACCGAGCGAGGAACTGCAGCCACCGCCACCGCAGCCACCGCCGCAGCCGCCGTAGCCACCCCAGCACTGCGTCTCTGGGTCATGCAAGGAGCTACCACGCCTCAGGCTACTCAGTCAGCCCTACAACAGCAGCAGCAGCATCAGGAACCGTCTTTTCGGCCAAGCTGTTCCCATTAGCCTGATGTGGTAGCACCCTCCTCATCATCCCTCTCAGCCTTGTCAGATCATCTCCTGCAAGGAAAGTTATGTGTGCCTGGGCGCATACCCCTGTGCATATCGCCGACTCCATCATCAACAGGATGAACTTCATCACCCTCTAGTAGTAGTATTATCAGTTATAGAGAAGATCCTGTGAGTAACAGCAATTTCCTCTCTCGTCCTTTTATTGAAGGACATCGGGTCAGTGACACCATTCTGCAGTTAGAATACTCGGTGATTGCAGACGCCTTTGAGGACGGAATCTCGTTCACAAGAATCGAAAAACCGACAGGAGAGTACTGCGACCCTATGGGGTTTCTAAGGGTGTGCCTTCCTTTGATGGGAATTGAGCTCCTCAAAGTAGTCCATGATCTTTGCTGTGTCCTGTCGTTAAATGGCAGTGTGGTACTCTGCGTCGAACTATTGCACTCACCCCCCCCCCCCACCCCCTCCCCAAAGTAGCCACTGGCATTGAAGAGACAAGTCTTCATTGTTTCTGGTGGGGAAAGGAGGAGAATGTCAATCACCAATTGGTTTCGTAAATTCACCTTGAGTGCTATATTGGCCCAGTTTTCTGAGATGGAAGTGAGAGGGTCAGCTAAAGCACAGCTGAACCTACACCTAGACATCCATATACGTCACAAGCTGCGACATGGTCGCGAATATAGAATAAATTTCTTTACTTCACATCTATGGTCACAAATTTTTCTCATCAGACTATCAGTTTCAGAATTGATTCTATAAAACAGATCTGAAGATGATTATTACAGACTAAAACCGGTAGTCTGATGGCAAAAAATTGTAACCATAGACTTGAAGTGAAGGAAATTTAATCGATACTTACATCTATGATCTGGTAAATGGAGGGTCTAACTATATCAAACTCTCTAAGGTTATAGGTAATAAGAGGGGATGCATGAACGTCGAAAATAGAATGGATCAGGCTTGTTGTGTATAGTCGATCCTGGCTTACGGGAGAAATTACAATAACAGAGATCATCCTGAGCATTCCAATATATAGCATGCAAGTGATAATATGTGTGGGTGTTATAATATTGATGGTATCAAGTTCCCCATCAAGATCCAGGACCTATCTAAATTTGAGGCGCAGAATACTGGAGTATTGGTTCATGTTTATGGCCCAGAGAAGAATAGCAAGTCAGATGAGCAGGACAAGCATATTGTTGTTGGCCCCCTCCATTTCTCAAAATTTGCCAATGAGCATGAGATGCATGTAAACATGCGACTCTTCTCTGAAGGTGATAATTATCACTATGTTTGGATCAAAAACATGTCCCATCTTCTCGCCTCCCAGATGAGTAAATTTAAGGGTGAACAGCATATTTGCACAAGGTGCCTCAATAGCTTTTACTCAGTCATGTTATCAGCAGAGCATCTAGTAGATTGTGCTTCCAAGGACTTGGTATGTCTTATTATGTCCACTGAGGAAGACAAATTCATAAAGTTTAAAAATGCTCTCCATCAGGACCCATGCCCATTTGTAGTGTACACCAACTCTGAATGCCTCCTCACTCCTGTGACCCACTGTGAAGGTGACCCCACGATCTCACACACCCTCTTCTATAAACACATACTGTAAGCAGCAGCGTTATTGACCGATGCTGGCAAGCTTCTTTTCTTTGAATGAGGGCTTCGTGAGGGACTTTGCCAATGTGTCCATAGGCATGCCAAGCCAAATAACCCATGGATGGGTGACAGGCTCAACGCATCCCTTGATTCGAGTGACATAATGTACCTGGATGTAAATAACTTATATGGGCACACCATGCAGCAATCACTGCCGATTGTTGAGTTTCGATGGGTGCCCAAAGACCAATGCAAGGGATTAGGTGGAAAAACAATGGGGGTATAGCAGCTGATTCTGATGTAGGATGTATGGTGGAGGCATAACTCACATACCCTATTAGATCGCATGATGCAGACGCCTATTTTGCGCTAGTTCCTCAAGGAGGCTCCATCACAAAACGACGACAATGCTAGGGAATAAGCGAAGATACATTATTCATTATCATAATTTCCAACAGTGCCTCAGCTTGGTGATGGAGCTGGTTAGAATAAGTCTCCATGATTGAAGGAGTATATTTTTTTGAATATGGTACAGAGAGCTTCTGTGACATGTGACTTTAAGACAGATTTTTATAAATTAATGTATACTTCAATTTTATATAAAAAAAGGAAATCTGAGGGAACAACAGGAAATTTTATTAGAACCGAATGGGATGTACTTTATGGCATAAGAAAATGCATTGCCAGACAAAATTGTAAGCAGGTCACCATATTAAATGAGAGCTTAGTTGGTGTGGAGATGGCGGAGACTGCTGGAGAGCTTACGAAACCTATTTACGTGTGGATGTGGATACTAGACCTATCGAAACTTCAGATGTACTGCTTTAATTATGAGTTTCCAAAAACTCATTTCACAGATCCTATATTACTTTATATGGTTACAGACAGCTTCATCTTCTGGGTAGAGAACTATGATCCATATGAAGTAATGAAGTACCACCGTAATTAAATCGACAGGTCCTCATACATGGCTGATAATCCTTATGGTATTGTTCCGTAGAACGAGAAGGTTATCGACGTTATGAAAGACGAGGTGAATGGATTGCCGATTGTGGGGTTTGCAGGTCTTCAGTCAAAAATGTATATGTCTCTCACAATGGAAGTTGCCACACGGAGGTGGGCTAAGGGTGTGCATCATATGACATAGAGAGCCCTTTCTATCGAAGGCTATTTGCAGTGCCTGTACAGTAGTGTTCACAGTGCTGCACCGCAGTTGCAGCATATCGTATGAAAACTAGTATTCCATAGAGAGGATGCGAGGTATACACTCTGCTGCATTCTAAAATCGGCCTGTCGCCTGATGACGATAAGAGGGTCATTTGTGATGACAGAACTGAAACTTTCCCGTGCTCACACTACCCACTTCTAAAGAGAGAAGGGGTGGGGGCTCTGAGTGAAAGGGAGAGAGAGAGAGAGAGAGAGAGAGTCTGCAATGTAGCAGTATGACCCTTTTTCACAGTGTAAGTAATTTTGTGTGTGAGTATGTGCATGTGTGATGTAAATTTTTATTCACTTACCTGTACTATGCACACATGTATACACACACACACACACACACACACACACACACACACACACACACACACACACACACACACACACGTGCGCACATACATGTGTGAAGAAAAGACAAAATATATATATATATATATATATATATATATATATATATATATATATATATATATATATATATATATATATATACACTAGGTGATCAAAAGTATCCGGACACCCCCAAAAACATGTTTTTCATATTAAGTGCATTGTTCTTCCACCTACTACCATGTACTCCACATCAGTAGTCATTAGACATGGTGAGAGAGCAGAATGAGGTGCTCTCTGGAACTCAAGGACTTCGAACGTGGTCAGGTTTTTGGGTGTCACTTGTATCATATGTCAGTACGTGAGACTTCCACATTCCTAAACATCCATAGGTCCACAGTTTCCGGTGTGATAGTGAAGTGGAAAAGTGGAGGGACACATACAACACAAAAGCGTACAGACTTATTTTGTCTGTTGACTGACAGAGACTGCCGACAGTTGAAGAGAGCTGTAATACGTAATAGGCAGACATCTATCCAGACCATCACACAGGAATTCCAAACTGCATCAGGATCCATTGCAAGTACTATGACTGTTAGGCGGGAGGTGAGAAAACTTGGATTTCATGGTCGAATTGCTGTTCATAAGCAATACATCACACCAGTAAATGCCAAACGACGCATCACATGGTGTCAGGAGTGTAAACATTGGACAATCGAACAGTGGAAAAACTTTGTGTGAAGTGACGAATCAGGGTGCACAATGTGGCGATCCGATGGCAGGGTGTGGGTATGGCGAATGCCTGGTGAATGTCATCTGCCAGTAAGTGTAGCGCCAACAGTAAAATTTGGAAGCGCTGGTGTTATGGTGTGGTCATGTTTTTCATGGAGATGTTTTGCATCCCTTGTTGTTTTGCGTGACACTATCACAGCACAGGCCTACATTGATATTTTAAACACCTTATTGCTTCCCATTGTTGAAGAGCAATTGGGAAATGGCGATTTCATCTTTCAAGACAACTGAGCACCTGTTCATAACGCATGGCCTGTGGCACAGTGGTTACATGACTATAACATCCCTGTAATGAGTTGGCCTGCACAGATTCGTATAGAACACCTTTGGGATGTTTTGGAATGCCAACTTCGTGCCAGGCCTCACCGACTGAAATCGATGCCTCTCCTCAGTGCAGTACTCGATCAAGAATGGGTGGCAATCACCCAGGAAACCTTCCAGCAGGCAGGAGTATTCCATTCTTCTTCTTCAGGTCTTCTTTTGAATCTTCACGGGACCAGACACTAACAAGGAAGTCCTCGTGGCGAGCATGTTTCATCCACCCCACGATGATATTGACGATGTCAGATACTGACAAGTAGTCGGTATATACAGAAAGGTACATTTGTAAGGATGGTAATAGCATGTGCAGCTACTACAGCTCCATCACTTAACCAAATGATCTATGAGGTGCATTCAAGTTCTAAGGCCTCCAATTTTTTTTCTAATTAACTACTCACCCGAAATCGAAGAAACTGGCGTTACTTCTCGACGTAATCGCCCTGCAGACGTACACATTTTTAACAATGCTGACACCATGATTCCATGGCAGCGGCGAAGGCTTCTTTAGGAGTCTGTTTTGACCACTGGAAAATCGCTGAGGCAATAGCAGCATGGCTGGTCAATGTGCGGCTATGGAAAGTGTCTTTCATTGTTGGAAAAAGCGAAAAGTCACTAGAAGCCAGGTCAGGTGAATAGGGAGCATGACGAATCATTTCAAAGTTGTTTTCACGAAGAAACTGTTGCGTAACATTAGCTCGATGTGTGGGTGCGTTGTCTTGGTGAAATAGCACACGCGCAGCCCTTCATGGACGTATTTGTTGCAGTGCAGGAAGGAATTTGTTCTTCAAAACATTTTCGTAGGATGTACCTGTTACCGTTGTACCCTTTGGAACGCAATGGGTAAGGATTACGCCCTCGCTGTCCCAGAACATGGACACCATCATTTTTTCAGCACTGGCCGTGAATCTGTGTGCTTCCATTGAGCTAACTGACGCTTTGTTTCTGTATTGAAAAATGGCATCCACATCTCATCCATTGTCACAACCGACGAAAAGAAAGTCCCATTCATGCTGTCGCTGCGCATCAACATTGTTTGGCAACATGCCACACGGGCAGCCATGTGGTCGTCCGTCACATTTGTGGCACCCGCCTGGATGGCACTTTTCGCATTTTCAGGTCGTCATGCAGGATTGTGTGCACAGAACCCACAAAAATGCCAACTCTGGAGACGATCTGTTCAACAGTCATTCGGCGACCCCCCCCAAAACAATTCTCTCCACTTTCTCGATCATGTCGTCAGACCAGCTTGTGCGAACCCGAGGTTGTTTTGGTTTGTTGTCACACGATGTTCTGCCTTCATTAAACTGTCGCACCCACGAACGAACTTTCGACACATCCATAACTTCATCACCACATGTCTCCTTCAACTATCGATGAATTTCAATTGGTTTCACACCACACAAATTCAAAACCGAATGATTGCTCGCTGTTCAAATAAGGAAAACGTCGCCATTTTAAGTATTTAAAATAGTTCTCATTCTCGCCGCGGCGGCCAAAATTCCATCTGCCGTACGGTGCTGCCATCTCTGTGACGTATTGACAATGAACGCGGCCTCATTTTAAAACAACAACGTTTCTATCTCTTTCCAGTCCGGAGAAAAAAATCGGAGGGCTTAGAACTTGAATGCACCTTGTATGTTGGCTACACAGAGATTTCAGCTATATATTTACTAATTTATTTTGACAATGACTGGTGAGAAGGTGTTTGAGCCAATTGTCTGCTGTTACATGATTATAGATGCAGCATCGAAAATAATGATATAATGAGTGTAATACTTGGGCTATAATGGCAGAGGTATGAAATAAAACACAAACACAGGTTGAGATTACATAACCACATCATTTATTTAAATATTGTACATTGGATGCAGCATTTCAAAAACATTATCTAACTCTTTCCTTGTCTTCTTTTTTGCACCTGTACAGTCTTTCTCAAATAAAGCTTTTTGATAGGCAATAAATTCCTTGCATATCTCCTTCAGACCATTAGCTACCTCACAACACTCTGGTTTTTTCACTTACACATTTAATCTATTTCCTGTTTGGCTCTGCATTCATGCAGAAACAAAGGTTCTGCTCCAAATCATTAACATAACCATTATGCATGTGTAGAAAGTTTACATCATTGTATGTGGAGTCTATTCTCGGCAGCCAACAGCTCAATCTCTCCAATGCAATGTGTGGTGCAATATCCTCAGTGTATAAGTTCATAAACTATAGATTAAAACTGAAGAAACTGCAAAAAGGTGGGAATTTAAGGAGATGGGACCTGGATAAACTGACTAAACCAGAGGTTGTAGGGAGTTTCAGGGAGAGCATAAGGGAACAATTCACAGGAATGGGGGAAAGAAATACAGTAGAATAAGAATGGGTAGCTCTGAGAGATGAAGTAGTGAAGGCAGCAGAGGATCAAGTAGGTAAAAAGACGAGGGCTAGTAGAAATCCTTTGGTAACAGAAGAAATATTGAATTTAATTGATGAAAGGAGAAAATACAAAAATGCAGTAAATGAAGCAGGCAAAAAGGAATACAAACATCCCAAAAATGAGATCGACAGGAAGTGCAAAATAGCTAAGCAGGCATGGCTAGAGGACAAATGTAAGGATGTAGAGGCTTATCTCACTAGGGGTAAGGTAGATACTGCCTACAGGAAAATTAGAGAGACCTTTGGAGAAAAGAGAACCACTTGTATGAATATCAAGAGCTCAGATGGAAACCCAGTTCTTAGCAAAGAAGGGAAAGCAGAAAGGTGGAAGGAGTATATAGAGGGTCTATACAAGGGCGATGTATTTGAGGGCAATATTATGGAAATGGAAGAGGATGTAGATGAAGATGAAATGGGAGATACGATACTGCGTGAAGAGTTTGACAGAGCACTGAAAGACCTGAGTCGAAACAAAGTCCCGGGAGTAGACAACATTCCATTGGATCTACTGACGGCCTAGGGAGAGCCAGTCCTGACAAAACTCTACCATCTGGTGAGCAAGATGTATGAGACAGATGAAATACCCTCAGACTTCAAGAAGAATATAATAATTCCAATCCCAAAGAAAGCAGGTGTTGACAGATGTGAAAATTACCGAACTATCAGTTTAATAAGCTACAGCTGCAAAATACTAACTCGAATTCTTAACAGACGAATGGAAAAACTAGTAGAAGCTGACCTCGGGGAAGATCAGTTTGGATTCCGTAGAAATGTTGGAACACGTGAGGCAATACTGATCCTATGACTGATCTTAGCAGATAGGTTAAGGAAAGGCCAACCTACGTTTCTAGCATTTGTAGACTGGAATACTCTCTTTCAAATTCTGAAGGTGGCAGGGGTAAAATACTGGGAGTGAATGGCCATTTACAATTTGTTCGTAAACCAGATGGCAGTTGTAAGAGTCGAGGGGCATGAAAGGGAAGCAGCGGTTGGGAAGGGAGTGAGACAGGGTTGAAGCCTCTCCCTGATGTTATTCAATCTGTATATTGAGCAAGCAGTAAAGGAAACAAAAGAAAAATTCGGAGTAGGTATTAAAATCCATGGAGAAGAAATAAAAACTTTGAGGTTCGCCGATGACATCGTAATTCTGTCAAGAGACAGCAAAGGACTTGAAAGAGTAGTTGAACGGAATGGACAGTGTCTTGAAAGGAGGATATAAGATGAACATCAACAAAAGCAAAACGAGGATAATGGAATGTAGTCAAATTAAGTTGGGTGATGCTGAGGGAATTAGATTAGGAAATGAGACACTTAAAGTAGTAAAAGCGTTTTGCTATTTGAGGAGCAAAATAACTGATGATAGTCGAAGTAGAGAGGATATAAAATGTAGACTGGCAATGGCAAGGAAAGCGTTTCTGAAGAAGAGAAATTTGTTAATATCGAGTATAGATTTAAGTGTCAGGACGTCGTTTCTGAAAGTATTTATATGGAGTATAGCCATGTATGGAAGTGAAATGCGGACGATAAATAGTTTGGACAAAAAGAGAATAGAAGCTTTCGAAATGTGGTGCTATAGAAGAATGCTGAAGATTAGATGGGTAGATCACATAACTAATGAGGAGGTATTGCATAGAATTGGGGAGAAGAGGAGTTTGTGGCACAACTTGACAAGAAGAAGGGACCGGTTGGTAGGATATGTTCTGAGGCATCAAGGGTTCATAAATTTAGCATTCAAGGGCACCGTGGAGGGTAAAAGGTGTAGAGGGCGACCAAGAGATGAATACACTAAACAGATTCAGAAGGGTGTAGGATGCACTAGTGGGAGATGAAGAAGCTTCCACAGGATAGTGTAGCATGGAGAGCTGCATCAAACCAGTCCCAGGACTGAAGACCACAACAACAACAACAACAACAACATAAGTTCATAACTTAGGAATGCAATGGATAAACTCCCTTGTCACCCAATTTCACGTGTAATGCAGAGTCGTCATGCACCGTTGTAATAGATAGTGTCACACCAGTATGTTGAATGTCTGGGGCGGGGGTAAGGGCTGGATAATGCTCTGTAGTCGGTGGCTGATTGATGTAGCACTCTGCACAACATATTTCATCACAGTTGAATTCAGAAATAGGTACTTTAACAGCCTTTGATGCATTTTCAATTTCTTTTCTCTCATGCAAGTCCGAGTCATGATGTCATTCTCTACAAACATTTAAATGTTTGGTTCCACTGGGAGATAAATTGTAAGTAGAGCTGAAAAGGATGGGCAAACTTGATACCTTCTTATCCACAGCATCTGCACTGTCCCTGCACTACCACAGCTATGTTCTGCTGGGATGTATCACATGTCAGTGACCTGTACTATCCTCCGTCTAACTGTTGTGTAGCACCACCAGCAGCGTTTGAAACGCTTGGAACAGATCAGGTGCCCACATTGCCAAAATTGATGGGCGGGATAGACAATAAGAGCTTCTTGTCCTGCTCCAGAAGTGGACTAAATGCGCTACAGGATCCCACCTTGTTGCTACAAGTTTTGACATGCTGGAGGTTGTTGCTGCTGCAAGTTCAGACGTCGGTGCAGGTTTCAACAAGATGACAGCTGAGTTTGCTGCAGGTGCGGATATGGCAGAGGTCGACGTGTTGGCGCTCGCCCCTGCAGGGTTCGACTTGTCGAAGGCTATTTCTGAACAAAGAGGAGGAGGAAGCGTTACATATGGACCAAGACGGAAAGCAATCAATAATAATATTATTATTATTATTGGTTGGAACATAATTATAATAATAATAATTACAATTATTATTATGTTCCAAAGGGCTTAACAAACTTTGGTCCTATCTGGCCCTGGTATTGACCACGCCAAATCAGCAAGTAATCATGAACTGTGCAAGCAAATTCATGTTTACCCCAGGTGGTACTCAATCCACCTGTCGACAGACAGAAACTGGACTTTCAGAGTCTGGGGAGTCCAGGCAAGAACAGCAGATAAGGCCGGCCGCGGTGGTCTCGCGGTTCTAGGCGCGCAGTCCGGAACCGTGCGACTGCTACAGTGGCAGGTTCGAATCCTTAGGTTAGTTAGGTTTAAGTAGTTCTAAGTTCTAGGGGACTGATGACCACAGCAGTTGAGTCCCATAGTGCTCAGAGCCATTTGAACCATTTTTTGAACAGCAGATAAAATCTGTTAAGCTTCCCCACAAACAGAAAACTTTCATTGGAACACTAAACATCAATACACTGATGCAGACAGGAAAATTACGTAATATCACTTAAGAAATCGAACGACAAAAAATTCTCAAACTTACTTTTCAAGAACACGACTGACCGGCCATGAAACCATGGACTACGGAAACTACCGCATTTTCAAGAGCAAAACACAACAGAAGGTCGCGAAAGGTGCACCAATCTTTGGCCTTTCTTCTTCACAAATCCATCATCAACTCTGTTAAAGAAATCACATCCATCAACAATCGACTCATAACCATGCGCATTCAGAATGTCAATAAAATATACACGACCATTAACGGGCATGCGCCCACCACTATCTCAAACAAGAAAAATCCCGAAACCGTCGCAACATTTTGGAACAAGCTCGAAAAATGGCGAGCAAAATTCAACAACAAGAAGTGAAAATCCTAATGGGAGACTTCAACGTCCAACTAGGGAAAGAAAAAACTTATCGAAAAATAATCGGCAAAAATTCTGCACAGTAAAACACAAATACTGCTGGCACATGTCTGATTGACATCTCAACCTCAAAGTTATGTCCACCCACTTCAGAAAACACCCACAAAAAGGATACATGGCGATCCCCAACCCAACATCTTGCTGAATATCAGATCTACCACTACAGAATTATCCACAACATTCAAATCCAAAGAGGTGTGAACATAGACTCACACCACTACCTCACTCGAGTTAAAGTAAAATTGTCTCTGAAGAGAGTAAAACATAAAAAACCGCATATCCAAAGGTTCGACACATCTAGAATTCAAGATACAAAGATCACAGAAGAATGGGAACAAGAACTGACAAACAACTGGACTGAGTTCTGTAGCAAAATAATCAGAAAAGCCAAAGAATTAATCTCACTTCAGAAAAAAGCAAACCACCCAAGGTGGGATTCCAACTGCGACCAAGCCATTATCAATTGCTGAATCGCCTTTCAAAAATACAACAGCAACAAATCGCCAGAAACCCTATGACACTTTCTTTGTATCTGCAAAGAGACAAACAGAATCATCAGAAAAACCAAACGTAAGTACATCACCGAACAGCTCAAATCAATTGAGGCCAACAGCACAAATTTCTATAGAGCTTTCGTTAACATAATTAAAGGTTACTCACCACAAAATTTGACCTTCAAGAAAAGAAATGGGAAACTCGCACTCACCAAGAAAACTGCAAAGAACAGGCACACTACTTTTGGGACATCTTAATTGCCCCGAATCATCCGAACGCGTCCCACACACATTTCCAAGTCACACGAAACCCGACGCCGAGCCACCGACACAAGAAGATATCCGACACCACATCATAAATAGAACTGAAAAATAGAAAGACATCAGGAGTAGATGGAATGACCGTAGAATTACTGAATTATCTCGAAACACGACCATTACAGGAAACCACCTCGATCATTCAGGACATATGGCGAAGTGAAGAATTCCCAGACGACTGGGAATATGCACTCCTCCATCCACTTCATAAAGAAGCAGACAAATCTGATGTGATTAACTACAGAGGAATTTCCCTCCTTTCCATTCCTAACAAATTCCGCTCTACTTGCTTCTTACAATGCACACAAGAACAGCTCGAAACCCTAACAGGTGAATATCAAGCAGGGTTTATACCACATAGATCAGGCAATGAATAAATTTTCAGCCTGAAGTCTAGACTGAAAATTCGAGCTACACGAAATCTCCCAATCATCTCCACATTTGTCGACTTCAAGAAAGCTTATGGCTCCATCAACCGACAATCCCTGTTTAATATACTAAAAAAAATGAAAAAATAATCTGGATCCAAAAACACAACGGCTCATCTAACAAACCCTAACAGAGATAACTTTCAAAGTTAATTTCGATGGAGAAATCTCACAGCCTTTTTCCACAAGACTGTCTGGCAGGGCGATGGCCTCTCCCCACTAGTTTTGAGCATCATTTAAGACAAATTCTTCAAATAATGGGAACAAGACCTGAAAAATCGAAACATCTGGAGACACATCAGGTTAGAAAAAGAAAAGGATAACATCGACGTCAGAAGCCTAGCCTTCGCTGATGACCTCACTATCCTTTATGGTGATGAACAAACAGCGATCCATCTGACTAAAGTCCTCAAAGAATGCGCCGAGAAAGTTGGACCGCAAATTTCTTCTAAAACCGAATTCATGGCTACAAAATACATCAAAACCAAAAACTGAATCACAAAATATGGCATAGTAAACAAGGTTAACAAACTTCAAGTATGTAGGAGAATTTATTAAGCCTACAAGTACAGACAGATTAGCACAAAAAACATAGGTCCTCAAAATGTGGAAAGCTTATGGGAAAGTTCCTCGCATCTACAATAAAAATACATAAACATCGACATAAAATTTCGACACTACACTACTGTTAATCATACCTGAAACACTCTACGTCAGGGAGACTCTAAACCTCAATTACAAAGTAGATCTCGAAAATATTAAAAATGCTGCAAGAAAAGTAAATTGAAAAATCCTTGGGCCAAAACTCACAGACGAAGGATACCGTCTACAATCACACACAGACACACAAAATATTCCAGCGTTGAAACCTATTTCCGCAAACGACAACTGAAATTCTATGGACACATCGTGAGACTAAATGACAACAGATTAACAATGAAAGTTGACGTTAAAACAGGTCCAAAGTGATCTGAAAATGCCAAAATCTCACCAACAGACATCGGACATCGAGACCTCTTCAAACATAAGATCTACAGCTGGGAAATTTCATCAGAAGACAAACTCAGGGTACCTAGAAGAAAGTACCTGGAAGACAGTGGACAGATGAATGTCGAGCTAAGCATGGCGAGATGATGAAAGAAGTCTGGAAGAACAAGAAACATAACAGCAACAGGTCATAATTTGCCTTTTGTGATCCTACATGTGTCAAACAATGTAAATAAATAACTAATAATAATAATAATAATAATAATAATAATAATGCTAACTGCAGAGAATGATGTGGTATGGGATACTTACTTTTCCATTTCTTTGTGTTCTGCAGGGCTGTGCTGTATCTTGACTGCTGCTGATGCTTCATGGTTCTTCTTCTTCTTCTTCTACTGCTGCTGGCTGACTGAGTGAGACTGAGGTCACAGAGCCACTGAGCCTGCCCTATATCCCCTCCAATGACATCACCAGATACTGCCATCCTATTGACCAAAGCCTATCACATGACATGATTCAGGGTTCATATTGGTTCCCGCCCTTTTTTTATGACAGCCAGCTTGGATTACATCATGGGAGGAGAATGGTGTTGTGAACTAGGCCAGTTGGTCTCCAAACCTCAAGGTGAACACCTATGTTTCATTGTGGAATAGGGTGAAATTGATATGGGGTGTTAGGCAATTTCAAAAATGGTAGGCAGTTCCAGCACAAGATTCTAGCTGCATGAGTACTGAAATGTAGCTTCACGCCATCGCAGTGCATTGCCATTATTTGTCGAAAAGTATTCAGCACACACTCATCCATTATTTTTTCTTTCTGCTCGTTGTGTAGGAGGTTATGGATACCATCATCAGCTGTGTGCTAGCATGCAGTACACTTACTAAATTCATCCCTGGTCATCACCAGCATTTCTTCAATTCTGCACTGGTATACTCGTGCCGGAGTGGGTGAACATCTTGTCGCTTTCGCTTCGAAGACTGACTGGACTTTTATCGAATGATCTACAGTTAGAGCACACGCGTTTATCAGCATGAGTTGTGAAGAGTAATTTTGGCCAATCCTGCTGCATCTTCATTATTTGACGAAGCACATTCATCTTCCTGATACATTCACCAAATATCCTTGCTTTCTAAACATCGTGCAGGTGGCTATGGACACAGTCCTCAGCTGCATGATTACAGCTAATATCACCATTAAACTCCTTCTTCACCAAAACACATATTGTTATATAATTTCGCACTTTACAAGAACCCATCCACATACTTTGCCATCATCTACAAACACAATTAGGTATCGTATGATAGGTTGTACATCGTATTTATAAATATATGAAGGAGACTGACATTGTCATGTACACTTTGTAAATAATTGTTAACGCTTATTGCATGAAAGGTACTGGAGTGTCTTTATCATCAGAATGGTGTAATGAATGATTGCCTATACTAGCAGAAGTTGGAACGACAGTGGAAATGAAATGGCAGGAGGAACTCAAGCCCTGAGTGGAAGGCGCACACAGGTGTGGTGGTTCAACTCCACACAGGAAGTGCCGAGACGGACAGTCTGGACGCCTGAGCGCGAAGACACAACAAAGGGGGTCCAGCCACTATCAGCCGCTGTTGTAGTAGGGCCGGAAGGATAACCGGATAATACTTCCGAACTTTGCAAATCTTGGACGCAGGTGAGAGGAACGAAGAAGCGGCACCTCAGAAACCACGCAGGCTGGGTTATTTCCAAGGATTTTTACTCAGAAGAGTACCACTGTGTGAGCATAGGTATTTCCTCGCACACTTTCCGCGTTGACGACAAAAGACTAAAATATGGTTGGTCGGCGTTCGGAAGAATCTGTAGAGAGGGAGAATATTCCTTGGTTTAGGGAATATGATTCCTTTTCGGAATTACGATGGTGGGGAGCTGAGCCTCGCTGGGAGGCCAGCGGTGGAGAGATGAGGCCTTCCGTTGTGAGCGCCCGTGTGTGACGCTCGCTCGATATCAGCTTTCTTGGTGCAGACAGACTTGCTGTCTTTGCTCTCAGGAGATTTTATAGTTAGAACAGTTAGGCTGTGTTCTGTTGCGAACCTATACGATTCTGGACCTTACCTTCGGGTTGGAAGTCGTTGAGTAAGCAGTGTTCAGTAATTGAGAGAACTTCCTCTGCCTATACTTACGTTGAGACGTTATCTGAACTTCGTCCTTGCGGCTGGGAGTTCACGTTTCTCGTCTGTATAACACAGAAAGGAGAAGACAGTATTAGAGTAATTAGTCAGAACACCGCCACTTGCCATCCTAGAGTTTGAAAGAGTTTATTTGTGTCTGGAGTTCTTCCATCATCACAGACGAGTACCAGAACCATCACTTCTACACACCGGACGCAGTACATACGGTGATACCGCAAATTGTTTCGACTTATTAGGGCTATAAAAGCTAAACAGCTATGATCACGTTAGTTTATTTCCACTGAGGTTCCATACCACCGAGTTCATCTCTGAAAGAAGTGTATTCTAGTGTTTGGTACAAAGATGATGTCAATCATTTCGCGTTCTTAATATTAGATTGCGCAGTCATAAAAAGGGGCAGAGCTGGGCAATTGATTAGCAATTTTACTTAGGAAGTGTAAGCTTTGTAATATAAAGGTTTTTTTTAATCTACAATAAATACATAAGCAGGAACAATGTTTATCATTTGGTAGTATTAGTGGCCTTAATCATTCATTTATGTTTAGGTTGTAATTTATAGAATTAAGAGATCCTAAGATCTGCTTCAGTGGTAGTCAGACAGAGCCAAATCTTCATTTTAGCGTTTATTATTTTCCGTTGCGCACATTCATTTTACACCCGCCTGGCGGTAGCATTATGGATATGGCTTACCCTGCCAGTACCCTACTTAGAGTCTTCTGATAGTAGTCATAAAGTGGTTTGAAACCCCGGAAATTTTCAAAAAAAATTACCATTTAATGTAGGTGTTATTGATAGTGTATATTTTGCAGTGGTAAAGTCACGAGATAACATTAAAAATGATATTTGTGTATTTTAATATATTTCTTTTCAGAGTCGTTTCGCTTCAACCCACTGGGTGCAATTTATTGATTTATTTTATGTAATGGGTCAGTGTATTTTGCTTCTATTGTAAGGACACTGCTCGTTCACGACGTTTGCCATTAGTTTAGCTTCTTTGTTGTAGATATTTATCTTAAGTGTCGTTACATAATAATGTAATATATTTTTCCTTGCTACCGTAGCGTTATCTTGAAGCTGTGAGAAAGGAGGACAGGCGTTCCAAGGCGCGGAAACAGAGACGATGTTGATGGCAGACGAAACTAGGATAGATATTGTTACATGAAGTAAACCGCAACGGGAGAGCCTTGCGAAAATGCAGACACCCCCAGACGCGGTCCGAGGACGTTAGTTACTCTTCAAGGAATTAACATGTAACTTCATGTGTCGTCTAGACGCTGTAGTAGGTAGTCACCGCAGAACTTTGCAACCAACAAGCACATACTAGCGTGTAAAGCCAGCTTGATACCAGCCCTGAGAACAGCAACGTCAGTAGACTCACAAGGGTTAGAAAGAGAGCGAAAACGCCAAAAACTGTTGACCTAGCAATCCCTACTCCGGGGAGCCCGAGGGCGGGGCTAAATGACGTATAACAATAATGTTGCAAGCCTTATTTGGGAGAGCAGTTACGTTTGGCTTTCAGGTGAACAATATTGATACCAAATACGGACTTAATGCATCTGCATTAACATCCCCGCCTTAGGAGCATTAGAGGGGACCTAACTAAACCGTGATTGGTAGGCACCTGCAAGAGACCTAGGGGATTGGTTGGGGGGCTTTAAGTGGGAAAACAGTGCCCCCACGCGACTCTTTAAAACCCCTAGATTTCGCATTTTGGCGAATTTCTCAGTCAGACGATCTGGACGCCAAATCCGCGACCGTCGACTCCAGCCTCGGTCTAGCTCCGCGTAAGTCTGCTCTCTCTCTCTCTCTCTCTCTCTCTCTCTCTCTCTCTCTCTTTCTCTTGGAGTGCCTCAGTGAACAATGTCACATTCAGTATGTTTTGTTTTGCAACTAAGTTGTTGACTTAAGATGCTGCTAGTGTTTGCTACTCTGGTTAGCATGCACTCCTGGGACTTCTGCACTGGCTTCTATTGTGACAGTGTTATTCATGTCTTTTCTATCGCTAGAACTAGCCTCCAGTGTATTAGTTAGTCCTGTGTGGAATAAACAACTATTTCAAAACACTGTTCGTCCAAGAGTCTCCACAACGAGTTCCCTACTGAGTCTCACCACCTGCATTTCTAGTAAATGCCTGTACCAGTCTTGGCTCAGATAGAAGAAAACAGTCAAATGCCTTCACTGTGAATTGTTCTTCTGCCATCTGCTCTGTGCTACTCGGGAGCGCAGACTGAACAGTAACCCCTTTTTCCCTCTCCCACCTATGTCAGTTGACAATAAATGTGGGTGTTTTGTAAATTGAGTGTATCTTAAGATGAGTTGCTATCAGGGACCAGTCCATGTTAACTAGGGCGAAAGAGCGCTTAGTAGCACAACAGAGCACGATTTGTAACAGTATAGAAATGGAAGATACACGGGGTAGTCAAGAGAGCCTGTGGGATGAGAAAGAGTTAGTTATGTTGGCAGCACAAGGCATTGGTGAAGGGAATACCGATCCAAAGGAATTTTGTTAGGATGAGAGACACAGTCAAGGCCATGATGCGCAATCTGATAGCGAAGATGAGGAGCAGAGAAACACTGAGGCTTTCGTAAAGATACGGGATTATGATGTAGGGAGTCCAAGTGAATGCAGAGCAACTAAGAATTGTGGTATATCGCCGTCGGCGGCATCGTCGCGACGCAGCATATCAGGGGCTCGCGGTGATGACTTTTTTGAATACCAAGAAATGGAGAAGGAAAAGGGGAGAAGATCGCCTAAGAGTAGAGGAATGGGAAGTCACCACAGGAGAGAAGATTTAGATAACACAGGTGTGTTGGACATCCTTACATACCGAAAAGCAATGGTAAGTGAAATGGGAAGTAAAATTCAAAACGATAGTGCTGAAATGCAGAAGGTCAGCTCATAAATGGGAAATAAAATTCAGAACGTTATTGTCGAAATTTAGTCAATGAAACATGAGACGAGGGAAGTGAAAAATGAGGTAGTGACGCTCCGAACAAAACCAGAAGGAGAAATTGCGGAGGTCAGAAGAACCGCGAGCGTGGCGCGATTACTAGCGAGGGGCGCGAAGCGTTTGCTATTGAAACATAGAGAAAACGGAAAATGCGACAAAGATAGGTAGATGTGCATTAACAAAGTTGCAGAGTCACGAGAAACAGGTAGAAATAACGCAGCTGCAAAAGACGGAAATTGCACCAAATACGACATTGACCGATGAGCTATCCCAATTTAAACAGAACATAGAAAGCGAAATTAACCAATTATCTCAGAAGTCAGGTCGCAACCAAGGCAAAAATCACCTCTCAGAAAAGAAATAGTAGGCGATTCGGAAACAACAGGTACCGAAAGAGCCACTTCAAACACTTCACGATCATGTCCAAGTCCAGACGATGTTAGAATGTGCTCGAATGTAAGAGTTGCTCGTCAACTACAGACTGAAAGCGTATCTGCAGAGCAACGAAATACCGCTAGAGATATGGCCCCTGCGTCTACACAGGGCCTGATAATGGGCAACAAGAAAAAATTTTCCACTGACGAAAACATAACAGGGAATTGAAGAGAGGATGCCCAAAGTAAGGGTAGACCGGAAACGTTAGCGCCAAGTGAGAATGTGGTAGGCCGAGCAGGAAGAAACTGTAACGAAATTTGCGATTTCAAGCATTTTCTCTCTACACGAAAATTTCAGCACTACAAAGACGAGGGTAATGTTTTAAACCCGAAAACTTTCATTGGACAATTTCATTTATCATTACCTCCTCACTGGCCTCTGATGTACAAACCGGACTTCGTAGGTTCACATATTGAGGGAACAATGGCCGAATGGTTCAAAATGGTTCAAATGGCTCTGAGCACTATGCGACTTAACTTCTGAGGTCATCAGTCACCTGGAACTTAGAACTAATTAAACCTAACTACCCTAAGGACATCACACGCTCGGTTCCAGGTTGTAGCGCCTCCAACCGCACGGCCACTCCGGCCGGCACGGCCGAATGCATGCGCAACATTGCCAAAACATGCACGTCATACGAAGAGTTTCGTGACGCATTTTTAAACAAATACTGGTCCAAGGAGACACAGGACAAGATCGAACAGGAAATAGTGATGAGTAGAGACTTAAAGAGTTCAGGGTTCTGTAGTCCGGTTAAGTTTTTCGAAAAATTGACCAAGAAGAATCAGTATTTGGACGACCCGTGCACGTCGGCTGAGATCATAAGATTGTGTTGCAAGAAGTTGCCAATTTCCTAACAGCAAACGCTCGTCGGCCAATGTGGAAGTGATGTAGAAGGATTTAAGGGTATCCTAAGAGAGTTAGAGTTCGCTCTCAACGAGCAGCAGGTGCAAGAAAAACGTAGGCAGAGAGACGTGCAAGGTGAAAGAAGGGAGAACAACGGAGGGAATAATAGACGCCACAACTGACAAAACAATTTAAGTCGTCCGCCTCACCAAATATGGACCAGAGAGTTCGTAGCGGGAATAATGGACAATGGAGGAACTATGGCAGAGAATATAGGCAACAAAACGACTGGAGATTTGAGCTACAAAATAATGGTGCAACATGGGGTGACAATAGAGAAAATATATGGACCAGAGAGATCGTAGCGGGAATAATGGACAATGGAGGAACTATGGCAGAGAATATAGGCAACAAAATGACTGGAGATTTGAGCTACAAAATAATGGAGCAACATGGGGCGACAACAGAGAAAATCGTCTACAGTCTGATCAAGGATGGGGTGGAATGAATAGCAACAGGAATCGGGAACAGTCAGTTGAAATTAGACCACCTAACCCTGCGAGAGTATCCAAAATAACATAGAAAATGAACAATGACTAGGCCAGACGACGGGCACTAGAGAAAATGCGCCCGTAACCCGTCTCGGAAGTAATAATATAAATATTACAGAATATGAGGACATGAGGGAGATCTTACTTGATTAAAAGGAAACGTTACCCAAACAGGAGATCTATCTGGTGGTTAAAGTAAAAAGTGGAGAAATTATGGGTACTGCTATAATAGTGGAAGCGAACACTCAGCTACTTCAGATAGGCTGTTCGCTAAACGCTAGGATTCATTTAATACACCTATGCTCACAGTACAAAAAACAAAGGTACGAGGTGCGTTAGTTGGAAAGGGTATGGGAATATCGCAACTAACGCGTCTAGTCTTTGATTGCCAAGGACACCATATGACTGCAAATCTGTTCATAAGACCGAAACTAACAGCTGATATAACAATCGGTGTAGATTTGCCTTCAGCGCAGAAAGCTATTACCAATCTTGGAAGAGGGGAGTTAACGTTAAGGAAAGAGAATAAAATAAAAATCAGATTTGATGACAAGGCAATAAAAGCTCAAATTCCAGCGAGCTGTTTAAAACTACAATTCACGGGCCAACATGCACTTCAGAGGAAAGAGTGTAAAAAAAGTAATGGGAATTGAGCAGAGTTCAAGTCAGAACGTGAAAATATTAATGAAATTAACAGTAGGGTTGATGCAAAGCTCGAGAATCTGGATATCATAGATAATAAGGATAGAAAAGGGCTGGAGCTTGCACTCAAAAATAACGCAGATATCTTCGTACCCAAAACTGGATGCATCAAGGGGTAGCGATATAAAGTTTAAGTAAAGAAACATAGACCATTTCGGGTACCCCCTTATGCCATCCCATGGTCATACTGAGGAAGGGTTCTAAGTGAACTACGAAGAATGGAGGACGAAGGTGTAATTGAGGCCGCGATATCTGAGTATAATTGCCCACTACACATTGTAGACAAAAATGATGGTGGTATTCGACAGGTGTTAGACTTACGCCAAATAAATACAATTATTGTGCCAAAGACGGATCGCCCCTAAAGGCTTGAGGAGCTGTTTCAAAGATTTCACTGGCTTTCGGTGTTTTCCTCACTTCATTTGCGATCGAGCTTTTGGCAGACAGAGCTCGATCGTGAATGCCGAAAATACACGGCTTTTATTGCCTTCGGTAGGTGTTTTCAATTCAAAAGGCTCCATTTTGGATTGAATATATCTTCAGCTGCATTTATCAGGTGTTTTAGCAAAATACTGAGTGAAGAGTTGAAAGAGAAGCTCACGTGTTGTGTAGACGATATACTGATAGCAAAAAAGACCTGGAAGAGACATAACAAACTCTTAGAGGAAGTGTTAAGCAGTTTGAAAGGATATGGGGTGACCGCAAACATTGGGAAGTCTTGATTTGGGAGCAGTAGGGTCAGCTTTCTTGGACACGTGATAACAGGAGAAGGGACTACTCCCAACCCAGAGAAGATGGCAGCAATTTCGAAGTTTACCACTCCTACAACCAGAAAATAATTGAGAGGGTTTCTAGGAATAATAAATTTCTATAAGAAGTTTATCTATGTGGAAACATTAACAAGTCCCTGGCTCTGCCAATTAACAGGGAAAGGAACACCCTGGGTATGGGATGAGTGTGCAGACCCCGAATTCAATAATCTGAAGGCGGCACTCGTCAATGCTCCTATTTTATCACATCCTAACTTACCACAAGATTTTTGTATGGCCACTGATAGCGCGAAGACCGGTCTGGGAGTTATGGTGTTTCAGGAGCTTGAACAAGATGGCAGATTAGTACACAGAATAATCGCCTTTGGTAGCAGGGCACTATCAAAATGTGAAAGGAATTACTCCGTTACCGAACTTGAGGCCCTCGCGATAGTATGAGGATTTAAAAAGTTCAGGTAATTTCTGTTCGGTAGAAAAACAAAAGTCTATACGGATCATAGGGCCCTAGAGCTTCTCCGGCAATCTTCCGCATGGAAGACTAACGAGATGCGTAGCTGTGCTTCAGGAATACCAGTTTTCAACTGTCTATGTACCTGGTCCGACAAACGTCATCGCTGGCATCCTGTCCCGGTCACCTATTGGCATAACAGAAGAGACGGCTGAAGCATTAGAGCAAGAGCACTTTACATTGTTCTACCTCAAAGGTGTGGCATTTGAAAACTTCGTTACTGGAACGATGCGGAATATCCAGAATGAGCAGGACAAGGATCCAAATTTAGTCAAAATAAAATAAAAATGGAAGGATTGGATGCAGGTCCGCATAAGAAAGCACCGCCTTTTGAGAAAAGGGATTCTGTTTTATAGGGCAAACGTTAATGATTCGCTGTGGGTGGTGTGCATACCAAAGAGTTAATAAATAAGCTTATATCGTACACACACCTAAGTTACGCACATTTCGGTCAACGAAAATGTTTTGTGGAAATGAGGAGTGTCTGCTACTTTAAAAACTTGGAGAAACTCATACTGAAAGTACTAGCCATCTGTAAAAACTGCCAAAAGGTGAAATCCATAACTGTAGGAAACCAGGCTCCTATATGCACAATTATTCATTATAAGCTAGGTATATGGCAGCGACGGATTTAATGGGACCATTACTCAAGATCTTTTTCCTCGAGAATATGAATTGCCACCCCCCCCTCTCTCCCCCATAGATCTAGGCCTGATCTGATGCGCATGCGTGAATCTTGCAGGTTGGTCGCGGGAGTAAAATTTTTCCCGGTTGCAACTAGATCATGCTGCGACTGCTTACATGGCCAACAGTCACATTTCTGTAGCCAGAAGCGGGAAAAGGTACTACTCATCCGCGACTCAACTGCGCATGTGCATGAGTCCAGCTATAACGAACAGCTATAACAAACCTAATTGTAAACAGTTGTGACGTCACTCTCATTGGAGGTAATTTGTTGTTATGAAGCAGTGTATAGCCTCCCTAAAGCCTTTGACACATTTTGCTGTTGGCAGACGCTTGAATGGGCACTGTGTTTTGTTGTTGTATATGGCGCATTTCCTTCGCAATTTAAGTTTTATTTTCGTTTTTTTCCCTAGTTCAGGTTTTATTGCTGCAGTATTATTGTGCAATAGCGGGATACAGTAATATCCTTTGTTAGAGTATCGGTTCTTACCAGTCAAAATCACAAAAAATTAACTGAAAACTAAAACAATGAAAAATTCCAGGATTTTTCCCGGTTATCTCATGTATGAAAAAATTCCCGGTTTTTTTCCGGATCTCCCGGTTGTCCCAGGTCGTATACATCCTGTTGAGTACAAAAATCACAAATGTGTAGTTTAGATCAAAATCTCAGTACCCTAGATTAAAAAGGCACGACACTTTTAAATGATTTCGAAAATTCGCATACTAACTTGAACGCACAGTTGACAGATGCAACCAATAAATTAGATACAACATTTACTAGTATGTACAATAAACTAGACAAAAAACTTTCTAGTATGAGTGAAGATCAAGTTCAAAGAATACAGCAAGTTTAGGAACTTGCAATGGCACATGATAGTTTACAAAACACACATGAAAGCTCAAGTATTAACAACAGTTCAAACACACAAATCTGAAATGAAGTATGCGTGCAAAAATTTGCTGAATGATGGGGGCAGTATAAACCAAAATCAACTAAAAGCTATCCTCAATTATGTGCAGAATAGAAGATGGCAAAATTCAGATCACGCTATAAACAATGTAGAAGTGACTGATGGGAGCGACAGAAACCTTCTCCCTAGACAGTAAACAGCGTTCTGTCAGGCTAGACCCTCCCCCCTCCAATGACCGACCGAAAACGGGAGTGGGGGTATGACGTTAATATGTTATTCCTTAAGGTATGACAAAGAAATCTATTTGTGAAATAACCTATGTAGAGGTCACACAAATGACGTAAAAGGAATAAATGATGAAGTATAGGTGATGGATAATGCCAAAATATTAACAATAGATGTACACATGATGCTAGACACAGAAGCAGCTACGAATCTAGTTTCGTACACCTTGTTCAATAAAATAAAAAAGGAAACTAAACCTACCTACTTTACCTGTGCAGAATTGACATATTTTAACAGCTATAGGAAATAAGTCAGAAGAAATCAAGTAACAAACCTATATTCTGATGAATTTCATTGGAACCACAATCACTTGTTCTGTCCTACTGATAGAAAAACTAGTAGTCACCTGTTTCCTAAGAATGGATTTTATTAGGCAATATCGAGTGAAAATTGACTTAAGCAATGGCAAATGTTATCTTTACTGAGGCAATAACGTAATTTCAGCTGATTTAATGAAAATAAATTCTTGAGTGATTAATCAGTAAGCAGATAAAGTGAGTATCCATCTGATATATCCAGTAACCTTTACGTGAATGAACAATGTAATGGACAAATCATAGGATTCTTCTCGTGTATGATGGTCGATATAGGTCCTAATATGTGAAAATGTGAGCCAGCTTTGAGAGGAAGATACTTGATGGCACAAAGTAAGGCAACAGCTAACAAGAAGTGACAGTTCAGACTTGAGAGCACATTATAAGTTACATAATTGAGTTTTGTTTCATCATCAAATGCCTCAGTCTGTTAACTGGTGCGTTTCCTTACAAGAAGCACATGTAGAAAATTTTATTACATATTATTATAAGTTATGAGATCACTATGGTGTAACCAAGTGTGCTCATAAAATAATGTCAGACTGCTAGTTCCCTAACATTATATGTAGAATACAAAAGCTGATCAAGAAGTGTGTAATCAGTCAAAAGACCAAACACTTAAGCAGATCACACTTCAGTGCATTACATCCTGTTATACCAGTAAAGTCCCTTGACCTCATATCAGTCGATGCCACAGGACCTCTTCCGACAGCAAAAGGAGAAGTGAAATATGTAATAGCCTTGTATGACATATTTTCTAAATATCTGCAAATGTATGCCATTAAAACTCTAACTCCAGGGCGTATAATCAGGCGAATAGTGACAGAGTATTTTCTGAGAAGTGGTAAACAAAAAGTTGTTCTGACTGATAATGCAACTAACTTCACAAATGCGAAGAGCAAAGAATTTGACAAGTCACATAACATGAAACATATTTATGTAACCAAACTTCATTCTGAAACCAGCTGAATAGAAGGAGTCTTTTGTGAGTTTAACAGGTTTATCAGAACATATACACTACAGAGGCACACTCAGTGGATCGAATACATTATGTGCATCCAGAGAATTTACACCAATCGAATTAGTGTACAAGAAGTATAAAATACATAACTTGGTTAAACCCCTGCTAAATTTTCTGAAAAAGAGGTATCGTTAGAAGAAAAGATCAGACAAGCCTTAATAATGTTGGAAGCAAAGGCACAAGCTAGGGAAAAATGGTATGCTAAAAGAATAGGTCTGCAACTACTCTTCACATTGAACACGAGGTGCTATTGCACAGACATCCACACTCTACCAAACACAAAAAGTTTAACAAAAAATGGCAGTTGTTGTATACAGGACCATACATTATACACAGAATACCACACCTGGGATGCTACTTGTTAAGCAGACAAAAAACAGGGCAAATATGTGGATTATTTCCACATAAAGATATCAAAGAATTTGTACATTTAACAAAAGAGAACAATGCACTTCAACCACTTCTGCACCTATCATCCAACAGAACTACAATATTCTATATTCCTTATAGAAATTTAGAGAATGTATCTCATAGTAAAAAATGAAAACACTTGTAGAATTTGATTCAATATATATTTTCGTTTAACTACATGCAAAATGTCCACACACTTTTGAAAGAAATTGGAGAATCTCATAATGAATTCTAGACTAGTTATAATCCAAGGTAACTACAAAAATTCTTCGAAATCTATTATGAAAATTTTGTTCATCTATTCTGAGAAAAGTGACATTTTACAAACTGTACGATGAACACCTTTTGGAAACAGTCTGACAGCCTGCACTTGAGGCTGTGCAAAGAGAGATGTTAGCTGAGTTGCAGGTGGGAAACGTTTCCTCCACTCTCGACTTCTCGCTTTTCGACACAGTCTGCAGAGTCCATACTCACGTATGGGTGCTATACTCAACACATCACTTAAGAAACACTGATTGAATGTATGGGACACAGCATGTCATTCAAACATTGGCTAATGAAAACGACAAAATTAGAATTATTTGTGCAAAGTAGTTACTATGAGTAAACAGCATTAAGTAAACACTGATACATACATAACCCCAAACTACAGAAATTCGAACAAGTGAAGAAGCAAATTTTCTATGTTACATATACAACTACGAGTTGTTATAGGAACAAAGAGTACACATGATAACCCCTACAGCTGGCCAATGTATTAATCAAAAGAATAAACATATAAAAAGAGTATTGTCACTGCACACTTTGTATTTTCTATATAGATTTTGCTAGTATGAAATATTTTGTCTAATGACACGCCCATTTTGTCATGACAGTATGTGACATACTTCAAAACCAGCTTCACACATATGACCGTAAGTAGGTGTAGAATTATGTGCAAGAAGAAAGATACATCAGAGTAAAAATGCATATTAATTTTTCCATGGAAAAAGCTGTGGTCATGAGCGAGGAAACAACTATTTACAGAAAGCATATGCATTCTTCCATGGAAAAAGCTATGGTCATGCGCGAGGAAGCAACTATTTACAGAAAGGTTACGATTATTCTTAAGTAAAAACTAAAACAAATGTTAACATATAAGAGATGAATAGGCTAGTGAATGTAGTCACAGTACTTAAATTAATTGCGATTTATATGATACTATCAACAGCTACTTACAATAAGAAAGAACTATACGATTTATATATAACTACAGCCAATTAAGAGATGACGATTATACCATACTTTAAATTATTCTGTTGAAAACTACCTCTACATTAAAGTGAATACGAAAAACTAATGTACTATATAGGAAGTAGTACAGAAAGGAAATGAAATTAGGTTCACATGATTAAAATGGCAAAAACTTTGCATAGCTAGCAACTACAAGCCCCAAGGTAAGTTAACGCTCATTATGGCATATAAACGTTATTTACGCAAAGTCAGTGCAGCAGGCAAATCACTGTCAAAGAGCTTGTGAGGAAATATGAAATAGTGATAAACATATATTCTGAGAGGTATGAAGACGAAACGTTATTGGCAAAAATGTTAAATGTAACAAGCTGTTCTTTATTTGTGTGTATATCTGAATGAACACGTTGACTTACCTACAGGCAGTTATGCATAATTAAGAAGTTATGTAGTAATAAGAATTTTGTAGGGAATTATGAAAAGTAGCACATCCCATTTGGCAAAAGGATTGCATTGGAGGTGGAAGAAACCAAATAACAGTTCGGCTCTCCTGAAAATTAGTTTATACATTTTGTATAATTAGTATATATGAATTTATGGAAAGGAGTTGCTAGTCTCCCATCAGGCGCCACCCCAGGTGGCGGATAGGGGATCACTCACCAGATATGGTGGGTACTGGGGAAATAAAATACCCAGGACAAACCAAAACTAGCAAGCCACCGCCCCTCTAACAAGGGAAGGGGGTTGGCGGCAGGAAGGGCACCTGGCTGTAAAAATATTTCCAAAATAAGAGGAGTGATGGATGCTTCTCAAGATAAATGTTCCGGAGTAATAGCCTCCCATTCGGATCTCCGGGGGAGGTGTTTTGCGAAGGATCTGAAGGTGTTCAAGAGGAAACTCTAAACGTGGGAATGATGATGGGAAATGGAAGAGAGATAGTAGACATGATGTAGAGGAGGAAGATAAAGGCTTTGTGTGTGCAAGAGGCAAGGAGGAAGGGTAATAAGGCAAAGATCCTTGCTGAAGGCTATAAGCTACTTTATATTAGTGCAAACCCGGAATCCAGAAATAAATTTGGAGTTATTTTGCAGAGAGAGCTTCAACAAGAGGTATGTGAAGACAGCAGAGTAAATGATAGGATCATGTATGTTAAGATGATGTTTGGCAGCCAATGCACCCCAAGTGGGATGTTCGGAGGATGAGAAGGAAAAATTTTAGTGAGATTTGGATGGAGTAATGCTCAGAATACCAGAGAATGAAAGAGTGATAGTTGGAGGGGATCTAAATGGTCATGTTGATGGAAGGAAAGGGAGGGATCTAGTGATTATGAATACCTACTCGCACAGAAAAAGAGGAAACTAATAACATACAGGAATGGCGAAAATAAAAGCCAAATTGATTACATATTATGTAGAAGGAAAAATAGTGGGGATATGCGAAATACTAAGGTTATATACGGTGAAGGAATAGCAACACAACCTAAGTTGATTGTAGCAGATTGTGAGATGAAAGTACGTAAAAGACAGAATCACATAAATCAATGTGAAAGGAGTATTAAGTGGTGGAGATTAGAGGATAAAAATTTGAGAGGAGTTTAGTGAAAAAGTACCAGGAAAGGTGAAATTGGCAGAGAGTGTGCAGGAGTGGTGGAAAATAAATAGTGCTGTTATAAGGAAGACCAGGGAGGGAGTGTTTGGGTTAACGTCTGGGAGAGGGGTGCCAAAAGATAAAGAAGCATGGTGGTGGAATGAAGAGGTACAGAAGGTTGTGAAGGAAAAGAAAGACGCGAAGAGGGATTGGGGTATGTCCAGAAGTGCTGAGGATGGGCAAGCATACAAAAGTGCAAAGAAGGAGGCAAAACGATGCGTGGCTAAAGCTAAAGCTGAATCAGTGAGGGAGGCATACGAACAACTACAGAAAAACCAGGATATGAGACAACTGATATGGATAGGCAAATCAAGAGATAAAGCTTCTAAGGATCTAAAAGCAATGAACCAAATGAAAGATGAAACAGGAATAATTCTGCAGGACCATGGAAAAATATTCCAAAGGTGGTTGAATTATTTTGAGAAATTGCTGAATGAAGAAAATGTAAGAGTGAAAACTGAGGAAGGAGGGGCAAACGAAGGATTAATGATGGATATAATTAGAGATGAAGTCGAATGAACAGTTGAAAAGATGAAAAATGGGAAGGCAGTTGGCCCAGACCAGATCCCCATTGAGGTATGGAAGTGTCTCGGAATAAAGGGAATTGGACTCCTTTGGAATTTAATGAAGAAGATTTGGCGACAGTAGGAGAAACCAGACGAGTGGAGAACTAGTGTACTGATCCCAATACTTAAGGGGGAAGGTGGTGTGCAGGACTGTAGTAACTATGTGCGTATTAAACTGCTGGATCACACAATGAAAATTTGGGAAAGAGTTATAGAAGCAAGATTACGCAAGGAGACTGTGGTGTGTGAAGAACAGTTTGGGTTCATGCCTGGAAGAGGAGCGACTGATGCAATACATGCTTTCAGGTAGATAGTGGAGAGAGACGGGGAGCTACAAGACAATCTACATATGGCTTTCATTGATTTGGAGAAAGCATATGACAGAGTCCCAAAGGACGAAATATGGAGAAGCATTAGAGAGCAGTGCATGCAAGAGAAGTATGTGAGTTTAGTGAAGGAAATGTACAGAAGAGCAATGACACAGGAGAGAAGTAGTGTGGGCATGATAAAGGAGTTTCCAGTAAAAGTAGAGTTACATCAAGGGTCTGCGCTTAGTCCCTACCTCTTTGCCCTGATTATGGATGTCTGGTGAAAGATGTGAAGAAGGAAGCGCCATAGAATATGACATTTGCGGATGATGTGGTTCTTTGTGAGCAGAACATCGACAGACTTGAGGAGAAGCTGGAGGATTGGAGGAAGGCACTAGAAGAAAGAGGGATGAAAATCAGCAGGACAAAGAATATTTAGCACTGAAGGATGTGCAGAAGAGGTCTTGCAAGATCCAGGATGATGAGCTGAAACCGATCTGCAGATTTAAATATCTGGGGTCATACATAAAGAGAGACGGAGGACTGGAAAGAGAAATACAACACCGAATAAACTGCAGTTGGAACAACTGGAGGGAAATGAGTGGAGTGTTGTATGACAAGAAGGTGAGCATTGGGTTGAAAGGGAAAGTGTACAAGTCGGTGGTAAGGCCTGCTATGATATACGGGGCAGAGACACTGCCAATCACAGTAGCCCAGGAAAAGAAGATGAAAGTGGCAGAAATGAGGATGCTGAGGTGGATATTTTAATGATGAAAAAAAGATATGAAATGTTTATTATGTAAAAGTGAATGAATGGATGAAAAAATGGGGAAGAAATGGCTTTAAATATTTAAGTTATTTACTCTTTCAGTACGAACCCCTTATTTACGTGTGGTAATAAAAATTCATTTAGACAGAATTAAGCACATTTAAAATTACGTGAACCTTAGCAACCCTTTCATGCTGATAAATTCAAACTAACTGATTCATAACATTTATTTGAAACTTATTTAAATTAAATTTTTTTTTACGTATTTCGGCCTTGCCACACATTTTCTAGATCCAGTGGGTTTTTAAATATTTACTGATTTCTTTCCCGGCATTAGCTATGGAACACAAGACTGTCTCTGTTAGCATAAAATGGTTAAATATTGCCAAGCCGACCTGAACGTTTAATTACCATTGACAAAACACACTTCACTATACGTTTAAGTAACTTACTTTAGAAATGGAAAGAACCAATACATTAACAAATTCAACGTTAATTATCCACCTATGACTGCACAAACGTAAAACCAGTAATAAATTCAGTCAGCCTCAGGATCACTGAAAAAGAAAAATATTTCGTAATTCACTGCTAATTTTACCTGCTCCCGATTTATGGGTTTGGTTAATTTTATAGCAGAACAATTTTTTAAATGTGCCGCCGCTGCAAATCGTTCGGTCGCGGCACAGCCCAGCAACACCAACGATAATAGCTAAAAGTGCTGAAAATTCTTTAAAGAAATATTATAGATGACGTATGCAAGCTAATTTACATTAGTAATACACAATTTTGGTAAATTATAATGTATTTAGACCATAACAATAATTTAAATTACACACCTGTACAATTTCTCCTCTAATGGCGCCTAAAGATAGATTACAGACAAACGAAGTCTACTCATTCATATAATGCTACGTCACAGGTTCCTCTCTCTCTCAGCTCTAGAGGAAGACGACAAAGAATGCACATTATGTAGTGCTTTTTATATTATTGCTGCTAGTGAATGTCTCTTTGTAATCTTACATCATTTTCCTCTGTGGCTATATTTTACATTTTTTCATCGCAGATATTAACATTTTTCGTAATTACATTATGAGTATAGAAATATTACAATCATAAATACATAGAGAATATTATTACAGGAAATATTACAATAATAACCAACATTCTTTACACAAAATTAAATAACATTTTTTGTTAAACAATTACAGTACATACGAATTGATACATAGCGGCGTACATAGTACAATTAACCGTCATTTCATTTTACTAATAGTGTGTGTGCTGCCAGGAGCTGTGAAAGTGGGACCCATGGGGAAAAGGATACAAGAGAGCAGACTAAGGTGGTACGGACTTTTACAGAGAAAAGGGGAAGAGTATATCGGAATCAGAGTTGAAGATATAAAGATTGAAGGAGCGAGAAGGAGAGGAAGACCGAAGATGAGGCGGAATGATAAGATATCTGGGGATCTAAGGGAGAAAGGATGGAAGAAGGAAGAGGCAATGGATAGAGTACTATGGAGGATAAGGATCCAGAAGAGCAATGCCGACCCTACATGACATGGGGCAAGGTGACAATAAAGAAGAAGATAGAAGAAGAAGAATTTATGGAAAGGAGAATAAGTAGGTACATATATATTCAGTATGTTGAAACAGCTAAACACGAATGTAACTCTGCCAGCTGAAGATTAATAACTAGTACAGTGGATCTCACATTAACTCAGACTCTGTGTTAAGCGATTATGTAAAACTTTGAATGGTATGTCTAATGAAATACATACTTGTTTATGCAACCTACAGCTGATGGTAAAATAACACTTACGTTTACATTGTACAAAGATTAATACAAAACTAGTGCTGTAGAAAAAAACCAACAGTATATTCAAACACAGTGTTACCAGTGAACATAAACATAAATTGCAATAAAAACATATACAGTATACAAATATCTCGATTCATAGCATAAAAAGATGGTTTCAACAGTAATTAGTTGAGCGAAAAATTTAAGTACTAAACAAAGGATTTCGAGACATAGATTGGGATATAAAGAACAGCATGCTGTGACCAGGAAATGGATTTACAACCAGTATTTCACCTGTCCCCACAGCAAGTAGTGTAAATTGTTTGTGAAAACAAATACTAGTACAAGAAAATTTTGTCTCAAGTACAGATAGTGTTGAGGATCAGTGGACAAAGTTCAAAACCACCATACAATATGCGTTAGATGAGTATGTGCCAAGCAAGATCGTAAGAGATGGGAAAGAGCCACCGTGGTACAACAACAGAGTTAGAAAACTGCGGCGGAAGCAAAGGGAACTTCACAGCAAACATGAACATAGCCAAAGCCTTGCAGACAAACAAAAATTACGCGAAGTGAAATGTAGTGTGAGGAGGGCTATGCGAGAGGCTTTCAATGAATTCGAAAGTAAAGTTCTATGTACTGACTTGGCAGAAAATCCTAAGAAATTTTGGTCCTATGTCAAAGCGGTAGTGAATCAAAACAAAATGTCCAGTACCAAAATGGTACTGAAACAGAGGATGACAGACTAAAGGCCGAAATACTAAATGTCTTCTTCCAAAGCTGTTTCACAGAGGAAGACTGCACTTTAGTTCCTTCTCTAGATTCTCACACAGATGACAAAATGGTAGATATCGAAATAGACGACAAAGGGAGAGAGAAACAATTAAAATCGCTCAAAAGAGAAAAGGCCGCTCGACTTGATGGGATACCAGTTCCATTTTACACAGAGTACGCGAAGGAACTTGCCCCCCTTCCTGCAGCGGTGTGCCGTAGGTCTCTAGAAGAGCGAAGCGTTCCAAAGGATTGGAAAAGGGCACAGGTCATCCCCGTTCTCAAGAAGGGACGTCGAACAGATGTGCAGAACTATAGACCTATATCTCTAACGTCGATCAGTTGTAGAATTTTGGAACACGTATTATGTTCGAGTATAATGTCTTTTCTGGAGACTAGAAATCTACTCTGTAGGAATCAGCATGTGTTTCGAAAAAGACGGTCGTGTGAAAGCCAGCTCGCGCTATTCGTCCACGAGACTCAGAGGGCCTTAGACACGGGTTCACAGGTAGATGCCGTGTTTCTTGACTTCCGCAAGGCGTTTGACACAGTTCCCCACAGTCGTTTAATGAACAAAGTAAGAGCATACGGACTATCAGATCAATTGTGTGATTGGATTGAGGAGTTCCTAGATAACAGAAAGCAGCATGTCATTCTCAATGGAGAGAAGTCTTCCGAAGTAAGAGTGATTTCAGGTGTGCCGCAGGGGAGTGTCATAGGACCATTGCTATTCACAATATACATAAATGACCTGGTGGATGACATCGGAAGTTCAGTGAGGCTTTTTGCAGATGATGCTGTGGTGTATCGAGAGGTTGCAACAATGGAAAATTGTACTGCAATGCAGGAGGATCTGCAGCGAATTGACGCATGGTGCACGGAATGGCAACTGAATCTCAATGTAGGCAAGTGTAATGTGATGCGAATACATAGAAAGATAGGTCCCTTATCATTTAGCTACAAAATAGCAGGTCAGCACCTGGAAGCAGTTAATTCCATAAATTATCTGGGAGTACGCATTAGGAGTGATTTAAAATGGAATGATCATATAAAGTTGATCGTCGGTAAAGCAGATGCCAGACTGAGATTCATTGGAAGAATCCTAAGGAAATGCAATCCGACAACAAAGGAAGTAGGTTACAGTACGCTTGTTCGCCCACTGCTTGAATACTGCTCAGCAGTGTGGGATCCACACCAGATAGGGTTGATAGAAGAGATAGAGAAGATCCAACGGAGAGCAGCGCGCTTCGTTACAGGATCATTTAGTAATTGCGAAAGCGTTACGGAGATGATAGATAAACTCCAGTGGAAGACTCTGCAGGAGAGACGCTCAGTAGCTTGGTACGGGCTTTTGTTAAAGTTTCGAGAACATACCTTCACCAAAGAGTCAAGCAGTATATTGCTCCCTCCTATGTATATCTCGCGAAGAGACCATGAGGATAAAATCAGAGAAATTAGAGCCCACACAGAAGCATACCGACAATCCTTCTTTCCACGTACAATACGAGACTGGAATAGAAGGGAGAACCGATAGAGGTACTCAGTGTACCCTCCGCCACACACCGTCAGGTGGCTTCCGGAGTATGGATGTAGATGTAGATGTAGACGTTTATCTTAAAGAGAACTTGCTTTATGTGATTCCTACACCTTTCCTTTATTCAAGTTGTGGTGAAGTTGTGAATTTGCTCTTGATTGTGCTGACGATAAGTATCTGTTTTCAGGTTTTTGTGGGAGATGTAAAGGTTTTGAGAAGTAAATTCTTCACTCTCTGAAATAAAATGAAAAGGAGAAAAAGTGTCATCAAGAATTAATTACGAGGAACTTCGAATTAGAACATAGATAAGATTTTCTTGTAACTGTAGTTGTATATAATTTGTTTGTCTCATGTCTTTGTAAATATGTTCATGTATATTTTATAAACCTGTGAAAACTAACCTTATGCAACATCATAAATACTTGCGAAAGAGTACTATATAAGTTGTGCAGTGTACCTCGATTAACCTAGTGGTTAAAAAATAGTGCTGTGCGACGATTCAAGTTTGCAATCGCCAAGTGTTTCATCGTCTGCAATGCAGGAAGTTTAACGAATCTGATGTGCCAAGCCTAATAAACAGAACAGTGGCACACCTGTGTTAAGAAAAAGATGAACACTCACCAAAATGTCGATGAAGAGACAGTTGGTCCAGTAGGGTCCTTCGGCGTCATGATGCACTGTAGACTTTTGCAGCTTGTGTAATCCGCAGGCAGGTGTAAATAGCTACCCTGAATGAATACTACAAGCTACTCTCACTCCGTCATTTGCACGAATAATGCCCTGGGTGGTGAGGCAAATAGTAGCCACAAGGAAGTTCAAACAATACAGCTAGTTCACACACATGATTCAACGACAACAGAAAAACAAAGGACAGAGAAGACGTAATTTTCGTTGTGAACAAAAGCAAAGATATCCATTTGTCAACATTCAAATAAAGAAACATAAGTATTTAATTGCATGTGAAATAGGACTACCTGATGTGAAACAATCGTAATATTTTCCTTTCACAGGTAAAGTAATGGATTTATTTGTAATTTCAATACAGTGTAAGAATATTTTTGGTAAAATATATGGCAGACAAAGAATTTGATAAAAACACGGTTCTCACATAGCTGATACCCATTAGTCAAATAGTATATTAAAGAATAATAGACAAATATGCCAATAGTTGATCGCAACACAAAGGTTTCTGAGTGCACATTGCCCTTTGAAGTAAAAAATGTAAAACTTATAAATTTGTATTAATAAATAAGAAAAGGAAATTTTGTACTGTTTGCTATGTGTGTTAATCCACAGCCAACCGTAGGGGGAATGTGTAACTGCACTTGTTAGATATGTCCAAAGAGGTATATATAAGATAAAAAAGGAAGCTTTGTGCTGAAGTAGAGAGATGCTCTTAGGTGGGAGAGATCTGACTGTCACTTAACTTTTTTAAGTCAGCAAAAAGAGAGAAGCTTAAGATGTGTCTTGATGAAGAGAGGATGTGACCATTTATATCACTCTTCATATTGTAACAGTTTTCTTAATAATATTGGATTTTGGGTTAATATAATAAACATGAAGAGAATTACATTGCCTGTGTATTTAATTGACAAACAGATCATCTCATCACAATGAAATATGAGTTTCTTTCAATAGGTAACTCAGTCAATAATTAGCAACTTCTGCAGTGGATGTATATAAGATGACCAGCACAGCAGAAAGCAGAGGCAAAAGTATCCCACTGAGAAGATGACACAATGAGGAACATTTACTATTAAATTTTCTAGAAAGTTTATTAAAGACATTTTTGATGGTCTCTGTTCAGTAGCCAGTCGTAAAAGCATTTCATCAACTTCTATTTATTATTTCACAGCTAAAATTCAGTCAACATTTCCAGTTCAGAAACTCTAATTCATTAACAAGCTGGTAAATGCTTTTTAATTTGATATTGCATAAATTGTGGGCTCTAGTTATTAGTTTAAGTCTTCTGGTGCGATTTTACTTCCATGTGATTAGCAGAATTAATCGGCCAGCAGTACATTCAAGTTATTTTTGTCTCTTTACTAAAGAAATTTGGCTTTTCTTCATCTGATAAAGTGAAATGTTCACCTCCACTGAAACAGTCAATTTATTTGAAACAAAGTGTTTCTTTCCACACTATTGACCTGTTTCAACTGTTCGTTTAATTTCAAGTCTGTGTTTTTATTTCTAGTACATCAACAGATAGCGTTCATGAATCTCATATTACGCCATAATAAAGAACCAAACATAAGACAGTACTACAAGTAAATTGATGTCCCAAACACCATGCCTAAGAACTTAATTCCGCGTACTTCAGTGTAAAGATATATCAGTGTAAAGATATACAAATGTGCATTTTGTGTCAAATTATCCTTTTCAGTGTGCTTCACAAAATTCCAGTGCGTTTGCCATACTCACAGATGTCTTGTTCCTTTTACGACATAACGTGAAATCTCTTAATGCTATAAATGTTCACTTGAAGGCAACTAAGAAGGCGAATTTGGTCAGTAGTATTGAATGAAATGTTTTGTTTCTTATATATCGACGGTTGATCAGAATAAATGGTTTCTTTTACAATTCTAGCTTCCATGACGCACAAATCTTTGAATCACAACCCACTTTGACACCTATCCAGTCAATTCTCGAATGTCCAAATTACTTCTCAATATGAGTTGTTTATCTCTTAAATGTAGAGAATGCCATTCTTAGGTAAATTATATATTGGAAAAATACCACATATTTTCATTGTCTTATGTTTTCCTTGGTTGATATCTATGATATATTTTGTAAGTAGTTTTCATAGTATTACACATCTCACTTTTGACTTGATTTCGTTAATAAACACTAATAAAAGAACGAGAAAACCTTAGATCACACATTCTAATAGTAATTTCCGTACTGTTGTTGCTCTATATAAATGACTGACGCTATATAGGAATGCCAAGAATTTAATGAGGCAACAGTTTAATTTCAACCTGAAACTATTTCGGACAACTTCACTGAACTTAAATATATGAGAACAAAAATTGATTGCGATTTAATGCATATCACAACATGAGTGCCAGATACTATCATTGTAAAATGTCGGGTTCAATAGCATAATAGCCATTGTGCTTGCTCTTTCCGCATAGCTCGTGTGTTGTTCTCAATTGGAAAAGAGAAATAAACAGCACAAAGCCAACAGATGTCTCTAGAAGATATCTTTTTCATGTATTGACCTATTTCATATTCAAGCATTATCCACACGCTGAGATTATCTAGCTCTGTTGGAAGTAAGTGCAAAAACTTAAATGCTAATGCTCAATGTAGACATAGAATTAACCAGTTTTTTCATACAGCAGAAACCTTGCCTTTATAAAAGTGGCCCTTTTCTTCAATGAAAACTTGCCAACACGTATAAAATATAGCCAACACTGTCCCATTCTGCTAAAACAGTGTATTTGTTCTAAGTGCTTTCTCGGTGTATTGTGTGACTCTAGTACAAGTGCCTTTGTAGAATTGGTGATGTACAAGATCAAAAAATTGGGTTCATTTTGAACTGTAACCAGTGAAGATTGAATGTAACACGCTTCTATACTGATGGCACTTTTCCCAATTTTAACCACATGAAGTTACCTACACAAAAAACGATGTCCTTTTTACCGATCTTAGAAGCATTGGTGTACATAAGCTTACCATTTTCTTAGTTCCCAGACTGTAATACAAAAGCTGACATACACAGCATTTTAATTTTGTAACAATGGATTACAGTATGGATTGACAACTAGGGCCACAGGCGACCAAGCAACGAAATTCCAAGCAGAAATGGGACCTGAAGCGTTTGAACACAGCAGATACTGAGAGTAGGGTTTACACATCATCACAGCTTCACACACACACACACACACAAACACACACACACACACACACACACAAACACACACACAGTAACACATGTTTTCTGGTGCTCGGAAGTAGCCATCTGGTAGCATTTTGAAAACGGTTGTGAGTGGTGATAATATCTTTAACGCAGCTTGACATACGCAAGTAATGTGACGTCACGTCTTGTGGCATTCTGTACGGACACCATGAGCTATCATACACAGGACTCCACAAATTTTATGCAGTTACACCGCTTTCAGTATGGTGTCAGGTAGAATCATATGTGTCCATATTAAAGGTATGTGCAGATTAGGGCGTTAGAGCTAGGAGAAGAATTAAATGTGAGGAAGATAAAAACCAAAATTTGGATCCGAAAACAGATTTTGCACAAAGATATATTAGGAGCCACAAACACATTTATAAAAGAAATAACACTCAAAGATGAAAATAATGTCTGCTACAGCAATCCAATAACTGTTAAATTGTAAATATCATGTGTTCATACATGCAACTGTAGTGTCATTGGGGTATGCCAATAGCTGTAGTGTTACTTTAGTTGTAAGTGCAAATACAGTTTTATTAAGCTGTGTTCACACACCCAACTAATGTGACGCCACAGCTTGTAGTTTTCTGTAGTGCACAGAGAAGTACTGTTCACACAGAATGTCACAGACAATGTGTATTTTCACAGTTTTCAATATGTTGTCAGCTGGAATCATATTTGTGGGTATTAATATTTATAGTGCAGGTTATGTCATTACAAAGGTGACAAGAGTTGAAGACAAGGAAGATGAAACCCAAATGTCAGATCTGAAAATAAATAGCATGCAGGGCTAAATCAGCAACCACGCACACACTTTAAAAAAAAAAAAAACATTCTAAGACGAAAATGCTGTCTGTTCTGGAAAACTAATCATCAGCCGACATGTAAATACCATCTCCAACACCACTCCTCCGAGATTGTAGAATCTTATTCTATTCGTTGATCTAGCCATTTCGAATAACTAATTTTTATCTTGCCAGCTGCCAAATCGCATTTGGCGCTATTTTCTGCATATATTCTCACAAATGACAAAATTGTATGGTTCACTTTATAGGTTACGTATTACGTTTTTATTTATTTTTCATCCAAAACTCTTTTAAATTTATGGGATGCTCATAGATCGTTGGTTTGCAAAAATTACGTACACACACATACAAGTAAACTGTCCATGAAATTAAATATAAGTGATGCTTTTTGTCGTTCCAGAAGCTACGGAAACGCACCTGTTGACTACTATTTTGACTATCTTTAGTATTAAATTAAAAACACACTGATATCAAATGCAATACAGCAGCAATTAACCCATTATTACCGCGATAGAAAGCAAGTGTTTCGAAGTACAGCCGCCACGGAGCGGGGGGGGGGGAAGTAAACTAGCGCAACAAAGTACAACCAAGTTTTACTATTTGTCGCTAGACAAAAGTTGCGTCTTTTAAGTTGCGACCCTGATTTCACCCGTGTAACTGCAGTGGCGACAGTTCGGTTGTGTGTGTCTTTCGACCCCGGCGTTTACACCATCGAGTTTTATCGATTGTAAGTCGATTGTCGCTGTATGGTTCTTCCGGTACAGGTCCATGTGTTTGTAACACGTTGTTCAATACTAGGACGGAGCGAAGGCTGTTGGAGGAATTTATTTTGTGCGTATTAATTGTTTTTTGTATTCGTAGTTGCTCTTGTTAGTGCGCGTGAAGCAATAATGTTTTCCTATAATGATTATTGTGTATTTTCCTTATTTCAGGTGACTGAAAATGGCGAAGTCAAAGAATCACACGAATCATAATCAAAGTAAGCAGTTATTGTGTTAAGGAAGCGTTTTAGCATATTGTTGTTATAAAACTGAGCATCGTGGAAACATTTTTTGTTATTAACTGCGTATTTTATTCATGATTAGCAGTGTGTCGTTTGGAATAGTAGTGTTGTTCTCCCGCACCACACGTTTTCTTCTTGTATAGCAATATATTGTGGGGAACTGTAGTGTCTTCCTCCTGATCACTAAAGCCAAATTGAATTGGTTTGTATTTGCGTTGAAGTATGCTTTTCTCACACGTCTGTCCGAGCGAGCTAGATTGTAGGTAAAAGTACAGATTCGTGTTCTAATGGACGCAGGCTTCTTTACGTATAGACTTATTCAGTCTCCTAGACTAATAATTCACTCTATTTATTAAAGATAATGCAAATGCAGTATGTTTCGTCTTAGCTTCTATTTATAGGGCAGTTTCGTCAAGTGCTGACATCTTTCGTGATAACACTTGTCGGTTGGCTGATGGGAACGGCTTGTGAAGAGAAATTTGTATATCGTGCTGACATGACCTTCCGCTTTTAAACCTGTATTGATGGTTCTGAAAGTCCTCTGCCTCACACAGATAGTTGTTAGTCACACTGTCTGCAGTTCTGTCCTGGGTTTTAGACTTTACAACAGAACACTTGGTAGTATTGGTTAAAAGAGTAAAGTCGATTTCATTGCATTCCTGTATTTATCTTTTGTACTATCTAGATGTCGTTATCAAGTACAATGTTATAAGTTGTTGGACCATAAATGTCGTATCTGGTAAGGTAAATAAGACAGGTTAGTGGTGTGACGTCACGACGGCGCGTAGTTTAGTTCGTGAGTGTCGCGTGTTTGTAGGTGTCATGTTGATGGGGTCGGTGGTGCTGTCTGGTGGTGTGTTTGGGGGTGTGTTTGGGGGTTTCGTGTTAGTGGTGTGGATTTAGTTTGTCTGTAGGTGGCGTTTTGCTGTGGTTTGTGGTGCTCTGGTAGTGTTTGTGGGTTCCATTTTGTGTGTAGTATTGTGTTTATTTCAGTGGTAGATTGGTTTTGTCGTGGTGCTGACTGTGTGTCTAGTGGAATGTTTTGCAGTGAGTGGATGGTGTAGTTTTTTATGCCTAAGTACTTTGTTAGGTATGGATGTGACCCAGAAGATAAATAGTATTCGGTTATGGGGGCTTATAAGCGACACTCCCATGTCACTTATAAAATTCCTGCAACTTTTCGGTCTTTTGGCTGAGTTCATGCAGTGTTTGTTGTGTGGTTAACCTATGAGGCTTACCAAAGTTCCGGTGTCTTGGACGAGAGGCAGCTATCTATGGAGATGTCGGAGGGATAACATAGGGTGCTCCATTCGCCATGGTTCGAGAAATCTAGGTTGGGCATGCGTGATATTGTGTTCAGTTAACATTTTGTTATCAATTCTCACAGTTTGTGTATGAGGTGGGTGTGAGTGAGCGAACGGTGGTTGACTGATTTTCTTTTTGTCGTGAGGTTTGTTCTGAATATATTAAATACAGGGGTGGGCCTGGGGTTATTGTAGAGATTGATGAGTCACCGTTTGGGACGGGAAAGCCTGTGGTTGGTATAAGGGTGTGGGGGGGGGGTAGTCTTCAGAATGTTGAGTGTTGTACAAGGAGGGAGGGTTTTGATTCAGGAATAGGTAGAAGAGGGTAGTACTGTAGTTTTGGATGGTTTTTCTTCTTATAGGTGGTTGGGTCGGCAGGGATACCAGTATTTTGTAGTTAATTGAGTGTGGGGCCTGTACTAATACTGTAGAGGTGTTTTGAGTGGCTTTTAAATCTTATTGGGAGATGGGAGAGGTACTCTTTTAACCTTAGAGCGCATTTAAATCAGTACTGTTGGCGGAAGAGTGTCGCTGAGGGCTATTGTATTTTTATGGTTTTTAAGGGCTGTCAGTGAGATGTATTGGCCGAAGGTTGTGGGTTAGTTAGATTTCGTTGGGGGTGATATTGGTAAGGTTTGGGGAGGTGGGTGGAGAGTGGTCGTGGTTTTTTTTGTGTGGAGGATTTGTTTTGTTGTAGTGTGTGTGTGGATGGGTTGTGCGGTATTTGTTTTGTTGTAGTGTGTGATTCTGCTTTTCTCTCTCTCTCTCTCTCTCTCTCTCTCTCTCTCTCTCTCTCTCTCTCTCTCTCTCTCTCTCTCTCCCCCCCCCTCCCCTCCATCTCTCTCCCTCCCCCAATGATTTTGATTTTTTGGGGAGGGGGAATTTATTTGGTCATCTTTTATTGTGTTGGTGTGATTGTGGTGTCTGATCTAGAGGGCAGTGCCGGAGCTTTTTTGTCATGAGGTTTTTTTAGATGGTTGGTTGGGTGTGTGTGGGTGGGGGGGTTGTTGTTGATCTTTGTAAGTGAAGGGAAGGATTTAGTTTCAGTGTATAGTTGTAGCTGTTGGGGGGGGGGGGGGTTGGTATCGGTAGTTTCTGGTTTGATATTTATAGGTCAACGGAAGTGTTAGATACCAGTTTTGTTGTTGTTTTCTTTTTGAGGCGGTGATGATTGTGGATGTTTCGGGTTTCACGATTTGGTGTCTGTAGTTTCTGTTGACCTGTATAGGTCAAGGGAAGTGTTAGATTACAGTGAATATAGTTTTTAGTTGATTTTGGGAAGGTTGTGGTAGTTTTGTTTTATCGTTCATGTCGTTTGGTTTAGTGGTGCATGTTTAGTTGTAGTTTCTCACCCAAAAACCCCCGATTTCCCATGCTCGTCCCATTAATTTCATTATATTATTGGAGGGATGTGTGTTTGATGGTTGTTTATCTATTTTTGTGTTGTCATGTTTGTTATGACGTCATAGTTGTGAATTGTCGTTTCCGCCACATTGGCGACGTCGTCGGTCAGAGCAAACGGGTGGAATTGGACGTTTCCGTTAATCCAAATGAAGGGCTAAGTAAGAAACTCTCTCTCTCTCTCTCTCTCTCTCTCTCTCTCTCTCTCTCTCTCTCTCTCTCTCTCTCTCCAAATAAATTTCCACTCTGAGATACAGGCCTCCAAAGACGACACTTCGCATGCCATTTTGAATATGCAAATTTTAGGAAAAGTTTTAAAATGTTGTATCTCTGGAACAGTTCTGGATATTTTGTTGTTTTTTAATTGAAAGATAATTACTTTATGATTACAAAGAAATGCTCCATTTGGATTTATCTGCCAAAGTTCTTTTACTATAGCATTCTGAACTTTTTATAATTCATGGGGGAAAAAATTTTCAAAAATGCCAGTACATAAAACTTCGATTTTTCCTGTTGATTAGTCCATATAGTCCTACATTCCCTGGAAAAGAAAGCTTGCACTTTTAGGTTAAACTGGTTTTATAAACAACTGAATAACCAAAACTTAGCCTTCTTTAAGGGGACTTCAAATGGATAAGATTTTTTCATATTGTCGGATTTTTATCTCATTATAAAATTTGCAATTTTTTAAATAAAGTTATGTATATATCACTTATAATCTCACATGGGATTTATTTTATTTTTTAAATATAATCTACACCAGTTGAAAATGTTAAAATTTTTACATGCATTCCTTCAAGGTCTAATAAAATCGGTAATTTTTTATACAGAAGGCTGTGGTTTGCTGTGTTGCAAAGGTGGCTGGGAGAGCAATGTGCTGACCAAATGCCCCTCCATATCTGCATCCAATGACGGCTGGGAGGATGGCACAACAGCCAGTTGGCACAGTTCTGCCTTCAAGGCCTGTTCGAATGTTCATTTTTGTTTGTTAATTTTGGACCTTGACGTTGGTAGGGGAGGCTTGCGTGCCTCAACGATACAGATAGCCGTACCGTAGGTGCAACCACAACGAAGGGGTATCTGTTGAGAGGTCAGACAAACGTGTCTGGATGATCGACTGATCTGGCCTTGTAACACTAACCAAAACGGCCTTGCTGTTGTTGTACTTCAAACGGCTGAAAGCAGGGGGAAAATACAGCTGTAATGTCAGATCCCTTGATCGGGCAGGTAGGTTAGAAAATTTAAAAAGGGAAATGGATAGGTTAAAGTTAGATAGTGGGAATTAGTGAAGTTCGGTGGAAGGAGGAACAAGGCTTCTGGTCAGGTGAATACGGGGTTATAAATACAAAATCAAATAGGGGTAATGCAGAAGTAGGTTTAGTAATGAATAAAAAATAGGAGTGCGGGTAAGCTACAGTAGTACAAGTTTATATGCCAACTAGCTCTGCAGATGACGAAGAAATTGAAGAAATGTATGATGAGATAAAAGAAATTCAGGTAGTGAAGGGAGATGAAAATTTAATAGTCATGGGTGACAGGAATTTGACAGTAGGAAAAGGAAGAGAAGGCAACATAGTAGGTGAATATGGATTGGGGGTAAGAAGTGAAAGAGGGAGCCGTCTGGTAGAATTTTGCACAGAGCTTAACTTAATCATAGCTCATACTTGGTTCAAGAATCATAAAATAACATTGTATACATGGAAGAATCCTGGAGGTACTAAAAGGTATCAGATTATATAATGGTAAGACAGAGATTTAGGAACCAGGTTTTAAATTGTAAGACATTTCCAGGGGCAGATGTGGACTCTGACAGAACCAGAGGTTGTACAAAGTTTCAGGGACAGCATAAGGAACAATTGACAGGAATGGGGGAAAGAAATACAGTAGAAGACAAATGGGTAGCTCTGAGGTATGAAGTAGTGAAGGCAGCTGAGGATCAAGTAGGTAAAAAGACGAGGGCTAGTAGAAAATCTTGTGTAACAGAAGAAATACTGAATTTAATTGATGAACGGAAAAAATATAAAAATGCAGTAAATGAAGCAGGCAAAAACGAATACAAACGTCTCAAAAATGAGATAGACAGGAAGTGCAAAATGGCTAAGCAGGCATGGCTAGAGGACAAATGTAAGGATGTGGAGGCTTATCTCACTAGGGTAAGATAGATACTGCCTACAGGAAAATTAGAGACCTTTGGAGAAAAGAGAGCCACTTGTATGAATATCAAGAGCTCACATGGAAACCCCGTTCTGAGCAAAGAGGGGAAAGCAGAAAGGTGGAAGGAGTATACAGAGAGTCTATACAAGGGCGATGTACTTGAGGAAGGATGTAGATGAAGATGAAATGTTAGATATGATACTGCATGAAGAGTCTGACAGAGCACTGAAAGACCTGAGTCGAAACAAGGCCCTGGGAGTAGACAACATTCCATTACAACTAATGACAACCTTGGGAGAGCCAGTCCTGGCAAAACTTTACCATCTGGTGAGCAAGATGTACTTGACAGGCAAAATACCCTCAGACTTCAAGAAGAATATAATAATTCCAATCCCAAAGAAATCAGGTGTTGAAAGATGTGAAAATTACCGAACTATCAGTTTAATAAGTCACAGCTGCAAAATACTAACGTGAATTATTTACAGACGAATGAGAAAAACTGGTAGAAGGCGACCTCGGGGAAGATCAATTTGGATTCCGTAGAAATGTTGGAACACGTGAGGCAGTACTGACCTTATGCCTTATCTTAGAAGAAAGATTAAGGAAAGGCAAACCTACGTTTCTAGCATTTGTAGACTTAGAGAAAGCTTTTGACAATGTTGACTGGAATACTCTCAAATTCTGAAGGTGGCAGTGGTAAAATACAGGGAGCGAAAGGCTATTTACAATTTGTACAGAAACCAGATTGCAGTCATAATAGTCGAGGGGTATGAAAGGGAAGCAGTGGTTGGGAAAGGAGTGAGACAGGGTTGTAGCCTCTCCTCGATGTTATTCAGTCTGTATATTTAGCAGGCAGTAAAGGAAACAAAATAAAAATTTGGAGTAGTTATAAAAATCCAGGGAGAAGAAATAAAAAAATTGAGGTTTGCCGATGATATTGTAATTGTCAGAGACAGCAAAGGGCTTGGAAGAGCATTTGAATGGAATGGACAGTGTCTTGAAAGGAGGATATAAGATGAACATCAACAAAAGAAAATGAGGATAATGGAATGTAGTCGAATTAAGTCGGGGGAATTAGATTAGGAAGTGAGATGCTTAAAGTAGTAAATGAATTTTGCTATTTGGGTAGCAAAATAACTGATGATGGTCGAAGCAGAGAGGATATAAAATTTAGGCTGGCAATGGCAAGGAAAGTGTTTCTGAAGAGAAATTTCTTAACATTGAGTATAGATTTGTCAGGACGTCGTTTTGGAAGGTAATTTTATGGAGTATAGCCATGTATGGAAGTGAAACGTGGACGATAACTAGTTTGGACAAGAAGAGAATAGAAGCTTTCGAAATGTGGTGCTACAGAAGAATGCTGAAGATTAGATGGGTAGATCACATAACTAATGAGGAAGTATTGAATAGGATTGGGGAGAAGAGAAGTTTGGCACAACTTGACCAGAAGAAGGGTTCGGTTTGTAGTACATGTCCTGAGGCATCAAGGAATCACAAATTTAGCATTGGAGGGCAGCGTGGAGGGTAAAAATTGTAGAGGGAGACCAAGAATGAATACACTAAGCAGATTCAGAAGGATGTAGGTTGCAGTAGGTACTGGGAGACGGAGCTTGCACAGGATAGATTAGCATGGAGATCTGCATCAAACCGGTCTCAGGACCGAAGACCACAACAACAACAATAATGTTTCTCACATACAGCATTACTACAATTTTTATTTTAACTTTTCCACATTTCTTCAAATTAATTTCATTAGTGATTTAGTTTGAGTTGGTTGCTGTGTGTAGAGTAACATTTAAATGCCAGCCAATGCTGAATTTTAGGACAATTTTAATGTGGTATATTTTACTTGCCAGTGCAACCAGTCTATATTGAGTGGTGACACAAGTTGTTATCAAAATCAATATACATCATCATTTATCTGAACTAGGGTTGATTTGATGTAATCTGGATTTCCAAGAATCCAGGTAATCCAGAAATATTGTACTACTGCAAAAACTCGAAGTACTGCAGTATAGGCTACAAACCTAGGCACTAACCAGAAACACTTTTTAAACACTTAAACTCTCTATTTATGTAGTATACTCGTGGTTAATTACAGATGAAGTATGTAAGTTTCTTTTGTTTCAAACTTCTGTGTTTGTGAGTAGCACAGGGCATAGAGGTTTCACTAACATCATTTCAACTGGAGTTGTTTCTACCTGACATTTTAGGTAAATGGTTAGTTTTCCTAGCTGTGCTACTGCCTCCATCTGAGGAATTATTTTTTCGTGTGAAACACCCATTTCACTGTTGCTGTCATTCTTTGTAGTAAATCAGTGAGGAATATGAAGTTTGTCATTGGTCACCATGCTGTAACAAGCATTACTATCATTCTGCAACCAAGCATCTACTTCATCAATTTTGTCTGGCTGTGAAGTTAGGATCACCATCGGGTAGTGTGCAGTTTTAGTGCCTTTTTCTGCATGATTGGCATGGATATGGCTAAACCAAACGAATAATACTTCTATTGTTTCATTTCTTGCTTTCCTTGTCATGCAAACTGCCTTTAGTTGTCATTTTGAAGTAGTAGCCTTCAGTATTTTCTTGGTTCTTCCAATCTGACAAAGGTGATGTCACAAAATATATTCTGCTGCTGTTGTGTTTTTCAGTGGTTCTTAGTCTATTGTGTGTGGTGGTTGTGAGTAAAGTAAACTTGAATATTTTATTGTTGTATGCTAGACTCTTCGCTAATCTGGCCATTCCTCACACATATTTGTGCCAAATTAGTGGAAGTACTGGATTTTTTCGTGAGCTGGATGATTTTCATCGATGCCTGTCAGCTGCCACACGCCATGTCATTTTTACCAGTTTGATAGCCATCCCTCTCTAGCTGCAATTTCCTGCTTCCAAGTTTTTTGTTAAATGAAACTACTTTTTCCATTATTATTGGACCACTGACTGGAACTCCTTTCCTTTGTTATTGGAGCAACCATCTATTAAACAGCAACAGAAAGTTATGCACACAATGAAAAACGTAGTAAATTTGAATTGAATTTTATTTGATCCTGTAAGATTACATTGTGTACAGAAAATGTGCGTGTAATATAGGACATGTCAAAGTGTTAAGAAATGTTAACACTTATTTTTCTACACCTTTAGCTTACATTTTTACATTACTGATAATGAGTAACAATATATACAAATTTAATGGCATAAGTAGTCTGCAACACTGTAAAACTCTTTTTCAATGAGATAGTCTTTAAGTTTCTTTGGAAAGTCATTGTGAAGTATACTATCTTTCAGGGTTTTGGGCAGACTTCTTAGTATTCTGATACCAAAGTACTGGTGTCCTTTTTCTAGCATTGCCAGTCGGTGGGGTATGCTCTGTACTTCATTCTTCTTTCTTGTATTGTGGATAGTTGCTCGTCCAACATTGTGTTCAGCAGCAATGGCGTTCTGTGAAGAACCTAGATTCAACTTACCTGTCTGTTACCAAGTTTGAGTTTCTGATTGTTGCAAGTTTGAGTTTCTGCTTGAGATACAGTGTAACATGTTTCCTTTTAGAAGAGGTGACACTGAACTGTGTGCTGGACTGAGACTAAAAACTATGGACCTTCATCTTTTGTGGGCAAGTGCTCTGCCGACTGAGCTACCTTGGCACGACTCATCCTCATAGCTTTTTTAAGGTAGGAGATGATGTATTAGTGGAACTAAAGCTGTGTGGACAAGTAGAGTTGTGAGTCATGCTTGGGTAGCTGATCGTGCCATACTTGTCCGTGAAAGGCAAAGGTCCAGAGTTGGTCTCCACCCAGCACATAACTTTAATCTGCCAGGAAGTTTCATGTCAAGGATTGTTTAACATCGTAATTAAGTAACTGTAATGTTGCAGAGGATAATTTATTGTTGTGTGTTTCATTTCTGCTTGAGTGGCTATATGCCGGATGGAGATCAGATTACTGTGAGGCCAGATTTCTGAGGGCCAGATTAGAGTTTACTAAGGAACAGATTAGTGAAAGCTTAGTGTAATTTAATAGAAGTTCAGCCACAAACTATTCAGAGATTTTATGTAAGTACTTTATTACGTTTGTTTTCTGTTTAAATGAAGAGCACATTTTTTGTTTGTTTTTCAGATAGGAAAGCACACAGAAATGGCATTAAGAAACCAAAGAGGTACCGCCATGAATCAACATTGGGTGTAAGTATAGTGATCCCTTTTTGCACTGAGAAACACAATGCCCATCGAACATACTTTATTCTCGTTTGCACACAATTTGATGATAATGTGCATATAATAGTCTGTGTGTGATGAATGGAAAGTCAGTATGTGCTGTGTGAGAAAATAATAGCAACATTTCTGATAACATTATGGGCTAACTTGATCAGTTTTCACATCTTTTTCCTCAGCACTAAAAGTAATTTGCGTTGCTCTAGAATGCATTTTAATTTCTGAAATTGGGAAACCTATATTGTATTCCACTTTTATTTTCAAACAGTCTGATGATTGGAGTAGGATTGGAAACTCCTCATTTTAGACACTGTGATTACAAACAATGTAAAGAAATAAATGGCTTCATAAAGTAGATGATACTTATTTAATATGAAAGAAAATAAGATAACTGGATACTTCCTTGCTGCTCATCATTATCTTGTATTAGTGTCCAGTTCCTGAACATTTTCCTGTTATCTCAGGACTTGGAATGGGATGTATACAGCTTTGTTCTGTAATGTAGGAAGATGCATAGCAACAAAATTCATACACAAGGCACATGGCATCAATTCAGAAAAGCTTGAACCTGGCAGATAACTCACCTACTTTAATAGTACGAGAAGATACTGCACCTAATTTGCCCCATGTTTTACCTGAGTCAGAGTACTCCTCCCCTCTGCTGTACATTTGCCCACTGTTATTACTCTTTGGTCTTTGTATTGTTTTGAGCTGTCACCTTAGTTGATTATTTCACTTTTTGCGATCAGTAAGTAGGTTTTTGTTTGTTATTCATGTGTTAAGTGTTACAGTATTTTGACAAATACACTGCTGGCCATCCAAAATTTCCACCAAGGACCCCAGAGATACCACAGCTAAATTGATTTGGGAGATAACACTTTGTACAAAGATCACATGATTGAAAATACATCCCCATGTCGAGAAAGGAAGATGATGAAATCAGTATTGAGTGTTCCTGCAATTGCAGGCTATAAACGCTGCTACATGCCTCGGCATTGAACCACAGAGGTTCTGGATGTGTTGTTGAGGTATAGAAGTCCATGATGCTTCCAAATATTGCCATAGTTGATGTGGGGTAGCAGCAGTTATAACCCGGGTCAGTCATTCTGCAATCATCGACCAAACATTTTCGATAGGCAAGAGATGGGAGAACAGGGAGGCCAAGGCAGGAAAGCAGTCCAATGGATGACAAAGAAGTCTTAAGCATTATGTGCCACATGTTGTCGCGTGTTATCATGGTGCAATGTGGGCGTAACCAAGCTCCGAAGGTGTGACAGGACAGCAGTGTCTGTCACCTCAGAGGTGTAATGCTGGCTGGTTAGTGTATCAGCATTGCCTACTAAGGTGCTGTGGCAGTGGAAACAAAGACCAACTCAAACCATAATTCTGGTTGCAGGACCAGTGTGGCAATAGATACGGCAACAATTCCAACAGTCTCTCACTACGTTTTTTCCAGACTCTAATCCAACCATTGTGATGTTGCAGGCAGACTCGAGATTCATTGGAAAAACACTGTTCTACCATTGTGTTGTCCTTCTCTACTGCCCATCGCACCATAGCTAGTGCAAACACGTTTGGCAATGACTCAGTGGTAACAACAGAAATGGTAACCTTGTGAACAGGCCACCATATTGAATGGTGCGCATGGACTCTACTTGTTGTGCAAAATACCAAATTTGTTGTGATGGTTTGTGACTTGGCAGAGAGACCCAGTAATGCTTTGCACACAGTATGCCTGCATCACATATAGTGGTGCAACTAGGTGGGTGCAGTCGGTCCCGTCAGTCCGTCATTCCATCCTCCAACCTGCGATTACAGGCCCGCATCACAGTTGCTTGTTTCCATCCAACACGATCATTGATTTCTCTGAAGGGCAATCCACAGTCTCTGTAGGCAATTATTCTTTTGAAGCCCATCCTGAAACTTGCTTGAAAGATGCTCACTTTCTTCTGTGAGGCACACTGAAACTGCTTAGGCAAAATAATAATTCCAGTACAGCCACATGTCTGTTCCACTGTGTGTAGCACTTGTAGGTGGTGTTACTTTCACTTGTAAATGTCACCACAAATGCATGTTGCAGATTTCACCTGCTTTGGATGCTTGTTTAAATGGTGTGAAGCAAGTTTTATTAATGAGAATACATGATGACAATTTTTATCCTTCGATACTGTCCCATATCCTTAAATCACATTGAAACCTTGAATAATGGAAGGTGATTAACCCTCCAGCAGGTGCGTCAACTTTCATGACGCCACTAGTCGCGATGTATCTCGTGGATACATGCGACGATTCTTGTGGTTTTTTGTTTACAGGTTCTTTTTCTTTTGTTTTTAATTGCAGTTACCTTTATTGCTACAGATTTTACAAATACAGAAGTGAACATCAGGCTCATTACACTTTCAAATTAACAGAAATATTTGACATTTTGTAATGGAGAAGTACATGAAATTCTTTTTAAAATTGATTTTATTATAGATACAAATAAATTATTGAACTAATCAAAGCATGTCTCTTTTTACTGATTGCCCTTTACAGAAAAACATTGTTCACAAATTAGTTTTGCTTGCTTTTGCAAACAAAGATGTGTACCGCATTTTTCACATATATACTTGCTGAGACAAGTCTTTTTTTGTCTCCCTGTAGCATGACTGGCACCTTTTTCTTTTCTTGTTTCCTGATTTCAAGGATTGTTCAGCATTTTCTTGCTCGTTTCCTTTAGGTTTGTACTTTACTAGCATTGGCTTTATATCATCAGAGCTCTTCTTTTGAGACGATCTTGCAGTAGAGTCAGAGCCAAAGTTTTGAGGTACTCGTGCCGATTTGAGTATTTATTCTTGTTGTCCAAGAAAATTACTCTTGAGTCGATGCCTGCAATCTTCAACAGATGGGAAAAAGTCACCATAGGCCATCTTCTTGTTGACCTAGCTACATTGTAGCTTGCACAGAGTTTGTCAACTGCACCAACTCCAGATTTTGTGTCATTGTAGTGTAGAATAATTGCTGGTTTTTTCTCTAAACCTTCCAAAACCTCGCTTGACAAAACATGCATACTCGAAAGGAGGACTACAGTTTCCCTTTTTCGGGACATATGACACAAGGGTTTCATTCTTGCTGTAGCCAAATACGCTATCATATTGCTGTCTACTTTTTGGTGCTATGAAATTCGATGGCAGTTCCTTCTCGTTTTTTTTCTAATTGTGCCTACAAATGAGTCTCCTTTTATGCAGTTCTCTTACTAACTCCAAACTAGTGAACCAGTTATCTGTTGTAATGTTTCTACCTGTCCCATATATTGGTTTGGCAAGTCTCAGAACTACTACTTTGGCGGAGATGTTATTCTGAAAGGGTCCTTCTGGTTGTATCTACAATATATTTCCATGTTGCAAGTATAATAAAGCTTGGCATCACATAGGCAGAAAATTTTGATGCCATATTTAGATGGTTTGGTTGGTATGAACTGGCAAACCCACACTGGCCTCGAAATGCTGGTAGCTGCTCATCAACTGTGGCATTCTGACTGAGGGAGTAATGTCTTGCAGTTATTCAAACACATGGTGAACATTTCCCTCACAGCTGCTAATTTGTCTGTCTTGCGCTGTTCTTGTCTTGTGGCTCCATCATCTAAACGAACACATCTTATTAGGAACAGGAAACATTTTTCGGACATGGTCATTCTAAAAATATTCAGACCAAGGTCATCTGCTGTCCAGAAGTCGTGAACATTGTCGCCCACCACGGAACACACCAGCAAGGTATAACAAGCCAAGAAAGGCTTTTATTTAGATTGCGACTGTGTCCTTGCAGTCACTCTCGCGAGCAAAGTTTTCTTTTAGATCAGCTATACGCCTGTGTGTTGACCACAATTAGATCTAGGATATCATTGCTGATGAATAGGCTCCAGCAGTCAATTTCAGTTACAATTTTCTTTGTGTCTCCAACTACCCCAGGCAGTTTGGTTAGTATATTATGAGGCCATGTCCCTGTTGCTTTCCAAGACACTTTCCTCCATTTAGTTCCATCCTTACCTAAAATAAAAAATAAGTACATTACACCATTATTAGATATTGTTATTAATACATCTGAAAGCATATTTATTGTCTCTTCTGCTCACCAAAATAGTAATGTTCATCAGTTTCCTGCGCTTCATTATTTTCCTCTTCATCAAATTCATGATCTGTGTCTGAGTCTACAGATCATGTTTCGGGTATATCTTCGGTTTCTGAATCAGGTTCTGCACGATCATCTTCAGTGGATACCTCGTCGTTGAGAAGAAGGCGATGTACTTCTTCCAAATCCTAAGGATTTTCTAGATCATATCATTTACTCATTTTGAAAGAGAGTACATGTAGCTACAACGAAACATTGCTTCATTTAGAAGACAACAACGCAACTGCCAACTTGCGTACGCTGCAAACAATACAACAGCTGCAGTGATTAGCGGCAATAAAGCGTTACCCGAGTAGGCGCACTGTATCTGAGAGATACAGGCAGTACACAGTCCCATACCTGACTCATTTATGACCTTGTCAGTATTGGGATAAGACTGAAATTCCTGTGAAGCAATAAGAAAGGTATGACACAAGATGTCGTGGGCCAGCACACTGTTACCACTGTTCATTGTGGTAATATTAGAGAAAAAGTAGGTCATGTATCTCACAGATAAATGCGTGACTGTCGGAGGGTTAATGGTATTTAGTGAAGAAAGAACAAAGTCAACATTTATTATTGAAGTGTGAAGTGCACCATAAAGAACAAAGAAACAAAATTCAAAACATTTCTGGCGATGGGCCATAAAATTGTTAATAGTGATAAATCTCCTCTCTGCTTTGACCATCATCAGTTATTTTGCTCCCTAAATAGCAAAATTCATTTACTACTTTAAGCATCTCATTTCCTATTCTAATTCCCTCAGCATCACCCGACTTAATTCGACTACATTCCATTATCCTCATTTTCTTTTGTTGATGTTCATCTTATATCCCCCTTTCAAGACACTAAGACACTGTCCTTCCATTCAGCTGCTCTTCCAGGTCCTTTGCTGTCTGACAGAATTACAATGTCTTTGGCGAACCTTAGTTTTTGTTTCTTCTCCATGGATTTTAATTCGTACTCCGAAATTTTCTTTTGTTTCCTTTACTGCTTGCTCAATATACAGATTGAATAACATCGGGGAGAGGCTGCAACCCTGTCTTACTCCCTTCCCAACCACTGCTTCCCTTTCATGCCCCTCGACTCTTATAACTGCCATCTGGTTCCTGCACAAATTGTCAATAGCCTTTCGCTCCCTATAATTTACCCCTGCCACCTTCTGAATTTTAAAGAGAGTATTCCAGTCAACATTGTCAAAAGATTTCTCTAAGTCTACAAATGCTAGAAACGTAGGTTTGCCCTTCCTTAATCTGGCTTCTAAGATAAGTCGTAGGGTCAGTATTGCCTCACGTGTTCCAACATTTCTACGGATTCCAAACTGATCTTCCCGAGGTCGGCTTCTACTAGTTTTTCCATTCATCTGTAAAGAATTCGTGTTAGTATTTTGCAGCTGTGACTTATTAAACTGATAGTTCGGTAATTTTCACATCTGTCAACACCTGCTTTCTTTGGGATTGGAATTATTATATTCTTCTTGAAGTCTGAGGGTATTTCGCCTGTCTCATACATCTTGCTCACCAGATGGTAGAGTTTTGTCAGGACTGGCTCTCCCAAGGCCGTCAGTAGTTCCAATGGAATGTTGTCTACTCCGGGGGCCTTGTTTCGACTCAGGTCTTTCAGTGCTCTGTCAAACTCTTCACGCAGTATCGTATCTCCCATTTCATCTTCATCTACATACTCTTCCATTTCCATAATATTGTCCTCAAATAAATCGCCCTTGCGTAGATCCTCTATATACTTCTTCCACCTTTCTGCTTTCCCTTCTTTGCTTAGAACTGGGTTTCCATCTGAGCTCTTGATATTCATACAAGTGGCTCTCTGTTCTATAAAAGGTCTCTTTAATTTTCCTGTAGGCTGTATCTATCTTACCCCTAGTGAGATAAGCCTCCACATCCTTACATTTGTCCTCTAGCCAGCCATGCATGCTTAGTCATTTTGCGTTTCCTGTCGATCTCATTTTTGAGACATTTGTATTCCTTTTTGCCTGCTTCATTTACTGCATTTTTATATTTTCTCCTTTCATCAGTTAAATTCAGTATTTCTTCTGTTACACAAGGATTTCTACTACCCCTCGTCTTTTTACCTACCTGATTCTCTGCTGCCTTCACTACTTCATCTCTCAAAGCTACCCATTTGTCTTCTACTGTATTTCTTTCCCCCATTGTTGTCAGTCTTCTCTAATGCCCTTGAAGCTCTACAACCTCTGGTTCTTTGTTTATCCAGGTCCCATCTCCTCAAATTCCCACCTTTTTACAGTTTCTTCAGTTTTAATCTACATTTCATAACCAATAGATTGTGGTGAGACTCCACATCTGCCCCTGGAAATGTCTTACAGTTTAAAACCTGGTTTCTGAATCTGCCTTACCATTATATAATCTGTCTGAAACCTTCCAGTATCTCCAGGCTTTTTCCATGTATTCAGCCTTCTTTTATGATTCTTGAACCAAGTGTTATGTTCTGTGCAAAATTGTACCAGACAGCTTCCTGTTTCATTCCTTACTCCCATTCCATATTTACCTATTACGTCTCCTTCTCTTCCTTTTCCTACTGTAGAGTTAAAGTTACCCATGACTATTAAATTTTCACTGTCTGAATAATTTCTTTTGTCTCATCATACATTTAATCAAGGTCTTTGTCATCTTTGGAGCTAGTTGGCATATAAACTTGTATTACTGTGGTAGGCATGGGCTTCGTATCTATCTTGGCCACAATTGTAGGGGTGATAAACTACTTCATATTGGAATTGTTTTACAGGCTATTGAAAAATTAGGTGTTACGTCACTTTAAAAAGATTTGTATATTAAGTTGGTTATATTACTTTCTTTTTGTGTCTTTCAACTTAAGATCTTTACAGGCATGATGCTAATACACGTGCATTAGAATTACAAAAGACATTTTGAAAAATTAAATGCTTTTTATTGAAAAATAAATGCATGCATTGTGGTTATTTTTTACAGGTGGATGCAAAGTTTTTGAAAAATCAGCGTTTTGCAAAGAAACATAATTTGAAACCAAAACAGCAACTGAAGAGGGCAGAAGAACGCAAAGCAAAACGAGAAGCTGCTCAGCAGAAATGATTATGTATTGTATTTTTTACAATAAACTATGTTTAAAGATTTGCTACAGTGTTTTAATTTTTAAATTAAATGACCAGAATGTGCAGAAGCATTCATGTCTTCAGAGTGATTTATTTCCCACTGGTCAAACCAATCTATTTTTGGCCTTATCTACTGCTTCAAGACTCTAAAAAATGCAATGAAGTGCACCACAATAGTTAATGCTTAATATATCAGACAATCTGGATCCATCATTTAGCACCAATTTCCATGACTTACTCCAGTGCAGTACTTCATCTTGTCCCTCTTGTGAAACTTGGTGTTCTAAGCTTCTCACTTCCTGCCATTTCTCATATGGCTCTCATTACCATCTTGCTCCTGTTCAGCCACACTCCTTCCATTTATATTTCTGGTCTGTCACCTCAACTATTTCTGCCTACAATTTCTGACAACACTCCCTTCCTAACTTTACCACACATGTTGGTCCTCAGTTCTTTTCTATTTCTCTGTAAGTTGTATTTGTTCCTGTTTTCTTCTTCTCCAAGCCTTTTGCCACATTCTTTAATCTGTCAGCACAATATGATAAGGAACAGCTTTTGCTCAGTTCTTATTTACCTTCTTCCTGGCTAGTGAGTATTACATTGAGTGTGTTTTTGTGTGCACAGATGCAAGCACATATAACAATTAAGATCTATTTTGTACTTAATCTGGAATACCTGAACCACATACACGATGTGATCAAAAAGCAGCAATCAGCACCCAGATACATGCTTTGGAGCCTCAGAACAGAAAACTACCAGAAACATGTAGACATCATCACACAAATAACAGTAATCTAGTCATACAGTTAAACAAAAAATTAAACAATGACACAAAGAATACAGGAAAGCAAACTTGATTCAAGATGGCACACAATGTAAAAGTGCAAACTCTCGAATATAATAATCATTTTCAAAAGACAAGGCATAATAAACGTAGCATTCAAAAACGCAGCTCATTAAAAAAAAAAAAATCGGAAAGCAGGAATACAGCAACTACAATGCAACACATGTGGTGGAAGATATGTAGGACAAAACAGAACATTCGACACCCAGTGCAAAGAACATATCACAGCATGGAAATATGGGAGAAGCCATTCAACTATTGCTGAACATTTAATAGAAAATAAGCACAAACCTACTAAAAGAAATGAAACTAGATGGAATAAATGAGACACCTCCTAACCTTACAAGAAATTTACCACATACACAAATCAAAGGCTGAAAGGAAGGTACTACTACATAACCCAAGTGAATATGACTGAGTACTCATAGTTTACACTGATTGACCGCATAAGAAAGTAATCCCAGTAGATGATCACAATTCCCATTTCTCCCTCTCTCAAGTATGTAAATGTATGCAAAACCTGAGAAAGTTGGCCACATTTACAGAAGTGAATGTTGCTCTAGACACACAAAATGGCAGTGCTATATGGTGAAAACAGTGACAAACAAGAAAACTGCAACCTCTGGATCAGTTTGCCACATAAGAGGAAGCTGTTTGGCTTAAAAATAATGAATTAGATGCTGTTTTGTTATAAAAACCTGAATTAGATACTGTTCTGTTATAAAATCCTCAGTGCACTGTTTTGAATATATAACCTAAGTGTGCAAATGAAAAAATCTTGTGACTGAAGATGCCTTGTGATGGCAAAATGTCAGTACACAAGGTAAATAAAAAAGCAATTTATTTTGCAGCATGCAAAAGGTGTTTTTATTTGAAACTAGTGTAATTTATACACAGCTAATGTGAGAATGACCATCACAAGAAGCTGAGATGAATCTCCTTTAAAGTGCTATCCTTGGCTAGCAATGCCCTTATCCCAACATTGAATCCACAACTGAAAGCATTTCTGCAAGACTTCTTTTCTAAAAGAGCATTCAGCTGCTCTGTTGTGGACCTTCCAGAGTCAGGAATGGTGTCAAAATGTTTTCCTTTAAGATTGATTTTAATTTTCAGGGAGAGCCAGAATTGCATGGTGCTGAATCTGGTAAGGCAAATGGAGACAGATGCCTCAGACTGAAGTTCTAAGTTTTAGGGTGGCAGGAATTATTCAGGACTGCCACAAGTTCTGAAAATCAGCAAATTTCAAACATGTCAAGGAAATTCAGGGGAAAAAAACTGTAAAGTCTCATTTTTGGCTGAATGGATTAAATGGTTTGCTTACGGATACATTGTTGCTGGCTAGGTGCAGTAGGGTAGCTGCTGGGTATCACATGCCCCCTCCCTACTTCATCCTTCCTACTGCTTTTCAACTCAGCTTGCAGTCAGTGCTGCCACAACTGTTTAAAGCTAGCCGAGCAACTGCCGGCGAGAGGGGCAGGGAGGTGTGAGGAGTTGTTTGTTTGGATCAACTATTGGTTTGAAAAGCTGACCACAAATGACCTGATTTCTGCAGTGGGCCAGTTCTATGGGTGTGTTATGGATTGGCCAGACCCTGTCCATCATATCAAGTCCAATCTGCCCACAGGGCTGGTCCATTCTTTTGGGGTGCAAATTGGCAGATTTTTCTGGGTTTATCTATGGATGCCGCACTTGGCGGTGCAGAGCTGAGAGATCAGAGGGCATTGGCTACTGACTTAAGACTGTGCCTCCCTGCAGTTAAGTTGTACAGTGTGGCTTTAGACAGGTGTTTTATTTATTGTAGTACATTTTGCACTTTGAAAGTAGTTTGTATAGTGGAGAGAAGGTACAGTCAGTTTTAGGAAGAAAATTGTGGCAGTCGCTGGTGGTTTGTACGCTATGTACTCAATTATTTCTTGAAAGAAAAGTCACACGATACCTGCAAAATAATGGACATAACCTGGTTGTTAATAGTCTACAATAATGAGCACAGTACAAACATTATTTTATTGGCGCTCACTTGTGTTGGTTTATATGGCTCATCAACACCCCCTCCTCTCCTGCCCACTCCTCCTCTTTTACCCTTCTTTCAAGAAGCCTAAATCTCCGAGCTTATTTCTGAAATTATTGAAGGTATTTTAAAACCGCATGTGGAACTGCAAAACAGGCATATTTTTGTCATTAGGTATGTTAACTTAAACACAGAAGTCCTTTAAATAAAAATTAATTTTGCACACACAACACTCATGTTTACTTATCGTTCAGATCATAAATCTTGTAAAGGAAACAATTTGCTGCTCATTCAAAATTAGATACATTTATTTTGGGTTAGTCATATTTCATGGGCAGTCTTTTCAGTCAGTTTTAGGTACAATGTTTCAGCATGACCAGTGACACACTGCCAAGACATTTACTAACGTGATGGAGGGTTGAATTGTGGCACTTACCCTGTTGCTATTAAAATTTAGATACTACAGCCAAATCTCGTAGGCCCCATTAAGAACTATGAAAGTTCATTCTTGAACTAGTTCAATCTATTTCAGCTTTGTTTTTTGTTCTATAAAGGAGATGAACAAACTTCTTTAACATGTTGACTACATGTGGCTATTAGCAGCCACTGCGTGGCCCAATGCCATTCGGCATACAGTGTAGTGTTTCGAGAATTTCTGCGTAAATTCTAGAACCAGTTGGCCTTCGACTGTCTCGGACACATGATATTTTAAATATAAGTGTGAGAGATCCTACCTACTGCATGTCGACTGTCTGTGCAGGTCCAAAGTGTGTAGTAAGAAGACTAGAAACGGCGGTCGAATGGCACCGTCATTTGTAAAAGTTTTGATGTTTGTATGTACATCGTTAAGTGAAGCAAAAGAAACTGTGCACATCTGCTTATTTTTTTATAAGTAGAGTGAGTCTTGAGAGATTCCTGTTCGTAGCAAATATACTTTGGAGAAGAAGAGAAAAGGGGGTTGCAGCAGGAAGCTACCCAGCAAAGGAAGTTGGCTGACAATCTCAAGCAGGGGCGGGCAGGAATCCTGCACGTGTACAGTGCACTTGCACGCGTGCAGTTAACAGGCGTTCTGCGTGCACACAGGGGCAAGCTGGCCACCCGCTTCTCTCCCCTCCCCACCATACCGTCTCACCGTTCCTTCCTCTGTAATTCTTTGTGTTCCCTAGCTTCCTTTATTGAATGAAGGAATAAGGTTAGTAGGAGTGCTTGAAAGAATTAATGGTTTGAAAGTGTACCTAATAGCTACGATACGTTCTATTTAATTATTACAGGTGGAGTTTACAATACGTTTAATGTCTGGGACAAAATTTCTACATACAGACAAACGCAAATAGTTACGTAATCACTAATGTTTGCTCTTAACCGAGACTTATTAATTTTCATAACAGAAAAAAATCTCTCACAAACGTATATTGAGCCAAACATGGACATTATCTTCGTGGCTTTGCGATGGAGACGAGGAAACTCTTGTTGTGGAAAGTCGTGATTGACGTCTATTACACGTCTTGTCAACAGGAACTTATCTCTCAAACGAGAATTAAACTGTAGATCTATTAATTCCATTTGCAAATTGGGATGAATATCATTTACAGACACATCAAATGGTCTCGAGAACCATTCAAAAGCTTGGGATAAATATGATATATCCCCAAATCGCTTGGGAAATTCCTCTTACTGCACTAAGTACAGAAACATATTCTTTGCATTTCTGTTCTTGCACGGTAGACAGAGTAGGAAAATATACTGCGTTCCCTGACGAGAGCTGTGGTTCCCACAGCTCAAGCTTGCTAGTGAAAAATTGTACCTTTTCAGCCATTTCACAAATCAGCTGATTTTTCTCCTTGCAAACTTGTGTTCAATGCATTAATGTGTCCGGTAATGTCCACTAAAACTGCAAGGTCGGCAACCCACTGTGGATCTTCTAACTTGGGGTCTTACCTTCCTTTGTCCTTTAAAAACTGATTTATTGGCACACTTAGTTCAAAAAATCTTTTGAGTACATTACTGCGGCTAAGCCAGCAGACTTCACTGTGGTATGGTATGTCACCGTACTCTTCCCCAATTTCAGCTAAATATGTGTGTAACTGTCTATGTGTAAGCCTCTGGGATCTCATATAATTAACTATCCGAATAACCACATGCATGACGTCCCACAGTTTTGCTGCTTTTGCACACAGTACTTCTTGGTGCAAAATGCAGTGGTTGCTGTACAGCGATTCTTCTGTACGCTGTAGCTTTTCTCTTAGTAATTCAACAAATCCCATCTGTTCCCCTTTCATTGCAGGTGCTCCGTCTGTTGTCACTGACACCAAACGTTCCCAGTTTAAGACAGCTGAATCGACAGCTTTTTAAAGATATCATGTCAAAAAAATCCTCTGTTATGTGCAGAGCAGTGTCCACGCCGCGGACGTAAATCACTAATTGCGCGGTGTCTGAAATATATGTGGACTCATCAAGTGCAATGGAAAATGCAATAAACTCCTGCACTGCACTCCTTAATTGACGGTAAACGTCACCTGCCATGGCATTATACGACGACTTACAGTCGAGTGATAGCTCGAAAATGATTTGCATTCAGTGGGCAAAGTAAATCAACTGCGTCATTGATGCATTCCTTTATAAATTCACCTTCAGCAAATGGTTTTCCAGCTCTCGCTATATTAAGGGCAGTCTTATAACTTGCACGTATTGCTAGGCTATCATTGCTGTCGTCCTGAATAACTGAAAACAGTGCTCTATAAAATGTTAAATCAGTTAGATGAGAGTCATGCTGAAATAAAGTCGCAGATCTCTCGTGACAACAGCAACTTACGTCAGATTCATCTAATATCGTCAGATCGCTCTTCTTAAGCACAGTCAATTTCCCCATCCGCTCAGAATCTGACAATAAATTGTACTCGTCCTTATGAAATTTATTATAATGGCGTTCAATACTAAACTTCCGCTGACCAGCTAGAATACTGTCACATATCATATTAAACATTTCGAATTTTCACGTTTTTGCACAAAGAAAATATGATTCTCTCATTCCTTTTTAAAAGATAGCAAATCTCCACTTCTCCGTTTCCTTGATTCACTCTGCATTTTCCGGTTCTTGAAATGCAAAATTCACTACTTAGTGGTCGCTTCGCATCAACGCGTGCACCTTAGCCTGGCACTACACTACCCCAAACTGCCGGCTGTCGCCACTGCCCCGGTTGCACGCAAGCAGCACACGTGCAGCGCTGTGGCCTCATGAGCCGCGTGCAACGTTTGCCCGCCGTTCTCAAGTAAGTCGTATTGTTAAAGAAGTGGGAGTTTACACACATACTTCACCACTTTTAAGTCATCCAAAGCGTTAGAACTTGGCGACCTGTGTGAATGAACAGAAGAAAACAGGATTTTTTGAAGAAAATGAGATGATCTAGTTTCCGTAGCAACAGAGTATAACAAGACAAGAAAAACGTTACGAGAAACTGGATTAAGCCCAGCAATCAAATGAAAAAAAAAAATTGTGACTGCAACAAAGGAAAGCTGTAAGAAATTCATAATGTTAAAGGAATGGAGAGAAGATCTCGACTTATTAGACTAAGAAGAGAGACGCTGAGAACAATCCAACGAAGATGGTCTGGGGTGGGGAATATACAGCTCTAGCACGCAGACAGGGAAACCAACCTACATCCAACGCTGGCACCAGCTTCTGTTCACTGGTGCCTACCTGCCGTCACGTCCGCCTACCTACACAGGGAGAATTCTACACCAGAAGAGCGTGAATAAAAGCGTTATTACTCTAGTAATATATACTACAAAATACTGCTGGGTGAACTTTTACCGTGTAATTGGTATAATTCAAATTAGTATTAAATACTCACAAGAGCTAAATTCTATAGAAGCATGGACAGTATACAAGAAGTTGGAGAGACGTTGGATCCAGCCATAGCTATAAGAATTACTTAAGAAGGTCCTGACTGGTCTGAGTTAATAAAACTAATCAAAGCTCAGAATCTTAAGTTAGACTCAGTAAATGATCAATTAAATGAAGCTTTAAATGCTCAGAGTCTGCAATTAAATGTTAAATTAGATGCTCAAAGTACAAATTTAAATGCTAAATTGGAAGTTCAAATGAAACTTTATGATTGTTAAGTGCTAAGGTAGGTTCACAAAGTAAAGAATTTAGTAACCTGAGTGAAGGCATAGGGGATTTGGAGACTGAATTCGATGCTTTAAATACTAAAGTAGAGAATTTTAAGATATATTTAAAGAAAAAATTGACTAGTTCCCTGCACATTCATGTAATTAAAATGGTCACTGATCTTACTGGTAAACAGAATGATAATTTCCATGTGTTATCAAAAATGTTTTGAGATTGAGGCCAGATGCAGTAATGTAGAATCAGAAGTCAATGAAAATTGTAATGCTGTAAAGCAGGGACTCAATACTTTAAAAGAAAGTGTTGATAAGCAGAGCGAGTTAATGCCTGTCATTGAGTCGCAAATTGCAGGTGTAAGAACATGAGTGGATAATGTAGAAAGAAGCTTTAAAGAGAAAATAGCAGACTCTGATACCGTAAATGTAAGTAGTTTGGAAGAACAAGTTGAAGAAATTATAGAAAGAAAAGTTACAGAGGGAATAACACCCAGGAACGTTTTGCCTATTGTTTCTTCTGAACTTTCAGATACCTGAAAGGTCATAGATGACTTGTGGAAAGAATTCAAACTTATCCAGGACAAAGTGGAAAAATGGACAATTTCACCTAATGTTGTGTTAAATAGCGAAGTAGTCACTGATTCGCAAAGAGGAATGAATTCAGGGTTATGGAGATAATTTCTTAAATTCAAGCCCAATGAAGATGTGTATTTTATTGTATTGTATTTTTTATTGGTCCTGTTGTCTCCATAGCAGCTTATGCATAAGGCATTGGACATTTTTATTTATTTTATTTATCTCTTGTTCCGGTGATCCATGTTGTGACACTATCACAGGATATGGATGATGTAGAAGAAGTCCTAAATACACAGGCTGAAAGTCATTTCAAGGCATACATATTTAAGATTACAATAATACACTTTACACATAAGTATTTATATAACACATTTCATAAATTTAAATATTCTTCAGTGGAGTAAAAGCAGTGATGCTGTAAATATGACTTTAGAGATTTTTCAAACGTATTGACCTCAGTGATAGCTTTTATGTTTTAAGGAAGTTTGTTATAAAGCTTAATTCCCATGTGAAAAGTACATTTTTGGCACATTGCTGTGCTGATTTGAGTCGTTTGTAAGTTTCTGTTTTGTCTGGTAAAGTGATCATGTATATCACAGTTTTTTTTCAGTCTCCAGTCCTTGCCTATTACATTTAATTTAAAGAGCAAAAGGGTCTCCATAAAGTATACGCATGGTAATGGAGGAATACCAGATTTCTTAAACAGGGGTTTACAAGAGTCTCTAGGTTTGCACCTAAACAAGATTCTAATGGCCCTTTTGTGTCGTTTAAAAGTGCTATTAGCTGTTTTAGAGTTTCCCCAGAAGGTGGCCCCATATCTAAGATGAGAATGAAAGTACGCATAATATGCATTCAATACTGTTTTCTCACTACAGCATGATTTTAATGAACAAAGAACATAACATGTTTTGCTCAGTTCTGCATTGAGATATTCAATATGCTTATTCCAACTGATGTTACTCTGCAGCCAAAGTCCTAAGAATTTGGTTTCAGTATTGTTACCAACTGGTTCATCATTGATAGAGACTGATGGGATAAACATGTCCTTGTTAGGAACATTGTGGAATTTTAGAGCAATGGTTTTCTTACTGTTTATCACAAGCTGATTACTCTGTGCCCAGCTGCTAAGTTGTTTCGTGATCGTGTTTACTGTCTGCTGTAACTCTTCATCGTCATCTCCTTGTAGTAGAATCGTGGTGTCATCTGCAAATATGATTGTTTTGTGTGCATCAACATTTAAGCTTAGATCATTTATGTACAGAAGAAACAGAAGGGGTCCCATTACTTATCCTTGGGGTACACCACATTAAATTTGTTTATAGTCAGATAAGTGAACAGATACAGTTTTTAGTTCAATATTTGTGTGCTTGATGCACACTGCCTGCTTAAGATTAGTCAGGAAGGAACTGATCCACTTGTTGGACAGACCTCGAATACCATATCTTTCAAGCTTCGATAGCAGAATTTTATTGTCCACCATGTCAAAAGCTTTTGACAATTCAATAAAGACTCCTATTGTTTCCTGTCTTTTGTCCATGAGGTTTAGGATGGAATTGATGCACTCATAGACAGCAGTTGTTGTTGACCTCTTATTTATGAATCCATGCTGTTCATTATATAGGATGCTGTATTTATTTATAAATTTCATAAGTTTCTCATACTTAACTTTTTACAGTAATTTTGAGATGCAGGAGGAAATTGTGATGGGTCTGTAGTTATTTACATTGTCTTTATCCCCTTTTTTATATACAGGAATAACTTTTGATGTTTTCAATACATCGGGAAAAGTGCCTAACTGAAGTGAGCAGTCACATAAGTGTGTGAGTATTTCAGTTAGGTTTGATGCGCTCTTCTTTAACATTGTTGCAGGTATACCATCAATACCTGCTTCGGATCTTTGGGCTGGGACTACTCAAGAGGATGTCGTTATCAGGAGAAAGAAAATTAGCATTCTACGGATCGGAGCTTGGAATGTCAGATCCCTTAATCGGGCAGGTAGTTTAGAAAATTTAAAAAGGGAAATGGATAGGTTAAAGTTAGATATAGTGGGAATTAGTGAAGTTCAGTGGCAGGAGAAACAAGACCTCTGGTCAGGTGACTACAGGGTTATAAACACAAAATCAAATAAGGGTAATGCAGGAGTAGTTATAATAATGAATGGGAAAATAGGAATGTGGGTAAGCTACTACAAACAGCCTAGTGAACGCATTATTGTGGCCAAGATAGATACGAAGCCCACACCTACTACAGTAGTACAAGTTTATATGCGTACTAGCTCTGCAGATGACGAAGAAATTGATGAAATGTATGATGAAATAAAAGAAATTATTCAGATAGTGAAGCGAAATGAAAATTTAATAGTCATGGGTGACTGGATTTCTGTAGTAGGAAAAGGAAGAGAAGGAAACGTAGTAGGTGAATATAGAATGGGGCAAAGAAATGAAAGACGAAGCCGCCTGGTAGAATTTTGCACAGAGCACAACTTAATCATAGGTAACACTTGGTTCAAGAATCATAAAAGAAGGCTGTATACATGGAAGAAGCCTGGAGATACTAAAAGGTATCAGATAGATTATATAATGGTAAGACAGAGATTTAGGAACCAGGTTTTAAATTGTAAGACATTTCCAGGGGCAGATGTGGACTCTGACCACAATCTATTGGTTATGACATATAGATTAAAACTGAAGAAACTGCAAAAAGGTGGGTATTTAAGGAGATGGGACATGGATAAACTAAAAGAACCAGAGGTTGTACAGAGTTTCAGGGAGAGCATAAGGGAGCAATTGACAGGAATGGGGGAAAGAATTGCAGTAGAAGAAGAATGGGTAGCTTTGAGGGATGAAGTAGTGAAGGCAGCAGAGGATCAAGTAGGTAAAAAGACAAGTGCTAGTAGAAATCCTTGGGTAACTGAAGAAATATTGAATTTAATTTATGAAAGGAGAAAATATAAAAATGCAGTAAATGAAGCAGGCAAAAAGGAATACATACGTCTCAAAAATGAGATCGACAGGAAGTGCAAAATGGCTAAGCAGGGATGGCTAGAGGACAAATGTAAGGATGTAGAGGCTTATCTCACTAGGGGTAAGATAGATACTGCCTACAGGAAAATTAAAGACACCTTTGGAGATAAGAGAACTACTTGTATGAATATCAAGGGTCTATACAAGGGCGATGAACTTGAGGACAATATTATGGAAATGGAAGAGGATGTAGATGAAGATGAAATGGGAGATACGATACTGCGTGAAGAGTTTGACAGAGCACTGAAAGACCTGATTCGAAACAAGGCCCCCGGAGTAGACAACATTCCATTGGAACTACTGACGGCCTTGGGAGAGCCAGTCCTGACAAAACTCTACCATCTGGTGAGCAAGATGTATGAGACAGGCGAAATACCCTCAGACTTCAAGAAGAATATAATAATTCCAATCCCAAAGAAAGCAGGTGTTGACAGATGTGAAAATTACCGAACTATCAGTTTAATAAGTCACAGCTGCAAAATACTAACACGAATTCTTTACAGATGAATGGAAAAACTAGTAGAAGCCGACCTCGGGAAGATCAGTTTGGAATCCGTAGAAATGTTGGAACACGTGAGGCAATACTGACCCTACGACTTATCTTAGAAGCTAGATTAAGGAAGGGCAAACCTACGTTTCTAGCATTTGTAGACTTAGAGAAATCTTTTGACAATGTTGACTGGAATACTCTCTTTAAAATTCAGAAGGTGGCAGGGGTAAATTATAGGGAGCAAAAGGCTATTGACAATTTGCGCAGGAACCAGATGGCAGTTATAAGAGTCGAGGGACATGAAAGGGAAGCAGTGGTTCGGAAGGGAGTGAGACAGGGTTGTAGTCTATCCCCAATGTTATTAAATCTGTATATTGAGCAAGCAGTAAAGGAAACAAAAGAAAAATTTGGAATAGGCATTAAAATCCATGGTGAAGAAATAAAAACTTTGCGGTTTGCCGATGACATCGTAATTCTGTCAGAGACAGCAAAGGACTTGGAAGAGCAGTTGAACAGAATGGATGGTGTCTTGAAAGGAGGATATAAGATGAATATCAACAAAAGCAAAACGAGAATAATGGAATGTAGTCGAATTAAGTTGGGTGATGCTGAGGGAGTTAGATAAGGAAATGAGACGCTTAAAGTAGTTAAGGAGTTTTGCTATTTGGGGAGCAAAATAACTGATGATGGTCGAAGTAGAGAGGATATAAAATGTAGACTGGCAATGGCAAGGAAAGCGTTTCTGAAGAACAGAAATTTGTTAACATCGAGTATAGATTTAAGTGTCAGCAAGTCATTTCTAAAAGTATTTGTATGGAGTGTAGCCATGTATGGAAGTGAAACATGGGCAATAAATAGTTTGGACAAGAAGAGAATAGAAGCTTTCGAAATGTGGTGCTACAGAAGAATGCTGAAGATTATATGGGTAGATCACATAACTAATGAGGAAGTATTGAATAGGATTGGGGAGAAGAGAAGTTTGTGGCACAACTTGACCAGAAGAAGGGATCGGTTGGTAGGACACGTTCTGAGGCATCAAGGTATCACCAATTTAGTATTGGAGGGCAGCATAGAGGGTAAAAATCGTAGAGCGAGACCAAGAGATGAGTACACTAAGCAGATTCAGAAGGATGTGGGTTGCAGTGGGTTCTGGGAGATGAAGAAGCTTGCACAGGATAGGTTAGCATGGAGAGCTGCATCAAACCAGTCTCAGGACTGAAGACCACAACAACAACAACCTTCTAGGAGAAGCCTCCGAGTGGGGCACAGTAAATATTGAGACTTTTCCTCTTGGGAAGATTTCTGAAAGAAATTTAAGGAGAAGTATTGGTCTGCAAGTGCCCAAGAGAAGTAAATATCAGATTTGTGGGACCCAAAATATTACAATAATTCTTGGGTCACAAAGAAGTAGTATTTTGATTGGCATCTAATGTCTGCAAAGTACTTGGATAACCCAATTGATGAAGAAGGATTAGTGCTGATTTTAATTAGATAATTACACAAACATGCAAGGAAAGATATCTTATGTAGTGGATGGAAGACGGTAGAAGAAGTTGTTGCCCTTTGTAGACGCACTTGATGCCTTAAGTAAGGACCACAATGAAAGCTTGCACCAAAGTGAAAATCTGAACTACAAAAGAAACAGTGGTATTAATTTTAAAAAAAGCATGAGGCTCACCTAGCTCTTTTTTTTCTCCATTGCTTTTGGTCTGGGCAAATGTCACAAGACATCCATTCAAGTTGATTGTTGATTCCTTGACTCAGTTTTTTTTTTTTTTTTAATTACAGAGGGGGAGCAGCCCTCTGACCGAACACGCTGAGCTACCGTGCTGGCATAGCTATAGTACACCAGAGCAACAGTAAAAATGGTTATCAACAATTATCAGAAAAAGTACCCACTTTCGAATTTAGGTCCAATAACTTAGCAGGAATTTATACTGAGTATTAATAGAATACAAAGTGATAACGTTGTATCTTGATTCAGTAACCAACCTGTGATTACTGATAATGAGGAAAAGATAGTGCAATCTGGAACCAGGGCCGGGGCCCAGGTCATGGAAATACACTAGGAGGCCTTAGTACTTACAAGTATGTTAATTTTACCCAGAAAATACCTACAAAGGAATGGTTGCTACTGGAAGAACCAAACTTGACTACCAGTAGCCAACAACCTATAGTAGCAGGAACCATGGAGAATTCGAAGGTTAATATATTTATAGATTCAGGGAGTAAGGTATCATTCATCTCCAACACATTATTAAGTTCATTGCAGACTAAACATCACTTACCGTTATTACTAGTGACCAGAGTTTACATAGTTGGAATAACAGGAATGAAGAGTAAAGTGGTGAAACACGAAAACCAAGTGAACTCCAGCATTGTAAATACCTTATTTCGGCAAACACTTTTATTAGTAGCACATATTAATACAGATGTATTATTTGGTTTAGATTGGTTATTAGAATTTAAAGTCATCTTAAACTTTGAGGAAAATCTTCTTTGTTTTGGTACTGGGAACAGTAGATGTTGGATACCATTTGTGACAGGTAACCACATTGCAAAACAAACAACAGAGTATCAATGTTTACGATTAAATGTTACAGCACAATTGTCTCCAGAGATTGATAATGTAGATCATGTATCACATCGAGCTGACATAGATGAGTCCACAATTCTGACCAATCAACAAAGACAAGATTTATATAAAATTCTAATGTAGTATGATGTAGTGCAGGCTGTTCCAACTGAGCTCCAGGGGGTCGGAGCACTCACTGCGGCAGCTCGGGACCCGTGTGGATAGGGGTTGCAAACTTAATTCCCTCCTGGCCGCATGCAGCCGCAACTGATGCAATAATCCATGTTCAATGACAGCTATGACTAGCTGCGGGAGCCCTGCACCTCTATTGGAGGATACCTTTCTATTCACTGAGAGGGATGGTCGTCCGCAGTGTCTTGTATGTCATAAAGTATTTAATTCTGCAAAGAGGTACAATATACAACAACATTGTACATGTCTCCACGCAGCACTCTACGATCAGGTAGAAGGCATTGCATGCAGAGAACTGGTAGCCAGGCTTAAGAACGACAAACCAGGGGACGCAAGTTTAAAAACAGTTTTGTAATACAGAGGGTATCAAAACATGCAACATAGTTCATGTTCTGTAATGCGTTTATAATTTTCAGGTGAATGAGAGCGGAGAAAACACTGCTGAATCTGCAATTCGAGAAAGCTAAAGGGTCGCTCACATCATTGCGATGAGTGGCAAGCTGTTTTTGGTGGGACAAATTGTAAAATCATGCATGGTAGCAGTTGCAGAATGTTTGTTTCCAAGGGAGGTGCAGGCAATTGAAGGGGTTTGCCTGTCTAAGCAAACAATGTCTTGTCAAATCCTGGACATGGCAGCGGATTTAGAGACACAGCTCAGGAAAAAGGCGGAGAGCTCTGTTGCATTTTTGCTAGTGCTTGATGAAAGCACCAACATATCGGACTGTGCTCAGCTTGCAGTCTTTGTGCATGGGGTCGACATGGAGCTGCAAGTAACTGAAAAAAACTCTTGGATGTGGTACCACTCGATTACACTGCAACAGGACATGACATTTTTGAAGTTGTTTGTGAATCATTGGACAATCTGAATTTGTCGTGGGATAAGCTAAAGCAAGGTTTTTTTTAGCACGATCGACCTGACTGCGGGATATTGGCAAATTAGTTTACATACAGAATCAAAAAAGTATACTGCATTTCTGTTTGATGGTAAATCATATCATTTCAATATATTGCCTCTTTGACTTAATATTTCTGTATCCGTATTTATACATCCACTTGATTAGGCATTAGGGAGAGAGTTATTGAAGGATTTGATAATATAAGTAGATAATATCTTGATAATATCAGCTTCTTGGGAAGAGCATTGTCTAACCTTAAGTAAGACCCTAAAGAAATTTAAAGAAAAAGGTATTACGATAAAGCTATCTAAATTGTATTTTGCGTGCCAAGAGCTTAAGTTTTTAGGTCATATTGGGGTAGTGCAGGGAATTAGACCAGACCCTGAACACATCAAAGCCCTTAAAGAATTCCCACACCCTAGAAATGTAAGGCAGTTGAAAGGATTTACAGGAATGACCGAATACTATCTACTGTACATAAGAGGTCAAGAACTGAACGATCCAGAAATTTTACATTTATGAAGGAAGGGTGTACCATGGATTTGAGACCAAGAGGCAAATGATGCATTTGAAAATGGCTAAAGAGCACTTGTTTAATCACTTGTATTACATCATCATTATGGGCGAACTATTTAAATTGTCAACAGATGCACCTGATTATGGTATTGCTGCAGATCTGTTCCAAGGAGAGTGGGATCTAAATAATGTAGAGCACACAATCATAGCTTTTGCCAGGTGTTAATATATTTATAGACTCAGGGAGTAAGGTATCATTCATCTCCAACACATTATTAAGTTCATTGCAGACTAAACATCATTTACCATTATTACCAGTGACCAGAGTTTACATAGTTGGAATAACAGGAATGAAGAGTAAATTGTATGGAGTATTCAGAAATTTCAGACACTAATATGGGAATCAGAAATCCATCTATATATCGATCCTCAAGCTCTATCCTTTGTAATGAGTAGTCAATTGCTGCACAGTAGGTTAATGCTATGGATGCTGTTCCTACAGGAATATGATATCCAAATACAATATGTAAAAGGTTGCGAGAGTATTGTACTGAATGTTTTGTCAAGGCTACCAATAGGAATGGAAGAATTAAGACGTACAGAAGGACCCGGTGTTATTTTTGCAGTTAATTTTATGTCAGTAGAATATCCGAACATCATGGTACAAGAGATGTCTCAAAGAATAACAGAAAATATCCATCATACTCCCTATTTTACAGAAATGTTTTCTATGTGTGTCTGAAATTCCTTCCCTGCTAATCAAGTAGAAAAATGGAAAATTATAGGTCATAATTTGTTTTGTAGAGACTGTGTAACATTGCAACGTTGGCGCTTACGCATTCCAAAGGTAATGGAAGACGCACTTGTGAGGTATGTTCATACAGGATATGGGCCCTTTGGAATAAAAAAGTGTATACCCCATATGAATAAGTTGTATTATTTTAAGAAGCTAGGACCTAAAGTAGCATCTTTGATAAGAACTTGTGAAATTTGCCAGAAAGTGAAAGAGAATAATACTCATATGAAGTACAAAATGTATCTGATTATTCCTAAGTCGTTGCATAATCTCACAGCAGCATATTCTTTTGGACCAGTTACAAAAAAGAAAGGGAGAAATGTCATACATTTTGGTTATCATAGAGTGTTGGTCAAAATATATTAAACTATATCCAATCAAAAGAGCCAATACGCAGACAGTTATACACTGTTTACAACAATGCTTTCTGGAAGTAGGTAAACCGAAACAGTTTCTTACAGATAATGGCCCACAATTCATGAGTAACAAATTTAAAGAATTTCTAACATGGGGGAGGTATTTGTCAAGTGTTGATATCCAATTGTAACCCATCCTCGAATCCATGTGAAAGAGTAATGAAGGAAATTGGAAAACTATTCCGTACCTACTTCCACAAAAACATACTTTATGGGCAACAAAAATTAAAGACTTTGAACTTCTTCTAAATGAATTACCACATTTATCGACTGGGTTGACACCATTGGAAGTAATAGGCAAACCCTTTGTAGGAGAACCACTGATTAAATGTTTTAATTGGCCTGAACAACCTAGTGTCCAGAATGAGACGAGGTACTGGCAGAAGTAAAGCTGTGAGAATGGGGTGTGAGTCATGCTTGGGTAGCTCAGATGGTAGAGCACTTGCCTGCAAAAGGCAAAGGTCCCGAGTTTGAGTCTTGGTGCGCATACAGTTTTAATCTGCCACTGAGTTTTAACCTATTGTCGATTACAAACTGAATCAGGAAATGCTTTCTAAGAATTTAATTGAAAAATCACAACAAAGAATAAGTAAACATAATGAAAAAGCTGTTGAACATAAGTACAAGATTGATGATGTAATTCTTGTAAAACAATATCTTCAAAGCTGTGCCCTGAAGAAAGAAACACAAAAATGTTTCCTAAAATATGGAGGACCACACCGAGTACAAATGGTAATCCATTCCAAGACATTATTTTTAGTGGATCCTACAACTGGACCAGAAAAGGGAAAGTACAATGTAAAAGATGGGCGTTAACATTCTGAGTTAACGGACAGAGTGACAACCGTCAGGTCCTGAGTTATTTTCAGTGTTTCTTCTGTAATAATTTTCCTGCACCAAATTCCCCAAAATTCTTAAATTATTCTATCATCCCCAACTTAGAGGTACTGGAAAAAGCCATACCAGCAAGAATTTGTGATTACGTCATCCAAAATTCCTCCTGGTCAGACATTTCCTTGTTCCAGTCAGACTACTAACAACCTCTAACTCCATATATAATCTCTTGTGCAACTAAAGAAGCGTCTGCATAAGTGCTTCTGGCACTGCTCTTATGTACCTTCCAAGAGTATGCAGGTGGTAGGAATTTGCACAATGCATTTGCACCTACCTGTCCCCAATCTGGACTTTTCCCGACTTTGCTCGGCTGTAGCATGGGGCGGAAATTAGCACACATGTTGTCTCCGATCTCCGTCATTTGGCACAGCCTTGGGACAAGATATATTAGGTGCACCTGGTCAGCTCTTATCTCCCTCTGTTTCGACTGGTGTGGTCTCCATGTATAGTTAGGTCATATTTTTGCTTAGAATGATCGTAGTATGTGATCTCTTCACCAGTTTCCTTGCAAACCTGTGTGCAAAGATCTGGGTGAAACCAACGTGATCAATTTTGTATATCGTGATGATATGAGGTGACATTACGATGAACTCAACAATGGTTTTTGTTAAGGCTGCATGGTGATCACTTTCTTTGTCAAATAATTTCTGAAGTCATGGGAGTACTATTCTCATACTGAATGTAATGTAGTCAAGCCAGCTTTTGCCCTTTTTCTCTACTTGAGGTTTCTGTCCTTGCAGAGCTGGCATTAGGACACCTGCATTATTCTTTGACAAATGTACCACCATAATTGGCCAGAATTCCAATTTATCTTTCTTGAAGCATATTTTTCTTAGTGAACTGAAGGAAATATTAAGTTAGCAGAACATATATTATTGGATGACTAATTAAACAACTTTGATAACGTAGTATGTAGATTTTCTACTTTGTATAGAATATTTTATACCTTTTATGAGATGTGATGTAGATGGGAGGGATTGTATTAGTTTTGAAAGGGGTGGGTATTGTGGATAAAACCATGGTTTATGAAAACACACAAATCATGGCTAACACGAAACACACACCACAGCTTTCAGACAACCTTCACAAGCAAGTGTGCTGATTCATCACTACTTGCCGTTTCCATAGGGTTGCTAAGATTTCCTTCTGGGACCTTAAGAGTGAAGGTGAGAATGTCCACAAGGATGAATGTGGGAATGTCCATTCTGTAGGAGACGATTTAACACCAAACCTCCTCCGGCTTCTCACTCAAGTACGTGCGAGGTAGGGATCCTGGGGAAGAGGGTTGGGAAGGATTTCTTATCTTTGGGGCTATCTTCTTTCTCTTCTTTGATCTTAGCAACCATTTCTATTGACTTCCTTTCCTACTTCTCATTTGAGGACCTATCTCTTTTTTTCCCCTTTCCATATTCATCTACTTCTATCGCAGAAGTCCTTCCTGGTTCCCGTGGTTTCCAATAACCTACATCTTATCTTCGATAAGAAGGCCAAAGAATCAGACTACGTGAACACACTTCTACATACACACAAAGAGAGACGGATACACAAACAATGAGGTAACAGATTAGAAAGATGTGAGGACCACCAAGTGTTGTCGGGGGAAAGATATGTGTACATCGGGAAATATGCACACGTCATTTTTTATTATGACGGTGCTACATTGTCTATTTATATAAAAACTATCACACGTATATGTAACTATGACAATTTCATATCACATAGATACATTAAAAAAATAAAAATAAAAAAAAAAGCTGTGCCAATTTCACATCGCATGAATACACATAAGAAGGAGGCATGATTAATGAAAGAGAACACAAGCAAGATTGAAGTATTCATGATGTTTAATTAAGGAAAGTCAGTGTAGCAAATACTCTGATAAATTGAGGAGTTGTAGGATAGTGGGACTTGAATAATGTATGTAAAGATATTACCTCCTCAATAGTATATAGGCATGGAATCTAATAAGCATATAGTAGAAGGGCTCCAGGGATTAGATAAAGTATTAAGAAGTAAATGTGAAATGTAGAATAGATTTTTTATCTTTACCAGAAAATATTTCATTATAGTATACATAGGAATGTATACTTGGGGTAAGGAACCACGAAGCCTACTCAGAAAGAATAAGGGGGGTGTACCCAGCATTTACTGAATATAAAGGGCAGGCGTACCTACATGGAGGTAGGACGACCTGTAGTCTAATGAATAGGGATGTTGTATAAAGGGGCGTACCTACCAAAACGGAAAGAGGAAGTGCACTTGTATGGTCAGCCCACAGACAAGGTATAGATACTGATCCTAGGGTGTAAGGACAGTAACATGACAGAAGTCACACATTTTATAGGGATTATTCTGGTAAGTTTGAATTCTATACACAACGATCATTATCATGTGCTATGTAAGTTTACAAGTATCAAAAGGAACACTTTCATGTTGCCCAGAGTTCCTCCAAACTACATAAAATATTAGAAGTACACATACTGAGGAAAGATAGTACTTTAATACTACCTTCACAAAGTATGAAAACAAAAAGTAGATTACAGTAGATGACTCAAATGTCACAAACACCTGTAGTTTACGATTGAAAATAAAAATAAAGTCTCAAGGTTCCTAAATACTAGTCAGGTTTACTGGATCACTAATGAATACTCAGATCTTGATATCAAAGAATTGCTCAATGTATACTGTTAAAATGTGAGTTGTTATTAGGTGTGATATTAATGTACATGGTGATTATGTATAAAATATCGCGTGTTCGATCTGAGGAGGGGGATATGTAGTGTTTCGAGAATTTCCACATAAATTCTAGAACTACTTGGACTTCGACTATCTCGAACACACAATATTTTAAATATAAGTGTGAGAGATCCTCTCTACTGCATGTCACCTGTCTGTGTGTGCAGATCCGAAGTGTGTAGTAAGAAAACTGTAGACACAGCGGTCGAACAGCACCAACAAATGTTTGCCGGTCACGCAATGGAAGTTTAATGAAAGAACATGGCAGACTCAAGGAGCTTCTGTGTTATTCTGAGCTGCTTTGTAACTTTAACTATTGTAGTGAAAAAAAGAAGAATGATTGAAATATTGTTAAATGAATGCTTCTCTTGGAGAGGATAAGACATATATTCAGATTCAGGATGAGAATGGACTTTTAACCAATTTTCTCTTATGTGTAAATGAACTTTGTTTCTAACCTTTTGATATGCGAAGAGACTTACTTGACAGTGTTTGTTTATGTGGAGAATGACATTTGTAAAAGTTTTGATGTTTGAATATACATCATTAAGTGAAGCAGAAGAAACTATGTACATCTGCTTATTTTTTTTATAAGTAGAAAGAGTCTTGAGAAACTCCTGTTCCTAGCAAATATTCTTTGGAGAAGAAGAGAAAAGGAGGTTGCAGCAGGAAGCTAACCAGCAAGGAAAGTTGGCTGACAATCTCAAGTAAATTGTAACGTTCTAGAAGTGAGAGTTTACACACCTACTTACCACTTGAAGTCATCCAAAGCGTTAGACCAGTGAAACGTCCACCACAAAGAGTGCGGCAGACAAAGTGTTAATTCTTACGCTTGACAAAAGAAGTTTTGTGTGTTGGTAGGATTGTGGAAAGTACGACCACGTAACTGACTATTTAGCCCTGGGAGCTATATTTTAATCCCTATGTTGCTTGAGTCTGACCTGTTGTTTTGACGGGAGAGATTCTGGTGATACCAAGAAAGAGGTTTCTTCGGAGTATTCTAAGAATTTCTCTATGAAAATAGGCTAGATGCAACTATAGAATGTGACAGTCTACTAAGGCTATAGAAATCTTTTGAACCCCTATGACATCAGTTATTGAGGATACGCTCAAATAACAGGTGCAGAAGTAATTGTGATCGACACACATTCTACCCAAAAAGTTATTTTGAACTATACATTTTGTACCCAGATGTCACTACTGACCTTTCATTTTATGTGACCATTGCACTGAGCATTGAGATTTTTGATAGACTTTATTTATTTATTTACATAGTTTATGCCTAGATTGGTACACTAAAATCCAGCATAATACAACAGAGTCTACAATGATTTAAGTTTAGGTCTTATCAGTCAGCAATTTATACATTTCCCAAAATTTCTGCATTCACTGTGATTTGGCTGCTCGTTCTTCTGCAGATATGACATACTTTTTCCATTCTGACAATTTGAATATCAGCCATGTGTATTCGTTGTTCAGAAGCAGTTTCTCTTCTCTGGGTAGAATTTGGTGTATGGTGATGTTCAATTCATCCAGATCACTTTGTACTTCTTTAAACCAGATGTTTTTGGTTTTATTGATCCAGAAGTAGTCAAAAAGTTGCTTCAGGATTATAGTATTTGGTAGGTAAGATATGTGGCCGAAAAATGCAAACCTTCTTTTCTGCACTGTTTCAATAATGGATTCACTTTCTTTATACACTACTGAATTGGGCAAAAGTCTCCACTGCCCATTAACTTGATGTTTTTTTACTGATAATTGTTCAGAGTATTCTTCTATCAACTTTCTGAAGTTTGTCAGTTGTTGCTTGAGTATTTAGTTTGAATAGTGTTTCACTTGCGTATGTTGCTTTCGGTTTGATGATGGAGGAGTAATGTCGAAATTTAGCATTTATTGAGAGACGTCGTTTTTTGTGGGTTGGCCATGTGGTTCTCTGCACTCGCTGTAGTTTTAATGTTCTACTATCTATTGATGCTCTTTCATTAGCATTCTAGGTAATAATCTCACCAAGATATTCAAACTTTTTTTACTACTTTAATTTTTTGATCATTATGGGGTATTATATGGGATGTGTCAACTGGGAAGCTGGGCACCATTTCTGTTTTCTCTGGCTAAATTTGCAGTCCAATCTTTGCCACTAATTGTTCTAGTTGTTCTATCTGAATCTTTGCTTCATCAATATTCTTTGCTAACAGCACCAAATCGTCTGCAAATGCAAGGCAGTAAAGTCGAATCTTTCTTACAATCTTAACAGATAGTGGCTATATCTTGTTCCATTCATGCATGATTTTCTCCAGCACACAACTGAACAGTAATGGGGACAATCCATCGCCTTGTCAAAGGCCAGTATGAATCTCAAAAGGTTCAGAGAATTCATTTCTGAACCTTATTCTAGCTTTGTTATTTTGAAGGGTGACTGCAATGAGATTGACAAGTTTCTTATGTAAACCAGATTCTTTAAGAATTGACAGCAGAATCATGAAGGATACTATCATAGGCTTTTTTGAAATCGACAAAGGTGATCACTAGCTTCTTGTTCCTCACCCTTTGATGTTTCATTATCCATTTGATACTAATAATTTGATCAGGACAGCTTCATCCTGGACAAAAGCCTCCTGGATATTTGAGTAGTTCACCATCAAGCTGCTCATGAATTCTGAAATACAGAACCTTGGAAAATTTTTTATAAGTAATATCCATTAGGGATATACCCCTATAATTATTTTGATCTGATCTATCTCCTTTTTTGTGTAGTGGATGAATTATTGCAACATTCCATTCCTCTGATAACTTCCGGGTTTTCAATATGTCAATAGGATGTTTGTGTAAGTTCAGAATAGTTTGTTGTACATTTGCACATTTCCAAAGTTCTTCCACTGTCTGCTGCTTTATACTTCTGAAGTGAGTTAATTCTTCTATCAACTTTCTGAAGTTTGTCAGTTGTTGCTTGAGTATTTAGTTTGAATAGTACTTCATCTGGATGTGTTGGTATAACACTTTTTAAATGCGTTTTGTTTCTTGGATAGGGGTCAAATTCCAAATTATGTTCAGGTTCCCCACTATTTAGTAACTGTTTGAAATATTTAGCCATTATCATTGGATTGTCATAATTGTTATGTGTTACCTTTTCATGTGTGTCCTTCATTATAAGAGTAGGTGGAGTGTATTTCGACTGGTACTGTTTGAATGTCTGATAGTAATCTCTTGTCAGAGGGTGGTGGGGTTTCGGGTTCCGCTGGATAGGTCAGGAGTCCACTACACACATCAGGCGGCTACACAGGTAGCAGAGGTTGTGTTTTTTTTATGTTAGATGGCCTCGGGCAAGTACAGAAAGGGCAACAGCTTCAAAGGGTGCAAGGCTAAGTCAGGACATGCGAGGACCAAGCAGCAATCAGTTTTGTAATTGTGAACTGTCGAAGATGTGTTGGTAAAGTATCGCAACTTCAAGCACTGATAGAAAGCACCGACGCTGAAATTGTTATAGGTACAGAAAGCTGGCCAAAGCCAGAGATAAATTCTGCTGAAATTTTTACAAAGGCATAGACGGTGTTTAGAAAGGATAGATTGCATGCAACCGGTGGTGGTGTGTTTGTCACTGTTAGTAGTAGTTTATCCTGTAGTGAAATAGAAGTGGATACTTCCTGTGAATTGTTATGGGTGGGGGTCATACTCAAAAACTGTGCTGGGTTGATAACTGGCTTCTTTTACCGACCTCCCAACTCAGAGTATTAGTGGCAGAAGAACTGAGAAAAAATCTGGAATACATTTCACATAAATTTCCTGAGCATGTTATAGTTTTAGGTGAAGATTTCAATTTACGAGTTATAGATTGGGACACTTAGATGTTTAGGATGGGTGGTAGGGACAGAGCATCGAGTGACATACTGAGTGCACTATCCGAAAATTACCTCGAGCAATTAAACAGAGAACTGACTCATGGAGATACCATCTTGGACCTCCTGATAACAAAGAGGCCTGAACTTTTCGACCCTGTAAGTGCAGAACAGGGGATCAGTGATCATAAGGCCACTGCAGCATCCCTCAATATGGAAGTAAATAGGAATTTAAAAAAAGGGAGGAAGGTTTATCTGTTTAGCAAGAGTAATAGGAGGCAGATTTCAAACTACCTAACAGATCAAAATGAAAATTTCTGTTCCGACACTGACAATGTTAAGTGTTTGTGGAAAAAGTTCAAGGCAATCATAAAATGTGTTTTAGACAAGTACGTGCCAAGTAAAACTATGAGGGATGGGAAAAAAACCACCGTGGTTCAACAACAAAGTTAGGAAACTACTGCGAAAACAAAGAGAGCTTCACTGCAAGTTTAAGTGCAGACAAAACCTTTCAGACAAACAGAAGCTAAACGATGTCAAAGTTAGTGTAAGGAGGGCTATGCGTGAAGTGTTCAGTGAATTTGAAAGTAAAATTCTATGTACTGACTTGACAGAAATTTCTAGGAAGTTCTGGTCTTACATTAAATTAGTAAGTGGATCTAAACAACATATCCAGACACTCTGGGATGATAATGGCACTGAAACGGAGAATGACACACGTAAAGCTGAAACATTTAACACCTTTTTCCAAAGCTGTCTCACAGAGGAAGACCACACTGCAGTTCCTTCTCTAAATCCTTGTGCGAACGAAAAAATGGCTGACATCGAAATAAGTGTCCAAGGAATAGAAAAGCAACTGAAATCACTAAACAGAGGAAAGTCCACTGGACCTGATGGGATACCAATTCGATTCTACACAGAGTATGTGAAAGAATTTGCCCCCCTTCTAACAGCCGTATACTGCAAGTCTCTAGAGGAACGGAAGGTTCCAAACAATTGGAAAATAGCACAGGTAGTTCCAGTTTTCAAGAAGGGTCGTCGAGCAGATGCGCAAAACTATAGGCCTATATCTCTGACATCGATCTGTCATAGAATTTCAGAACAGGTTTTTTGCTCACGTATCATGTCATTTCTGGAAACCCAGAATCTACTCTGTAGGAGTCAACATGGATCCCGGAAACAGTGATCGAGTGAGACCCAACTCACTTTATTTGTTCACAAGACCCAGAAAATATTAGATACAGGCTCCCAGGTAGATGCCATTTCCTTGACTTCCAGAAGGCGTCGGATAAGGTTCCGCACTGTCGCCTGATAAAAAAGTAAGAGCCTACGGAATATCAGACCAGCTGTGTGGCTGGATTAGAGAGTTTTTAGCAAACGGAACACAGCATGTTGTTCTCAATGGAGAGGCGTTAAAGTAACCTCTGGCATGCCACAGGGGAGTGTTGTGGGACCATTGCTTTTCACAATATATGTAAATGACCTAGTAGATAGTGTCGGAAGTTCCATGCAGCTTTTTGCGGATGATGCTGTAGTATACAGAGAAGTTGCAGCATTAGAAAATTGCAGCAAAATGCAGGGAGATTTGCAGCGGATAGGCACTTAGTGCAGGGAGTGGCAACTGGCCCTTAACATAGACAAATGTAATGTATTGCGAATACATAGAAAGAAGGATCCTTTATTGTATGATTATATGATAGTGGAACAAATACTGGTAGCAGTTACTTCTGTAAAATATCTGGGAGTATGCGTACAGAACGATTTGTATTGGAATGATCATATAAAATTAATTGTTGGTGAGGCGGGTGCCAGGTCGAGTTTCATTGGGAGAATCCTTAGAAAATGTAGTCCATCAACAAAGGAGATGGCTAACAAAACACTCGTTCGACCTATACTTGAGTATTGCTCATCATAGTGGGATCCATACCAGCTCGGGTTGTCAGAGGAGATAGAATAGATCCAAAGAAGAGCGGCACGTTTCATCATAGGGTTATTTGGTAAGCGTGATAGTGTTACGGAGATGTTTAGCAAACTCAAGTGGCATACCCTGCAAGAGAGGCACTCTGCATCATGGTGTAGCTTGCTGTCCAGGTTTTGAGAGGGTGCATTTCTGGATGAGCTATTGAATATACTGCTTCCCCCTACTTATACCTCCCGAGGAGATCACGAATGTAAAGTTAGAGAGATTCGAGCATGTACAGAGGCTTTCCGGCAGTCTTTCTTCCTGCAAACCATACACAACTGTAACAGGAAAGGGAGGTAATGACAGTAGCATGTAAAGTGCCCTCTGCCACACACTGTTGGGTGGCTTGTGGAGTTTAAATGTAGATGTCTTGTGGTGATTGAAAGCATCCTTGATAGATTTTAGCGAGTCCTTATGAAATTGCCTTTTGACACTTCTAATTTCTTTGGTGGTTGATTTTCTAGCATTTATTAATTTCTTCCTAGAGCTTTAAGTTCTCTCTTGTTGGTCATTTAACCAGGCCTTATGTCTATGTTGAATCGCTACATTGCATTCCTCATTCCACCAAGCATGTTTCTTGCATTTCCGTACAGGAGCTACTTCTTCAGCCAAGCCTTTTAATCGATTGACAGTGGCTTCTAGATTGTCACTTGAAGGTATTCTTGATCTCTTGTAATATATATGATTATTAATAGTATAACTAGGGTAATATGTTCTCTTTGTATCTAACTCTTGAGGTTTGCTTTTTCTTTTAGGCATCAGTTTGATTTTAATTTTAAAATATAGTGGTCTGAATCAACATCAATGCCATGCAGGACTTTAACATTATAGGTTTCCTTATGGAGTTTCTCATCCATGGCCACATGGTCTATCTGGAACTCTCCTAGCTTGATGTTAGGGCATTTCCATGTCATTAACTTATGTGGTCTTCTATTAAACCTTGTTGCCATAAAAACCAATCCATTTGTAGTACAACCATCAATTAACCATTCCCCATTCTTGTTTGTAAGTTTATGCACTGACCATCACCCCACCACACCTCGAAATTTCTTCTCTTGTCCTATCTCTGCATTACAGTCTCCAAGCAGAATTTTAAAGTTAGTATCTGGTATTGTCCCTACTAGTTGATCAAGTTCATCCCACAATTTTTCCATTCCACTCTTGTCAGTTCTATTTTTAACATTAGTTGGAGCATCAATATTTATCAGTTATCTTTTGTTTTCCGCCTAATTGTTAACAATGCCATTCTTGAGGAATTGGATGAAAAATCCTCAATGGAACCCAATATTCTATTATGTACCAAGAAACCCACACTTATTTGGGGATAATTTTCTATTACCCTTTCTCCTGGTGGTCCCCTATAAAGTAGATATGCTCCTGATTCAATCAGTTCCTGGTCAGTACTGCATAACTCTTGAAGGGCTATGATAACAATGTTCTGTTGATCTAAGACATCTGTTAAATGTTTCAGTTTACCAACTTCCTTAAAGAATTAATATTTACTGTTGCAAAATATGAAAATCTTTCTGGTTTGTTAAACTTTAGCACCTTCTTATGTGGAATATGTTGCATGTTTGTTCATTCAGTGCATCACAAGGCACACCGCCTCGCCTTTGTCCTCTATGTGACACCCTGTAATGAAGCAGGGTTGCCCAATGTTATCCTGTTTTGGTTTTACACTCCTTCAGTAACTTAGTTAAGCAATGATTTTTTTATTTTTTATTTATTTATTTATTTATTTTTCATTTTCACTACTCAGATTCTGACTACAGATTCTGTGGCCTACAGCCTCATAGTACAGAATTCAGAAATAGTTTAAATAAAATTCCCCTAGTAAAATCTATTATTTCAGTACATTATAATGTGTATTCTGAAAGTAATGAGCTAATTAGTTTTATTGGAAATACATCCTATTTAAAGTTATGAACAATGACGTAAATTGTGCAATTCACATTAAGTTAAATTCGAGTGAGCTAATAGATCGAATTCAGCTATAAGACTGCATCCAAAAGAAAGCCTAAATTTTACTGCAAAGTGTTTAAATTAACCTAAAGTCTATTAGTTAAATAGATATTAAAACTTGAAATCTGTAGCCTGTATGACTTTCAGTGCCAATTGTGACCAAACTACTAAATAATTCTGAGATCTGTTTTGATACTTTTGCTACCTTTATTTTTCTATGTAAAATGACTCCAGTCTCAACTTTGTAAGCGCATTAATTAAGAATTAAGTAAATTTGAATAAGTAAAAATTATTGTTCAAGAGTGGAATTCCCACTGTGGATGCATAAGTTAGTTCCACGTATTTAAATTGATACAGCTCACTCATATTATTTAAGTAATAAAACCCAATAGTTAACTTCAAAACCAATTAGAAAGGATCATTTTAACCCTGGGGAATTATAAACTATTATATATTAACAGAAATAGTCAAATATTCAAGCACTCGTCTATATAAGGTCCGAGCTGGTGCAGTTCTGTTAATTCTTGGTCAGATTCTCATGGAGCAAAAGTGCAGCAAGACGGTTAATTTTTCCGGTCGGTACCAAAAAAGTGTAATTGTGAACATTGTTAAAGACTGGAAGTTTTTGATCAACCTAATGTGACGATTAAGTGTAAGAGACCTGGTCACATGAATATTGTGTGTGTGAGTGATAACAAATAAATCACACTGTGGTTGTCATAGATGTTCAACAATGAATATGGTCTTGACTTTTGATTTTGGAAAACTTATCTAGGATCCTGGCTTCTTAATTTCAGTGTGATTTAGGTGAGATGGACGCAGCTACCGGGAAGACAATATTGAATAAGCAAAGCAAGGTAGGTTGGGAACACTACGCACTATCTACTGGGCGAGGAAATGTTTCAATACATCTGGTTGTGACGTGAACTTTAAGTGGCATTAATACAAGGATACAGCCCGGCTTGTTACAACCCCACCATATCCTAATGGTGTCTTTGCCTGGATAATCTTGTCATGACTGTCCAAACTGGTGGATTCTTTCAGTAGAAGATTCCTCATACTTGTTTGATTGTGTGATCACTAAGTGTCTGACCAAGGTCAGTGTTTAAAGTTCCAGCTGTGATCTGGAAAGGTGATGGGTGAATTATGGATGGTAAAAAATGAGATTGACGGGATGTGTGTTTGGTCCACGCAAGCTGGTGAGGACCCCCCATCTGCCACCAGGGATGCGCCACATAAGAGTTCACCTCTCCTCCTTTTACGACACTGTAACAGGGTCGTGGTTTAATAGACTTTAGTTTATGGCGTGATAATTGTGTTTTAAAGAATCAGTTTCAGACACACAGAAAACTGTAAATTGTGGAAGTTTCACTGTGGATTTTAGTTTACAGGAAAAATGCATAAAATTCTTATGGGTCAGCTGTAATAAATTAAAAAACCTGTATTATCGTAACATGTACTAGCCAGCACATAGTCTCATACTGTTCTTATGTATAATCAACATTTATTTATTGAGGTTTTCTTTTCTCAATCAAACATGCACTGTCTTTTTAGAAAATGTCCATAAGAATATCTGAAAGAAGTAGCCTAATTGCTTTTACTGTAAAAATCTGTTTTGAAACTTCAGGATTCTCCAGGTAAGCTATGCAAAATCTCTACTGTAAAATGACGTAGCTGTTTCTTTAAAGAAGATGTCATTCATCTGCTCGGGCTTGGTCGTTTAAGTGAAATGTTCAACCAGTTAGCCAGTTTTGACCACATGTCAATTATCAAGTGTCATTTGCATATGAGCTTATGGATGTTAATAGGATATTCTACATGTGACCATAAATAAAAATTAAGGCCAAGGCATTACCAATCCAGTAGATAATATTGTGAAATTAACAAGTTACTTTACTGACACTGTGTGCCAATAGTAACGCATAAAAAAAATTTATTGTAATTATTGACAGCCTCAGGAGAACCATGACAATGTAATATCTGAAATTAATAATTCAGATTGCCAATTCATATTAATAATGGAAATTCATGGGTGGAGAAATACAATTAATAAGGGAAAGGCAATCAGTTGCTTATAGTGGACTAATTTTGGGGAACATAGAAACATGTAACAGGAAGCAGGGTTCACACTAGCTTTTGAACTCTTGCTTTTTTTCTAGTAAAAGTATACCGAGACAATCAAAACACTCTCCTGTGGCTATGGGAGTGCATTTGGGTGTCAGACTCCAGTGGCCTGGAAGTGGAACAGCCCTCAGAAAGTTTCTACAAGTTAACTGACTGCAGCACAACAGCCTCTTCAGCCAATGACCTTTGTTCTAGAAAAGTTCTGTGTGACTCATAAACTTGAACACTTCCGCATAGTCTATCAGGAGCAGACACATTTAAACCCCTCCCAACCAGCCACCTTTGTCAAAGCACTGGGCAGCAACGTGACACCCAGCTTGTGTGTTCATTGCCCTATCAATAATGTGGCTACCTCTACAGCCATCAGGCTTGGAACTGCTGTCACCTGAGCATCTGGGTGAACAGGCAACTGAGCACGCTGCCACCTTCACACAACTGCAACATGGAGGGACCCACTCATCCCTGCCCCTGCTAAGGTATGAACAGAAGACTTCCATATCCTGCACTAATGGGCATGGTGTAGCCTGACGAAATCACAGTGGAACAGCTGCACTGGGCCAGTACGTCACAAGTTGGGAAACACAAGCTTTTGCTTGATGCAGCAGCTGCAATGGAGGCACACGTTCAGCACTATCATCTACCGACAAAGGGACAGAGATGGGTGACATGTATTATCCTTACTCGTTATCGATGCTACCTGCAGCTTCTGGCAACTGAAACCTTTCCCTGATATCAGTTGCCAGAGAAAGCAGCCATGTGTGTGAGTTGCATGTGTACATATATATCTGTGTGTGTGTGTTTTCTGTCATCTAATTTTGACAAAGGCCTTGCTGGCCGAAATCTTATTTGTGATAGTCTTTTTGTTGTGCGTATCTGCGACTCAGCATCTCTATTATATGGTGAGTAGCAACTTTCCTTTTCTTAAATTATAGTGGTTGTTATTCTTATAAAAGGGGCTCGTAAGTGAATATAAAAGAAAACCTTCTGTTTAGGTATGAGGCTGAAAGCATTTTTGGGTGAAATTTTTACTCACAATATTGTTAGTGGTAGCACAGTCTAATACATACAGTCATGATACTCCTACTAATTTTTGTTATACACTGCAACAGCAGCGGCCCAAGCAGTCGGAAAGCTGCACTTTTGGACACAATAGCTGATGAGTGCAAATAGTATTGTTTATATTTATTTGTAACATAGTTTTTACAAGAGGGAGTATGTGTAGGGTCTTGAAAATCAGCAATAATTAAAAAATTACAGCACATTCCCCTTTCTTAGTTTCCTAAGGCTCCTGGGAGTTATGTAATTGTACAGCACAGGGCAGTTTATATGTGGTTCTCTTTAACCTACAGCTATTAAATGAATAATGTTGTTTCTTTTTAAGAATAAAAAAACGGATAGCAAAAAGAGCAGAAGACTTGACCTTTTGCAGAAAGATGTCATACGTCTAACCAGCGATTTGAAATTTTGTTAACTACATTTCCAGTCAAACCAATGAATGGGGAATGTTGGAAATTTGTGTGAAACACAATAGCTACATTACTTTATGTACCAAATAAGTCACCACTGCTGTAGCTGAAAAGAAAACCACACAGACTTGAAAATAAAACATCAAAATCTATCAAACTATTTCCCAACACAGAAGAAACCAATTCCACAATTGTTGCTACATCTGAGCCACAAGAGGCAAGTATATATATCACACACACTTCCGAACCAAAAGTAATTACATTTACAAAAATATTCTTGTATGAGATATCTAATGGAGTGTAAAAATGTGTGAATCATTGCCTACATACAAACTTGTTACATGTACATGAAAGTGCCTATCATAATATAAATGGTCAATAGAAATATATGCTTCTCATACATGAAATATGTGTTTCTATTCTCTTGCCTTCATTGGAGTTTGGTGCAGTTAAGGGCCTATTCAGAAGTATTTATTCTTGAATGAGTCATAGCTAATGTCACTGAATCAGTTGAGATTCAACTGTTTTTACATTTCTTTCATGACTGTTCATATCTTTTGACCAGTTACTAATGTTTGTAACACAAAAATGTGATAACTATTTCACTACTTAAGAACAAAAATAATTAAAAATAAACATTAACCTTATAGCTGGCCTTCTCACCACAAAGTGTGGTAATGCCATTCCAACTGTCAGATGGTAACAATTTTCACAGAAGTGAGTGATGCGACTGTGTATGTTAGGCTGTGGTGTTAGTAGAACCTTGACGCTTAGACAGGTAGGGAAACATCAATGTGCACATTTAGTTGATTTGGAAGTGGTTGTTTATTCTCAGCAGATCATGGGGGTGGGGGTGGGGGGGTGGGGGGGGGGGGGGGGGAAGTGTGTGTGTGTGTACCATGTTAGTCATGGGTATGTAGCTTTAAGGATAAAGACTTTTTCTAGGTCATTTTAAGTATGAAATATGATTGGTGGTAGCCAGGATGTTCCACACAGAAATTACTGAACTGTTGAGTTGGACAGATAACCATCTATCTTGCACAGTGGGTACAGATAATCCCCAGGTTGCAAGAGTTTACCTTATTTCACTCCCAGAAATCTACAGCACAAAGTCCAGAAGTGGTAATCACAAGCAAAACAGAAATGTTCCAAAGATTATGTCTATATTGATTACACTCCACTGCAAACCCAGTGTTTATTATTTTTGTTACAAGCAAGGATGACACAATGGCACACATCACATAGAGAAACAAGGTCATGGGTTTCTCATCAACAGTATGCAATGCGATATTTCCAGACCATTTTTTGAATACTTGCCACCCTAAATATCATCCACACATTAATTTATGTACCCTTATATAGCATACCTGCTGAAAAGATGACTTACTGAAATAACTCCTTAGATCTGGCTGTGCTTGCCTCCCTAGATCAGATGTTAGCTGCACGTAACAGCTGTGTATCAAGAGAGCACCTTTCAGGTCAGTGCTTCTCAAACTTTGTTGCTCAAGAGCCAACATGGACATTATGGGGCAGCACCTCTACCCGATATGTATTATTAACTGGTAACCTACTTAAGCTAGTATGTTGTGAGACCCTAGTGACCACCAGTCTCTAAGTACTGATTGATTAAAGTGTGCACTATTCAGAACACTTCGTGTTAACTGTCCTTTGTCTCAGACTGCACAAAGTTGTGACACTGTAATTGCCTAACAAGGCGGTGTTATGTTGCATGTGTGAAAGGCTGATTAATAGATAGTAATAGTAATTGTATGTGAAACAATCTTGTTGGATGTTGAGCACCTCCTCTCTTGTGGCTCCATCCACGGGGGGTCCACATTAAACCCACCATCCAGACAGCTGCTGCCACTTCCACATCAAACAATGCCTCACAGTCAGCCTGGATACCCAGGGATGGCATATTTGCAGAGACAGGAGCTCTTTTACCACTGAGGGTCTCACAAAGGCCTTCACTGACGGACACTATCATCTAGACCAAGTCCACAACCAAATTTCCTGTATGATATCCTCACACACACATCCAGTCCTCCTAACAAACCCCCAAGAACCAGCTACAAAGGAGTGCCCCTGCATCAGCCAATACCACCCTGGACTGGAACAACTGAAACACATACTTTGCCAGTGCTTTGATTATCTATTATCATGTCCTGAAATCAGGGACACCACACCCAAGATACTTCCCACCCCTTCTACAGTGGTGTTACATCACCAACCCAACCTCTACAATGTCCTAGCATGGCCCTAGGCCACTCCTAGTCCAAGACCCTTGCCCCACGGATCATAGCCCCAAGAGATACCCATGTGCAAGATCTGTCCAATCCGCACAGTCCTGTCACAAGCTTTATCCTACCCTATCAGAAGCCAAGCCGCCTGTGTAAGGAGCATCATTGCACAATTTTTCATAATGATATGATTACCAACGAACTGCCCACCAGAATGAAAGGTACCTGCAAAACTGTAGCCAAGAGTAAAGCGGACCACCCTGTGGCACACCACCAGCTTTTCTGACCTGCGTAGATGAGAGTTATTCTTACAACACATCCTCTGCTCCCAAAATCATTCTGTCCTCAACCTACAGTAACCTACTGTCCTCATCACATTCATGTAACTGTTGCTGCCCATCTGTCTTGTCACCTCCTCACAAGTCGTCTCCTCTCAAGCTCACTGTGTGCTGCTCTCTCTCAGCACACCCGCCAGTCATTTTCCCTTCTCTGCTCCTATTCTTTCCCCTTCCCTCTGTCCCCCACAGCCTCCCAACACTGTGCTCGTCAGCCCTGTTGCGCCACCTCTAGCCCTGCATGCTCCACCAGGCAATGGCGATTCCTCTTTCCCCCTCCATGTACCCTGTCATCCCTATCCCATCCCTGCCCCACTCCAGATTGTTCTCCTGTTTGATATATTTTAGTTGCATTCTGGCTCGAATCGCCGGAGATAGTGCTCACTTGTGTGTGAGGTGTGCTTGCTTGTTTGAACGTGCGTGCGTTTATATTTTTTTGAAGAAGGCAGTGGCTGAAACCTTATATGTAACAGTTTTTTGTCATGCCTGTCTGCAAATCAATGTGTCATCTTTACAGTGAGCAGCAATCTATCTTTCTTGTAATATTATTAGTAACTGTACTTATATTTAAGTGCAGTACATAATATGAGACACACAAATGTTTACTACATGTTTTATCTACTTATTGCATTGTATTATAACAGCATTAATTAATTTAATGTTCCTTGCTACAAATAAATACCACTTTTAAAGATAACCATATATGTAATGTGCACTCATGAAGTCAATGTTACACCCACATCAAACTTAGTACCATAGTAGGGTATCAGTATGAGTCACATACACCCGTGAGTTGTCAGCACTAGAACATGAACAGTAAAACATTCCCCCTTTCTCATCTTCTATCACCACAGTGGCTGTACTACTTACCCTCTGTGTCCCTGAGGTAAGTGGCCAATTTTATTTAGCTCACTAGTGAATTCACCAACATCAGCTGAAATTAAGTATATCTCTAAGTATTTCTGTTTGTTTCTTAAGAAGCTTCTAAAGTTAGTTGACATTTCTGGATTTGGCTGTTAATTATTAGAGACATATTATAACAAAATATGACTGAGAGCTGCACGTCCCACGAATAATTGATGTGACCTGCAGTTTGACGACCACTGTTTTAGACCATGTAAAAAGGCATTGTTCTGAACCTTCTAAGTATAGACCCCTTAACCTCAGCTGTCTGCATGATTCTGGCTGTAATAGATGTTTCTTACAACCAGTTCAAGTGGAAAGTTGCTCAAAATCCATCACTGCAAACCTTCAACCTAAAGGTTCAAACCAATAAAAAGACATCAATGAGAAACAACCTGACAAAGGACAAAAATCAGGTGTGAACTTTATGTGTGACCCAAGTGCTGGTGTGATTGAAAAGGAAGTGTAAATAGAGTAAAGGATCAAGTGTAACCAATAGTGAAGCGGGGGACACAAAATGTAAATACTTTGTGACAACTTCAGTCCCCTTACAGTAGATGAGGGAACAGTAGCAACAACACACATTACGTTATTGAATGTCATTTTATTGGTAAATATCAAATACACAATAACAGATTACGTGAACAGTCAAGTGCACAAAAAAAGAAACCTAAGTTAACCCAAAAGATTGTTCAGTCAAAGCACAAAGGTACCCTTCCCATTGTAGTGCAGAGCATGAGTGACACACTGGACATGATGAAGTCGTGTGGCTATGTAGGAGGTCGAAGATGATGTCCTGTAAAGAGGCACTGTTTACACCGTTGGAGAGAGAAACATTTCGTTCGTGGCAGGAGCATCACATGGTTCAGTTAGGGAGGGGTTGTTGGCTAATGTCCAGGCCAGTTTCATGCTGTTCATTGAGACAGTTTGGCATTTGTTATTTAACAGTATGCCCACAGTGTTCTGTCCTCAGCTAAGAACTTTGAGAAGGCCTGAGTATGGAGACTGGGGAGGTGCATGAACTGAGTCACCATAATGCATGAAACATTCACAGTTAGAGAGTTCTTTATGAACAATAGTTCATGGCAAGGTGTGCAGCTTCAGCAAAGGAGTACAAATGAGAGAAATATGTTAGCATACTCATTCGACTAGAAACTTAACTCACGTTGGGAAGTCAGATTGATCTCTGAACTCAGCTCTCAAAACAGGCAGCACGCCATATAGAATGTTGGCAAGTAACATATAGAAGTTGTCCACATGTGCATCACGGATGCCAAGAAGGATCCATGATAGAGCCTCTGACCAGGACCACCTTGGCACATGACAGCCACCTGAAGGGTGCGGTGCCAGCATTTGGCAAGTCATTGCTTGTGGTTATAAGCAGCAGTGTGGAACTTGTCAAAATCGCACAGCTCACATAATTTGGCAAAAAGGTAAGACTCAAATTGGCAGTGCTGGTCAGTGGTAACACAGAATGTGTAACCAAAGTGGGAGATCCAGCAGTTGATGAAAGTGTGAGCAACAGAGTTGACTGTAATATCAGGTAGTGGAACTGTCTCCACCCACCTTGTGACTCGATCAACAATCGAAAGTATGTATCAAAAACTTTGGAAGGAGGAAGAGGGCGGCCAATGTCAATGAGCATGTGTCATACGGGACCATTGGGGTGTTAAATTGACGAAAATGGGGTTGTGCAAGTTATCCATCTTCACTTTTCTGAAAAGGAATATACATGTGCATCCAGTTGCGGCACTCAGTTTTGATTGCAGATGAAGCATTCAGTAACAACTCATATAGAGGTCATGAAGCAATGCGAACATTGCTTGTTGCATTGAAGGAGGTATAACTGGGCAGGGAGTACTTGAAGTATGTCACACAAATGGCAGGGAGGAGCCTGGCAGTATGTGTGATTCAAGTCAGTGCACATTTTGGATACTTTTGCATGTTTGCAAGTTCAGTGTTGTCTTCTTGTAAGAGCCAGCTCATTAATGTTGATGGGAGGAGTGATGATGTTGACTCATGACAAATAAACATTGATGAACTGGGTGTATGTATCATCTTTGGAATATTGACTGTTTAAGTCCATGTGCCTGAGACGTCTGGGGGTGGAGGGATGGACATGTCTTTCACTGGATTACAGATGGCAAACACGAATAGCCAGTGACCAGTAGAGATGATAAACTCATGGACTTCCATATCGTTATAGAAGTGCCTGACCACCTTGTAAACTGTGACATCATGGTCAAAAGTTGACCAGTCACTGTGAGAAGACTTTTTGGAGAACAGTCTGAGGGCCCCATGGGGCATTGTCGATGTGTTGCTGCAGGGCTTTGCAGAGTATCACTGACATTGGCAGTGATCAAGATGAGTGTGTCAGGTAACAGGTGCACCAGCATAACAGCATGGCTACAACGATTTTAATAATAAATTGCCACACGTCAGCCATTTACAAATCGCCACTCCTGACTCATAACTAGTGCCCCGCCTCATACATCGCAATAATTTAAAGCAATGCTGCTATTTCCTGCCTTGTCATTGCTCCACTCAAAACAAATCATGCATGCAATACCGCTATCGTAGCTCCGCACCTGTGAGTGCCATGTTTACCTTGCCTGGCCTGCTGGCTGCCGTCTGTCACCAGACTACCAGCGACCTCAAATTTCACCCCCCCCCCCCCCATTTGTGCCTTCATTAAATTTTGATAACATTTCCCTTCCCCTCAACTAGGACTGACACTAGCGCAGCACACCTCCCTCCTTTCAACAAGATTCATCCCGAATTGAGATAAAACAGACATGGACTGTGGCTGTGTAAACATACCTTGCTCACAAAACACATTCTACAGACTAAAACTAACAAGAACATCAAAACATTAACTCTACACCAATACACTGTTTACCCATGCCATAGGCAACTGATGTGTTGGCACCTCCTCCACTGGTGTATGTTTCCACATTCTCCACAAAGCTATACTGAAGAAAAATAGAAAAATGGCACACCCTGTGGCTGAAATGTTCACTGTCATTATCCTGTTGTGCCGATGCTGTTGTAATTTTTGAACATGTTCCAATACTTTATTAACTGTGGTAGGTCCTTCCTGTGCATTAATAGAGAAATGCAACATTTCCAAAAACTCTGGATTTAACATGGAGTTCAAATATGTCAGATTGTGCACTGGTAATATCTGTAGAACTCCTTCCAGATAAAACAACATTCCCTGTGACAAAGTTAAAACTGTTTCATCTGTATGTGATGCCGGAAGATGGAAATCCTCCCCCACAATCTCACAAACTGTGCCATTTATAATTATTTCGCTCTCCTGCAGTTGTAACCTCCTTATTTTATCCACTCTCTGATTGGTATAATAAGTGACCATCACCCATATTGGCATAAATACCGAATATAACCAATGCCTCCCTACCTTCTTGAAGTAGAAATGAGTCGATAACACCACTTTCTCACAATCTGAGCCATTTGTAATCCCCAGGAACAATCCAACTTCGCATGTACTACTATCCAAAAAAAACTGGCCGATCAGGGCAAATCATCACTCATCCCTGCAAAGAAAAGGAACGAAACATGCCTGTACCACCCCTTTCCACTACAAGTTACTACAACATTGTACAACATCCTCAACAATTCCTGATAGTTCTCTCTGCCCCTATCGAATTCTGTGGGGGGGGGGGGGGGGGGGGGGGGAAGTCTCCCCCATACAATGACAAAACTAAAACAACAAACAAGAAAATGCAACTATTATCAGACCCAACAAAATGCGAGAAAAAGAGAGAAAACACACACACACACACACACACACAAAAATGCAAATTACCCTTGGTAGTAAAACATAAAATATAAACATGTTCTACAATATTACACATGCAATAATTTACTCCCTCCATGACTGTAGCACATATGGAACGTTATGTGTCCACTATTGTCCTTCCGCAAGACTTTTTTTCCCACTTGCTTTGCCTAACCCCTGCAGTCGGGTCACTTCCTTGTAATTGAGGTACTCCGTCCACTATTCCTTTAAAAGGCTTTACTCTGCTCCTGTGGATAATGGATGTTTTTGTTGGCAGCTGCACTTTAGCATTCACAGGCAAAGTGATCTCCATGACCTGGTATAGTCAAGAATTTTTTTGTCTTTCCCTTAGGTGTTTATGGATTCATTATCAGTACCCATTGACCTACCCTGCACTGTGGTAAACCACTTACTCGGTTCTTCCTGCCTCTCTAACACTTTCATATTGCCCTTCTGTACCCTCTTCTAGACTTCCCATATTGTTCATGCAAATCCCCTCACTGCGTGCCCTTTAGCTTCTGATTTTGGACATAGAACATCAAATAGTGATGGCATCTTTCTTCCATAGACCATCTTGAATGGTGACATTCCGACCCCCGAATGAATTTGGGTGTTATAACTCGATACCACATACAGAAAGTAAATGTCCCAGTTATCATGGTTTCCATTCACATAATAACTTAGCATTTTAAAAGTTGTCTTATGTTCACACTCCGTTCTCTCATTCACCTGCAGATGAAATGGACTGGTCTGTGACTTTTTAATTCTCAGTAACCGACACAACTGTGACATTAATTTGGACATGGAGTTCGTTCCCTGAACCGTAATTATGGTATCAGGCAACACAAATTTCAGTAACCAGTTATTGACTAAAGCTTGTGCTACCATACTTGCATGTTGATCTGGTATTGCAACCATGGCCAGAAACCATGAAAAGCGATAAATTGTATTTAAAACATAACGATTCCCTGCCACTGTTTTGTCATATGGCCCACAAATATCTAGCCCGATAAACTCAAATTGTTTGGAAGCCTCTGGTAACCATTGCAATAGAATTCTTGTGTGCGTCACATGCACTCACTGCACACATGGCACACAATTTGCCACGTATGGTCCACATCCCTTCTCCGAGTGTGCCACCAAAATCGTTCTGCTACTTGTCTTCCTGTTGCTTGACATCCACCATGCCCCCGAGAGCACATGACCGTGGGCCTGCTTTAAGACTTCCTCTCTCAAACTCTTGGGTACCACTATCTATGGTCCACACTTGGTAACTCTACACAACAAATTTACCTCCACAATGAAATGCGATTGATTTTCTAAAACTCTGGCACTCCTCATCCTCTGCTTGTACTCTTTGCCATTCTGTGACACACTTACCCATTACTTCTAATACGTCCAATTTGCAACTTAATGCATCTACATTTCCGTGTTTCTTCTCTGGCATATGAATTACTTCAAAGTCAAATTTACTTAATTTTAGAGCCCACCGTGTTACTCAACTAGAAAGATCCTTGAATTCCAGTAACCATCTCAACGCTGCATGATCCATCACGACCTTAAACTTTCTTCCGTAAAGGTAACAACGAAAATATGTTACTTCAAATATTACAGCCAACATCTCCTTTTCCGTTGTGGAATAATTCCACTCTGCCCTATTTAATTGTCAAGAAGCATATGCCACCGGATGCTCCTGTCCATCACCATTTGCCTCAAAACACATCGTACTGCGCCATTTGAAGTGTCACGTGATAAGATGAAGTCTTCTTCAAAATTTGGAAACACCAACACCGGACCAGAAACTAATCTCATCTTTAACTCATCGAAAGCTACCTGACATTCCCCTGTCCATTGAAATTTAACCCCTTTCTCTAAAAGCTTTGTTAATAGCTCAGCTATTTTAGCAAAATCTTTTACAAATTTATGATAATATGAACATAACCCAATAAACAATTGTAATTGCTTCATTGTATGTGGTGTCAGAAAATTTTGAACTGCCTCTGTTAACTGGGGATTGGTTTGAACCCTTTGTTCACTGATTGCATCACCTAAATATTTTACCTGTGTTTGCGCAAAATTACATTTTTCTAAACTTAATGTTAACTGTGCTGACTGCAATCTTCTAGACTTTTCTCAAATGCAATACATGTTCTGGTACATCCTTAAAAAATACTGTAATGTCATTTAGGTAAAAAATACATGTCTTTGGTTTCAATCCCCTTAAAATCCCATCTAATAATCGCTGAAAAGTTGCCGGTGCACTCTTCAACCTGAACAGCATACGTATATACTGATAGAACCCCCCAGGAACAGTAGAAGCTGTCTTTGCCCAATCCTCTGGTGCTACTTCCAACTGATGGTATCCACTCCGTAAATCCAACGTCGTAAAATACTTACATTGTCCCAGATTGTCCATTGTGTCCATGACATTCGGAATCGGGAATGCACCTGAAATGGTTTTCACATTCAGAAACCTATAATCACAACAAAACCTGTATTTCCTTGTACCATCCACCAACTTCTTAGGTATGAGAGCTACATTACTTGAATATGGACTGTCGCTATGCTCTATGATTCCATTCTGTAGTTGTTGTTTTATAAACTCCTCTAGTAGCGGTTGCATATGATGTGCTATTCTATATGGTTTCCTAAACACTGGTGTATTATCCTCCATTGGTATGTGAGGCTTTGTAATTGGTGTTGCCGGTAATCTACCCTCTGTTCCGAATAAATCGCTAAATGTCAATAACGATTCCTGTAACGCGACCTTGTCATCTCCCTGCAAATACTGTAATTTCCCCCTCCAATGTTTTGCTTATGGCTCGCCTCTAAATCCTCCCTATCAAGGTCACATCATTAAAAAAAAAACAACATGGCCAATAACAACCCTTTCAACAAGCTAAAATCCACTCTGACGAAGTTATCTATACTTACAGGAACTCTATAATCTCGTTCCACATAACTTGCACGAGCTAAACTCCTCCATACAAAACAGTGCACATTATCCAACTGCTCATTACTCGAGAGTGGCTCCACCATGTTCAATGTCTCCTTTGATAAGTCTGTATTTATCAAAACCCTAATCTCCTTCCCCATACCTGCCGGTGTGATATCCTGCTGATCGACCCGTAATGAATCCGTTTGCAATTTAGCTTGCATCACCTTCATGTTAAGTGCATCCTGCATCATTTGTCCATTTGCAACCATTTCCCCCATGCGAAACATTGTTCCACCAAGTTCCACTGTTCGTTACCAAAGATCTATCTTCACACGATGTTTGTCAAGGAAGCCCAGTCTGAGAATCACCAAATACCCCTCACCTACACATGGTTAACACCTGTACCCGCCCACTAAACTTAATTCCTATGATCACAAATCGAAGTACCATTGTACCAAATGACTCCACTTTATTTTCTACCAGACCCACGTAACCTATAACATAGTGGTTCAAGCCTTCTCTTGCTAACCAGGTCTAGACTAATAACAGACACATGTGCCTCCTGTGTCAACAGGAAACCTTTGTTTCCTTCTGTTCGCCAAGCCTAATAAGCAGCATTCCATTTGCACCTACAAGCTCATTACCTAATTTCATTGGGACTGCTCTCCGATGGTTGAAGCAATCCCGTTTTTATTTAATGGCTGCTGAAGCCGAGGTTCCCCCCTATGTTAACTTCTGCAGTTCACTTCTCGGTGACCCAGTTTCCCACATGAGTAACACCACAACTGACACTGACATTGCCTCCTAATATGCCCTACCTGGCCACAACCAAAACACTTAATTTCCGCTGCCAGGACTCTATGCTCCACCCTTTGCTTTGTTGCATAATCTACCTCCTCTATATATGTGGCATCCTTAGAGCCGCTGCAAAATCGCTGGGATTCTCCATTTTCACCCAACGTGACATCTCCAGCGGCACTCCCCGCAAAAGCACATCTAACGCCCTGTTCTGAGCCTCTTATAACACCACTCTATTAGTCTCCCCATTCTGTGACAGTTCGAACATTAGTGTATTCAGTTTTCGAATCCTGTCTGAGAAAACCTCCACAGTCTCATTTCTCCTCATAACTAACACACTTAATTTTTCATGAAAAAACCTGATACTATTCTGTTTTTGGTACCTCTGGGGTTCTAGGCATGCAGTCCGGAACCGTGCGACTGCTACGGTCGCAGGTTCGAATCCTGCCTCGGGCATGGATGTGTGTGATGTCCTTAGGTTAGTTAGGTTTAAGTAGTTCTAAGTTCTAGGGGACTAATGACCACAGCAGTTGAGTCCCATAGTGCTCAGAGCCATTTGAACCATTTTGTACCTCTGGCGTAACCCAGCCTCAAGCTCTGAGAACATTCCCACACTGTTCAACATTTCATGGTACAGTACAATATGTACGACTTGGCATCCTCTATCAAGCTAATTTTACCACACTCTACATTACAACATCTGACCACCCATTGGCCTCAGCCATTGTGATAATGTCATTAAGGAATACGGACACATCCTCCATCACTTTATTCGAAAAGGGGTTAATCAATGCCGCGATTGCCAGGTCAAACAGTCTATGACACTCGAAGACCAATTTACTTTCAACCGACGTCCCTTCCCCTACTTGCAGTGCCTCAAATCTCCATGATAATTCTTGATATTTTTCGTTGTCACTTATCCTTGCCTCTGACAATACCCGAATTTGCTCTGTTAGAGCTGCTACAGCTTCCGCAGTACCCGCTGCTTGCGTGTTTGCACCATTCTTGCTTATAGCTCCACTGTTGCCATTAATTTCATTCTACTACTCCTTAATCTTAGTTCTTGTGGTGAATTATCGCCCATCTACATTCTGAATGATTGTGCACCAAATGAGCAGATCTCTCACAAATAAAACAATTCTTTGGCACCCACTTTGTACATGGTAATCCGTGGCCTGAGAAGTTACAAAAATTACATCGCTTAGGCGCTATGTTATCATGTCCCCCATTTACCCTGAATTCAGATAAATCTACAGGCTCCTCTGGCCTTACAAAAGACACCTTTAAAAAGTCCATCCTAATTAACAAAAGAATGACACAGAAACCACAAATCAAATGTCACTCGCCCCTCCACGTTGTGCTTGTGTGCAGGTGAATAGTCATGCTTTCCTCCCTAGACTGGTATGGACAAACGCCTCCCAAACGAAAAGACTTATTAAGAAGTGCATGACCACCCATCACGAGTGCAACCAAATACCTCAACTACTCATCTACACAGGCACATCTCAACGCTACTTGCTTGACATAAGATATGGGAGTGGAAATCTGGTACCAGTGTTGTAACCGGCACCACTTCTGACACCACTGTTGTGGGGGCAGGGGGTCAAACCTGGGACTCCAGATGGCACAGCTGAAGCAGAGACCCATCGTGCCATATTTTGTCAGCCGAGCAAGTTCAAGAGTGTTGAGGGGCAATGCAGAGTGATACAGCAGTATTTGGTAACATTGCTTTATTCAGCTAATTTACAGTACTCGATGGTGAAGCATAGTGTCAGAGTGCTGCCCGCTGATGTGCCGTGGGGCCAGCCAGCTCAGCGGACTCAGCATACTCCTGGTATGCCAATGCCACAGCTGTCATCATCACAGCCGCCCGCCGATGGAAGTCGGCCGCTGCTATCCCGGTCCCCACCCGCCGAAGCGCTGTTACTTGGACCACGCTGCTGCCTGTGATTCCAGAGGCTGCTACAGCTCCAGGTTCTCGCCGCCCTCCACCCTGTTGGGCTGGTCTGTCTGACCATGGGATGAAGGTGGATGTACTGGTCACACATGGCCTTCGGGCCACTGCTGATCCCAGGATAGGACCGGCCTCGAACCCGCGCCCTCCTGGACGTTGTGCCACAACTTGTCACTAGTGGTTCTTGCCTGATGGCAACACCCACTGCTGTCTCTGGCGCTGTTGTAATGCTGCTGCACCTCCCACAGCGTATGCCTTGCCTGGATCCCAGTACACCAGGTAGGAAGCGAACATGGCCTGTAGATTGGAGTGGAATTGAGCTGCTCCTCGATGCGCTGCAGACACCTGCCACTGCTCTCTTTCAGGCAGACCATACGGTCTCAAAGTTCCAGGCTGCCATTCTGTCCTGCCCTGGTGTTGCGTCCCCAGAGGCGGAATATAGCCCAAACAAGTACATATATACAAAGTACAAGTTTATGCTGAATACTTATAACATTGCTGCCAGACTGGCCCCTATACGCATAGACCAGCACAGGTCTGTCCTGACACTTGAATGACCTAGTATACTCTGTCAAGCTAAAATTGCCCATCTATTTATATTTTGTTCCTCCCTGATTCTGACATAGTGTCAGAGAGATACAGAAACTATGGCAGGGATAAATTCCCATACGTCAGCCATTTACAAATCGCCACTCCTGGCTCTGGGCTATTGTCCAGTCTCATACATCGGAATAACTTAAGGCAACGCTGCAGTTTCCTGCCTTGTTGTTGCTTCACTCAAAACAAATTGTGCATGCAATACCGCCATCGCAGTTCCGCACCTGCGAGCCCATGTTTAGCTTGCCTGGCCTGCTGGCTGCTGTCTATTATCAGACTCTGCCAGTGGCCCCAAATTTTTTCGTCCAAGCGTGCCTTCATTGAATTTTGATAAAATTTCCCTTTCTCTCAACTAGAACTGACACTAGCGCAGCAGAGGCATTGAGTAGGAAAGAGGCAGATTGAATGTTTGGAGACAATGTTTAAGAAAGTCCAGAACGGGAGTGAGTTGCACTTGGAGGTTTGCTGCATCGAGTACATTGATGTTAGACTTGTTAACTGCACATAGTGTGAGCTTAGTTGGGAATGTGCAAATAGGTAGGGATGATGGTGTCAAAGAATGTTATGTGGTAGAGCCATGAAACAAAGTTTGGTCTGCAAGTGGTCAGTAGCATGTGATAGGAGCTGTAGTTGGAATTCACATGGTAGTTTAACCAGCCACAGAAACGGTATTGCAATATCAGGCATAAAGTCAGCATCTAACACAGCTCATTGATGACACCAGAGTTGAGATGGAGTCCAAGAATCAAGGCTTTCTTCTGTCGGTGGGTGCAACAGGCATTTGAAGTAGTAGCTTTAGAAGCCGTGTACTTATGATGAGTAGGTATTTGTCGATAGTAACTTTAGCAGCAGTGTACTTATGATGAATAGGCAGGCAGAGGACCAAATCATTGATGAAATCAGTGTGGTCATGCAAGTGACTGACAAGGCAAATGAAATGCGAGTCATAGTCCGTAATGCCATGGATGTTGAGGAGGTTGTTAACTAAAGCAAACCAAGTTCTTTCAGCAGAGGAGAAAATTTTGGAAATCTGCTGCATAGGAGTAGGCCGAGCCAGGATACCTCGGTAGGGATGAGGAGCTGTGGTCGGCAAAATCCAGATTGAGCACCAGGGCTTGATGTTGCAGAGATGCACCACCCGAGGCTGCCCAGGGCGGTGGTAAGGGGGGTAAGGTGCAGGGTGTGGTCGACCAACATGGCAGAGAAGACTGTGGTCTGTTAGCTGCAGTAACAGTTTGCATTTTTAGGGTGATAGTGCATGGTGTGCTGCATTGCCGGATGCCTCTGTGATAGGGGCAGTGTGAGTAGATGGAATGTGGAAGGTGCAGTCGACCAACAGCTGTAGTAAAGCTGTGGCTGTCAAAAATGGTAGCAGTAGATGTGCAGAAAACAAATCTGGCAATCATACAGTACACTGAGGTGCATTGTACAATTAGTACTTCATTGTTCAATAACCACTGAACACCGGTATATGTTGTGTACTCACATGTGGAGTCCGAAACAAGTGTGTTCATGAGACTGCAACTTATGGATTGTTAAGGTCTGCATGACATTGAGTAGGCTCTTAAGTCGACACACGTAGATCCCGCCATTGTGAACTTGGATAGTTTAGGGAACTCACATGTGTCACTTGTGGAAGTAAATGTTCCTGCCCCTTTTTTAATTGTGGTGTGCATCAACAGGAACTCTTGAGCTTCACAGTCTGGAGCCAAGACATGAGCAGGAAACAAAGGATTTGGTGCATTGTACAGTGAACAGTTCATTGTTTATAGTGAACACACACAACACCATAAACAGGCACCAGAATAAAACACAGATAAAGAAAAACAAGTTCAGGGGCACCCTCTGCATTAGATGAAGGAAAAGTGGCACTAATACACGTTAACTTACTGAACACAATTTTATTTGCAAATACTGATTACACAAGAAGCCTGCAGAAATGAAAGTGAAGTCAAACTAAAGAGTCTGTTCAGTCAAAGCTATAATATTCTTTTTGAGCAGTCATTAGTGGCCACACCCTATTGGAACCAAAAGCTGCACACAAGGAAACAGATATTGATTGACCATCTGTGTGGGCAGCATGCCAGCAGAAGTTGCCAGTCCCATATCATCAAGACTTCCCTGTCTCAATGGCCTGGGAGTGGAACAGCCTCGGGAAGCTTCTTCAAGTTGATCGATTGCAACATTACTATAGCCATTTCGGTCATTGTCTCTGATCCAGATCATTTTTGCATGACACACAAATGCAAACACTTCTGCAAAGTCAAGTGGGAACAGCCAAATTTAAACCTGCCCAGACCAGCCAGAACTGTTGAACAATGATAAGCATCGAATTTTAATGCTATCGTAACACAATCTCATTGTTATCAACAATGACTGATAGCTTTCTTATGTAGAAAGAAACTGAATCTATTGGCAGCCGTTCAGTGAAGAACGGCTTTGGGACGCCTAATGTCAACCAAACTTGGTAGAAGTGTGGGTTAATATCTGTGAAATAATATTGTTGGCGTAAGGCGCCACTAACACCCCTGTGGGTGGGGGTGAGATCTGGGAAGGGAACTTCGGCATGCCTGAAGCAGTGGGCAGCAGTATAACATCCAGCCTGTGTTGTTCTATGCTGCATCAATGATGTGATCTTATCTGCCATCATCGGGCTTCAAAATTCTGTATGTTGTCCAAACATCTAATTGAACAAGCAGCTGAACATTCTGCCACCTTCACAGAAGTGCAACACAGGGAACACAACCTCCTTGCTCCTGCACCACTGAGCATGGCGCAATTTGACACATTCACAGCAGAGCAGCTACACCTGGCCGGTTCATCACAGGCCATGAAATATGAGCCTTCCCTTTATGCAACAGCTATAGTGGAGGTGCATGCTCAGCACAATCACCTACTGACTCCAGGATGGAGACACCGCAGCATGTATTAGCCTAGTTCACCATCAATGCTAAGAGCTAGAAGATCCAATTATTGTGAACAAACGGTAAGAAAGAAGTACTTGTATATACAACTTGCCTTCTCCTGTTGCATCCATCTTCAGCAGAAAACCTGCTGTCCACACCCAGCTTTCTTTGAACCCCTTTAAAAAAGGAATAAAGTTATCTTGTGTACTTACAGGAATGATCTGGAAGCCAAATGTGAGGATTGTAATGATTTTTATTTCATGTAGCACTTAATCACAGAATTATTATTCCACACATGTCAGTAACTTAGTTGCACTATAATAGTTCTTTTATCTTGACCACAGTTTTTAGTGACTTTTTTACACCTTATGCACTATGGAATTAAGCCATTGTCAAAGGATCTACAATAAAACAAGTATACATAAGAAACCTGTGATGACATCAAATAGTAGCAAATTTTCATGACAAATGAATTAACACTTGTCAAATACATGACACAGACTGTTGTATGGACCAACAAATAGTGCCAGTTGCCTGAACACGAATTCCCATACTGGTGTAAGATGTATTAAGTTACAAAGTGGCAATAACATCCAACATATACAGATACACAGTATCTCATCTGTCTTAATGTCATGAAATGTAAGTGTAAAATGATTGAAATGTACTCATGAAAGCCTTAAGGAAGGAAATCCACAAAGTGCACTTCACACACGGTGGTTATGATGTATGATTTTTGGCATTACGAAAGTAACTTACATTTTGTGATCATTATATAATATCGGGAACTTATATTTCGGTATTAAATTTATAGTAACAATAATACAATTCTGTTTACAGCTAAAGCTGAAAACATCTTGTGCAAGTTCCAAACTAGATGTTGCTGGAATTTAGTTATGTCTTTACCATTTGTCAATACAGTGTTTAGAAAGTTTAGAAAATTACAGATCATATTTATTTATTTATTCATGTTCTGTACATTTGGTACACAAAAGAATTGCATGGATATGGAACGAGTCACAATATAAATTAACACAGTAACCTAATTGTACATGCTAACAAATGTTAATTGCAACTAGTGTATAAGAAACCACATATGTTAATAGTCACAGGCTTCAGCATTTTCCACCGTAAAACAGAGGTATGAAATGATAAAATAGTAAATAAAAATTTTCCATATTACAAACTATACATTAGCAGGAATAGATAGTTCCAGTTGCCTGAACACGAATTCCTATACTGGTGTAAGATGTATTAAGTTACAAAGTGGCAATAACAAATATTGCAAGTAGAGTATTACATAGATGTTACAATGTTACATTAAAGAATTGATTAAGAGAGTAAAACGCTTTTTCCAGAAGATATTCCTTCAATTTACTCTTAAATTTTGGCATTTCACTGATAAGATTTTTTATGTCAGACAGTAGTGTATTAAACACCTTTATACTTGAGTAGTATACTCCCTTTTGTATCAGACTCAAGTTTTTTCTGTCAACATGAAAGTCATGTTTTGTTCTTGTATCATAGTCATGATAAGAAGAGGTGTGCCACAGGGCTCCATACTTGGGCCCTTCCTGTTTGCAGTGTGTGTTAATGGTATGCCACAGTATTTACCCTGTAAAACAGTCCTCTATGCAGATGATACAACTTTTATCAAATCAGGACAGACTCTTGAATCTGTATGAGGAAAATGCTGGGATGGTTCCTTTGAAAGGGCATGGCCGATTTCCTTCCACATCCTTCCCTCACCCGAGCTTGCGCTCCGTCTCTAATGACCTCGTTGTCGACAGGACGTTAAACACTAATTTCCTCCTCCTCCTCCATCAACATAAATACTCCCTGCTTAATATAAATCTGTATAATGTTTTCCTTTTTATTGTAAAATTAACAATATATAAAATTCCAAATGTGTGCTATTGTACTACACTAACATTCAGATGATTTATATATACATTGTTATGAGAATATAACCATCTTTATACTGTAATTGAACTTATTGATGAAGCCCATTGTATAAGAAAATACTGAACGGCTAATAAAGATTCTTATTCTTATTCTGGTTTTGTACATGTGTAGGTTCTTAGCTGGAAAGCACATATTTTGAGGTCATTGTTAATGTTTTGTGTGTTTTAAAAAGATTTCTGCATGAATGATTCCTGTTAACTCCACTTATAATTTGAATTGCTCTTTTCTGAGTTACAAATACTTTATACATCAGTTTCTCAAGAACTTTGGAGAACCATGTTAAAAGGGATATAGGGTGGTAATTAGAAGCATCAGTTTTTTCCCCCTTCTTGAACAGTGGCTTCACATCAGCATATTTCATTCTATCAGAGACAATACCTTGTTGAAGGGATTCATTAAATATATGGCAAAGTATTACAAAAATAGCATTATGACAATGTTTAAATACCTTAGTGGAGATATTTTCAAAGCCAGATGACGTTTTGGTTTGCATTTGAGTGATGATCCTTTTCACTTCACTGACAGTAACTGGGGCTATGAGTATTTGATTAATTTTGCACAGACTAGATCCTTTCAGAAGGTTCAAAGCCTCATTGACTGAACCCCTTCAGCCAGTTTTCTCAGAAGCTGTTAGAAAGTGCTCATTTAAGACTGTTGCAACTGCATTCGTTTCTTTAATTAAATTACCGCACTGTCTTATTTCTACGCTGGATACACTCTCCTCTTTTTTTTCCAGCTCCCTTTTGATGACATCCCAGATGGTTTTTATTTTATTGTTAGAGTTGTCTATTTCACTTTTAATATGTAAGGTTATGGAGCACTTTATAATTATTTTTAGGATTTTACAATATAATCTGTAGTGTTCTTTTATTGCAGGATCTTCAGAACATCTTTGTGACATATATAACCATTTTTTTGTTTTACATGAAATTTTTATCCCTTTTGTAATCCAGGGTTTGATTTTGCAATTCTGGGGGTTAATTTTAATAGTTTTCTTGTGAAATACTGCTTCAAAGAGGACATGAATTCGTCTGTGAATAGGTTGAATTTAATAGTAACATTTCTTTCTTTGTATATGTAATATAAGTACAAAATGTAGATCATAATCAAACTATACACAGGTGTAGACATGGTCAAATATAGTCAGTAATGAGTACCAACAGGAAAATACAAAGTTATTATTGTGAAGTTGTACTCGGGTCTGTGAGGAATGAGCATACCATAATCTCTAAGATCCATCAACTGGTAATTAATACTGACATAAAAACAAGATAATAGGGGACAGAGGGGGGAGGGGTTCACATCAGTAGAAGCTGATTACATATCATTTAAACTGCAAAATAATAAAACAACCTCCACACTGTTCCATGGCATAACAATGTTGAAGACACTAGTTGTACAGTATTCATGAAATGTGTAGGAGCATTACATTCATTTTTTTCAAAATTGGTTCGCTAGTCCATTTATAAAGGTATTGTTATATGTCATGGTGACCGTTATCCTCTGTTTATTTTTACACTTCTGAGTAATTTTATTTTTTTAGTCCACTATACAAGAACTGTACCTCATTGCCCTCATATCCACTGGATTTATATCTATGAAAAAAAAAAAAAAAATCCTACGTAACATTGATTGAAAATATTGAAAATAGTCCCATTTGTGAGTTTGTGAATGACATGAGTCAACCGCTATGATCCCATTGGTATAAGTCAGTTTTCTGTAAATACTACAGATAGATTTTCCATGGCTCACTTAACAGGTAGACCCAAGAAATTCAGTTTGATTGCAGATCCAAAGTCTGTTGAATTAAGTATTAAACCTGTAACAAACATTACTCCATTGCCATTGTGTCTTATTACTATTTAAGACAGTGTGGTTAATGAAATGCAAAAATTCCACCATCTGTCTTATAATTTTTGTTAATTGCTAAATCACAGTTTGGTTGGACACATTATTTGTAGTAATGACATTTGCTAGGAGCCATCTAAGTTAAATATTCCCTATATGTTGTAACACCAGTTCCTCATATTTCTCCACTTAATTCAATATGAAACACTACAGCCATCTTTATGGTTTTATTTATTGTGTAGCTACCAGTTTTTGCACTTAAATGCACCATCCTCAGGCTGTAATTGACGCTTAAGGGGTTTCCGTGATCCATATATACACTGCAGCAATGACCAACGTAACTGGTTTCTGCAGACTATCTGTGACTGTGGTGTCAGCACTCTAACCATTAACAACAAGATGGCTCTTTAAAGCACCAAAACTGGTGGCTACATAATAAATAAAATCATAAGAAGAGCTGTGAGCATTTTATTTTCTTACAATAGTGAATGGTCCTGGTTCCCAAGACCTCCAGTCAAAAGAATGAACATACAAAAACTTAATTCAATATTAATCTCACAAATACACATGTCCTCCCATCACTTGACACTAATGCTTTGAGATTCACATTGACAGTATTCACATTGACAGTATTCACAAATGCTGTTTTTAAAGAATCGACTATTTATTTTGTGTTGTATAAAAATAGTCTGAATATAATTGTCAAATAGTGTGAGTATAGTATTGTGTTGACATTAAATACAAAAAATGCTTTTCTGGAGAAAACCATAACTAATGATTAGTTTAGAAAATTTCCAGGAAATTCTGTGGGAAAGGAGTCTAAAAGAATGTAAAATGATAAGAAATAAAAAAGAAATCATTTTACAAATATGTACATCTACATCCATACTTTGAAAACCACTGAAGTACATGGCAGAGGGTACTTCACATTTTACCATTTTCTTAAAGGCTGCTTCCTGGTTCTTTCATGTATGGAGCAAAATACTATTTGACTGCCTGTGTGTGCACTTGACTAATCTGATTTTGTCCTCATAGTTTCTACAGGAATGTACATAGGGAGTTGTACATTCCCGATTCATCACTTATAGCTTGTTCTTGAAACTTTGTAAGTATGTTTTCTCAGGATAGTTAGCACGTATTTTCAGAGTAGCTGCCAGTTCAGTTTCTTTGGCATCTTTGTTACTCTCTCCCAATGGTCAAACAAACCTGTGACATTTGTGATGCCCTTCAATGTCACCTATTAGTCCTATTTGGTATGGCTTCCACACACTGTTGGATGTGTTGCAAGAGTGTTTTCTAAGAGGTTTCCTTTGTAAATGAATTGCATTTCCTTGATATTATACCAATAAACCAATGTCTGCCTCCTGCTTTACATGTGACCGAGCCTATGTGGTCATTCCATATCATATCCCTACCAGCTGTTACAGCCAGGTATTTGTGTGATTTGGCCAATTCCAACTATGACTTGTTGAGACTGTTGTCATACACTATTCCTTTTTTCATTTTGTGAAGGGCACAATTTTACATTTTTGAACATTTAAAGGAAGTCGCACCAGAATGAAACTTATCAATATCTGACTGAACATTAGTGCAGCTTTTGTCACAGCACTTCATGATAGATAATTGAACCATCTGCAAAAAGTCAGAGCTTACTGTTAATAGTATCTGCAAGGTCATCAATATAGAATGTGAACGGGAAGAAGGAACTTACTGCTTCTGCATCTGTCAATGACACTTCATCCAAACTAACTTGCTGCATCCTCCCTACCAAAAAAATCCTCAATACAGACACAAATTTCGCTTGATTGTCATTTTGATAATAAGCATGGATGTGATACTGAATCAAAGGCTTTTCAGAAAATGAGAAATACTGCATCTACCAGACTGCTTTGATCCATAGCTTTCAGGATGTCCTGTAAGAAAACTGCAAGTTGGATTCTATGTGATTGACATTCTAGAAATCCATGCTGGTTGACATGGAGGAGATCATTCTGTTTAAGATACTTACTTACATTTGAACGCAGAACATGTTCAAAGATCTTACTATAAATGAATGTCAAAAATGTTGGATGGTACTTTTCTGTATCACTATTGCTACCTTGTCATCAGGTGTGACCTGTGTTTTCTTCCTAGCACTGGGCAAGTATTTTTGTTCTGAGGATTTATGGTACATTAGAATTGAAAGACATAACTGACCTCTGCTGCAAATTTGGTACAGAATCTGATAGGGATTCCATTGGGTCCTCAAGCTTTGTTCAATTTTCACAATTTCAGTTGTCTGTCAACAACACTAATTCTACTGTCTATACCACTCATCTTTTCACTGGTGCAAGAATTGAAATGGGGCACTACAAAAATAATTAGCTAATGAGGTCTGTATCCTGGCAGGTTATGTACACAGTAATTGTGCACAACTGTTCTTCTGACAGGCAAATATATCAATTACTCTTTTGTTGATGTCAGGAATTTCACTGATTTTCTGCTTATGAATGGAACAAACAGCCAGCAAGTTCAATCTTTCTGGAACTGTACCATTTCTGAGGGAGGTCTTGTGTTTTTGTTGTTGAAACAGGTGTAGTCAGTGGAATTTACAAAGTTCTGTGCACTTCAGTGAATAATGCTCCAAAGGAGTGTTAGACAAGTAAAATGAACAAACTGCATACCAATGTAATGCCTGTGAATGTACACACATAAAAAAAGTTTTGCATCATCCTGGTTCCCAGAACTCCTGAAGATAGACGTTGATTGTGGATATTGTATCACAGACACAGTCCCTTTAACTGTTCAGAGATGTCACTAAACCCAGCCAATGATGTAAACAACCATGCATGAATAGCGCCTGTTAGATGGAGGTGGTCCGACAGCCTATCAGTTCCAGTTATACCACCAGGAAGGAGGTACAAGGCTTCTGTTGTCTGTAGTTCAACCATGCCTAGACAGTCAATACCATGGTTTGATCACGTCCAAGAAGGGCTTTCAACAAGGGACATGTCCATGCGTCTTGGAGTGAACCAAAGTGATGTTGTTCAGACATGGAGGAGATACAGAGAGACAGAAACTGTCGATGACATGCCTAGCTCAGGCCGCTCAAGGGCTACTTCTGCAGTGGATGAACACTACCTACGGATTATGGCTCAAAGGAACCCTGGCAGCAACACCACCATGTTGAATAATGGTTTTCATGCAGCCACAGGATGTTGTGTTATGACACAAACCATGTGCAATTGGCTGCATGATGTGCAACTTCACTCCCAACATCAATGGCGAGATCCATCTTTGCAACCACAACACCATGCTCCATGGCACATACGGGCTCAACAAACTGCTGAATGGACTGTTAAGGATTGGCATCACGTTCTCTTCACTGATGAGTGTTACATATGCCTTCAACCAAACAATCGTCAGAGACATGTTTGGAGGCAAGGCGGTCAGGCTAAATGCCTTAGACACATTGCCCAGTGAGTGCAGCGAGGTGGAGGGTCCCTGCTATTTTGGGGTGGCATTATGTGGGGACAACGTTCGCCACTGGTGGTCATGAAAGGCACCATAATGGCTGTACGCTATATGAATGCCATCCTCTGACCGATAGTGCAACCATAGCAGCAGCATATTGGCGAGGTGTTCCTCTTTATGGATGACAATTCGTGACCCCATCGTGCACATTTTGTGAATAATTTCCTTCAGAATAATGACATTGCTCAACTAGAGTGGCCAGCATGTTCTCCAGACATGAACCCTATTGAACATGCCTGGGACAGAATGCCTAGTTGAAAGTAAGTTCCCCGACATACTAAAAATTTCTAGAGTCGTGCCCATAAATAAAAAAGGGGAAAAGAACTGTCCCACTAGTTACAGACCTATATACATAACCCCAGTTTTTTCAAAAATTTTAGAAACAATTATGTATGAGCAAGTTAGTGTCTACTTGGGTAAACTAAATGTAATTAGTGATAAACAGTTTGGATTTAGGAAAGGTAAATCTACAACGGATGCAATGGACTCCCTTGCAAAAATTACTCCTAGGTGTGTTCAAAGCTCTATACCCAGGCTACATTTTGTGACCTGAGCAGAGACTGTGACTATGTAGAGCATGACACTATGCTGAATAAACTACGTGAAAGAACTTGCCCCCCTTCGAACAGCCGTGTACTGCAAGTCTCTAGAGGAACGGAAGGTTCCAAATGATTGGAAAAGAGCACAGGTAGTCCCAGTCTTCAAGAAGGGTCGTCGAGCAGATGCGCAAAACTATAGACCTATATCTCTGATGTCAATCTGTTGTAGAATTTTAGAACATGTTTTTTGCTCGAGTATCAAGTCATTTTTGGAAACCCAGAATCGACTCTGTAGGAATCAACATGGATTCTGGAAACAGCGGTCGTGTGAGACCCAACTCACTTTATTTGTTCATGAGACCCAGAAAATATTAGATACAGGCTCCCAGGTAGATGCTATTTTCCTTGACTTCCGAAAGGAATTCGATACAGTCCCGCACTGTTGCCTGATAAACAAAGTAAGAGCCTACAGAATATCAGACCAGCTGTGTGGCTGCATTGAAAAGTTTTTAGCAAACAAAACACAGCATGTTGTTACCAACGGAGAGACGTCTACAGATGTTAAAGTAACCTCTGGCATGCCACAGCGGAGTGTTATGGGACCATTGCTTTTCACAATGTATATAATTGACCTAGTAGATAGTGTCGGAAGTACCATGCGGCTTTTCGTGGATGATGCTGTAGTATACAGAGAAGTTGCAGCATTAGAAAATTGTAGCGAAATGCAGGAAGATCTGCAGCGGATAGGCACTTGGTGCAGGGAGTGGCAACTGACCCTTAACATAGACAAATGTAATGTATTGCAAATACATAGAAAGAAGGATCCTTTATTGTATGATTATATGATAGCGGAACAAACACTGGTAGCAGTTACTTTTGTAAAATATCTGGGGGTATGCGTGCGGAACGATTTGAAGTGGAATGATCATATAAAATTAATTGTTGGTAAGGCGAGTACCAGGTTGAGATTCATTGGGAGAGTCCTTAGAAAATGTAGTCTATCAACAAAGGAGGTGGCTTACAAAACACTCATTCGACGTATACTTGAGTACTGCTCATCAGTGTGGGATCCGTACCAGGTCAGGTTGACGGAGGAGATAGAGAAGATCCAAAGAAGAGCAGCGCGTTTCGTCACAGGGTTATTTGGTAACCGTGATAGCATTACGGAGATGTTTAGCAAACTCAAGTGACAGACTCTGCAAGAGAGGCGCTCTGCATCACGGTGTAGCTTGCTCGCCAGGTTTCGAGAGGGTGCGTTTCTGGATGAGGTATTGAATATATTGCTTCCCCCTACTTATACCTCCCAAGGAGATCACGAATGTAAAATTAGAGAGATTAGAGCGTGTACGGAGGCTTTCAGACAGTCGTTCTTCCCGCGAACCATACGCGACTGGAACAGAAAAGGGAGGTAGTGACAGAGGCACCTAAGGTGCCCTCTGCCACACACCATTGTGTACTATGGTTTTGATGACAACAGTATAAATACGTTCAGGTCTTTTCTAGAGAACCGTGAACAAGTTGTGTGCATTGGTAGGGAGAAATCAAATTTGGTTAATGTTAGGTATGGAGAGCATCCAGGGTCGGTGCTTGGACCTTAACTGTTTATACCAATGATTAATGACCTACCGTTATTCATAAATTCTCACACAATATTGTATGCTGATGACACAACTTTCCTACATAAAAGATCTGATCTATGTACATTGATAACACTGACCGAAAATACCCTTGCTCAGTGCTCATTATGGTTCAAAGCTAATGGCTTCTTACTAAATGAAAACAAAACCCAGACAATTTACTTTAGCCTCAAAGAGATTCCTAACTACCAAGAATTAGAAACTGTTAAATTTTTAGGTGTTACTATTGACAATAAATTGACATGGGAACCGAGCATTAAAAATATATTGGCTAGGCTTTCAAGAGTTATTTATCTAATTAGAAATTTAAAAAGACATGTTCCCAATGGCTATGTGAGATCAGCATATTTTGCCTTCTTCCGAAGCATCATCTCTTGTGGAATCTTACTGTGGGGTAGCAGCTGTCATGTAAATGACATTTTACTTTTACAGAAGAAAGTAATAAGAATAATAACAGATTCTGATAAAACAGAACATTGGAAACCTCTGTTTATTAAATTGCAGTGTCTTACAATAGTAAACTGATTTATCTAAAATGTTTTATTGTACATTAGAAACAATTTCTCTATTTTTGTGTTGAGAACTGATATTCATAGCCATAACACTAGAAACAGAATATCTGTAGACATGCCATATCATAAATTATCAAAATCGCAGAACTCCTACCTAGTTCTTGGACTAAGGATGTTTAATACACAAGTGATGACTTTTAAGAACTGACAGTAAATATTTTTGAAGCTAAATTATACGAGCTATTAGTGAACAATCTGTTTTACACCTCCGAGGAATTATTTGAAAATGAAAATATGTATTCTAACGTGTACCTATTTTATGTAAACCAATTTACATCACTATAGTAGTGTATGTAGAAATATATGCTCTTGGATTTGTCTATTGCTGTAATCATCCAAATGACAATAAAATTATTATTATTATTATTATTATTAATGAAAAGGGCTGTTTATGGACGACGTGACCCACCAACCACTCTTGAGGGATCTATGCTGAATTGCTGTTGAAGAGTGGGACAATCTGGACCAACAGTGCTTTGCTGAACTTGTGGATAGTATGCCATGACCAATACAGGCAGGCATCAATGCAGAAGGATGTGCTATTGGATATTAGAGGTACCGGTGTGTACAGCAATCTGGATCACCACATCTGAAGGTCTCACTGTATGTGGTACAACATGCAATGCGAGGATTTCATGAGCAATAAAAAGGGCAAAAATGGTGTTCATGTTGATCTCAGTTCCAATTTTCTGTACAGGTTCTGAAACCAATGTGATATAAAACTTTCTTTGATGTGTGTATCATTGCAATAGAACACTGGCAGTTTCTTTTTCAACTTAGTGTGGAAAGAAATTGACTGCAACTTAATGAAAATGTTAAACAGCAACTTAATGAAAATGTATTGTGGAAAATGTATTGAGTAAAATGGTTGGAAAATGTTCTGTAAACAAAGCAAACTTTTTTAGGCCAATAATTTCGAATCTACTGAATACATGAGAGTTTTTAATTCTTCCTTTCAGTTGATTGGTCACTACATCAGACAGTTCTTTGACATCTGCTGATGGACTACTGACTCAAAATGAGGTAATGCACTGGGTACAGTAACAACATCTGCACTTTGAATCTGAACCGTATTATACAAAATATCAATGTTTCGTGATCTTGTAGAAAAAATTTAGAAGGTACATAAAGTATGTATTATGAAATAAATTTCTTAAAGCAAAAGATTCTCTTATTATAACATCATCTCAATTACGTATCTTCTTCCTCAGTCTTATCAAAGCAATCAAATAATCGTAATTTGTTTTCTTAAACACTATGTACAACTTGAGACTGGAAGTTCCATAGTTGAAGAAGCTGATGGACTTCTCTTATCGTAGTTTATCCATAGCAAATAATAGTGCTTCAGTGTTGTAAACTCAGCACTATTTGCAAATATCAATAACAGACTTTGTTTTTTGAGCACAAGCATATTCATTTGGCGAGTATAACAGTGAACACATTTTAAATATGGAAAAGTACTCTGCATCAGAGTCTATACATCATGATTTGCTGCTCACTACTGGGGTGCCATCATATGCTCGCGCAATGCATTTGCCTTAAACATTGAAAGATGTCAGCCTTCTTTTTGGATCCTCAGTAAGCCCGTGTGCCAGTTCCTGTCATTAACATGATCAAAAACAAGGAATCTTTCAGCAGGTTTATTCTGCTTAATACCCCACAGGAAAATGATAGGTTGACTTTTACTCATAAATCTATTGTTTCATCTGCCTTCACAGAAACAAAACGAGCAGCATTAATGTTTTTAATTAGTTATTCAATGTGAACATGATACATACACCCTAAACGTTCATTTTGTATAATGTGTGAAGTATATTTCAAGATGGAGGTACTAGAACTGTGTCCTAGAAGCTACAACAAATCTGAGAAATTTCCACAGGTAGCTGACTCCAGTTTTTCACTATGAGCCTGAATTGCTAATTGAGACTTTGACAAGACCTTAAACACTCACCACTCTGTTTAATGTGTCTATTCTTTGTAACTAATTCATTATATTTCTCAACTCCAATTTTATACACTGAATAAATCTGAGCAATAATGTTAATTCTGCCAAACATTTTGTATTTACAAGCATTGTCTAAATGTAGTCAATTTTGATTACATTTCTTAATTTGTTCGCTTACATGCTTTAGATTGTTACAGCCAAATGTTGTCCACAATCTTTCACTACCAAATAACACACAAAAGAAACAAAATAATTTTGTTTTTCTTCACTCACTATTAACCACAATGTTTTGCAGACCCATGTATTGCAGAAAGTTCTGTTCTTCTTTCTATCACATTGAGACTTTAGCAAACCTTTTGGTTGATGTGTGCCTAACCACTTGATTTCTAGCGTCTCTTCCATACTTAATCAATTTAGTAGCCTACTTTATTCATTTTAAAATCATTGTATGAATACTCGAGTTTCAGCCACACATTACCAGAATAGGAAACACTACAGAGAGATGGCCTCATTTGCTATTTGTGACATTTCTCACTAATGGCTGGCAGTAAGGGGGGGGGAGGGGGGGGGGGGAGGAATGCAGTGAGGTACTTCTCAGTGAAAACAGGTAGGTGTTATGGGCCAAAGCCTGCTGGCCCCAAACATTGGGCAAAGGGAGGAGAGTTGTAACATGAAGGACAGTAGAGTTTGCTGTGGCCTGGCCATTGGACCCATAAGAGATGGCCTTAAACTAGGCTGTGGCAAGTGGTGAGGGTGGATAAACGGAAACAACTCAGCCATGTCTCTATGAGTGCAGCTTTTGGAGCTAGTGGGATGTGGAGGGAGTACAGACCACGTGACGCTGGCCTTCAGCGTTGCATGAATATGGTGGGAAAAGTGTTACTAGTTCATCACTGTGGAAAGATGCACTTGGGGGAGGGGGTTGAGAGAAGAGTAATGGCAAGACAAGACAAGACCTGCTGCATCTGCTCACAGCTCAATGTAACATTGTTTCCAACAGAGTGGTGGAAACTGGGCCTGATTACCCACTTGTACTACACCAAACTCATGTCATACTGAAACTGTTTGATTAATATTGAAAAATACTCACAACAAAATTGTATCAGAAAATTTCTGGTGGGTCTAGGCCACTCTGACCCTAAGAATGATCTGCTCGCATGCACCACAGAGGAAAAAATAAATTCCAACTCATAGAAAGTCAAATATTATGCTCCACACAGTACACAGCAGACATCTTCATTTTTTTTTTTACTTACACCATTAAGGCTGATAATTTTGCTGGAGACACACACCTAAGAATTGACTTTACCTCAACTGAAGCACACACAGCCAAGACAATGACTGAACTATCTTATATTTGGTTCATGCAAACAGTACAGTCTTTCCTACGACTGAGGAAAAATACTAGTCATACTAATCCTTCTTTCAACAATATGAGAGAAGGAAAGTTGCTACTCACTACATAGTGGAGATGCTGAGCCACAATAGGCACAATAAAAAAGATTCACACAATTTTTTTTATTGTGCCTATCGCGGCTCAGCATCTTCGCTATATGGTGAGTAGCAACTTTCCTACTCTCGTATTGTTACATTCCATCCTGGATTTTCCATTGTTTGATTTAATCCTACTTTTAGCAATGTATTCATGTTTGAGGTTAACATAGCTCAAATTACTGTTTTGCCAATGTGATTTTGGTGTTCCTCAGAACCACAGGATGTGAATGTTGAGGTCATTCTTTCAATATTCCTTCATGTCTGCCTGTCTCAGATAAGCATTTTGTTTTGTATAGCCTAACAATGTACTAGATTAGTATCAGGGTTGCCACAAGTTTCTCCAAGGGAAATTCCCTGATATTTCCCAAATTTACAGACAAATTTTAGCATTTTTCCCTGACATATTTTAAGATCTCAAGGGTAAGTAAAGACACAAGTTGACAAAAATATGTAAGGACTTCTGTATTTCCAAACATGTTATAACCCTCCACTTTTGAATCAACAGCAAGTTGTCTCCTTTACAGGATTTAAGATCTGAAGGATAAATAAATGGGTAAGTTGCATAAACAAACGCCATTTTTAGATGAAGAATTTCTGTTTTTACTAACGAGTTAACTCTAACTTTGAATTATGAGCAATTCCATAATTGGTGACACTGAATCAGGAAAAACTGAGACAAAAATATTTTATTCAAGAACTTTTCTTCTGTTCGTGTTAGCTTGCTTTTTTAGTTGCTTTATTCAATTTTTAAATACACAGATGGTTAACATTACGTCATAAAACACTCAGGTAAAAATGCTAGAAAAATATTGGTCCTCTTCAAATTCAGAACAAATACCGGGACACATCTCTATATTATGGTGTATCCTTAAAAACACAAATTTATCACAGCAAAGAATTAAAGTGTGTAGAGAAAATTTTACTTGGTTAAAATTGTTTTTCATGTAACAGCTTTGACAGTGACATATTTGCAATCATAATTTAAAAGAAACTCTTTTGGCAGAACCCAATATTTAATTAATCTTTATGACTCCAAAATTTCTTACATCATGTTAAATACTTTGATTTTAAGGTGTTTTTATTAAGACCATGTAATAGTTTCTACATGATGACATCAGCATCAAATCATCATACAAATTGCTTGACTCATCTTGCAAAAATTTAATTTGTACAGAAAACAGTTCATCAGATTATAGTGAATAACATATTTGAATTTTGTCAAAACTTCTTTTGTATCTAAAGTGCTGACAATCTTACGATTAAATGAGAACCAAAGCTTTGCCTTTTCATTAGGTGTTACAATATCTGATTCAGAAGTTTTCAGCAAATTAGGTGACATTTTCAGCTTAATACCATTTTAAGTTGTGAGAAAAAACATTGCATGTATAAAATGAGCAGTCAAAAGATTCAAGCATTATATTCAGTATTAAATGATAGTGTATATATTTTTACATAGCTGCAATCCCAATAATTACCATCTGGGAGTGATGGACTAAGCAAATGGAACACCTGTATACAACTGCTAAAGTAGTATAACAAGACATACAGATAAAAATAATAACAGCACATTTCTTCATCCTTTGCATACAAGGGTTATCACATATATTATTAGGTGCTGGCATAGGAAATTTAAAATTTGTACTTGAAGTTAACTTTCAGCAAACACTGAATGTTTACGTACCCAACAACACACACAATATAAATGAAAAGTTGGTAAGGAAGAAAATCAGAATTTTTAACAGCAATTCAAATCATAATTATAGCACACATCCTTGTAACACATTGCTGGAAATAGCAAGTCACCTGCACATTAACAATATTGATTTACTGCTACCTCGTTTTAAAGTTTTGTCTCACACCATATAAGTCATTTTACAAATGATAGGCCGATGGCTAATATTGCAGCAGAGATGGCATCAAAAACTAGTCTTTCAAATACATATTTCTTTCTGCAGAGGATCATCAGTTGTCAGCCCCCTGCCCCGACAGATTAGAAGTGTGTTTTTGGTTAGGACACAAACCTACACTCTCGCATAGAACACCAACTGTATTTGGAAAGTTCAGGTAGGTACCAACAGAATGAAGCAGTGATGTGGGTAATGACACATGCTTAAAGAGGCTGTGAAGTAAGAGGTTCATCCACAAAATGATGGTGAGGCTCCTGGCTCCTTCACAACTTATGGAAACAAAACAACAAATGTTTTAAGATACATGGCTTGAAACACTTTTTGATATTAGTTTGTGCCACACATTTTGTAACTAATGTCTTTATAAATTTTCTTTTCTTTGTGTGCTGTCTACACCTGGCACATAAGTTGCCTGGCCATTATTTCACTAAATTACCATGGAGGTATAGGCTGTCTGCTACAGTCAAGATTCTGGCACTAATATTTCAAGGAGGTCTGGGGAAAAATGGACACAAACTAGAGCATATAAATCACACATTTATATCCTGATACACCTAGCAAACTGAACATCAAAATGTAGACAGGGGTCTTTTCAGTCACTTTTTTCATTAGGTTTCATATGTTGGTAACACATTCTCCAACCATATAAGATTTATGAACTTTCCAGGCAAGGTATGAATATTCATATTCATATTCATATTCATATTCTTTATTCACCATTGACCACCTGAGGTGGAATAGGCAATTTACATGGGTATAATATAACACTTTCCTTGAATAATATCTTAAAGCTAAATGAACATTGCAAATAGTACCCATAGATGCTAACATACACCATAACATAAGATAAATACATTCAGTGACATCACATAATGAAATACTTAAAAATTAATGTCAATTGATTTTATATTCATAAATTCTGTTATATTGTAAAAAGGATTGATTAGTAACCATTTTAGTAGCTTGCTCCTGAAGCTACTTATGTGAGCCGACCGAGAAGAAAATGGAAGTTTATTAAATATTTTTATACTATTGATTAGATGGGCATTTCCTGTTCTTGTCAGCCTGTGCCTAGGTATGTCTAATTTTGTTTTGCCTCTGGTATTATGGTGGTGTATGTTTTCTGTCATTTCGAAATCTGCTATATTGTTTTTTTCATACAATGCTGAGGTGTATATATAAAGATTAATAACTGTTAATATTTTCAGCTGAATGAACAGTGGCCGGCAGTGCTCTAATCTACCAGAATTGCTCATTGCCCTTATCACTTTCTTCTGAATTTTTAGAACTTCAGTGATGTGAAGAGAGTGTCCCCATATCAGCAGTCCATATTCTATATGTGACTGAAAGAGTCCAAAATAAATAACTCTTAAATATTCTTTCGTCACTAGGCTTCTCAGTTTCCATATTAAATACATAACTCGAGACAATTTTGTGCAGATATGGTTGATGTGTGTTTCCCACGTTAACTTAGAATCTACATGAATTCCTAGAATTTTAACTGCTTTCACCTCTATCTCTTTTGACAATCCAAGTATAATCTGCTGGTTTTTATCAGGATTGCAAAGCAGTGTATTTGATGAGAACCAATTTAGTGCCACTTCCAGGCCATCTCGCATCATATCTTCCAGAACTGACATGTTCTCATGCTGAGCAAGCAAAGTTGTGTCATCAGCATAACAGATAACAGTATTGGGGATACAATGGGGTAAATCATTGACTGCAATTATAAAAAGGAAGGGCCCAAGGACAGAACCTTGTGGAACTCCTGTCTTAACATCTAGCAATTGTGAGTCTTTGTTTCCGACAGAGGCAAACTGCTTCCTATTGTTTAGGTATGATTCAATTACTGCCAATGCAGAGTCTTGTACACCATAGAATTTGAGTTTTGCAAGTAAGATATCATGAGAAATGCAGTCAAATGCCTTACTTAAATCGCATAAAAGAAGTGATGCTTTATTTTTATTCTCAAAGGCTGTTATTACTTCATTCACAATTGAAAGAACAGCATTGGTGGTATTTCTTCCCTTGCGGAAGCCAAATTGACTATTAGAGAGTAAGTTATGTGACTCAAAGTAGTAGTTTAGTTGGTTATAAATAAGAGATTCAAATATTTTCGAGAAAATGGGAACTATTGAAACTGGTCGGTAATTTTTGAGATCTTGTTTGTCCCCTTTTTTATACACTGGGATAACTTTCGATATTTTTAGAGTTGTAGGATAAACTCCAAACTCTAGACACCTATTAAACAGAAAGGCCAATGGTTCACTAATTATATGGACTGTTTTTTTAATTATGTTATTGGACAACCAAGAGTAGTCCATACTCTTGGAGTTTGAGAATTTTGCCACTACCTTTGTGATCTCAATGGGTGTGATTGTCCTCCATTTAAAGGTATAGTTCCCAGCTTCTGTTTGCTTAAGTAGACCACTTGCATTAGTGTTTGTTGTTTCAATTTTGTTCCTAATATCAGTTACAGAGTCCATGAAAAAACGATGGACTACATCTGGGTCAAGAGCTACGCTATGTTCATCATTCCTGCAATGCTCTTGTGCAACAACATTCCATGCAGCTTTGCACTTATTAGTAGCCCCTTCAATGTATCTTTCGTATGCTGTTCTTTTTGCCATTCTAAGCTTAGTTCTGTAGGTTCTCTTACATTCAAGATATGCTTTGTACAATTCATCTTTCTGCTCCGTTCCATATTTAAGAGAATTTTTATACATGTGGTACAATGATAACATATTTTCCCTCACATTGGTAAGTTCATCTGTGTACCACTTAATGTTTTTCTTTTTAGGTCGACTTTTATGATTGATTTTTATAAGAGGAGAACAAGAATACCACAAATCTAAATATATTTTAATGAAGTTCTCAAAAGCAGCTTCAGTCTTATTTATTCCCACTTGACAGTTATATACACAGTCCCAGTTAATATCTCTGAGTTTCTGAATGAACTGGTATACCAATTCTTCCTTCTGCCCTCTAACCCAAGTCACCTTTTCCTTAGCATTGGCACTAGTGTTGGAGGGGAGTCCTTTAGTTTTGTTCAGGTTGAGTGTGAGGAGTATTGGATCGTGGTCTGCAAATCCCCCACCTACAATACTGACAGTGTACAAATCCCTATCAAAGTTAACAATGATGTTATCTATACATGCTCCATCACGTGTGGCATTTCTATTGCTACAATATAGATTGAACATTCTGAGGAGGTTGAAAAAATACTTTGTGGCTTGCTCACAATCATTTCCCATTTCTGTGTTGAAGTCCCCGCAGACAGCAATTTTTGATTTAGATTTTAACAACTTTTCCATTATTAATTCAAATTTCTCAAAGAAAACAGACATGTCACCCCTTGGTGATCTGTAGAGACTTACAATAATTAGGTTGTAAACAAGTGTTCATTTTCATAGCCCATTATGTACTCTCACAGACTAATCAATCTGAAGTTACAAGCAGAGAGAGGTGATGTGTGGAAAGAATTAAAGAAAAAGAACTGAACACATTCCAAATAAAAAGCTATTTATCACTGGCTGAATGTGTTACAACTGGCTCACTATAGAATAAAACAGAGAAATACTTTATACTCAGATGTTCGGAGAAAATTCTCTGGTTGGCATGAATAAAGTGAGTCTGAGAATATACTTCACCCGAGTATGTTCTCAGTGTGGGGGAAGTTGCTCAAAGCAAAGTACATTCTCCAATTTTGTATGAATAAATCCATACACAGACACAAGCAGACATTTGTAAAGGACAAATGTCTGCTTGTGTCTATGTATGTGCAGATGGATATGTGTGTGTGTGTGCGAGTGTATACCTGTCCTTTTTTTCCCCCTAAGGTAAGTCTTTCCGCTCCAAGGATTGGAATGACTCCTTACCCTCTCCCTTAAAACCCACATCCTTTCGTCTTTCCCTCTCCTTCCCTCTTTCCTGATGAAGCAACCATTGGTTGCGAAAGCTAGAATTTTGTGTGTATGTTTGTGTTTGTTTGTGTGTCTGTCAACCTGCCAGCACTTTTGTTTGGTAAGTCACATCATCTTTGTTTTTAGATATAATTTTTTTTGGCTGAGTTGTTTACATTTTTTAAAAGAAAAACTGTGAAAAGTACGAAATTAAAATAATTTGTGATTGGTTCTGCATGGAATGTTGAATGTTTCGTTATAATATATTCAATTATTCAAAGTTTATTCCCTTACTGTGAACTATTAGACATCAACTGTATTAGGTATATTATTGACATATGAAAATTTCTGCTTGAGTGCAACTTGAGCCTCATCAAAGATTCACTGTGTATATATTTAGAACAAGGTATAGTGAGCCAGTTGTAACACATTCAGCCAGTGATAAATAGCTTTTTATTTGGAATGTGTTCAGTTCTTTTTCTTTAATTCTTTCCACACATCACCTCTCTCTGCTTGTAACTTCAGATTGATTAGTCTGTGAGAGTACATAATGGGCTATGAAAATGAACACTTGTTTACAACAGTTTCTTCTAGATACATTCAGTTTGGTTTACCTTTTGGATGGGACATGATCATGAAGAAATAAAACAATTAGAGGTAGTAACAGTTATGACCAGTGCCTCATTTATAAAAAAGAAAAGGTACCAGTGCTGTGACTTACCAGAGGTATCGGTATGGTATACCATCACAAATTGAGCACTGGTTATAACAACAACAGCAGTTGTTTAAAATAGTGATGCCAGTAATTGTACCTGGGTTGCTTTCTCTTCTCACAGCAGTGAAAGAGGAAGATTTATGTTTGACAGTATTATGAAAAGGATAGTTGCTACCCACCATATAGTGGAGTTGCTGATTCACAGATAGGCACAACAAAAAGACTGTCAAACACAGATTTCGGCTAAACAGGTCTTCATTAGATTTAGACAGCACACAACACAAAACACAAATGCAACATGGGCACACATGGCCAGTCTCTGGCTGCCAAGGCAAGACTTTTAGCATCTTGCACTGCTACTCACATTCTGGCCTTGGCAGCCAGAGACTGTGGTCAGGTATGTGTGTTTGAGTTGTGTGTACGTACACTGCCACTACCATCCAAAGAAACTGATAAACAAAATTGGTCTTTTGAATTTTTATGTGGTGGAGGGGGGGGGGGGGGGGGGGCTTGGAGGCAGAGGGGAAGCATTGCGCTGCTCACTTGGAAAAATCTATCTTAGTACAAGTTAATTAAGAAATCCCAACCTCATCATGGATCTGCAATTATAGATTTATCATTTAGTCAACATAGCAGAATTAAAAAATAATTTGAAAGTGATGAATGAAATCAAAATATTTTGTGATTGGCTCTGCATGGGATCTGAACCGTGTCGCATTTGTCTTTTTTTGTTGTAATATATTTGGTTACACTGATGCAAAACTGCAGAAAGAGTACACAAGATGAAAGCTCCATGAAAACAAGACTGATGGAAAAAAGTAAGGTAACTGTTTAGTATTTGAAAAGTAATCACCATAGCTGTGAATACATTTATGTCCCTGTGAGACAAGATGGTCAATTGCTTCATGGAAAAATGTTGCGGTGTTCTACGAAATCATGATTGTACCCATGTGTGTACCTCTTGGTGTGAACCAAATGATTGGACAAGAATGTTTCTTTAGGGCTCCAAAAATATGGAAATCACATGAGGAGGGATTGGGACTGTATGGAGGTTGTGTGAAGGTTTTCCCAGACAAAATTCTGCAGCATAGTTTAACACATTCACTTCGGGTGACACTTATAAGTATAACAACAAGCCATGAGCCAGTGCGGCTGACGTTTATAAGCGTCCGCGCTCACTGTCAGATTACTAAGTCTAGTTGCAGTGTCTGAGCTAGCATCAAAGCATGTACACCTTTGTATGGTCAGTTCTTAAACATATATTGATCGTAATGGAGACTAATGAACAGACACCTGGACCTTCCAATGTGAAAATGAGCAGGAAAAGTGTTAAATTGACAGAGTAACAGTTACTTAGTGTACTAGACGGCAGCGATTTTCTGTGTAGTGAGAACAAGGCATACCACGGAGATTATCATTTAGAGGCTGCAGAAGAATTGCAGAGTGATGATAGTGTGGAAGCACAGCTTTCAAATCCGTTTCATGACAGTACCTGCCGTTTCAGAGTGTTACCGGCCCGCACTTGCATGTTGCTGGGCTGCACTGGAGAGTTGCGTGCCTGCACCAATACTGCAGTGAAAGTGTTAAGCAACCTGCCAATAAAGTGCCTATCAAGGCTGTATAGAGTTTGTTGTAGAAGTTTCGCTGGGAAACACATATTCTCCATAAAGTCCCAATCTCTCCCCAAGTGATTTCCATATTTTTAAAGTGCTGAAGAAAGACATTTATGGCTGTCCCTTTGCTTCAGATAAAGAGGTGCGTGCCTGACAAAATTTTTCCACAAAGGTGTTGACCATTGTGAGGCAATTACAGTGGAATAAATCTGTTAACAACTATGGCAAGTACTTCAGTATTAATTAATAGTTTACTTACTTTTTGCCACCTTTTTTGCATTAATTTGACTGCCTTTGTATGCCACTCTCTTAAGTTTGCTTTTGTATATCTGTGTACTATGTACACAAGTGCTCTATTTTTATTTTAAAGCATTTTATTTTTTTAAATACCATACCCCTCAGGAACTTGCAGCTGTGTACTGGGTTAAAGATATCCCAAATCTGGTAGGTTTTCATAATCCAGCTAGATTATCTGCAGTGCTAAAGCAATCAACAGTCGCTTCATAAACATTGATTGACATGTACCATTTTGGATTTGAGAACTGTACACTCACTTTTTTAAGATAGGGACAGTAGAATACGTACTTCTATTGTACAGATGAGGGCTTGAAACTTAGCAAGTTGGAGTAATTCCATTTGCTATAAATCTACTCCTTAGATAACATTCTTATTTCTTTTTAATATTTTACTGGTAGTGGATGTACCACCTTTACATAAAGCACCAAAATTACTATTTAGGTGATGTTTCAGTAAAATTCATTATCTATCAGATTAACTGAGCTCTGCTAATGTCAACACTGTATGTGGTCTTTTAAGAGAAATCTGTAATTTGCTTTATTCAGAAGCCATATGTTCAGGAACATATTGTGAACTAACAATTGTTTATTTCCAGAATGATGTAAATTATCTGAAAGCCCTCGTTCCACTCTATCTGTAAACATTTTATTATTTGTAAAAAGTAATTAACTAAAATGTTATTCATAATTAAATTTTCCACACCATGAAAACAATGTCATTATTTGGACCTTTAAGTATGTTTATAAAATCATAGGTGTAGTTATAATTTTCTTGCTGTAATTTTTCTGAACTAGAAAAAGCTTTGGTTATCAGAGTAATTTGACAATTAAGAAATGGAGACAACTATTATCCTGTTAAATTTACAAGGGGCTTGGTAAATTCCCACAGCAGTGCGCATGATATGAATAAAATAATCCACCCAACTTTTTTCATTTCCCTAATATCTATCACATAGATAAACCAAATTATTAGTTGCTTCCCCATAATGTCATTGCCACTAATTTTAAAACTGTTCTCTTTATATAGCGATAGGAATTTAGGTCCTAGTAATCATCACAGTCACTTCTCCACTGCAGAGTCACGACTAGCTATTTTCATCTTAATATCTCAATGTAAAAATCCATAGAATACACGCATCCACTCCACATTTCAATGTCAAAGTCACTAATATCAGCAGATCTTACTGTTACAGTCACTCAGTGTAATTATTTAATGAACTTGTTTGGAAAATCTGTCTGTAGTCATCCACATTACTTCTCTGTGTTAAGGTGTTAGTAAAGCTTCAGTGACTGAGTTCTTGCAAATGTTACTTTTTTGCAGACTTGGATGACGACTTCACCATGGAAAGAACCTGCCACTGTTTAGAGTTCAAGTGTAGTAGCTGACTTGGTCTATTTGAACTATAAAAATAGTTATAGCAGAAGTTAATCTTCGTCATTGTGTTTTGGCACTAAGAAATGTTAAATAATCTCAAGTTTAAATCAATGATGTTATGTCCATCACTGAACTAGACTACATCTTCAATCAATTTCAGAGAATGGTACTTCAAAAGTTTAGCATTATGAAAGAATTCCAGTAATATAACCAGTTCAGTTATGTTACATAGTGTGGTTAGCTTTTCACTGGGCAACTGTAGACTCCTTGATGATGATGATGAAAAGCTTCCTAATGATACACTAAACATAAAATGTGCCTACCTATACAACAAAGTATGAGAGGAGTGCACATTAAAAAAAGCATTTTGTAAGCAACTTCCTTTCCAACTGGAAAAATGGGTTGCCCAAAACTGCAATACTAAATGCTATACTGTATGGTGCACTCATTGACACTTGAAGTGTTAGTTTCTATTTCATGAAGTAAACAAATCATATGAGGAATGAATCCATTTTGTAAAGATTTCTATTCTTCATGTACAAGATTGCCTGTAAGAGTTACTGTTAAGTCAATTATAGGTTCATCAGGCAAATTTAGGAAAACTAAAATTACAAATGGGGGTTAGATACCTATAGAAAGTGTTAATACGCACATCTTACAATGAAATTATGGAGTAGTCTACATTCTAATGCAATGAGTTTGTTGAGGCAATGAATCCATAAACAATAAACGCATTCCAAGTAAAGGAAACCTTGGCTAAATACTGTTATACTGCTGAAGGCTAAATAGAATAAATAAAAAAGTACATGAAACTTTTCACTGCATTTGTGTAACTTTCTGGATTAATATTATCTTTCACAGATGAATAATATTGAATTCAGTTTGTGTTAATCACCAAAATTTTAATTAATTCAGGGATAAGCATTATAGCTCTTGGATCAAACATAATTCCTTCCTTTTGACAAAATGGTAGCATGTTATAATAATAGTATTTCTTTGGGTTAGTACACAAAGTAACAAAACACTGCTGTTGTAAATGAGAGCAGTAACACTTGCACCAGATCTACATCCACGAAGGTGCTATTCAGCATAAATATTTTGTGATATGTACCTAAGACAAAGAGATGCAAAAAAGGACTTTGGGTTAAGTAGGTATAATCTTGTGTAGGAAGGACCTCATGTCAGGACATGATACAAGAAAACATAAATAAGGTATTTACTTTCACAGTTACTTTTTATTTTCCGTGTACCATTAAGATTAATCAAATATGTGTAATACGATACCTGATCACCATACCATTACTAAAAACAAACAAAAATTTATGAATAAACACAAGTGGTAGAACAGCCTGCCAAGATATTTTAAGAGCAGTAACTGAAATTTATACAGGTAGTTAATAAGCAACGTGGATTGTGAACATCTCAGTACTGTATGGCATAGTCCAAAATAAAAGAGCTGTGATTGTGCAATTGCGAGATAGCAGAATCCGAAAACTGAATCTTACAATTCTGCAAGTGGCACCACTTGCACACCTATTGCAGTAAAATATATATTAAATCATGATCTCAGTTTCAGATATCACTATGAGTGATTGACACTTACAATGAAAATCATTGTGCATTTTATGTACTCACGTAGAACTGATAAAAACTGTTTGTGTAAACATTTTGAAATCCCACTTGTGAAATGTGAACAATATTATTTTAGAGTCATTGGTGAATCTAGAAAATGGAAAAAGGAAACTGAGCAGGCAAGAGAGAGAGAGAGTGGGAGCATGCTGGGACATAGTAGAGACAGGTTAATGAGCTGCTAGTTGCAGCATCTGCAGGCTATGCTAGTGCTGTGGGGGAAGTGGGGTAAAGTAGAGAAGGGAAACGGATTCTGCCAGTGGGGTAGAAGGTTGTGTAGGGCTGGAGTGGGAGCGGGGAAGGTTGAGATCAGGGTGGTGGCGTGGGAGGAAAGAATCCAGTCAGTGAAGCAGTCACTGAATTCAAGCATATCATGTTGGATGGCATGCTCAGCAAATGGCTGATCCAGCTGTCTCTTGGCCAGTTTGGCACTGGCCATTCATGTGGACACACAACTTGGCAGTGGTCATGACCATGTATTATGACAGAAAGTGGTTGCAGATAACTCGGTAGATCACAGGACTGCTTTCACATATGCCCTGCCTTTCATGGGTGGGAGATGCCAGGGACAAGACTGGAACATGTTGTAGTATGGGTCAGGTTTTACATCTATTACAGGATAAGCCCCATGGGACAATTGGTTCAGAGCAGTGGTGGATTAAGGCCAGACAGGACATTATAGGAGGTAGTCAAAACCCTGCCATTCTCTGAAGTATCATTAATGAACCCTGATGATGACAGAACAATTGTTATGAACTATCATTAATGCAATGCAAGTCATCCTATCTTAGCATTTTAAGAAAACTAAATTGTGTGGTTGCCTTAGTCTTAAATCAGTATTTATGTCTCCAAGAATATGTATCCTTTCCTTAGGCCATTTTGCAAAAAATAAGTTAACTTTCTCCAAGGACTGCACAAATGCTTCAATATTGGTGTCTGGCATACAGTAAAAAAATATAGTTATGATTTTTTACATGGGCTATAACAGTGACATGGGCTATAACAGTGCAGCTGCTTCCATTGCATTTTTTAGCTTGTACCAGCCCACACTAAGGACACTGTATTGCACAAGTACTGTAAGCCCGCCAACCTGATTTATGTAGTCTCTTCTATGATGTCTCTTTGGTAGCACATCATTCTGAAGTCATAAAGTGGAAAATTTTGAGTTCAGGATGGTGTTTGATGATGTTTGCACAAAAATGTACACACCACCACAATTTTGGTTTCACTTTTTCGTATGTTGTCTAAAGGTCCCATTGTTGGATAATGACCAATTTCTTAAAGTCATATGAAAAAAAAAATACTACTCAGAATAGACTGTAATTATTAACAATAATTTGGTTAGTAAAAAGTGTAGTGATCTATGACTTTGGAATAGTATATGGAATCATTTTATGCAACTTCATTGGCACTAATCCATTTACACGTACAAGCACTGAACATCATGGGAGATTACACAATTTTCATAATTAATGGCTCAATCAGTTAAGGAAGTAAGCCACCATGTGCATAAAATTTGGAGTAACAGAAGTACAGCACTCAGAGATGAAATCTAATAAGCACAGAGTCAAAATTTGCAATATAAAATGTGTGTACTTCTGAACTTTAGTGATAATTATCTTGTAAGTTAATTTTTTCCACAAAATTTTAACTATGTTACTGAGAAGTAGGAATTCTAGTCTTTACAATGAGTGGTATCTTCCTTACCAAATCTGTTTATTAGCTCAAAATATTTTCACTGCTATTTACTATAGTAAAATTTTTAATCAGACATAAGTTTTAATTAACATGGATTTAAACATAACTAACTGTATTTTTGCTGTTGGATACTAAGACTACAACTGTACCAATGAAACCTGAACTAAATAACAAATGGGCAGATTTATGCCTACATCACATACAAATATTACTGAAAATCAGAACCAGAAGACACCCAGAGACAGAAACAGAGAGAAAAAATTATTAGTAGTAGTTGGGGTGTAATTAGAGCAGGTGGTGGATGCCAACTCAATATGCTGCAGTATGCCAGGACCATCCACTGTGATATGTACAGTTGTAGCTTATCTTCAATGAGCCAGTGTTTATTAACACGTTTACACCTAACAGAATACTAAGAATACCAATTTTATTTTTTAATTACCTAAAATTTATATGTAGGAGTAATCATGAGTCATCACCACAAAGGGGTAAAGTTGGATTCTTAGGCAGCAGCACATAATTGTCTTCACTTTATACATAGTCTTCTGTCATAAGAACATTGTGTACATACAACAGCAGCCTTAATTGCATTGAATTCAGATGCTTCCAGCAAAGTAATTTGCTCAGAACCACCCATAAAAAAATCATTGTTCCTTTCTTGTTCTGGTAGACTCTCATACAATGACTTCTCTGTTTTCATCAAAATTCTGTGTATTTGTTTTTTGCAACGTCCTACGAATATAATTGAACATTTGTAATACTGTCCTATGAAAGAAATGTAGCTGTTTCCTTTTTCATCGATTTGTCTATGCATTTGTAGCAGTAACAGTAAATATGAAAACATGACCAAAGAATGTAATATTTAAATTTTTAGTCATTGCATGGAATATAAACAAACAGTGATATACTGAAGTCATGTAATAATATCAGTTAGAGCTTCTCAACTATTTATCATGAAATAAACTAGAACTATTTATTGTATGTGGTTAACAGACAGTATGACATTACCCCACTGCACTTTTTTTTTAGATTACATACAATGTATGTCGTGCACTCATGAAATACTTGTTTGTTAGCCTGTATGTGCTTTCTGAATTTACCTTGCAGTTCATTTTTATAACAAAAAGTGCACTAAATATGGTATGAACATAGGCATCATGCTGCTCTACATATCAATATGTTACATTGAGCTCCAAATACACTCCTGGACATGGAAAAAAGAACACATTGACACCGGTGTGTCAGACCCACCATACTTGCTCCGGACACTGCGAGAGGGCTGTACAAGCAATGATCACACGCATGGCACAGCGGACACACCAGGAACCGCGGTGTTGGCCGTCAAATGGCTCTAGCTGCGCAGCATTTGTGCACCGCCGCCGTCAGTGTCAGCCAGTTTGCCGTGACATACGGAGCTCCATCGCAGTCTTTAACACTGGTAGCATGCCGCGACAGCGTGGACGTGAACCGTATGTGCAGTTGACGGACTTTGAGCGAGGGCGTATAGTGGGCATGCGGGAGGCCGGGTGGATGTACCACCGAATTGCTCAACACGTGGGGTGTGAGGTCTCCACAGTACGGAAGGTGCACGTGCCCGTCGACCTGGGACCAGACCGCAGCGACGCACGGATGCATGCCAAGACCGTAGGATCCTACGCAGTGCCGTAGGGGACCGCACCGCCACTTCCCAGCAAATTAGGGAAACTGTTGCTGCTGGGGTATGGACGAGGACCATTCGCAACCGTCTCCATGAAGCTGGGCTATGGTCCCGCATGCCGTTAGGCCGTCTTCCGCTCACGCCCCAACATCGTGCAGCCCGCCTCCAGTGGTGTCACGACAGGCGTGAATGGAGGGACGAATGGAGACATGTCGTCTTCAGCAATGAGAGTCGCTTCTGCCTTGGTGCCAGTGATGGTCATATGCGTGTTTGGCGCTGTGCAGATGAGCGCCACAATCAGGACTGCATACGACCGAGGCACACAGGGCTAACATCCGGCATCATGGTGTGGGGAGCGATCTCCTACACTGGCCGTACACCTCTGGTGATCGTCGAGGGGACACTGAATAGTGCACGGTACATCCAAACCATCATCGAACCCATCGTTCTACCATTCCTAGACTGGCAAGGGAACTTGCTGTTCCAAAAGGACAATGCACGTCCGCATGTATCCCGTGCCACCTAACGTGCTCTAGAAGGTGTCAGTCAACTACCCTGGCCAGCAAGATCTCCGGATCTGTCCCCCATTGAGCATGTTTGGGACTGGATGAAGCGTCGTCTCACGCGGTCTGCACGTCCAGCACGAATGCTGGTCCAACTGAGGCGCCAGGTGTGAATGGCATGGCAAGCCATTCCACAGGACTACATCCAGCATCTCTACGATCGTCTCCATGGGAGAATAGCAGCCTGTATTGCTGCGAAAGGTGGATATACACTGTACTAGTGCCGACATTGTGCATGCTCTGTTGCCTGTGTCTATGTGCCTGTGGTTCTGTCAGTGTGATCATGTGATGTATCTGACCCCAGGAATGTGTCAATAAAGTTTCCCCTTCCTGGGACAATGAATTCCCGGTGTTCTTATTTCAATTTCCAGGAGTGTAGCTTGCCAGCCACAGAGCCCCAGGCGTGTGTACCTATTTGTTAGAAAGGAGTGACCATCTCAGTACGCAGTAATCTGCTGAGCAGTGTACATAGTACACTATCGGCAGTTGCATTAATTGTCAATGGGGTAATTTTCTTATTAGTCACTTCAGTCAGTTATATTATTAGCTATACTGGGATGAGTTGTAAGCATGATCTCGCCCCCCCCCCCCCCCCCCTTCCAGATAGTGCTCAAACACAATAAAACCTCCACCACTTCCACTGTACCCACCCATTGAATACTATCTGCACATGTATGGGATACTACTTAACTCTTAACACTCTGCTTTCACATTCAGCTTGGCCACAAGTAGCCGAACTGTCACCTAGCCACCCTAACCTAATCCTCTGGTTACACTGCAGATCAGTCATCACAACAAAACACCTATTCCATCTTGTTATGTCAGTGATCATTTAGGGTGATAAAGTAGGTGTTTACACAACCTGAAAATTAATTTGCATAAGAATAAAGTGTCTGAAATGTTTTACAGAAGAATGGTGAAGATTATATGGGTATACTGAATAACTAAATAGATGGTACTGAATTAATTTTGAAAGTAGAGAAATTAAAGGCACAACTAAAAAATGGGACTGACTGTTAGGACACATCCTGAGGCATCAAGGAATCATCAAGTCAATTTGGTACTGGGGGGAAGTTGGTGCGATAAAAATTACAGAGGTGCACCTAGGTTTGACTACTGTAAGCAGGTTCAAATGGATGGAAGTTGTGCCTTATAACAAAATGTAATGGAACTGTGCCTTACAACAAAGTGTATCCAAGTTTCCTGAATAAATTAATTACAGTTACAACAATTGCTTTTAAGTGTGATATCCTCACAGATTTGTGCATCAGTACAAATCATGAGGATTGCTTCTTAAGGGTATCAAATATACATTTGTATCATTATTATTTTTGATCAACTATTCTCATTTCCAATGTTTACTATCAACAAACATTTGATATAATAGTCAGTGATGTAGACCCATTTATAACATGGCTCCAGCATTTCAAGAACGTATTTCCAAAAAAAAAAAAAAAAAAAAAAAAAAACCACACATCTGAACAGCTCTTGAAGGCCCAATGCTACTGACTGGCTGCTGTGTCATCCTCAGCCCTTAGGCATCACTGGATGTGGATACAGAGGGTCATGTGGTCAGCACACAACTCTCCCAGTTGTCAGCTTTCGTGACCAGTGTCACTACTTCTCAGTCAAGCAGATTCTCAATAGGCCTCACAAGGGCTGAGTGCACCTTGTTTGCCAACAGCACTCGACAGACCCGGATGGTGACCCATCCAAGTGTTAGCCAAGCCCAACAGCTCTTAACATCGGTGATCTGACGGGAACTGGTGTTACCACTGGTTTCACTTTTTATTATGATTGGTTTGTTTGTGGGCTTGAAGGGACCAGACTGCTATGGTCATCGGTCCCTTTTCCAAAACTTCAAACACCCACACAGAATAAAAACGAACAATGGAGATGAGAACAAATGACACAGGACAAGAAAGACTCAGATATAGACCAGACAAAAGGACTTAAAATCACACAGAGTGTGACAGTGGTTGGCCGACCATAGAGACAAAAAGGGAAAAGACAACCACCTAGAAACACACTAAAAAAAAAATAAATAACCCTGTCTAAAATCGTAGGCCAAAGGCCTGACTAAAAAAAAAAAAAAAGAAGAGAGAGAGAGAGAGAGAGAGAGAGAGAGAGAGAGAGAGAGAGAGAGAAGTCAGATTAAGTGATAAAAGCTCCCTGCCTGAATAAAATGCAAAACTAAGCCTGCCATGGCAGTGTCATCTGTTAAAAGGGCAGAGAGCAAATCAGTCAGCGCAAACGTCTGCCTGAGCACAGTTAAAAGGGGACAGGCCAACAAAATGTGGACCACTGTCAAAGCGGATCTGCAGCGACATAGGGGTGGGTCCTCATGGTGCAATAAGTGGCTGTGCATCATCTGGGTGTGCCCAATGCACAGCCAGCAGAGGACAACAGACTCCTTGCGAGAGACCTGCAAGGAGGAGTGTCACATACCGGTAGCCTCCTTGAAGGTCTGAAGTTTGTTTGGTGAAGGCAGGGTGCACAATTCTTCACCCCAGGTATGAAGTACATTCTGCCACAAAACTGCCCTGAGGTCACTCTGCAAAAGGCCAATCGATAAGGCTGGTGCACTGGCAGCCTGTTTGGCCAGCATGTCAACAGGTTCATTGCCTGGGATGCCAACATGACCAGGGGCCCACACAAAGACCACAGAGCAGCTGCAATGGGCAAGAGTATGGAGGGACACCTGGATAGCAATCACCAGACGAGAGCGAGGGAAACACTGGCCGATAGCTCGTAAAAGGCTCAGGGAGTTGCTACAGATAACAAAGGACTCACCTGAGCAGGAGCGGATATACTTTAGGGCACGAGAGGTGGCGACCAGCTCAGCAGTGAAAACGCTGCAGCCAACCGGCAATAAGTGTTGTTCGTAATGCTCCCCTAGTGTGAGAGCATAACCAACACGACCAGCAACCATCGAACCATCAGTGTCGTCAGTGCCAGAGCCCTGATATGTGGCAAGGTTGGAAAAAAAGCGGAGGGACCGAGTCCTTTGGGCCCTGTGCCAATTCGAGCTGAAGGCATGGGCGGGGCACACACCACAGTGGTGTATGCAGAGGGGCCCAGAAAAGAGGTGGAAGAGGGAAAACTCCAAGCCCAGAGAGAAGCTCTCTGTCATGAACTGCGATCGTACAGCCCGACAGGGGCCGACGTTCTGGGAGATGGACGACAGACTGAGGGAACAGGAGACAATAATTGGGATACCCAGGCAAGCTACAAATGTGTGTAGCATAAGCGGCCAGTAAACATTGGAGCTGTAACCGCATTGGATGGACACCTGCCTCCACAAGTATGCTGTTTACAGGGCTGGTCCGGAAAGCTCCAGTGGCAAGTCGGATCCTGCTGTGAAGGATGGGGTCCAGCACCCACAACGCAGAAGGGGATGCTGAACCATAAGCCAGGCTCCCATAATCCAGATGGGACTCAATTAACGCCTGATAGAGTCGTAAGAGGGTAAACCGGTTGGCACCCCAGCTGGTGTGGCTCAAGCAACGCAGACCATTAAGATGCCGCCAACACATAAGTTTAAGCTGCTGAATATGAGGGAGCCAAGTCAACTGGGCATCAAAAAACCACACCCAAAAACCAATGTGTCTCCACCACAGCAAGAAGTTCGCTGTCAAGATAAAGCTGTGGCTCAGGGTGAACAGTGCGTCACTGGCAGATGTGCAAAACGGTGGTCTTGGCAGCCAAAAACTGGAAGCCATGCACTACAACACACGACTGCACCTTGCGGATAGCGCCCTGCAGCTGACGTTCAGCAGCTGCAATGCCAATGGAGCTATAGTAGAGGCAGAAGTCTTCAGCATACAAGGAAGCTGAGACAGACATTCCCACTGCCACAGTGAGCCCATTAATTGCAATTGAAAACAGGCAGACACTTAAGACAGATCCCTGCGGTACCCATTTCTCCTGAACTCAGGGGGAACTATGGGTGGCCGCAACTTGCATGCGGAAGGTATGATGTGACAGAAATTTTCTTATGAAAATCAGCAGCGGACCCAGAAGACCTCAACCATGAAGCATAGAGAGGATGTGATGTCACCATGTCATATCATATGCCTTCCGCATGTTAGAAAAGACAGTGATGAGATTCTGACAATGGGCAAAGGCTGTACAAAGGGCAGACTCCAGGCTCACCAGATTATTGGCGGTGGAGCTGCCCTTATGGAACCCACCCTGAGAAGGAGCCAGAAGGCCACAAGACTCGAGTACCCAACTCAACTGCTGGCTCACCACGTGTTCGAGTAACTTGCGAAGAATGTTGGTGAGGCTAATGGGGCATTAGCTGTCCACCTGGGTTCTTGCCAGGTTTCAAAATGAGGATTACAATGCTTTTCCATAATTGCGACGGGAACTCACCCTTGACCCAGATACGGCTGTAAAGGTCTAGGATGTGCTGCTGGCAGTCCACTGAGAGGTGTTTGAGCATCTGACAGTGGATGGGATCTGGCCCGGGAGCTGTACCAGGGCAAGCGGCTAGGATTCAGGGTGGTGCGTGTGAAATGAAAGGCACAAATGGAGTGGAAGGCCAGTGGGTAATTCGCAGAAGCAGAACTCTAAACAAAATGCTCTGCTAAGCAGTTGGCAATCATTTCGGGGTCAGTGCTCCATTCAGTGAAAGCACAGGGACTGACGGGTGTCTGATAGCCATAGAGTCGCCTAAGCTTGGCCCAAACCTACAATGGAGAGGTATGGAGGCCAATGGTGGAGAAATACTGTTCCCAGCACTCCTGCTTCTGTGTGCGAATGATGCGGCGGGCTCGCACATGGAGCCATTTATAGGCGATGAGGTCTTCTAATGAGGGATGCCACTTGTGATGCTGGAGCGCCCGACTGCAATCTTTAATCGCCTCAGCGATCTTGGGCAACCACCAAGGCACAGTCTTCTGCCGAGGGGACCCAGAAAAACAGGGAATGGCAGATTCTGCTGCAGTAATGATGCCGGTGGCGACTGAGTGAACCACTGCATCAATGGCGTCAGTGGAAAGAGGCTCAATAGTAGTAATGGAGGAGAACAAGTCCCAGTCAGCCTTATTCATAGCCCATCTGCAGTTGCGCCCAAAAGAGGGACGCTGTGGCAGTGACAGAAAGATTAGAAAGTGGTCACTGCCGCACACGTCATCATGCACACTCCACTGGATAGATGAATGATCCACCCCACAGAGGGTTATGGGAATTGAAGTCGCCCAGTAACAGAAAAAAGGTGGTGGTAATTGGGTTCTCAGTGCAGCCAGGACCTGCTGTGGGACATCACTATCCAGTGGAAGATACAGACTGCAGACAGTAACAGCCTGAGGCATCCACACCCAAACAGCGACAGCCTCTAAAGGTGTTTGCAGAGGGAAAGGCTTGCTGTGAAGGAAGTGAAGGACGTAGATGCAAACGCCACCAGATGCCCTTTCATAAGCTGCCCAGTTCCTATAGTAACCTCGATAGCCACGGAGGGTGGGGGTTCGCATTGCTGGAGACCGAGTATCTTGAAGAGCAGTGCAGAGGAAATGGTGAAGGCGGAGAAGTTGTCGAAGCTCAGCAAGATGGTGGAAAAAACCACTGCTATTTCACTGGAGGACGACATTTTCCATGGCTGAGAAAGGCGTGAAGGGACCGAGGAGACAAATTATGCCACAGGGTCACCTGCTGCCTCTGATTGGGTACCTGTGCAAATGCTATCCATTGTGTCTGAGGGACTGGCGAGATCCAGGTCCTCAGTGGACGCCAGAATCTCCACCTCATCCTCAGACACAGAGCTTGAATGTTGCGGTGGGGTGCGTGCCACCATCAGTTCCTTGGTCTTAGAGGTCTTCTTCTTGGATTTCTCACGCTACTCCTTGGGTTTCACTGGCTGGGAGGGCTTCACCAATTCAGTCTCTGGGACAGAGAAGGATTGCGAAGCCCTATGACCAGCTGGTTGTGGGCACTTATGCCACTGTCGGGCATCAGCCTTCCCTCTTGTGGAAAACTTGGGAAGGGAGGGGCCCAAAGGACCCCTTGCAAACTAGGGGAGCCAAAGAAGTTGGACGCTTCTCCGGCTTAGAAGTGGGGATGGATGTCTCCGATGGGTGGGCGATGGGGGGGGGGGGGGGGGGGTGATGCTCCCGAGGTAGGTGGCGCAGGAGCAACAGGGGGGATAGTGCCTCCTACGGGCAAGGGCGCATGTATTGTATGGTTTGGCAATCCGACTGGAATTCGTGGAACAGAAGGGGCTAACACGGTTGTTTTAGCAGGGGCATATGAAGACGTCATTCATACAGGATGTAGTCGATCATATTTCCTCTTAGCCTCAGTATAGGTCAGTCAGTCCAGGGTCTTATATTCCATGATTTTTTGCTCTTTCTGTAAGATCCTGCAGTCTGGAGAGCAAGATGAATGATGCTCTCCGCAGTTGACACAGATGGGAGGTGGGGCACATGGAGTATTGGGACATGATGGGTGTCTGCAATCTCGACATGTGAGGCTGGAAGTACAACAGGACAACATATGGCTGAACTTCCAGCACTTAAGGCACCGCATCGGGGGAGGTATATAGGGCTTGACATCACATCGGTAGACCATCACCTTGACCATCTCCGGTAATGTATCACCCTCAAAGGCCAAGATGAAGGCACTGGTAGCAATCTGATTATCCTTTGGACCCCAACGAACACGCCTGATGAAATGAACACCTCGACGCTCTAAATTGGCGCACAGCTCATCATCAGCCTGCAAGAGAAGGTCCCTATGGAAAATAACACCCTGGACCATACTTAAACTCTTATGGGGTGTGATGGTAAGGGGAACATCCCCCACCTTGTCACAAGCAAGTAACCGTCGTGACTGGGCAGAGGATGCCATTTTTATCAAGACTGACCCACCCAGAGTGCATTTAGGACAAGCCCTCCACCTCCTCAAACTTGTCCTCTAAATGCTCTATGAAGAACTGAGGCTTTGTAGACGTGAAAGACTCCCCATCAGCTCTTGTACAAACTAGGAACCGGAGTGAATAACTGTCACTGCCATCCTGAGACTTACGTTCCTCCCACAGTGTGACCAGGGAGGGCAACATTTTGGGATCATATTTCTGAGCTTTAAATTGAGGCCAAGAATGGTTAGAGACTGCTGGTGGCTGGCCACAAGTAAGAGATGATATACCATACATCACTGCGAGTCATCTGCCCTGATGCCCCCCACTCTGACCAAGGGCCCTCCCCACGGGCGCCACCCAGCCTCAACAAGGTCCACCTAGCAGGATGGCCATTGCAGGGAGTCCTGCTGCCCCAGGGAGAGAGGCATCTACTCGTTGGAATACATGGGGAGTTAATGGAGCAGGCATCAGCAGAGCGATCCCTGTGTTGTCAGGGGGCTACAACCAACAGGGTACATGTCAGCGCCACCACAACGGACTGGCTACCATGCTGGATATTAGGTGACAAGTAGTCCATGTTCGTCATCAGTGCAGAAAGCGGCACTGCACATTGCATTGTGGAAAATGCATGCAGGAACATATTCATGCCCAAGAGATGGAGAGCGGGCAGGACTGCAATGCAACGATGAATAAGCTGGCAAAAGGTCTCAATGCACAATGGACACAATGTACCAAGTAAGGCGCCCTTCCCCATTTGGCTCGCTGTTTGGAACAATTTTGGGATATGGAGGTCAAACCCGACAGGGGACCATCATATAAAGGCTGAAATGTTTGAGACTCCTTTTCGTCACTCCTTATGACAGGCACGAATACTGCAGGCCTATTCTTACCCCCGAACCCACAGGGGGGATTTTTTATTATGGTTTGACCAAAGGAAACTAGGGCGCAATTGTCTTCCACATGTTCTTTGGTGTATTACATAACTCACAGACATCAGAATGTTTACACAAAAAACATTAAATACAAAATAATTTTTAATCATTATGAGCTCCAAATATTTATGTTTACTGTGTAGAATTATCACTCCTAGCAGATTTGCATGTTTGCGATATTTTTTATTTCAATGTTATAAAATCACTAATTAAAAAATTGGCTATCTAGAAATTGCTTTCCCACGGATAAAGAGCATTAGATATGTATTTCAACACAGGAAGCAAGCTGTACAGGATACTCCCTCAAGGCAAAATTCACATCCTTTGGCAGTACTTTGTCAGTGGTGTTACTAATGCAATATACCTTATGCCCTTGATCCCTGCAAACCAAGTTGAACCTGGAATATTAGGCAATGAATGCCAGTGTAATAAAACTCAATCAATACTGTAATGTTTAATACAATTATAATTCCACATTTTGCTCATCTTTACTCTCAGTGCATTTTCTTTGCCACAACTGAATAATAAATCTGTAAAAATGTAATTGTAATGATCACAATACAGTGTGTAGATATGCTATCAATACTGTACAAATTACAGTGAGTACTGTTATTAGCTAACAAAACTAGACACTACATTAACCATTGTTGATTAGCATGTTTATGACTTTAATGTAGAATAGAAGCAAATTCTTCAGAAGATGAGGCGTTAATACAAAGAAAAATCTTCATACACACATCAAAATAAGCCTTTAAAACTGTATCAGAATAATGGCCACAATGGATGAAACTCGAGAAATATACCGAACTGTTCTTCACTTGTTGATAGGAAAAATAAAACTACCTTAAATGCACACATCGTAAGCTATTCAATTTAAAAATCTTACATATTTTACTTACCATTCCATGATTGGAATACAGTCATTTTTTGAGCACTGCCATAATGTATTCTTCCTGCCTATGTATCTTAAATAAGCAAAAAATCTGTAGCCATTCTTAAAGCACATAACAATGTCTTCTTCTGTATTTTATGCACATTCCTCAAGCATGCAGCATCAATATTTGGGCATAGTCTGACAGCATAGAGACAATACTCAGTAGTTGAAGTGGATGGGGCAACTTCTGTGAATGATGTTACTTCCCATGTTTTGGTGTGGGAACAGTCTTTTGCTGATTTTTTAAAAGTTCTGTTGAATCCTATTTAAAATAAGACACCTCTTTTAAATTACATGTTTCTAGTTTGTTAATGCAGTTACTACAGGTGAACATGGATTCGATGCATTTACAACGAGAATCATCACATTCATTTAAATACTTCATTGGGAATCCTATACAATTTCATTGTGAGCAGCATACAATCTGCCGAGTTGGAAGCAGCCTGGTCCCTACCGAAGGAGGCTTGCCACCTACTGATCAGCCCACTACTGGCAAGCACAAGCAGAATCGTTATTGATGTAGGTCAGTGCATAAATGGGTGTCACAACAACCTCCAAATTTAAGATCAACAACACGAGAGACACTGATACCATAGGTGGACATCCAAAATGATCACTCTGATATGAAACGCAAAGAGGTGATGCTGGCAAACTGCACATGAATGACGGGAGCTACCTGAGAGGATAGGGTCAGATCAACTTGAACGGTGAAGACTGATGAAACAGTGATAACTGATGAAGTAATGCACTTCAAACGGCAGCTGGCACAGTAGGAAGAACTGTATCATAATATTAGCAACTTCGAAGAAGATAAAAGGCACCCCAAGTCTGAGTCATCTGTGAGACACCATGGCAGACCATTTTGGCTACCATACTGGAAAGGAAAAGATTAGTCTGGAACTCGAGGAAAAAACCCCAAGACATAACATTATTTACTTGATACTTTCTTATAATATTTTCTTTAGCTATACACGTACCACATATAAATTCATTGTTATTCTCTTTTCTTTAGCTATATGTATTATTTGTGTGTAAAATTTGTAACAGCAATCTAAAGAAATAACTTAAAATGGTAAGACTGAACAAGAGAAATTACCCACTTTTTGCAAGAAAAGGGATATAAATGTAATAAAAATAAAATTTGTTAAAACCTATGGCTGGAAAGGATAGTTAGCATGCTCTCAAACAGACTGGGGGGAGGGTATAGATGATAATGTCCTTACCTTGAATTTTGGGGGCTCGGATAGCAATGGAGCGATTTGTGTTTGTTAATATCAATAACTATAAGATACAGTGTTAAACCATGGCGTACCCATGGTTCTAAATTTCTGTTACTCAGCAAATATAGCTGATAGTTATTTATCTGTGTTATTTCTTCGAGATAACATTATCTTTTTCTAAACAGTTAAGAATAATCAATGGAGAACCTGTAGCTTGCAGCCTTTCTTATACCCCAGGTAAATTAAGAAAAATAGGGGAAATAATTTATAAGCTTTTGAAACTTTAGGAAAATAGTCATACTGGATGTAGTAGTGAGAAACAGCAAAGTTCCCTCCCCTAGTGGATGAGCAACTACTCCACCACCCCTTAATTCAGTTTTTTGATCTTTATTTTTCTGTTTTTATGAAAAACGGTTCATCTTTCAAAGACATCTATTATTGCAACAAATATTTATAGTGAAATTCTGCTCAAAGAAGTTCATATGGATGTTTTAACCAAGACAAACATATTAGGATTACTGGAGACCACTCACTGAAAAACAGAAGTATTGAGTTGTTGCTAGGCACAAACAAAAGAAGGAAAACTTGCTAGCTTTAAGATTTATCCTTTGCCGAGCTAGACTGACAAAAACAAACACACACACTCTCTCTCAGCATGCTGCCAGCTATGCTGACAGTGTCAGTGCTATTTTGATTTTGTGGCACGTGGGCTGATTGTGGCGCGGTAGTGTCAAGCAGGGTGGGTAGAGGCAAAGGAGGTGGGAGGACAGGGAGATGAGCTGGTAATGGGTAGCTAGTAGCTCGGACAGAGATGGCCAGTTTGCCAGGTAGGAATGTGGTAGGGAGGGGTGGCAGGTATATTAGCTGGCACAATTGTAGTGGCCAGTAGGAAGGGGCACATGCTGAAAGCAATTTAACTTGGGAGGGGTGACAGGATGGAGAGGAGGATGTGAGGACAGCAGGTTAAAGTAGGTTTAGGCTGGGATAATTTCAGAAACAGAGAATATATTGTAAGGATAACTCTGGCCTGTGTGGTTAAGAAGAGCTAGTGGTGCTGGGGGGGGGGGGGGCGGGGGGGGGGGGTCTATATAATCTGGGTTGTGAACCAGCCATTAAAATCAATCATTTTACATTCAGCTGCATGTTGTGCCAGAAGTATGGTCTACTTTCCTTTGGCCTTAGTTTGGGGGTGGCAATTCATCCTGGCGAACAGCTGGTTGATAGTCATACAATACAGAAAGCTGTGCAGTGATTGCACCAGAGCTGGTATATGATGGCTGCTTTCACAGGTGGCCCAGCCTCTGATGGGGTAGGATAAGCCAGTGAGATTACTAGAGTAGTAGGTGCTGGGTGCGTGGATTAGGCAGATCTTTTACTTTGGTCTGCCACATGTATATGATCTCTGTAATAAGCAGATGAAAGTAGGAATGGCATAGAGATACACTACGGTGATGTGTAGGTTGGGTGGGCAATGAAACACCACTTTAGGAGGGGAGTGAAGGACCTTGGGTAGGATGTCCATCTGTCAGGGCAGAAAGAGAGATAAAGCACTGGTGACAATATGGTTCACTTGTTCCAGTCTAGAGTAATATTGGGTGATGAGGGAGCACTCCTTTTAGCCGATTCTTGGGGATGGTGGGAGGATTGCAGGTGTGTGAGGATAGGGCATTCGAAATTTGCTTGTGGACTAGATTAGGGGAATGTTGTTGTCTGCGAAGGCGTCTGTGAGCCCTTCAGCATACCAGGCAAGAGAGTTCTTCTCAGAGGAGACATGCCGTCCACAGGTAGCTAAGCTGTATGTGGGGGAATTTTTTGTGTGTGGAAGGGATGGCAGCTAACAAAATGGAGGTACTGTTGGTGGTTAGTGAGTTTGATGTTGACTGAGGTGTAGATGGAGCCATCAGAGAGGTCGAGGTCAACTTCCAAGAAGGTGGCACACTGTGTAGAAGAGGACCAGGTGAAGCAGATAGGAGAAATCGTGTTGAGGTTCTGAAGGAATGTGGATAGGTTGCCTTGGCCCTGAGATCGGATCTATCATCAACGAACCTTAACCAGGATGGGGGCTGGGAGATGGATCACTGAATATTTGTGGAATGACTCCATAACTGTACTGTTCAGTCCATTTGTATTCTAAGCATTTTTACAGTCCGGAAGTCATTCATTGGCTTTCTGTAATAAATCCTACAGTGAAAATTGGGATTTCGAAGAAGACTCTAGGAAATTGCATACTTCTTGCAAAGTGTCATCAAACTTGGTACCAAGAGTGGGGCCCCCATTTCAAACAGAGGAGGGGTTTGACACTAATTTAATCTTCTGCAGCTACTGAACACAAAACATTGTTGATATGTTCTGCAACTTTTCTGCAAAAGTCATAATTACATTTCTCTGCTTTCTCAGGCAGTGTGTGTTTCAGCGTTAATTGTACTATTGCTGTCAATATATTAGTGAAACTCTTGTGAATGGGTTCGGTGATCCGGAAAAGTGCTTAACACCAACAGCCAGATGCGTGTCAAAAGATGTTGCTGAGTTCTCCCATTACAGCACTGCATAACAGGAGAGGGATCAGGCAGACATTGAAACCATGTGGCTGCATCATGTTTACTGCAACAAATAAACTACAGTGGTGCTATCTTTTTGTTTGGTCATCAGCCTACTCAGTTATAGATATGATATGACAGTGTAAACTTTCACATCAGACACCCCCCCCCTCCCAAAAAAAAAAAATATATCCCTTCACAAAAGTCTAGATTTGGCACTCACCAGCCATACACCATGAAGTGCACTGTCATAACCATCTCTCAACCACATCATTTACATTAGGTATGGCTTAAGTTACACAACCAAGTCAGTGCCCGCAACTAGACATTTCCATTTCAATCACAGAAATTTTGTCATTAATATTATCAACACCCAGCACCCCTACCTTCTACCTACTTCCTAAAATTCACAAACCCAATCATCCCGGCCGCCCCATTGTAGCTGGTTACCAAGCCCCCACAGAATGTATCTCTGCCTACGTACATCAACACCTTCAACCCATTATATGCAATCTCCCATCCTTCATCAAAGACACAAACCACTTTCTCAAACGCTGGAATCCTTACCCAATCTGTTACCCCCGGAAACCATCCTTGTAACCATTGATGCCACTTCCTTCTACACAAATATCCGGCACATCCAGGGCCTCGCTGCGATGGCGCACTTGCTTTCACGCCGATCACCTGCTACCCTACCTAAAACCTCTTTCCTCATTACCTTAGCCAGCTTCATCCTAACCCACAACTTCTTCACTTTTGAAGGCCAGACATGCCAGCAATTGAAGGAAACAACCATGGGTACCAGGATGGCCCCCTCATAGGCTCACTTAGAGGAAGCCTTCTTGGTTACCCAAGCTTGCCAACCCAAAGTTTGGTACAGATTTATTGATGACATATTCATAATCTGGACTAACAGTGAAGAAGTACTCCAGAATTTCCTCTCCAACCTCAACTCCTTTGGTTCCATCAGATTCACCTGGTTCTACTCCAAATCCCATGCCACTTTCCTTGACGTTCACCTCCATCTGTCCAATGGACAGCTTCACACATCCATCCACATCAAACCCACCAACAAGCAACAGTACCTCCAATATGACAGCTGCCACCCATTCCATATCAAACGATCCCTTCACTACAGTCTAGGTCTTCGTGGCAAATGAATCTGCTCCAGTCCTGAATCCCTGAACCATTACACCAATAACCTGAAAACAGCTTTTGCATCCCGCAACTACCCTCCCAACCTGGTACAGAAGCAAATAGCTACAGCCACTTTCTCATCCCCTCAAACCCAGAACCTCCCACAGAAGAACCCCAAAAGCGCCCCACTTGTGACAGGATACTTTCGGGGACTGGATCAGACTCTGAATGTGGCTCTCCAGCATGGATACAACATCCTTAATGAAATGAGATCCATACTTCATAAAATTCTCCCCACCTCCACCAAGAGTGCCTTTCCGCAGTCCACCTAACCTTTGTAACCCCTTGGTTCATCCCTATGAAATCCCCCAACCACCTTCCCTACACTCTGGATCCTACCCTTGTAACCACCCCCGGAGTAAGATCTGTCCCATGCACCCTCCCACCACCACCTACTCCAGTCCCGTAACCCGGAAGGTGTACACGATTAAAGGCAGAGCCACATGTGAAAGCACCCACGTGATTTACAAACTGACATGCTTAATCTGCGAAGCGTTCTATGTGGAATGACCAGCAAAAAACTGTCCATTCACATGAACGGACACAGGCAGACAGTGTTTGTTGGTAATGAGGATCACCCTGTGGCTAAACACGCCCTGGTGCACGGCCAGCACATCTTGGCACAGTGTTACACTGTCTGGGTTATCTGGATACTTCCCACTGACATCAACCTACCAGAACTCCGGAGATGGGAACTTGCCCTTCAACATTTCCTCTCTTCCCATAACCCACCTGGCCTCAACCTCCGCTAATTTCAAGTTGCCGCCCCTCATACCTCACCTCTCACTCAACAACATCTTTGCCTCTGTACTTCTGCCTCGATGGCATCTCTGACCTAACTCTTTGTCTTTACAGTGTCTGCTTGTGTCTGTATATGTGCGGATGGATATGTGTGTGTGTGCGAGTGTATACCTGTCCCTTTTTCCACCTAAGGTAAGTCTTTCTGCTCCCGGGATTGGAATGACTCCATACCCTCTCCCTTAAAACCCACATCCTTTCGTCTTTCCCTCTCCTTCTCTCTTTCCTGACGAAGCAACCGTGGGTTGCGAAAGCTTGAAATTTGTGTGTGTGTTTTTTATTGTCTCCTATCAACATATCAACGCTTTTGTTTGGTAAGTTACAGCATCTTTATTTTTAGATATTATCTTGTTACATACACAGAAGCAGAGTCTCTATTAAGACGTTATTTTTCCCACATGTGCTTGCAGAAATAAGTAAATTATTGCCCAGATCATCCTAAAATGATGGATTTATAGCATCAGAAGACCTGAAATTCTCACACCCTTTACTCCTGAAGCATGAACCAGGTAAGTAACATCGCTGTATGATATGTTACATTATTTTTAAATGTATTTATCCCAGACAAAAGAAGTAACTTCAATCTTGTAAGTTTATGTCCAAATCAGTTGATGGCCTCTGATAAAGAATTTACATCACTGTACCTGATAAACAAACGAATTCACAGTCTTAGCAACAACCCATTACATCTTCTGTAACTCTCACTGTAATGTTACTGGAAACTTATTACCTATAGACATACTGTCACTGAAGATACAAATACAACATAATTGACTTTGCTTTTGCATAAATGTGCACAGGCACAGGTTATTGTTGTGCGGAGAGCAGTTCTTGTACCAAGCTCTCAGCTGATGGAAATTGGAATGATCTCTTCAGTGACAAACTGTTGCTCACTAGAAAGTGGTGCATCAACATGGAGATCTGTCTTGACAGTTATTCACAGTGCAATTGCCGATTCTCTGCAAACCTTCCTTCTCTTCACTGCTGTCTTCCAGCTTCTCAGCCTCCATACAGACAAATAGTCTCGCGTAACTACTGAAGCTCCAGTTGCGCAGTATTTCATTCTTTTGATGTTACACGGAATTTCCATACTTTTTTTTTTTAACCATGTTTGACTTAAGCAGTATATTTTCCACCTTCTTTTGCAATGTAAGGAAATAAAAATCCATCATTCTGGCAGGAACAGCTGTGCCACATATGGCAGCTGAAGAAAATGAGGAAAGGAAAGCAGATAAAAGGAAATAAATAATAGCGATGAAATCAAACTTACTACACTTCAGTTGCCACTAAAATCTTTTACATATATGCATTTAGTTTGGTAATAGTTTTCAAACATACTGATGAAAAGAAACTGTCATGAATTTCAATTAAGAAGCAAACTTTACTGCGAAAACACTTTGTGTAGTGTAAGCCAACTTTTGGTCAAAGAATCTGTCAATTTAATATCAGTTTCAAGTTTATGCACTGAACAAATTTCCTCTCTTTTTATATTCATTACTTATCACTAATTCAGTTTGAGACAACATTCAGTTGGCTGCTAATCAGACACAGACCTGATGTGAAAAGCTTTGAGGAAGATTGTGTCCATCTTGATGGAAACCACATAGTAAGAGATAAGCTCTGTCTGTTGGTAGAAACCTGATAGTCTGTCCTTTCTACTGTGGTCAATGGTACATCAAACACTAATCTTCACACAATGGAAAATCTATTACATAATAATGACAATGTTACAAAAAGGGTAACTGCTACCCACCACATAGTGGAGATACTGAATATATGTTGTCTGATTGTGATGAATGCATTTGGCTGAAAGCTTTGTTTGACAATCTCTTTGTTGTGCCTAATTGTGAATCAGTATCTCCACTATATAAGGAGTAGCACCTATCCTTTTTTTATAATATTGTCAAACAATCTTTCTTTTTTATTGCTGTGACAAAGCAATCCAGGTACAGTCAGTGTGATTATTTTAAATCAGTCACTTGTTTTTGTTATTATAACCAATGCTTGATTCGTGATGGTATACCATACCGATACCTCTGATACGAAACCATTTAAACAATATTTTAAGACATAAATAAAAAAAGTCCATGGTAGGTCACAGTACTGGCACTACTACATTTTTACAGATCAAGCACTGGTCATAACAGTTGCTACTTCTGCTTGTTCTATTTCTTTAAGATCATGTCATATCCAAAATGACAAACCAAACAACATATCTAGAAGAACTTAGTGTTCATTTTCAGAGCCCATTATGTACTCTCACAGATGGATCAATCTGAAGTTACAAGCAGAGGAGAGGTGATATGTGGAAAGAATCAAAGGAAAAGAACTGAACACATGACAAATAAGAAGCTGTGTATCATTGGCTGACTGTGTTACAAATGGATCATTATACCTTATTCTGAAAATAAACACAGTGAATCTTTGCTGAGTTTTCTAGGACAGATGAATATTCAGTATTTCTTCATCCCATTCACATTGCTGGAAGCTATGCAGTCAAAAGACATCTGACAGCAAACCCAGAACTTCATGGAATATTTCCTCACAAGAGAGAAATGTAGATTCAAGTTGCAGTCCGGCAGAAATTTTCATGTCACTAATGGTATTACAGTTGTCCCTAATACTGCAAATGTCTAACAGTTAACAGTAAGTGAATGAATGTTGAGTAATTGAATATATTATCACAAAAGATTCAACATTCCATGCAGAGCCAATGAGAAAATATTTTAATTTCATATTTTTCACAGCTTTACTTTTGAAGAAATGTAAGCAATTCGGTCAAAAAATATTATCCTACGACCTATAATCATTAGTGGATGGACCGATAAACTCTTCTCAAAAGTGTGTGCACTCCCCCTCCCCCCTTCTAAGACATACACTCACATGATCTAACATTATGCAATGATTCTACATCTACATCTACATCTACATCCGTACTCCGCAAGCCACCTGACGGTGTGTGGCGGAGGGTACCCTGAGTACCTCTATCGGTTCTCCCTTCTATTCCAGTCTCGTATTGTACGTGGAAAGAAGGATTGTCGGTATGCTTCTGTGTGGGCTCTAATCTCTCTGATTTTATCCTCATGGTCTCTTCGCGAGATATACGTAGGAGGGAGCAATATACTGCTTGACTCTTCGGTGAAGGTATGTTCTCGAAACTTTAACAAAAGCCCGTACCGAGCTACTGAGCGTCTCTCCTGCAGAGTCTTCCACTGGAGTTTATCTATCATCTCCGTAACACTTTCACAATTACTAAATGATCCTGTAACGAAGCGCGCTGCTCTCCGTTGGATCTTCTCTATCTCTTCTATCAACCCTACCTGGTGCGGATCCCACACTGCTGAGCAGTATTCAAGCATTGGGCGAACAAGCGTACTGTAACCTACTTCCTTTGTTGTCGGATTGCATTTCCTTAGGATTCTTCCAATGAATCTCAGTCTGGCATCTGCTTTACCGACGATCAACTTTATATGATCATTCCATTTTAAATCACTCCTAATGCGTACTCCCAGATAATTTATGGAATTAACGGCTTCCAGTTGCTGACCTGCTATTTTATAGCTAAATGATAAGGGACCTATCTTTCTATGTATTCGCATCACATTACACTTCGCTACATTGAGATTCAATTGCCATTCCGTGCACCATGCGTCAATTCGCTGCAGATCCTCCTGCATTTCAGTAAAATTTTCCATTGATGCAACCTCTCAATACACCACAGCATCATCTGCAAAAAGCCTCAGTGAACTTCCGATGTCATCCACCAGGTCATTTATGTATATTGTGAATAGCAACGGTCCTATGACACTCCCCTGCGGCACACCTGAAATCACTCTTACTTCAGAAGACTTCTCTCCATTGAGAATGACGTGCTGCGTTCTGTTATCTAGGAACTCCTCAATCCAATCACACAATTGATCTGATAGTCCGTATGCTCTTACTTTGTTCATTAAACGACTGTGGGGAACTGTGTCAAACGCCTTGCGGAAGTCAAGAAACACGGCATCTACCTGTGAACCTGTGTCTAAGGCCCTCTGAGTCTCGTGGACGAATAGCGCGAGCTGGGTTTCACACGATCGTCTTTTTCGAAACCCATGCTGATTCCTACAGAGTAGATTTCTAGTCTCCAGAAAAGACATTATACTCGAACATAATACGTGTTCCAAAATTCTACAACTGATCGATGTTAGAGATATAGGTCTATAGTTCTGCACATCTGTTCGACGTCCCTTCTTGAGAACGGGGATGACCTGTGCCCTTTTCCAATCCTTTGGAACGCTTCACTCTTCTAGAGACCTACGGTACACCGCTGCAAGAAGGGGGGCAAGTTCCTACGCGTACTCTGTGTAAAATCGAACTGGTATCCCATCAGGACCAGCGGCCTTTCCTCTTTTGAGCGATTTTAATTGTTTATCTATCCCTCTGTCGTCTACTTCGATATCTACCATTTTGTCAACTGTGCGACAATCTAGAGAAGGAAGCACAGTGCAGTCTTCCTCTGTGAAACAGCTTTGGAAGAAGACATTTAGTATTTCGGCCTTTAGTCTGTCATCCTCTGTTTCAGTACCATTTTGGTCACAGAGTGTCTGGACATTTTGTTTTGATCCACCTACCGCTTTGACATAGGACCAAAATTTCTTAGGATTTTCTGCCAAGACAGTACATAGAACTTTACTTTCGAATTCATTGAAAGCCTCTCGCATAGCCCTCCTCACACTACATTTCGCTTCGCATAATTTTTGTTTGTCTGCAAGGCTTTGGCTATGTTTATGTTTGCTGTGAAGTTCCCTTTGCTTCCGCAGCAGTTTTCTAACTCGGTTGTTGTACCACGGTGGCTCTTTTCCATCTCTTACGATCTTGCTTGGCACATACTCATCTAATGCATATTGTACCATGGTTTTGAACTTTGTCCACTGATCCTCAACACTATCTGCACTTGAGACAAAACTTTTGTGTTGAGCCGTCAGGTACTCTGTAATCTGCTTTTTGTCACTTTTGCTAAACAGAAAAATATTCCTAACTTTTTTAATATTTCTATTTACGGCTGAAATCATCGACGCAGTAACCGCTTTATGATCGCTGATTCCCTGTTCTGCATTAACTGATTCAAATAGTTTGGGTCTGTTTGTCACCAGAAGGTCTAACATATTATCGCCACAAGTCGGTTTTCTGTTTAACTGCTCAAGGTAGTTTTCAGATAAAGCACTTAAAAATATTTCACTGGATTCTTTGTCCCTGCCACCCGTTATGAACGTTTGAGTCTCCCAGTCTATATCCGGCAAATTAAAATCTCCACCCAGAACTATAACATGGTGGGGAAATCTACTCGAAATATTTTCCAAATTATTCTTCAGGTGCTGAGCCACAACAGCTGCTGAGCCCGGGGGCCTATAGAGACATCCAATTACCGTGTCTGAGCCTGCTTTAACCGTGACCTTCACCCAAATCATTTCACAATTCGAATCTCCGTCAATTTCCTTCGATACTATTGCACTGTTTATCGCTATAAACACGCCTCCCCCTTCACTGTCCAGCCTATCTCTGCGGTATACATTCCAATCAGAGTTTAGGATTTCATTACTGTTTACGTCTGGTTTCAGCCAACTTTCTGTTCCTAGTACTATATGGGCGTTGTGACCGTTTATTAATGAGAGCAGTTCTGGGACCTTTCTATAGACGCTCCTGCAGTTTACTATTAGCACATTAATAGAGGTTGCATTTTGCCTACTCCTGCCTTGCCGCGTCTCAGGAGGAGTCTTGTCGGGCCTAGGGAGGGAATTCTCTAACCTAAAAAAAACCCCATGTGCACTCCACACGTACTCCGCTACCCTCGTAGCTGCTTCCGGCGTGTAGTGCACGCCTGACCTATTCATGGGGACCCTACATTTCTCCACCCGATAGCGGAGGTCGAGAAATTTGCACCCCAGCTCTCCGCAGAATCGTCTGAGCCTCTGGTTTAAGCCTTCCACTCGGCTCCAAACCAGAGGACCGCGATCGGTTCTCGGAACGATACTACAAATAGTTAGCTCTGATTCCACCCCGCGATTGAGGCTTTCCACCTTCACCAACTCCGCCAACGCCTGTACGAACTGAGGATGACCTCTGAACCCAGACGGCAAGAGTCATTGGTGCCGACATGAGCAACAATTTGCAGTCGGGTGCACCCAGTGCTCTCTATCGCAGCCGGTAGGGCCTCCTCCACATCTCGGATGAGACCCCCCGGCAAGCAGACAGAGTGAACACTGGCCTTCTTCCCCAACCTTTCCGCTACTTCGCTAAGGGGCTCCATCACCCACCTAACGTTGGAGCTCCCAATAACTAATAAACCCCTCCCCCCGTGTGCCTGCTCGGACCTTGCTGAAGGAGCAGCCACATGTCCACTCACAGGCAGAGCGGGCGATGCCACACGGCCAGCCTCCACATTGACCCTCCGCCTCGTGCGCCGCGAACGCCGCTGAACCCGCCACTCCCCTTGGGGAGAGGGTGACCCAACTGCGCCCGGTACCCGCGAAGATGTCTCGACAGCAGGGACAGTGGGTGATTCTTTAATTACTTTCTCTAGGTGGGGATGGGAGCAGGGATTGTGAACAACATACATATAAAATGGGACAATACAACATATTTAAAAGACATAACTCCTTTTGCAGTAAAAAATATTTATTTTAATGCAGTTTTTTTTAAACATGTCGTACTAAAAAAATCACATTCATTGCAACAGTAACTCCAATACAAGAGATACAAGTATCATCCACTTCAATAAGATTATATGACAGTTTCATTTTATTAAAGTTTATCTGTGATACTGCTATTGACAGTGCCATAACATTAATATATTGAGACACATTAATAAGGCACAGATGGTAACATTTGGTTGTACAATCCTGTAGTTCTGGTGTGGTAGTGGATATGTGATGTGTTTCTGTTGGTAGAACCTGGCAGTATAGAAAACATCAAACATAAGTAGAATATCATCACTACATGTCAAATTACAAAAGTATTAAGTACATACTGAATGGTAACATGAATTTTGTATGTAGAGTACACCTACGCTGTCACCAGTGAGATACAAATCAACATCTAATGAGGTACCCATGAGTAAAATCTTCTACATCTGAACAAATATTAAGTTGTAAAATGTTGAAGCACTTATCCAGCTAATCTGATAACATATTGCATAAAATTGTAAGTGAGAAGCTGGAGATAGACACTAGTGTTTAACAACTGTCATTTCTTGGATGCATCTTCAAGGCATTAAGCATTCTCACAGCACATCCACAATATTTACATTTACTAATGTGGAATGACATAAATAATCACAATTTCAAAAGGATAGTGATTTCTTCCACTCACTTTCAATAATGAAATCAGTGCAAAACAAGTATTCACCCAAAAATCAAGCCCACAAAATACTCAAAATTTAACAAAAAACTTACAAATATGAAAACTATTGGTGTTGTAAATTTCACAAGACCTATATATCGCAAATGAAGACCTCAATACCACTAATCCATACAGAACTCAAAAACTCAACTCAATGTTCACTTGAGCTACACAGCTCCAACAAAGCCCTCGATACCACGAACCAACCACTCTAAAACATGGCATTGTAAACTTCATTTCACCCACAAAGCTCAAGCAAAGCCCTAGATACAACACTTTCACTTACTCTATCTAAAACAAAGTTCTCAGTACAACAAACCAAACAATGCTCATATGAGTAATCTCAGAAATGTATCCTTAACAACGATGGTACATGAGTACCCATGATACCTACCAATAACATTCCAACAATTACTATCAAGGAAATCCCAAAAATTCATGAAAACTTTCGCCACCACCAATTTCAATATAGACAAACAATTTCGCCCAACAAGCAATGAGCTCCTGATAAATATCTCTATCGAGAATGAAACTCAATTACTATTGGAACATTTGTTCAGAGTATAAACATAATACTTTTATTCAATCCGTCCTACACCATTTTTTTTTCTAAGCATGGCAGCTAAGATCTAAAAAAATTTCAATTCTAACATTGAAATTCTAATACTTACATCCTAAACCATTTACTCCCTAATTGTCCTTATGATTAATAATGAAGTTTGAATTTACTAGACACTTATTTGATTTACGAATTTTCTAAATGTCAGGCGAGACATTCATTTGAACCCTTATTTTGCAAATGCGAATTTCCCACAGTATCTCCAGTTTTGCTGCATTTCACTTCCTGTTTTCGGCGAGTTTCATCGCTATATACTTCAGTGACTAAAAATAAAGTCCAGCAACTCCATTAATTACATCTCAACATGTTTAAACGATAGTTACATTTAAAGAAGCCTTCCAACAGCCACTGCAACAGTACTAAGTTGCACACAACACAGCTATATAGCTAAATCTGCCGTTTGTAACATTCACGAATACAACACTACACGTGCAGCTTGAGTAAATAAGTCACAGTATTAAATAAATCCTATGCATTTATACTCTGAGAAAACACGATATCCTAACCACAATCATTTTAGCCAATCAGCTTGTTTGCCTCCCAGAATGCGAATGTATATTACGTTTCCTGTTTTCTCTCCAACAATTTTGCGTTCTGCTTTTCGTCACTTAGAAATCACAATACCATAAAGCCTATTACTGAGTTACCACAAAAGTTCCACACATCATCCAAACACCTCGAAGAAAACAATAACAAACACCGATCTCTCTGCCCGCCAAAAATTTCTTCTTCAAAGATAATACTCGCAACACCTTCAAATGGATGTGGTAACTTTTGTGAATTACGTAACTTCCGTGTTTCACTGTCGCTAGAGTCTAGTCTGCGTTGCTACACTGGCTGAAAAATGGGATTTGTAATTTGGACGCTGACTACAGTAAATAATGTAGCCGACAAATGCACAGTTGCGTTTCACTGACTTTTACTTTCACTTTGCACAATCCCCCAATAATACAGTTGTATATGTATGGCCAGTGCACTATTGTTTAAACTTTCCATAAGTCTCATTAATAGTTTGTATGTGAACCTCCACATACTGCTACAATACTGATAAACATGTCTTAGCAGTAAAAACCTAACCACAAAGTTCACAGTTCTTGAATAATCAGGTACATATCGAGGTGACACTGTCATTGTTTTCTTCCCCACAGCCTAACTGTGTAACACTTTTACATTGTTAAACCATAGCACTGTTGTTGTTCTAACCAGCACAGGTTATTTGTCCGTAACTCTGCCATGGACTGACTGCCTCGTGACCAAAAATCTGGCCCTTATATATCATCACAATAATAGATACTTAAACTATATGTTGTTCGAAGTTTAATTTACAGAAATTACGATTAAAACTTAACTCATTACATTAACTGAATATATCGAAAAATTGCTTCTTTTTAACAGTTTCTTCTACTGCAAGAGTTAAGGCCCAATTATTGGTTTACAGCATGAAACTAACAAATTTAAGTACGCAAACAATACTTAGGACAAGAGTGTTAATTACTTTGGAATTAATTCAGGGCTGGTTTTGCTAACATGTTTTCGAATAGTGCCAAATGAATCCTTTAAGAATATTGTTAGTTCGTCTACCATATGTTTATAATTAGTACAGAATTTATATATGTTTATATGTCAACAATAGAATTTAATTTATGGAATAATTACTGAATTCACCCTATAACGAAAGATACTAAGTAGTAATAGTCAAAATAAATTAGAAAAGCAATTGTACATAAAACTAAGCACGAATTAGATCTGGTGTTATATTCTTTAAAGTTTTATGAAAAACGCAGATTATATTCGCATATGTTAATGGTAAATTGTAAAAAGGAAAAAAACGAATTTAATGAGGCAAGTGGCGAAACAAGAGGGGCATTAAAAGTATCCCAGCTTGCTTCGTCGCACAGTTCTTTAACTTGCTGGACGATGGACCTCTCCCATCTAGCTCTCTTGGATTCTTCATCTTCTTCATGTTGGTTTTGCTTTAAAGCTTCACTGTACCAATCTCAAGCACTGCAATATTCCAGAATAGTTGTGAAGTCCCCTGGCATGCATTCACAAAATCGTTGAAATGTATGTAAAAAAAAGAAACATTTATCTGTATTATTATTATTATTATTATTATTATTATTATTTCATTTCTGTATGAACGGTTGTCGGTTATTTTGATTCTGTAAAAAAAAAAAATTCTTTTCATTTTTATGTTTGTGCAATATTTATATATCTGTATTTTGCAAATAATGTCTGTGGTCGGCAAGAGTAGAAATCAAAGCAGACAATGATAATTAAAAAAGATAACAAAGATGCATATTAAATTGCCTATAAATAGTGGATGTTAAAACATTACTTTCTCTGTCTTCTTGTAGCAGTTAAAGTTGTGTAAGAGGCTGTAACCCTTTATTGAATGATTGGTTAGCTTTCTTTTGTTTCTTGTTCGAGAAAGACGCCCTTGTAGGCTGATGAATGAAAAAGGTGTGTACTTTAAATTTATATTGATTTTGAATATAGAAATTGTTAAAAATACTTATAATAATTTATTGCTAGCTTGACCAATATTTCATTCCACATTTCTAGCCGTTTTCAGCATAGTTAGAATTTTTCATGACGCAGAGCTGTGCAGACATCGCGGAAGCCGCTGCCACGGCAAATTCAAATCAGATTGTATGAAAGCAGTTTTCCTGCAATTAAGCGGGCAGGTAACAGTACATTAAAATTATTTCTTTCAGATTCCCAGAGACCTCAGAGGTGAATGGTGGATTTTATTATGTCATTTTCAGGTGGACATGGGCAACTGCTATTACAATATCAGTGACGTAAATAATTAGTAACCAAATTATTTCCAGAAGTTGTAGACTTTTTATGAACACTTTATTGGGATAAGAAACCATTCACAAAATCATACTTTAAGTCTTGAAAGTTAGAGTATAAAGAAATCAGAGGTAACTATTGTTCCCATCGAACTCTGGAGTAACTTCACCTGATAATTTAAAAAATGTATATCCTTTATTTTTTAGTACAAAAAACATGTTAAACATTACATTTATATTTGTATTAGTTCATACTGTCCTCTGAATTCACTAAGGTGATGTACTATGGACCTTAAAGAAGCATGATGCTACACACAAAGGTACACAACAGTTGCTACACATTATTTTTGTTCTCTTTTCTTTGTTCTTGGTGCTTTTCATTGGTGGCATCTTCTGTTGTACCTGTTTTAGGCAAATGTGTTCCAACTTTCTCCAGATGACCTTCATCTGGTACTCCAGACACGCCTCTTTTTGGTGTTTGAAACTGAATGGGCCTTCCTCTTCGCTTACATCTACATCTACACTCCTGGAAATTGAAATAAGAACACCGTGATTTCATTGTCCCAGGAAGGGGAAACTTTATTGACACATTCCTGGGGTCAGATACATCACATGATCACACTGACAGAACCACAGGCACATAGACACAGGCAACAGAGCATGCACAATGTCGGCACTAGTACAGTGTATATCCACCTTTCGCAGCAATACAGGCTGCTATTCACCCATGGAGACGATCATAGAGATGCTGGATGTAGTCCTGTGGAACGGCTTGCCATGCCATTTCCACCTGGCGCCTCAGTTGGACCAGTTCGTGCTGGACGTGCAGACCGCGTGAGACGACGCTTCATCCAGTCCCAAACATGCTCAATGAGGGACAGATCCGGAGATCTTGCTGGCCAGGGTAGTTGACTTACACCTTCTAGAGCACGTTGGGTGGCACGGGTTACATGCGGACGTGCATTGTCCTGTTGGAACAGCTAGTTCCCTTGCCGGTCTAGGAATGGTAGAACGATGGGTTCGATGACAGTTTGGATGTACCGTGCACTATTCAGTGTCCCCACGACCATCACCAGAGGTGTACAGCCAGTGTAGGAGATCGCTCCCCACACCATGATGCCGGGTGTTGGCCCTGTGTGCCTCGGTCGTATGCAGTCCTGATTGTGGCGCTCACCTGCACGGCGCCAAACACGCATACGATCATCATTGGCACCAAGGCAGAAGCGACTCTCATCGCTGAAGACGACACGTCTCCATTCGTCCCTCCATTCACGCCTGTCGTGACACCACTGGAGGCGGGCTGCACGATGTTGGGGCGTGAGCGGAAGACGGCCTAACGGTGTGCGGGACCATAGCCCAGCTTCATGGAGACGGTTGCGAATGGTCCTCGCTGATACCCCAGGAGCAACAGTGTCCCTAATTTGCTGGGAAGTGGCGGTGCGGTCCCCTACGGCACTGCGTAGGATCCTACGGTCTTGGCGTGCATCCGTGCATCGCTGCGGTCCGGTCCCAGGTCGACGAGCACGTGCACCTTCCGCCGACCACTGGCAACAACATCGATGTACTGTGGAGACATCACGCCCCACGTGTTGAGCAATTCGGCGGTACATCCACCCGGCCTCCCGCATGCCCACTATACGCCCTCGCTCAAAGTCCGTCAACTGCACATACAGTTCACGTCCACGCTGTCGCGGCATGCTACCAGTGTTAAGGACTGCGATGGAGCTCCGTATGCCACGGCAAACTGGCTGACAGTGATGGCGGCGGTGCACAAATCCTGCGCAGCTAGCGCCATTCGACGGCCAACACCGCGGTTCCTGGTGTGTCCGCTGTGCCGCGCGTGTGATCATTGCTTGTATAGCCCTCTCGCAGTGTCTGGACCAAGTATGGTGGGTCTGACACACCGGTGTCAATGTGTTCTTTTTTCCATTTCCAGGAGTGTACATCCATACTCCGCAAGCCACCTGACGGTGTGTGGCGAAGGGTACCCTGAGTACCTCTATTGGTTCTCCCTTCTATTCCAGTCTCGTATTGTACGTGGAAAGAAGGATTGTCGGTATGCTTCTGTGTGGGCTCTAATCTCTCTGATTTTATCCTCATGGTCTCTTCGCGAGATATATGTAGGAGGGAGCAATATACTGCTTGACTCTTCGGTGAAGGTATGTTCTCGAAACTTTAACAAACGCCCGTACCGAGCTACTGAGCGTCTCTCCTGCAGAGTCTTCCACTGGAGTTTATCTATCATCTCTGTAACACTTTCGCAATTACTAAATGATCCTGTAACGAAGCGCGCTGCTCTCCGTTGGATCTTCTCTATCTCTTCTATCAACCCTACCTGGTGCGGATCCCACACTGCTGAGCAGTATTCAAGCATTGGGCGAACAAGCGTACTGTAACCTACTTCCTTTGTTGTCGGATTGCATTTCCTTAGGATTCTTCCAATGAATCTCAGTCTGGCATCTGCTTTACCGACGATCAACTTTATATGATCATTCCATTTTAAATCACTCCTAATGCGTACTCCCAGATAATTTATGGAATTAACTGCTTCCAGTTGCTGACCTGCTATTTTGTAGCTAAATGATAAGGGACCTATCTTTCTATGTATTCGCATCACATTACACTTGTCTACATTGAGATTCAATTGCCATTCCGTGCACCATGCTTCAATTCGCTGCAGATCCTCCTGCATTTCAGTACAATTTTCCATTGTTGCAACCTCTCGATACACAACAGCATCATCTGATAAAAGCCTCAGTGAACTTCCGATGTCGTCCACCAGGTCATTTATGTATATTGTGAATAGCAACGGTCCTATGACACTCCACTGCGGCACACCTGAAATCACTCTTACTTCGGAAGACTTCTCTCCATTGTGAATGAAATGCTGCGTTTTGTTATCTAGGAACTCCTCAATCCAATCACACAATTGATCTGATAGTCCGTATGCTCTTACTTTGTTCATTAAACGACTGTGGGGAACTGTGTCAAACGCCTTGCGGAAGTCAAGAAACACGGCATCTACCTGTGAACCCGTGTCTAAGGCCCTCTGAGTCTCATGGACGAATAGCGCGTGCTGGGTTTCACACGACCATCTTTTTTGAAACCCATGCTGATTCCTACAGAGTAGATTTCTAGTCTCCAGAAAAGACATTATACTCGAACATAATATGTGTTCCAAAATTCTACAACTGATCGATGTTAGAGATATAGGTCTATAGTTCTGCACATCTGTTCGACGTCCCTTCTTGAAAACGGGGATGACCTGTGCCCTTTTCCAATCCTTTGGAACGCTTCGCTCTTCTAGAGACCTACGGTACACCGCTGCAAGAAGGGGGGGCAAGTTCCTTCGCGTACTCTGTGTAAAATCGAACTGGTATCCCATCAGAACCAGCGGCCTTTCCTCTTTTGAGCGATTTTAATTGTTTATCTATCCCTCTGTCGTCTATTTCGATATCTACCATTTTGTCAACTGTGCGACAATCTAGAGAAGCCGGAGATAAGCTGCCTTGCCAAGAGCTATCTAAATGTTAGCTGGTTTGCTTCTGTCTTCTGTAGCTTCCACATAATGTAGGAATTGACAACTGAAAAATCTATAAAAATAAAAACAATCTGTGCCACCACTTGCATGAACAACGGCCTAAAGTGTACTGTTCATGCTGCTGATCAAATCTATCCACTCCTCCCATTATTTTAATATACTCTGCCACAGCCAATGAGCAGAATACTTCACTTTTGCTACCATGTTTGTTTCTTCTCAAAGCAGTTGTAAAGTGTTTGGGATTGTGGTAATTTGACAGTATACAAACAGGTTTACTGTCCTGCTACTTCACTGCTGCAACACATGACCTGACAGCAAATTCGAATTCCCTTGCTAAGTCTAGAATTTTTTTTCAGCATATCAGGCAAATCGTTCCTGTTTGAATGAACAGTTCCAGTGCCATAAAGTCCACGAGACTGTAACACTTGCACTATTCGTACTGTTGTAAAATAACTGTCAAATGCTACCAACTTTTGCTGCCAGCCATTGCCTTTGTTAGAGCAAGCACAACTTCTTCACCCAAAGTAAACACAGACGTATCATTTGTATCTCTTTTTTTCCAGTGTAGATGTTGACATTTATGATGAACCCAGTACTAACATCAGCTAGACACCACACTTTATATCCACAGTTCACTGGTTTCATTGGCATATATTGTTTAAGTGTTGACCGTCCTTTGAAGGCCACCATACATTTGTCAACTGCTAAATCACAGGTTTGTACACTTGACAAAGCTTATTTGAAATTGCACTGATGTAGGTTGAAGTTTGTGTGACTTGTCATAACCTGGTTTTCCTTTTTTGACATGTGTGCTGTTGTCATTGCAAAGCAGGTTCATAACACGGTAATTTTTTTTTTTAACGTGGTTATCAAAGCTTTGTCAGGACTGATGAGATAGCAGTTACTCCAAGAATAGCATCACTGCTCCAATAATTGCTGAGCTGTGAAAGCTGATGAACACCCATCAAAATAAGCATTCCCAAAAAAGCTTTTAGCTCAGGGACAGTAGTGTCCTGCCAGTTGGAAGATACTTTAGTTGTTTTCTTCCCTAACTTCTCAACGCACCTTTCCTATCCTGCATATAAGTTCGTCTGATTGAAAATATGAAGCAACAGCTCTTGTGTAAATATAGACATTGAGAAATTTGCAATATTTTCTGCGCTTTCTTCTAATTTCAGTGGAAGATTTTTAAAATAAGAAATATTCTCATTCCACATTTTATCACTAGAAGAAAAGTTTGCTGCAGCTGTTTCTGGGATTGAATCAGATAAACTTGCCTGACAAGGAGACATGTTCCCAATGTCACTAGTGTCTATTGTCAAATTGAAACAATTGCCTTCATTTGAAACAATAATGTTACCACTATTTTCGTTCAAAATCTGTGAAGTATTTTGTGACTCAAAATCATCATCAAAGTCAGCATCGATATCTGAATCATCTACGTCTTCTGGTAAAGTGTACAAAATTCTGAAAACCTCTTCTGGCGTCAGTCCAGGCATTCTAGACAATAAGAAACAAACAATAACTACGATGCCTATTGCACAGCCATATGCATTGCACTTCACTCAAGTTCAGTGTGATAAATTGTTCCCACTAACTTACCTTGTATTATTTATGTAATTTTCAGCCAAATCCAGCAAATATACACGAATACTATCTCCCGCATAAATATAAAAGTAGATAAACACAACACAAGTCAAATGCAAAAGGAAAGCACACTATACAAAAAAACGCTGTAGCGGTCGAAACAGTGGCTCGTTTTCATGTGGGAACTACGCTTCTGCATTGATTGAGTAACAAGGTACAAATACAACCACTCTCACGCACCCGTTGACAATCTACATGTAGTTAGCGCACTCTAACAGAGATGGCAGAACAAGTTAGAAGTGGGACCACGGATTACCACTGAACTTACAGCGAAAACCATGGAGGTGAAAACAGATAACTGGGAACTATCGTTCCCACTGGTCACTACAGGGTTGTAAATCAGAACAATAAAATTTTACTTGTGTGATATCAAAGACTACAGTGATGAAACCTGTTCTGACTAATAACAGAAAAACCAAATTTCATTTTTAGTTTCATGTTCTCGTTTTAGTCGTGGCAATCAATAGTGTTCATATATGAAAAAAATACACTGCAGCTTTTACATTCGGAAACATAGAATACTGTAACTTTTGTATGTATAATAAGAGTAATTTTCAGTGCATTTCAGAGATGAAAGTAGCGAAGGACATGTTTAATTTCATAATTAGTTACAGTAATGATACTATGTTCCACTTCTAACAAGCCAGATCAGGATTATATAAAAATTGTTTGCAAAGAAAAGATCATATGTACACAGCAGGAAATCTTTTAGTGTTGTGCGAATCCTCACATAATAGATCAAGGTGCACAAAGTTGAAATATTTTCAACTGCAGAAACTGATAGTGAGAATCGCATTTTATCTGTTGTGCTCACAACAATAAGCAATATATAGTTAATTAAAATATTATGCCACACAAACTGCATATAAAGTCAAAGTGCGGTGGGGATTACATGACAATGTCAATCTTGAAGACACAACCGGCTGATTTCAGATCATCGTATACTTGATGTATGGCTAACAGTGACTTGGTTGACTATAACACAATCTTTATTGATGGAAAGACCTTACTCTGCAAAGTCATGACCATGGCTCAGAATGACAAGTTTTTGATAAAAGCTGTACAAATGTTGACAGGTGGTATCAACATCCAATAACCTTCCCCAAAAGTGAGAGATCACCTTCTCAGTCCTCCTGTAGTTTGCGCAGAGATCCAAAACTACCTCCTTACCAAGAAGTTGCACGAATTCTTTTTCAACTTTATCACAATGCTTAGCCCTTATCCAATTCTGTGAAGAGAATTTCCGCAAGGCAGTCAAGGTTCTATCCTTGCTAGTTCTTGGGCTGCTATTTATCACAACTGGATCACAGAAGATTATGTATCTACAACTGTTGTGCTTCAAGGATGACTTTAGAAGGAGGTTTGTGCACATTTTGATCAGAAAGTTCCTGCACTCAGTCCTGAGAGTTAAAATATCTTTCACAAACACTTTTACTTTTCTGAGCTCAGGCCATACAGCATGACCTATGTTCATGTCCATTGCAGGAATAACACCAGCTTTGTTATCAGGTTTTATATCAAACACTGATTTCGTGGCAGATAATACTTCAGCCTTAACAAGTAGGGACATCACATCAACAAGTACAGATGTAAAAGTACTGTGTAGGGGAAGGTGCCTTTGGGGCCACACATTGTAATTCCCTCAAAAAGGGAGTGACATGTCCTGAAACAAAACTAAAAAAGATATTTTAGCTGACAGCAGAGGATCTTTTGGTTCTTTAACATTGTTTGCCAGCTGTAAGTATCTATTTTAATCTTGTGCTACTTTACTTTGTACATGTAAGTCTGTAGATGGAGGACGATTTTTATACCCAGATTGGCTGCTTCCTTGTTTTCCAGCCAGTGCATGAAGTACATTTTTTTTAGCGAAGGGTTTATTAAATCTTTTGCAATCAGCTCTTCTTGCAGGTACGTTCTTCAACACATTAAAAATCAGTCTCCGTAAAGGTACAATGCCCGAGTTAATCTGTAAGGTTGTATTCTTGAAACTCATTAATTGTATTAAGACCACAAGATCCCATATCAATAAAAGTAGATGCACTGCCCCGATGAATACTCTTCAGATCAAGATGTAAATCCTTCAAGAATTGACATTAGGCCCATCCACTGATACCTGAAGCATGTTGGTAAGATTCATATCAGAAGTTTCTGTCTTAAAATCATTCAATATATTGGCAGCAGTGGTAAGGCCTAAAAAGCAGATGAAGAACTGTACATTTCAACTTGTTTGTTAACTTTGTACCAATATCTGAATGCAATATCCATTTGCTGCAACTCGGCCACCTTGTTAAGGCTCTCATCAAGTAAAATTACAAAAGGAATGTTCCCTTCAAGATCTCTGAGAATATTTTTCCTAAAGTATGGAGCTACAATCCTGTATGATGTCTTGGTCTGCCCAAGCTGCAACTTACTAACTACATTATCATTATAGAACAGGCTGGAAACAAAGCAGTCTGCTTTTCTACAGTAGCAAAGGACACATGATTTTCGACAGCCTACAAAGTCCATAATATTTCTGCCCTTGTATCATTATCCCGGATCAGATACTTTGAAATACAACGTCAACTGATGCAGCTTTAGTGGCAATGGTGGAGGTGACAATATGATTGATAGTTGACACAGTGTTAGCAGCAGTGGTGAAGGTGATGCTGGGCTACAATAGCTGGGAGGTCAGAAAACCAATCATCAACTATGAGCTTCCTGATTCACCAGTCACTGGGATCTTATCAGCGTCAAGGGAGCAACTTCATCATACCCAGTTATCTTGCCAGACGACGGGGAGCATGATCTGGAAGTACCAGCAACCTGAAGACAATCAAATATCCAAATAAGATGATGACATGACTTTTATGATACTAAATATCTGCCAACATTTAAAATCGAAAAATTGGGAGATGCATTAAAAAAAATTAAAAGATCAAAGTCAGGAGGTATGAATGATAAAAAGCATGGCTCATTTTCAGTATAATGGCTATAAAAATACACATATGAACACTGGAACTAACCGAAGCGACAATTCCATACCCACTATCTGTAGTGTAGTTCAATTGCAGTACTAGGTTGGAATGGTTTTTGACCATTTCTCCTATAATTGTGACAGTTTTTGTTCTTGAAGAGTTCTATTTTTTTGCTGTATTGCTATCTGGTAACATTTTCCTGAACAGGTCACTCACATGGTCAGTGCAATTAATTGGAAAATTATAAATGATGTAAATAATTCTAACACCGAATTCCAATCTTTTTTAAAAAAATTAGTCACAAACTTAACATTTTTTCGGTGGTTTGAACTAACACTTTCTCCAGCATGTAATATACAAATGTCGCATCAGCAAAGACAAGATATCTGTATGGCGTGATAGGTGGCAATACAGATAATGTGTGGGGAAGGCGAACCAAAGTCTAAGATTTGTTGGCAGAACACTTAGAAGATGCAGCAACCCCATTTAAGAGACTGCCTACACTAGACTTGTCCACCCTTTGCTAGAGTACTGCATCACGGAATGGGATCCTTACCCAGATAGGATTGATGGAGAACATCGAGAAAGTCCAAAGAATGGCAGCTCGTTATATATTATCGCAATATAGGTGGGAGAGTGTCTCGGAAATGATACACAAGTTGGGGTTCCAATCAGGCTCACTGCTTGCCTCCATGCCACCCGCATGCAAATCAGATTTTGCTGCCCCCCACCCCTCCCCCCTCCAAAAAATACAAAAGTTTTTTTCACACATGTATTAAAGACTTGTCATAGACATTTTCCTGATATAATTTTTCTTTAATAATAATTTTAACAAATAGAAAATCAATTTACATACTGATTCACTATCTATTACATAGAAATGAGAATTACTGTTAGCAAATTTAAGAATACTGTATTTCCAGCTTGTTTGCTGACTAAAGTGAAAGCTTCTTCAACACATACATATATTCACACAACCTGAACTTTTCTCGCTTTCATAACTGCGAAATCTTCTATTATCTTTCTAGTATCTAAATTGTGTTAGCTCTCATGTTCTACTGAAATAATAGCCAAATTTGTAAGTCTGTTGGTGCACTGTTTATCTTAGATAATTGGTTATAATTTTTAATTTCTAAAATGATCTTTCACCACATGCAACTGTGACTGGCAGAGTAAGAAATATTCTTAGGGCTATTGTTGTGTTGGGAAAAATTGATATTAAATAATATTTGAAAAGATATTGAAGAATTGTATATAGTTCACAATACCGATTTTATAGGAAATGCAACCTTATAGTGTTGATTTCATTGTACAAATCAGTACTGTCACTGTCGGTTTCATTCCTTGAATGTTCTTTAAGCTTCATATGCAAATCTTTACAATGTTTCATTAGTTCTTCTTTAGGATAACTAAATAATGCGCTGCTAAAAAAACCAAAAACGTTGTCTAAACTTTTTAACTCTTCAAATCCGTTTGTTAAGTAAATTAATGTCTGATCTAGAATTCGAAAAAAAACTATTTCGAAATTCATTTTGGGGGTCTAACAAAACTTTGTCATGATGTTCATACTGAAACTGAGTTGGTTTTTCTTCTTGGAGAAAGTATATTTACTAGAGGGAAATTTGCTTTAGCATTTAATTTGTTTGCCACATTGGTAGGTGCCTTTTAAAACTGTTTCAAAGTTTTCATCTGTGCAATAATGTGTAACTTTCTCAATCAAGCTCTTTAAGAAATTAATGCATATCTCTGTATTAATTGATGCGTTTTGCAAAATTGTACTAAAAGAATTAGTTTTGCTCGAAACATCATACCAGATTACAACAGAACAAATGAATTTATAAATTTGAATTTTTAAAGCAAGTGACTTTGCTCAAGTGGTGGTACAATCCCAACTAGAAGCAGTTTCTGATATTCGCAACAGAGCGTCAATTACATTTTCGCTGTAGAACTGTAAGGGTTCTATGTTTCAATTCTGCTAGACTATCTTGTAGCACTTAAAGCTTTTGGCTTTAGATCTGGTAAACGTTTGCAAATGATTGACCACCTAATTGTTGATGATGGAAAGAAGATGTAAATTTCTTCAATTATGTCGAAGAAATTGATGGTTTCGTGACAAATATATGCTGCATTGTTTAACATAAACTATGAGCTGAGCATGGGACGTAAAATGCATGCTTATTGATATCCAAAATTCTTTTCTTCAGTCCGCTGTGTTTTCCACGCCTCTTAGAGTCATTGCCATAATACTGTCTGTGCAAATTTTGAATGTCCATGTTCAATTCAGAAAATAAATTCAAAACGAAATTTAAGAAATCCTCACCAATGACATGTTCACATATATCTACTTTCTTGTCTGTGTGATTTAGATAAACATGCCTCAATTTTACTGTTATTTGTTCTGCATTTCTTGCTTCTGGTGTACAGTCTAATATGGTGGAATTTTTTTAGATTCTTTTACTTTCTTCAAAATATGTTTGTGTGTCATCGTGCCTAGTAAATCGATAATTTCATTTTGAATGTGATCTTCGAAATAGTGGGCCATACCCACCTGACTTGAGTCAGATTTTGATTCAATTCTACAAATATGTTCCCAGATAACTGAATCAAAAGATGCCGCCATCTCTACTGCTATTAAAAAAATTTCCATTTTCGTATTCATATATTTTTTTGAAAGAGCCGTGAGAAGCCAGACATTGTTGTGACAGAAAATTAATAACAGCGATGAGATAAGTATGATTATGTACTTGAACAGACCACGTTCAACTAGAATGTTAACTAGATTACTATTAAGAGGCCACAGCCCTGGGTCTTCGCTAATTGACAAACTCTCACAAACTGCCGCTGTATTGCTTGAAGATTCTTCAGCAACAACGTTACATGTGTCATTTCTATCGTTGATTCCGCCATTGGAACTAGGAGCGCAAGATGTCTTGTCTTCACTTGCTTCCATACTTTCAAATCCAAACACCGAGCATGTGGTAGAGGCAAAGCTTCTTGACAGTCATTTACAGATTTGGTCAAAAGTTTCGTAATAGAACCTGCCAGTTTTTCCTTTTGCCTTTCCTTCTATCGTTTCCGATTATGAAATTGAGCCCCAGAGGTTTTTTTTTCTATTCTGTGATTCCTGAAACAATTTTTGGTGAAACTAATGAAATTGTTTGTTGGTACTTGAACAAAAAAATGGTTCAAATGGCTCTAAGCACTATGGAACTTATCTAAGGTCATCAGTCCCCTAGATTTAGAACTACTTAAACCTAACTAACCTAAGGACATCACACACATCCATGCCCGAGGCACGATTCGAACCTGCGACCATAGCAGCAGCGCAGCTCTGGACTGAAGCGCCTAGAACCGCTCGGCCACAGGGGCTGGCTACTTGAACAAATTTACAAATAAATTTTCCCCGCATATAAGTGACTATATTCAGCATGTGGTTGATAACACTATGCAATGTATCTTAATTTTTACGAAGAGTTTATTAATTTATATTACAATTGACAACAGAGACAGTAAGGCAGAGCCAATTAATCTATCTTAATAGGAAACCAATTTTATGTATGGTAATGTAATATGGAGCATTTACTGTTTTAACATTAGTAAATCGTTTAGCCAATTTGTTGGAAACTGTTGATTCGCTTTTTGGTTGACATTGCATCCATATGTGGTCGGGTTTAACAGTGAGATTATTGATGATATACTGGAGATGATAAGCAACCAGTAAAGAAAGCGACAATATGTTTGTTGTTAATCGTTGGTACAGAAGCCAAGTCTCCTTGAATGCGCTGCTACATCATGAGTTTGTAGCCAGTGGCTGCTGGTGATCACGTGTTACTGTGCACAGGGGCGTATATAAAGAGGGGGGTGGCTGGTCCCGGCAACTACCGAAATAATGAATATAATAGGAAAAGTATGGCATATGAATTATGTTGGTGAATGTGTGATGGTATCGCCGTGGCAGGCAGCCATACTTCACTGAATTGGTGAAGGGGGTGGTGTGAAGTTCTTGCCAGTTCGGGTTGATTCGGTTCGAGTCGTGCTCCAGCCGGTCAAATGCGCGTATGCGGACTATTCTACCACGTTTGGAATAAAGGCAAAGTCACATTATCCCTTTCCGCTCCTGTTTATTTGCGTTCCTTTCAGTGTGTGTACCGTCTCAGAAAATGGTGTAGCATTCAGGCTAGCTTCCGTCAACCTTCCGTAAGTTGACGTGACAAGACTCCTGCTTCTCATCGTCCAGCTGTTTTTGTGTGACGTGTACATGTATAATGTATTTAAAAATAAGCGCAAGAGAGTATATCAAAATACTCATTAAATCGCGTCGATTCCGTTTTGCTCCAATTCAAAAACAATCTTGATTTTTTATCAATATTCATCGTTCGAAACATGTTATTTGTCTTTAGGTAATTGTAAAAATGTAAGCTGATTTCTGCACAAGGAATTCCTGAAAGAGGTTTTAAGAGATTAGTGTTCAAATGCCGTATATCTTAGCCTCGTCTGAGCTGAAGCTATGTTTGAGACAAAAAGTTTTGTGATCAAGTTCTGTTAGTTGAAGTATCTCCACACCAGCAGCTTAAATCACCTTTCCACTCTTTTTATTTGGGTAAGTGTTTTGTAGATGAGAGATTCTTAAAATCTTGACTAATGTTTGAAATATAGTATTATTGCCTCGCTATGTTGGTCCTCCGGCGACTCGCTTATTTTCGTAGTAGTAGAGGGGTTTTGGGCGTACGACAGCAAGGTCTTCAGCGCCCGCGCTTATTTTCCTCTACGCTGTTGTAATCACGCGATGCCGACTACCATGACAACGTATGGTACATTACTGAATTCGACGTTGACGCGATAGTCGGGATTTTGTAATTATAAAAGCGGAGAGGAAACAAAGCGAGCCGCTGGACAACCATCATAGCGAGGCAATAGTAACCCAGATCTTTTCATCATTTGTTTTTTTAAATAGCTATATTTTTTATGATTTCATTTGAACAATTAAAAAGCTTGATCTTGGTAAAGTGAAAGGGCCTTAAGCGCAAATTATCCTCTACGCTTGACCACCAAAACTGATACAAGATATCATCACTTGAAATTAGTTGTTTTTACATTAATCTTGCCCCCCTCCCCCCCTCCCCCCAAAAAAAACAAATTCTATATTCGCCACTGACTGTGCAACAGCAGACTGCAAGTCTAGTACGCAAATTATGCCATTTATCTACGAATGCAAGTCGTAAATCGCAGTAAAATTTCGTCATTTCTCCTCGACTGTGAGCCGGAAATCGCACTAAAATTAGGTTAATTCTTTTCTATCGCGTGTTGGTATATAACTAAAACGAACTCTTTTTCGATATTAATTCTGATATTAACAACGCAGCCTATGATATCAAAAACTCGTATGTGTCAGACAGTGTAATATGTGAAAGCAGCAAGTTATGTATGATTGGCACAACGAATGAAATTTACGTAATATTTGCAGGTGTACTAGGTGGGGGCATTGAAATTATCCTACAAGACGGCAAAACTCGCCAAGACAACTGAGCTTATATGCGAAACTATTTATGATAGATTAGAAATCAGAAAGTTAGAAATCATGATTATATTACTGGCAAAATTTCATAAAGTCAGTTTACCACAAGAATCAAATGCGTATTGGCATAAATTTGCGCCCTCCTTCCTTAAAAGCAGATAAAGATGATGGCTACATTATTTTGAGAATTAACTGTGCTATTATTGTTTAAAAGTTCTTCGTTCATACAGTTACTTACTGGTTGTAAATGACGCTTTCAAGTGGCGTTACTAATAAAAATACCATCACTCCGAAAAGGCAATAGGAAAGTAAATTAGAGTAGTACTAGCCTAAATGATCACTGCACACATGTTATAAAATACACCGAAAATTTTATTTTTTATGTCAAAGGTGAATTGCGACCACTTTTGGAGAATGTTACGTCCGACCGAGGATTTAAAGTTCTGTATAGACACTGCCGTCAACAAACAATGTGCTAAAACAGCGACTATAAAACATGAAATATTTAGTTTTAGAAATTAGTACAATAAAAATGGAAAACTGTACTCATCATAAGGACGCTTCTTTCTCCGCCTATAGTTTCTAAAACTTAAAAGAATATGCACTGATAGCACTCTTAAGTTGCAGCAAACAATCAGTAGGCAGTGTGCTGCGTTGTGTGTCGCGCTAACAGCTCACAACAAGTGAACGAAGAGAGGAGTTTCGTCAGTTAAATGCACCTGCAAGGAGCCTCGGGGATTCCCTATGCGGGAACCGCCATCTGGAGGCCGCCTCTGCCGGCTTGTACTTAGTAATATCCCCGTTGGGGATGTTCCTTCGCATGTAGGAATACCTGCCATTGTTAATGAGGCCCAACAGACAGACGTTTCGTATTTTAATTAGAACAGTCTGATATAGATTACATTCCTAGGGCAAGATTATATAATTGTGTCATGCATATTTAGAGACAAACGAATCCAATGAAAGTGATCTGGCTGAATTTGCTGCTCCCCCTAGGCGTGCCAACCGTGTGCGCCACACACCTTGCATGCCCGTTCCCGGCGGCCCTGATGAGGACACTGATATAAATGTAATCAATCTGACCATTAAATTTGGAAGATGATGCATTTCTTTGGTCTACTGAAATTTTAACATTGAGGTCGGTTTGATACAGCGTCAAATGTCTGTCATTGCGGTTGAGCCATGTACTTGTTTAGAAAAATGAAAGTATGACCTGGGTATTAGAGGAACTGGCTATGATCTAATAAAATCCTATATGTGCAATAGAAAACAATTTGTCTTGCTTAAAACAAAAAGTGGGTCTTTCAAATCTAAAATTACTGATACCGAATATGGAGTGCCTCAAGGTTCTGTCTTGGGACCCCTTCTTTTCTTAATTTATGTTAATGACATACAGTATTGTTCCCCTAACTGTAAAAAAAATATTGTATGCAGATGATACATCAATTGTGTGTAGACACGAAGACTATGACAGTCTGGAGGTGCTGTGCAACAGTGTAACTAATGAAATAGTGAAGTATTTTAATGAAAGCCATCTAAATGTAAGTGCTTCAAAGACTGCAATGATGGAATTTAACACAAGGAAACAAATAGAATTCGGTATGAAATTACCCATAGGAAATGACATTGTGAAAAAAGAAAAATGGAGTAAGTTCTTGGGAATTACAATCCAGGACAGCCTCAAATGGGACATGCATATCGATTCCTTAGCCTGTAAGCTGTCAAAGAATGTATTTGCTATAAATATGATGAGCAAATATTGTAAGGATATGGGTGTACTAAAAACTGCTTATCATGCACTATTCTCATCAAATTTAAACTATGCTGTAGAAATATGGGGTGCAACAACTCAAGCCAACCGAAGCACATTATTAATACTACAGAAAAAAGTTATCAGAATTATTTGTGGTGCCAAACCCAGAGAATCATGTCGAAATCTGTTCCCAAAATTAGGAGTGCTTACCATTATAGGTTTATACATATTGAAAGTTATATTTCTCGTTAAAACAATAAATCCAAATTTCAACTGTGACCTGCACCAGTACGATACAAGGCAAAAGTTCAGAGACCATGTAAATAGCCACAGAACAGCTTTATATGAAAAAAATGCACTTTATGCTGGGCTGAAGCTAGCTAATGCCCTACCAAAAAGTTTCACAACCCTTCCTAGTAACAAATTAAAAGATCAGCTAAAAAAAATTCTAATTGAAAACCCTTTTTATTCCTTAGACGAGTACTATATCTATATGAAAAGTGCTTCATAAGTATGTCAAGCTCATAGTTTAAAGTAACTTACAACTAATACGATGTTGATAACAACAATATTTGTAATATTGTGATTGTATACAATGCATCAAATGTAAAATTTATTAATACAAACAAACCATTAGTTTTTAAATTTATAAACTGACGTATTCAGAAGAATAATCTATATGATGTCCTGAAACTGTATTATTTCTAGGGATTGTATTTGATTATTCGATGTTGAATAAATATTATTATTATTATTATTTATTTGTGACCACATATTTAAAATAATAATAATAATTTATGTGATAATATATCCATACCTCACCTACATACAATGCGTATAATGGAAGAAGACCCTAAATCTAGGATCTGTGATGAGCGAGACACTGAATTTTCGGGACAATTACACCTGAAGAAATTGTGTTCAACAAAAAACTGGTAATGGGACTCCTTGCACTATGTAAGGGCATTAGTTGGCTTTAGTAGATATACAGGGAGCGATAACACATAATAAACTTGGTTTCGGTGTGGGCAATGGTGGGTTAGACCAAAGCTGGTTTAGCTTCCCTGCCAAAATCAAATCCATATCCATATCTTGAGACACAACTAAACAGAAACTTGCGAGAAACTAACTCGCCTTAACATTTTTAGAGCTAAGACAAAATTTCTTAGCTAATAATATATGAACAATTGAACACAGTGATAGAAAATGTCATAGAACATTCAATGGAGTGCAGCAAGATCATAAATCTGTAAAATTTTGTTTGCTTTTTTTCTATAGTGACAAAAACTTCGTCTTGAATATGAGAAAGTTGATTGGCTAAACTTTATACATAACCTATACACAATAACACATATATTGAATTAAAATCACACATATATTGTGGAATTTCATTATGGTATTGGATATTTTTCAGGTACACAAATTATTTATTTGTATCACTACTCATGATTTTATTCCCTTAATTTTAGCCAGAGATTTAGAAGAGCTTTGTCTCTCTGTGATAGTCAAACCTCTTCGGAGGGTATTGTAATACCACAACCTCTTTGGGGATCCTGTATCATATTCCAATCTCATCTCCACTCTCCTGAAGAGAACATATAAGTAATATTAGTAACTTACACCAATTTAAACTGTTGCTTTGACATTGTCTACATTGCATCTCACCAGTATATAGAGTGAAACAAACATGTTGGATTAAGAGCTGATGTACCATCATAATTTACACACAATTCAGACTGTGAGCAGATGGTAGGAACAGTTTTGCTATTGTAATTATAGAGTAATTAACAATTAAAGTCGCAATATTTCCAGGTCATCGAGAGACAGCTAATATTATGTATCTTAAATCAGAAATTATTTGTATCCCTAACAGAAATATGACAATGATTTTACAGTCAGAATCAAACATGCTCATGATCTAATTGGTGTTAGTTAACAGAACAGTAATTACAACCAGATAGAAATGTAAACTTGCACTCATACAAAATTTAATTAACTGTATCTAGGCCTTTCACTCAATAAAACTAATCACTCTGTTCACCTGAAAATGATAAGATAATTTTCCATTAAGTGAATAAAATAGTATATGCAAATTAACAAAATATATTGTTGCAAAGATAAAACGTAATTAATAGTCTTTTCTGACTTTGTATGAAATTATTCACTTTTATTCCTAGTAATTTGGGAAGATGTATGTGAGAACTCTAATTGTTAATATGCAAAATTCAATATGTAATAATGATAGTAATTGTTTAAACTTATATAAATATAGGCGACAAGTACATGGCCAGAGGTCATATGTTAGATTGAATTTTGTATCAAGAGCATATAGTCAGACTTTGTAAGTTTGCCACCGAACATCTGGTGTGTGAAATGAAATATATTACATAAATCCCATGTGGTGATGCAGTAACACCAAAATGAACCTATGGCAGCATCATGAAGCAGCGCCCCGGATTACACAAGATACTTACTTGTTTAGAGTAAGAATAGCTGTAATAAGACTTGGTATATTGAAATATTGTTTTTCTTGTGTTAAGCAATAATACACATCCCTAACTTCGACAAAAATATTTTCGCCACATTTTATTACTGGGTGCCGATCATGAAAACAAAGGTATTATTCTTTGCGAAGAGAGCTATTTAGAATATTTCTATCGCCAACTTTCTCCTCTGAATGCAGAAATGTTTTGTTGACTTTCACATCCACAGGGAGAAAGTATCATCATAATAAAATAAATCAGAGCACGGGTGAAAAGATTCTGGTGTTTGTTTTTCCAGTGCACTATGCAAGGCGGAATGGTAAAGAAATAATCTGAAAATAATACGATGACCTCTCTGCCAGGCTCTTTAATGTGTATTACGGGCTAGTAATGCATGGAAATTGTAGCAATATTGCTTCAAGAAAACAGAATGAAAATGTTTGAGATTGGCAATTTACAATATGCCTTTGTATCATCACCAAAAATTCTTTCTAACCAATTTGCAAATTTCCTATCGTGTAGCCATTCAGCATTACATTTCTGTGCATTTACTTTACCCATGTTTAGTGCTAAAACAATATCCAGTGATGTAAAAAAACACAATATTAACACCAGCACTAAGGGTGTTGCTGCATGCAGCTGCAGATTTGTTAATACTAGAACCACACAACACTACAGGTAAGGAGACAGAATACTGTAATTATAAATGTTTAGGTGATATAAATTCAAAGTTAGTAGATGTTAATTAATTAAACGGTGCTATTTTGTGCATGTTGAATGGATAAAGTAATTTTACTGTAAAACCACCCTGTTGTTGTCTTCAGTCCTGAGACTGGTTTGATGCAGCTCTCCATGCAACTCTATCCTGTGCAAGCTGCTTCTTCTCCCAGTACAGACTGCAACCTACATCCTTCTGAATCTGCTTAGTGTATTCATCTCTTGGTCTCCCTCTACGATTTTTACCCTCCAAGCTGCCCCCCCAATGCTAAATTTGTGATCCCTTGATGCCTCAGAACATGTCCTACCAACCGGTCCCTTCTTCTTGTCAAGTTGTGCCACAAACTTCTCTTCTCCCCAATTCTATTCAATAACTCCTCATTAGTTATGTGATCTACCCACCTAATCTTCAGCATTCTTCTGTAGCACCACATTTCGAAAGCTTCTATTCTCTTCTTGTCCAAACTATTTATTGTCCATATTTCACTTCCATACATGGCTACACTCCATACAGATACTTTCATAATCGACTTCCTGACACTTAAATCTATACTTTATGTTAACAAATTACTCTTCTTCAGAAACGCTTTCCTTGCCATTGCCAGTCTACCTTTTATATCCTCTCTACTTCGACCATCATCAGTTATTTTGCTCCCCAAATAGCGAAACTCTTTTACTACTTTAAGAGTCTCATTTCCTAATCTAATTCCCTCAGCATCACTCGACCTAATTCGACTACATTCCATTATCCTCATTTTGCTTTTGTTGATGTTCATCTTATATCCTCCTTTCAAGACACGGTCCATCCCGTTTAACTGCTCTTCAAAGTCCTTTGCTGTCTCTGTCAGAATTACAATGTCATCGGCGAACCTCAACGTTTTAATTTCTTCTCCTCGGAGTTTAATACCTACTCCGAATTTTTCTTTTGTTTCCTTTACTGCTTGCTCAATATACAGATTGAATAACATCGGGGAGAAGCTGCAACCCTGTCTTACTCCCTTCCCAACCACTGCTTCCCTTTCGTGTCCCTTGACTCTTATAACTGCCATCTGATTTCTGTACAAATTGTAAATAGCCTTTCGCTGTATTTTACCCCTGCCACCTTCAGAATTTAAAAGAGAGTATTCCAGTCAACATTGTCAAAAGATTTCTCGAAGTCTACAAATGCTAGAAATGTAGGTTTGCCTTCCTTAACCTTTCTTCTAGGATAAGTCGTAAGGTCAGTATTGCCTCACGTGTTCCAACATTTCTGCAGAATCCAAACTGATGTTCGACGAGGTCAGCTTCTATCAGTTTTTCCATTCGTCTGTAAATAATTCGCATTAGTATTTTGCAGCTGTGACTTATTAAACTGATAATTCGGTAATTTTCACATCTGTCACCACCTGCTTTCTTTGGGATTGGAATTATTATATTCTTCTTGAAGTCTGAGGGTATTTCGCCTGTCTCATGCATCTTGCTCACCAGATGGTAGAGTTTTGTCAGGACTGGCTCTCCCAAGGCCATCAGTAGTTCCAATGGAATGGTGTCTACTCCTGGGGCCTTGTTACGACTCAGGTCTTTCAGTGCTAAACCATCCTAATGTGTTTAAAATCTACCATAATTCCCACTAGCCACTAGACAGGTACAAAAAAACACCAGATTTAGTAGGAAAACCAATAACTTGGCAGCACTGGCACAGTGACAAGCCACAGGCTCAAGTCCAGACAGAGCACAAAGTTGATCAATACGATTGTACATTCTACAAAACACACTGGAAAGAGGAATAAGTCCAATCTACAACAGTTCGCATGCGACTTCCTGTTTTCTACAGACTCCAAGAAGTACATTGATTAAAAAGATTAATAAGCAAAGGACTTTCAACAATTGACCAAAAACCGAAATGGTGGTTTTTCAAAACAACTGTCGTAGGTTTGACAATCATTAGCTAAAAATTTGGAGAAATAAGGGAATAATCGGAAGGCGGGACAAAAAGCTGAAATCAGGAGTCTCCATACTAAATCAGAAGAGTTGGCAGGCATGTGCTATCAGGGGAAGACCAATTGTCACCAGTAAATGGGTATGTCCAGTTTCAGAACACATGCGCGATGAAGAAGAGATTAATGAAATCAACCCCGCCGTTTAAAGAGAAAGCAAGAACAGAAATATTGGGACAAAAGGGCTGTGAGGTGTATCTTGCTGATCCTCTCTCTTCACTGAAAAACCAGTGGAAAGTTTCTGTAATGAATGCCAAAATTTGACTAGAAAAGGATAGGTTACATCAAGCTGCGCAAGGATATGTCGAAAATGCCAATGTCTGCTGGTTTTGGTCACTTTTGAGCAACACACTGTTGTTAAGGTTTCCCACGATGTTCCTGTTCTCCTCGCTTGCGTTTTAAAGCATTTCTGGAATACCCTTTTAATAGCCTACCACATCAGTAAACTGGCAGGGTAAAAAAAAAACAAAAAAAAACATTACAGTCAGTGAGATGTTGTGCAGCCTATGCATCACTTAACAGTTTTACCACTTCGCTTACTGAGGACTGATGAAAAAGAATGTCTGTTGACTGCTGCAACTGCCTTGGAGCGCTTATTTCCTTCCATACGGCATATTAAGGTCATCTTCTCTGTGTTGCTGGGAGCGATAGACATGCTTCAGACTGTGCAATACACATGGAATCCTGATGTCTTGTTGGTCTTGATGCTCTCAAATCTCCAGCCATTCGGCATTGAATTTCACCTTGCTCCTTTTCATCATTAAATACTACGAGAATACAGAGAGAGTTGCCACATCACATGATTGAGGACTTCAAGTTATTTGCTGACAACATTCCTGCAACAATAAAAAACTGGTGCGACTTCGAAGGCGAGATGCCACACAAAAAATGGATTTAGGCGACGAGCCACGAATATTTCCAGCAGATTCTTTGATACCAACAGGCTCAGCCTATTTATTTGTGGAGGCCCGACCTTGAGACTGTACAGTGTGTAAACTTTTAAGATGGCAGACCTCTCCCTAGTCGTGAATCGGTAGAAGTCGGGAGGCTTCGGTGGGCACGCAGTTTCGACTGCTGCCAGCATTACGTAGCCGACTGTGTTGTACAAGGTAGCCATTGTCGTCTGCTTCTTTATTGTTCTGCGCTGTACTGTTCTGCGTGTTTTTATTGTGCAGTTGTGCTAAACATTATCAGAATGAGTGAAGAGGCAGTTGCTGGCCCATCTCGGGAGTTGCCAACAACCCCCGTGGTTTTATATACTTTTTTTAAAAAAAACTTTTGCGATACGTGTTGCGAATAGTGTTAGTAGTGAAGAAATAATAGAACAAAACGTTATGCCTGACGCGGCACTTTTTCACGCATCTCGATGTTTACCACGTCATATCTCCTGAATTTTATGTCGTAAAGAGACATAAATTTGCCGGCGTATTTACTGATGTATGTGGATACTGTATGCGAAATATGTTGCGATTAGAGTTAATAGTAACTACTGCGGCAGATTTACGGTATGTACTGGAAAATGTAGTAAGCGACAACCTTTCTTCCTTTCATTATTTTGTGGGAGATGTCAGCGAGAAAAATTTTCGTAATGGTTTGAAATTGTATTTAACGTTTGTTGCTAGTCGCTAAGTGCTCTCATTCTCAAATAGTGGATGCATAAATCTGGGTATTTTCTCGCCGTGGCATCTCATTGTTTATGACGTCATATCTCCTCAAGAATGTGTCTTACTTTTTTTTCGGCTAGGTACCTTTGTGGGCGTACAGAGAACAAAGCACCAAAATTTCATCGCAATCGGATGAATGGTTTGGGAACGCACAGAGGGCAGACATACATACATTCATTTTTATATATAAAGATTGACAGTTATGTTATACTATATGACCTGTTTAAGTATATTTAAATTTTAAAATTAATAGTTTAACATTGCGGGGAAAGAAGTAAAATGAAAAAAAATTGCGAGTAATGGGAATGGAACCCTGGTCCGCTGCATGATGAGCCTTTACCTAAACTTTTTTTTTTTTTTCATTTTGTTCGTTGTTGATCGTTGTGTTTGGTCGTTGCGGACGTCACAGTGACATCCGTCCAAGTTCGTTTGTTGATCCTTCCAATCAGTTTATTACTGAGTCCAACTGGCTCTCTGACCGAACAAAACAATTGCGCTACGCATTCTACAGTGACTCAACTGTTGAAACATTGTCCATTACTCTTTTCGGGCGTTCGGTGAACAACTCACCAAAGTTTCATTGCAATCGAATGAATGGTTTGTGAGCCCATAGTAGACAAACATACATACATTCATTTATATATACATATATAGATTTTAATGTACATGACCAATTCAGTTCGTTTACGAACAACATTTAAAGCGAGTTTTACTTCCAAGTCTTTCGTCTGCTTTCGTTTAAGCATGACACACAATTTGTAGTGCCAGCACTGCAACTGGTAGGCGTGACTGGTGGCGGCAGCCACCAACGTTTTTCAGAACTTGCGCTTGCTTTGCACTCGATTCTAAGCCGCAAGCGGTTTTTTGGACTACAAAAACCGGAAAAAAGTGCGACTTCGATTCGAGTAAATACGGTAAATGAGTAACTGTAGACTTATGTAATGGAATGACGAAATTTTTTAAAGTCTTTGATAGCAGCTGAAATAAGAATTAGGGTGGCTTTGGAAAAGTTAAGATATTACACATTTGTTTTCATACACTTTTGACCTGAACCGACATTTCCTCATTTCAGAAATCACTGTTTCAGGATTCCGCCATAATTAAAGTGAATTAGGATGTTAGTGAGATGACATTGTGCAAACTATGCTTCGTTTTGCCAAAGGAAGTAAATTTTAATACAGAAATGAGAAATGTAGCTGTTACTTGAAATTCATCATTTCTGAGTGAGTGTTTTAGAAGAGACAGCAAGTTTTAGTTGCTAAAAATATAATGATGGGGCTGGACCAATAACCATATCGAAAAACATGCAATTGTACCGTGTTTTGAGAAGGCTGCTACAGGAACATTACACAACCAAGAATGAAACAAATTGTGCCTACAAAGAGATGGTTGCAAAATTTGTAGACAGTATTCCAGCTGTGGACCATAGTGTTGATATAAAAATTAAGCAACAAAATTGTAAGTTTCAGAAAAAAAATTCTCCATTTGTGTGGCCATATTGTCGTTAATTACTTTATAACAACTGCAGGTATTATAAGCAGAAATGGCCTGCAGTTTTGGCCCGTCGTGGAAGTCCACTCGTGTGACCAGCTTTCACGAGTTGCAGACGAAAAACATGTTCATGAAATGAGGCTGCGTGGATCAATCCAAGCAACAGATAACTTGTGTGAATAGCCTGAGGATCAATAATAATAAGGATAGTTAGCAACTCCCCCTGATGATTGCTAAGCCACAGACATGCACGTAGCAAAGACAATAACATTCTCATAACTAAATTTTCTGCCATAGCCTTTGTCAGAAAATGAGAGCACACGCACACACACATTCACACAGACACAACTCCTGCTCTCCAGCCACTGCATCTAGTCTCTCAGAATCAGATCCAAACAAACCACTCCTCATGCCTGCCTGCCCCTCATCAGCAGCTGCTTGGCAGCACTGACTGGAAGCTGAGGGGAGTGGTAGGAAGGGGGGAAGCAATGGGAATGAGGGAGTAGGGAAGCGGTGCATGTGCGATGATGCATGACATCTCAGTAAATAAACCATTTCATATACTGAGACAAAAATAAAGTTTTTCTAGTGTTTTTTCACATTTATCTGACACATTTGAAATCCTGAGTACAGCCAATATAAAGTGTAACAATGGTGCTCAACTAACATAATCAAAATATTTGTAATGATGATACTTTTGTTCATGCAAAGCCTTATTGGAGTAAGCTTAGAAAACTTATAACCAAAGAAGTTTGTTCAATAGCCCCGTTGCCTTCCTGTATCATGTGAGAATCAGGTAAGACAGATTAAAGCACAGTCAGTCAATTTTGACTCTCTTCATATGGGAACGGAATGTGACAAAGTTGCAATATGGTGTGAAGTGCTCTCCACGAAGCACTCTAGAGTGCTAAGCAATGTATGTAATTTAATCTTATAAAATGTCCAGCAAAGTTCATTGTATACGAATTTATATTACACTTCTTGATTACAGTGGAACTTTGATTTTACATTATCAGATTTTATGGTTTTCACAATTCTGCACCATAAATTCGTAGCCCCTGTGAAAAACCCATAAGATCAATGCTAAAAATTCCCCGATTTTACATTTCTTCTTAGTATGGTTTACCTCAATTTTGAGTTTTTACATGGTGTCTCGCTCTCCTGTTTTCTTTCTGTTGACATTTTGTGTGACAGAACAAGTTATAAGTAGCTCAAAAAACAGATGGTTCGCATCACGGGTGGTGGCAGAATCAAGGGAATACTTTAGACTGTTGTGGCGATGGGAGATGTGAGAGGGGAAATGCCGAAAAACTACAATTGCTGTTGCCAACACAAGTTGCAACATTTAGCTTTACTTCACAATTACAATACAACTACTGCTGGGTTGCAGCTGGAATGGAAAAACAAGACAGTCAACAGAAAATGTTCTGAACCGAACCAATATGTGACGAAGGGGCCCAGACTCCACCTTTTCTTGTGCCACTCATATAATTCAGTCTCATCTTTTTGCATGTATTTCCAATGTACTGTATTCAGCAACAATATCAATCATCAACCCTTTAAATTCAAACACTGAGTCTCAAATATGCTCGCTCATAATCGAAGAAATGTTGCCCATCTCCGGTTAGTGAACTCTTATTGACTGGTGACTTGTTAAGTTACCCTATAGCCAGTGCAGCCACCACACAACACTATTAAATATAAAATGAGCTCACCTATGAGATGTGCGGTGAGGGAGAGTGGGCCTCCAGCGACGGGAGTGCAGGCAGGGGTGAAAGCATTTTGTGAAGTGCTGAAAATGTGCTTTTCATGCAGATGATATGCTATGACAGAGATGTCACACAGAAATAGAACAAGGGTTTTACGGTAGTATATTTTAAAGACTTTCGTGTTCAAATCTGACATAATACGGTTGCAACAGCTACATACACTACTCATGCATACACTTTGCACCACACACAGCCCACACTGTAGTCATGAAGATTGGCAATAGTGATAGAGGGCATGAAGTGAAACTGTAGCACCTAAGGTTTCTTTCAAATTTTCATTTTGCATTGTACAGAAATTCACTGAGCTGACTTCTGATAAGCTTGTAACATCAATTTGGGAAAGTAAACTCATTTTTTCACATCCCTGTTTCTCTCATCAGAACTGAAATAACACTTTGACACTGGTGAGCATATGAAGTGCAGCTCATAAGAAAAGCATTTAACAATAACAGTAATGGTGACACAGTATGTAATGAAGCAAATGTCTGCATTTATGCTCATAGTTTAACCACTTACCTGCTGTGATGTTTATGATTTAATTAAACATGTTCATCGATTTTTGCTTTTTTCTCAATGGTCACAAAGTAGGCGCTCTCAAAGATTCGTGTTTTGAACATATATTTTGTAATTGTAGCATGTCAAAAACAGATCGATTAATTTGTACCCAGATTCAGACTTCAATTTTTTTGATGAGTTTTTAAAACAAAATCAATGTATTATTAATATAACCAAAAATCACAATTTGGCCTGTTTTGGTACTAAGAATCTGCTCCTCTCAGTGTCATCACCAGACAGAAATACTAGCATATATTGCTCTACAGTGAAGCATATCTAAATGAGCAAAAAAAGGAACAGTAAGAATATTTTTTACATCAGATAAAGAAATAGCTTGCACAGGCCACCTTATAGATACTGAAGTTACTGTACTCCCATCTGTATATTACATCTATGCATGTTATCAGCAAGTAATAAAAATCAGTTTGAAATGGATGATTGTTATTCTGTAGGTAATAAGAAGTATAAAAGTAATTTCCACATGGATTCTGCATCTCGGTCTTAGATGCAAAGGAGTTCCTTATACTCTGATGCAAACTGTAATAACAAGTTACCCATAGACCTGGCACAGAAAACTAAGAAATCCAAAAAACTAAAAGCACTTTTATTAGCCAGTATAATAAGTTTTTGGAATAGCGGATTTGCTAATTCCTGTCTTACAATGTAACAAACAATGTTCACAGCAAATAGGTCACCTTTATTCCTGTCTTACAATGTAAGAAACAATGTTCACTGCAAAAAGGTCACCTTTATACGAGAACATAACAGTTATTCTTCAATATTTATTTAAATAAGGTCTTGCAGTAGCGTTCTCGCTTACCGCGCATGGGTCCCAGGTTCGATTCCCGGCGGGGTCAGGGATTTTTCCTGCCTCAAGATGACTGGGTGTTGTGTAGTCTTCATCATCATTCATCCCCATTAAGGTTGAAGGAAGGCAATGGCAAACCACCTCCACTAGGACCTTGCCTAGTACAGCGGTGCGGGTCTCCTGCATCGTCCCCTACACTCCTCTGAGTATGGGACATCATCATGAAATATTTACTACTAACTGAGTAGCAGCCAAATAATATAACCAGCAAAGTAGGAGTTATTGTTCTTAAAAATGGCAGTTTTTTGGCCAACAAATTACAACACTAAATTACTGCCTTACTGAGAGCTTGCACTGTTCAGTTGCTGCCCTCCAGTATAACTCATATTTGTGCAGTTAAGGTACTGGTACAGGTAATGTTCATCACCTTCTATAATTTTGTATTTATCGTTTGTGTGAGAAAGATTGAAAATAAACTGCAATTTCCATGTTGTGTATGACAAAGCTGTAGCAAAAAATAGAATCATACTCTTAAGTGAAAATACTTTCAACCATTACTTTGTATACTGACTATAGTTTAGTAATTATAATGTGAAAATTTGGTGTAATTTCACCATCATTTTTATTCACTGTTTAAAAAGTGAGGCATCAAAAATCAAGATCCACATAGCAACTTTTATACAAAATATTTATTTAATGCCATCAAGAACATAAAACTCAACGGATTAACACAAATTTTAATATATGTACTGTGCAGGTCTCGTAGCCACTACTCCCCATAGAAAATTCACACATGAAAGAGGGATGCGAGAAATATTGCATATTTATCATACACTTTGTAAAAAGAAGTAGAATTGTTTATCTGAAATGGCTTATGTTTCAGTGATTGACTGCAACAGCTTACACAAGGGATATATTGTAGTATTGTGGATATATTGTAGTATTTCGTCACAAAGCTTTATGTGAAGAATAAATTTTGCACATTGTTTTCCTTGTTTAATTTGTGCGCTGCTGAGTTTGTAAGTACTATTCATCCACATTGCAAATAAATGTTTTTTTGTTAAATGTGCAATATGACTACTGAAAAAAAAGTAGTCATTTAGTAATGAAGTTTTCAGTCATCCACTCTGCAGAAATTTATTATTTTAGTACCACAAAGTTCATTATTTTAATGAATTTACATAGTTTATTTTCAAGTATCAGCCTTGATTCCCAAAGTATTCTTAGTGTGCAATGTGTGGACACATTACTGGGTCTATATCGAACATCAACGTCTCGGTACCATTCATATCTCTTAGTACTGGGAAGTTTCAAATGACGCTTGCATATGGTTTAGCACTTTGTCTGTGTAATGGCTACAATTTTTTAACGCCTACTTGTTTCAAAAATTTAATTTACTATTGTGATGCCTGTAATATTATCTGCACATAATGGACAATAACTTAAATGAATTTAGGAAAATCACTCAGGAAGTCCTGTTACATAGCGTTTTAAACTATCTGAACTTGCTGCTTTCTTCTTCATTCGTGCTATAGGTATCTTCATAGTTCTTTTTTCTGGCCTTAATTTTGGGCCAAGTTTCGGAAATTCATCTAATTTGGAATGACCTCCATGTCCATCGTATGTTACTTCACTATCATAATTTACACTTCCTATTACATCAGCTGTACCTTCACTTCTAGGTTTTTTAAAAATACTGAATTTGTTATACACTGGAATGGTTCTGAACTTAATTCCTCTCAGTGGAGTCAAATCAGTAGCAGTTTCTTCGCAGTTAAATTTCAATTTCAGAGTCTTTTTTTGGGGCTCCTCCTCCTGATTCTGCAGCTGGAACAAGAAGTTATTTATCTATTTTTTTACATTTCATTATGCCCTACAAATAGTAGAAACATTGATATAGTAAGCAATCAATTTTTTGACACTATGAAGGAAATACACACAACACTAGTGTTACATTCTACAACACTTACTATTTTACAAAGAGGCTTTTGGCTGCTGCTAGTGTATTAATCTTTGTACCTGATGATGACGTGTGGCTGTGAAACTCTGCAGGATCAAAGTTTTTAAACTAGTGCGTTATAGAGTATCTCAGTGAAAACATTAGGTAAAATTAATGAATTAATATGCGACACAAAGAATGAACTAAATAAAAAATTACAACAGTTGTGTTCAGAAGAAAATAAACTGAACAATAAATTTTGATGATGTGTTCCATGGGAGTGGCTGAACAAAATAATCTTGTTACAGATAGGTAACATATACAAATGAGAATAAGCGAGCAAGTGAAATAGCTGTGATTAGACAAAGCAAAAATTTTTTAACAGTGCACATGGAACTATAGTAAGTGGTATAAAGGAAAAAAATGGGGCATTGGTGGTATAAAGTACATGATCTGGATGGTATTATGAGTACCGTAGTAACTGCAGTTAGAAGTAGCAAGAATGGAAAATGTGGCTGATCATTCAGTACTAAGCTTGAGGAAATTGACATATGTTTATTAATTTCCATTATTTCAAGGCAGTTCAATTTCCTCCCTTTATTGATGATGTGTTGTAGGACTTCAGTGCATCCTGTAACTATGACCTATTTTAAGTACATGACCTGCACAAGCAGAGCCCCCTTTCTTATGTTTCCAGTTTCTATGGAGTTCCTTCAAGCAGCATAAATAGAACCATTCTCTTCAGTGCAACATACTTTCAAGTGTTACTTTGTATACTGACTGTAGTTTAGTAATTATAATATGAAAATTTGGTGTAACTTGACTATCATTTTATACAATTAATATTTATTTGATGCCATTAAGAACATAAAACTGAATGGATTAATACAAACTTTCCTATATGTGTTGAACAGGTATTGTAGCCACTATCTCCCATAGAATATCCACACACAAAAAAGGGATGTGGGAAATATTGCATACGTATCATACACTTTATGAAAATGTAGAACTGTTTATCTGTAATGGCGGATGTTTCAGTGATTGATTGCAACAGCTTACACCCAGTGGATATATTGTAGTAGACAAGATTTAATAGCTTTCATCATAAAGCTTCATGTGAAGAATAAATCTTGCGCATCGTTCTCCTTGTTTAATTTGTGGGGTGCTGAGGTTGTAAGTACTATTCATCCACATTGCAAATAAATGTTGTTTTTATTAAATGTACAATATGAATATTGAAAAAAGTAGTGATTTAGTAATGAAGTTTTCAGTCATCCACTCTGCAGAAATTTATTATTTTAGTACTACAGAGTTCATTATTTTAATGAATTTACATAGTTTATTGTCAAATAACAATCTTGATCCCGAAAGTATTCTTATTGTTAAGTGGACACATTACTGAATCAATATCTAATGTCAGAGTCTCAACACCGCTCATATCTCTTAGTACTGGCAGCTTTCAGGCAGCACTTGCATGTGGTTTAGTGCTTTGTCTGTGCTTCAACTTTTTATCAGTTACTTGCTGCAAAATTTTAAGTTACTTTTGTGATGCCTGTAATATTAACTGCACACAATGGAAAATAAATTAAAGGAATTTAGGAAAATCACTCAGGAAGTTCTGTTACATAGCACTTTAAACTGTCTAAACTTCCCAATTTCTTCTTGATACACGCTACAGATGTTTTTGCTGTCTTTTTTTCAGTAGGAAAGGGAAAGGTAAAATGGCCAGGATGATTGCAAAGTCTTTAAGGTGGGAAGGGGCATTGAAACTCATGGGAGTATCCTTTTTTACCCTAAGATCAGGGACCAGTGATTGAACATTGAATGAAATTAAGCGTAACGAGAAGCTTAGACAGGCAGGTACTAGAGATGTTGAAATATCACAATATTCTCATTAAAGGACAGTGAAAAGTAATGTTAGTATATTACATCAGAATATCAGGACATTACAAAAGAAAGTAGGCGAGCTTCTTGGTTTTTTTTTTTTTTTTTTTTTTTAGAAATTGAGCGCAAAATACATGTACTAAGCTTGTATGAAAATTGTGGGATTCGCCAGAAGAACATCTGTGAAAGCACAGTGATGTGCAGCATTATCCCGTGGTGACGAGTGCACAGACAATCTTCTTTACTCTACGATTTATATCACTATTCTTTTTATTGGCTTACATTTTTCAGTTAATGGTGTTTGAGCTTAAAATAAAAAGCTATTGTCTAACTACTTTGTTGAATCTTGTTAGTGAGCAGAGAGAAGCTGTAATTGGCTAAAGTGGTGACCAATCGAGCGAGGTGGTGCAGTGGTTAGCACATTGGACTTTCATTCGGGAGGATGATGGGTCAAATCTGTGTCTGGTCTCCTGACTTAGGTTTCACATGATTTCCCTAAATTGCTTCACTTAAATGCCGGGATGGTTTCTTTGAAAGGGCATGGCCGACTTCTTTCCCCATCCCTCCCTAATCCAATGAGACCAATGACCTCCCTGTTTGGTTTCCTCTCCCAAATTAACCAACCAAATTGGTGACCACGTACACTGAATTCTGTCATCGACAAACAAATACACCAAATGTTCAAATGTGTGTGAATTTATAAGGGACCAAACTGCTCAGGTCATTGGTCCCTAGACTTGCACACTACTTAAGCTAACTTATACTAAGAGCAATGCACACACTCGTGCCCAAAGGAAGACTCGAACCTCTGGCGGGAGGGGCCACGAAGTCCACATGGTACCTCAAATCACGCTCTACAAATACAGCACTGTTCAGTGTCATCTACTGCAGAATTGGCGCGTCCACATGACACACACAGTAAACCAGGAAAACATTGCATTGAACTTTTCCATTGCATCATTCAGCGGATAACAGTAGCAATATGAAAATACGCCCACTGCAGTTCATTCTGATACACCTGAATTATGTCTTTGCAATGCTTGATCCGACTTTCCAGTACCATGGCACTGTAAACAAAGATATCAAATTTATGATTGCCATTAGTGTGCTTGACAATAGAACAGCAACCATTGAACTCCTGCTTGCCACTCAAGAATTGAAACCAAACCATTCACGCTTTTCACAGACCACAACCTGATTACTTTCACCTTCAGAAGAAAAAAAAAAGATGAATGCTTACTATGACAATTTAGACAACTTCAGCACATCACCCAATTCATGACAGCATATAAAAGGAGCTGAGAACGCCATGGCAGATGTCTTGTCTCAGTTGGAATCGATCTCTCAGGCTACTGACTACAAGGAGCTAGCTACTGTGCAACAGAAAAACCAACAATTTGCCGAATTCTGTTACGACAGTACATCCAGGTTATATCTGCGGCAAATACAACCTGTTGCTAAACATTTCCAAGTTTGGTGCAACTTATCACGATGAAATCCAAGACCTTTTGTACCTGAGAAATTGCGATGGCAGTTGTTTGACAGCATCCACGGGCTGGCTCACCTGGGAATAAACACTTCCGTCAAACTGATGATGGACAGATACGTGTGGTCCAATATAAATAACAATTGCCGTAGTTGGACAAAAATGTACTCAGGTTGTCGGAGGGCCAAGGTTGGATGACACATGCACAAAACTGTAGGAGAGTTCACACTTACGATGCAACGTTCCACAAATGTGCACCTAGATACTGTGGACTTCTGTTGCCATCTGAACAAAGCTGTAGGAGAGTTCCCACTTACGATGCAATGTTCCACAAATGTACACCTGGACACTGTGGACTACTGTTACCTCCTCACTCCAGTGGTCTGCTTCCCCAGATGGGTGGAGGTGATTTCATTATCTGACATTTCCCCCAGACACGGTGGCACAAGTATTTTTTTCATCATGGATCACACATTTTGGCTGTTCTTTACATGTCACCACAAACCAGGGGAGTCAATTCGAATTGAAGCTGTTCTTGGAATTGGCCAACCTCTGCAGTTTCCAACACCATCATACCACGGCGTACCACCCAACATGCAATGTAATGGTGGAACACTGGCATAGGGCATTTAAAGCAGCATTAATGTTCCATGTGCAATCTTGGTTGTCAGCTTTGCCATCAGTCTTGTTGGGCTTTTGTACAGCATTAAAAGCAGATTAAGGAGCATTCACTGCAGAACTGGTTTTAAGTGAACCCATATGACTGCCCATAGAATTCTTCGCTGGAATTCTTCGCTGACCAAATCGGGGCATGATGACAGACTGAACTGCAAAGGTGAGCGAGAATTTGGACAGACTTCACCCATCTGCTGTCTTGAGACATGAGGCAGTAACTATGTCACCACTGCAGCCCCCTTATTCTGTGCCCTACAGAGTGCTCTCCTGGGACAAACATACCATGCATGTAGATCAAAATGGGAAGAGCCAAGTGGTATCATCAGAACGGTCAAACCTGCACATCAGTTATATACCGAAGAAGATGTACACGCCAAACATAGTGTCACCTTCCACTCTACTGGACACGAACGACACCTTCTTAATGCCACAAGAGGAAGGCGTACAGTTACTGCCAGCATTGGAGGCTGAAGAATTTCAAGCACCACCTTCAGTACACACAGGAGCTGAGCGTTGGGTGAAATATAAATACCCCTACATTCCTGAAACACTGATCTACCAGATGGTGGGCAAATGGTTGGGAGAAGTGGGGGACGGAGGGGGGGGGGGGGGGGGGGGGGCATGAATCGCCACTGACAAACTGTGGAGGAAAAAAAACCACCCTGTTGCTGAACACGCTGCCAAACACGATATCTTTAATTTCAGTGACTGCTTCTCAGCCTGTGTCATACGGATCCCTCCCACAAACACCAGCTTTTTTGAATTGCGGAGGTGGGAACTTTCCCTGCAAGACATCCTACGTTCCTGTAACCCTCCTGGCCTCAACCTTCATTAGTCACTTGTCCTCACCCATCCAGGCACTTCCCCGTTCCCATTCCAGCACTACACTGCCATCATTCCACCCACACACCCAGTTTTTTCCTCTCCTTTTCCACTACTTGTCCCCCTCCCCTCCCCACTTTTGCTGTGCCCTCCGCCTAATCTGCAGCAGTTCACTGTCTGCCAACCCCACTGTACAATCCCTCCCCTCCCTGCCCCAGCCTCTTCCTTGTACCCATCCAATTGCCACTCCCATCATGCACTGGTGCTGCTGCTCGCAGAGTGGTTTCAGTTGTCTGAGAATGCAGTTTGTGTGTGTGTGTGTGTGTGTGTGTGTGTGTGTGTGTGTGTGTTGTGTGTGTGTGTGTGTGTGTGTGTGTGTGTGTGTTTGTTGGCGCGCGCACGCATGCATATATGAGTCTATTGTTGACGAAGGCCTTAATTGTCTGAAAGCTATAGTTGTGAGTGTCTTTTTGTTGTGTCTATCTGCGGCTCAGCATATCCGCTATATGGTGAGTAGCAACTTCCCTTCTCATAATATTGTAAATTCAATGAAAAGTTTGTTAACAAAAAGTCAGACTTAGAAAATAATTTTAATAATCTTTTTTTAAGTGTTATAGGAAAATAGGATACAGCTGGTCATGGAAGAGACAATACCTATGCAATTTGATAAAACTGAAATTCAAGCCACCTCTCCTCCTGAAAATAAGTAAATAATAAATTCACTCAAAAGGTAAGTAGGATTCTACACCACACAAGTAATAGCTCCACTGAAACAGGGAAGTTTTCTGGATAGACTGAAATATGCTATTAGATTAGATTAGTTTTTCGTTCCACAGATCCGTGTTGAGGAGATCCTTGTGGATGTGGAACATGTCACTTTTTTTTTTCTTTTTTTTTTTTTTGAGAAAAGCTGCAATAACAATACTAATAGTATAAATATATACAACACATCATTTGTTTCTATTAAAAAATTCGTCAATGGAGTAGAAAGAGTTGGCCACTAGTAAGTCTTTCAGGCTCCTTTCAAACTGATCTCTATTTGTAACTAAATTTTTTATGTTTGCTGGCAAATTATTGAAGATGAGTGTTCCTGAGTAGTGGACCCCTTTTTTTGAACTAAAGTAAGTGCTTTAAGTCCTCGTGCAGATCATTTTTGTTCCTGGTATTGTGTGTATGAACTGAGCTGTTTGTTGGAAAAAGAGATATATTATTTAGGACAAATTTCATTAAGAAGTAAATATACTGAGAGTTCTTTGAAGAGGTTTCTACAAGACGTCTGTGAGTTTACTCCACAAATAATATGTATTACACGCTTTTGGACTCTGAAAACTTTTGTTTGACTTGAAGAGTTACCCCAAAATATTATACCATATGACATTATTGAATGAAAAATTGTTAAACAATTGCATAAGAAATCGGTATAGGTCTGATGCTAAGTACCATCCAATCTCACTTCTGACAGTTATATCCAAAACTCTTGAAAAAGTAATGTATTCAAGAGCAGCTTCATGTATTTGTAAAAAATGATGTACTAACAAAATGTCAATTCGATTTCCAGAAAGGCTTTTCAACAGAAAATCCTATATATGCTTCCACTGATCAAATATTAAATGCTCTGAATAACTGGACTATTGGGATTTTTTGTGATCTCTCAAAGGCTTTTGACTGTGTGAATCATGAAATTCTTCGAGATAAGCTTACATATTGTGGTATGACTGGGACAGTGCACAAATGGTTTAATTCGTATTCAACTGGACGAATGCCGAAAATTGAAATTAACATGACAGATAGTCAGTGAAAATCAGCGGAGTCCTCTAACTGGGGAGGCATCAAGAATGGAGTCCCACACTATTCAGTCTTGGGTCCCTCATTGTTCTTAATATATATTAATGACTCACCTCTATATTCATGAAGGTGCAAAGCTAGTTCTTTTTGCTGATGGTACAAGTACACTAATCACGTCCACCAAACAAGAATTATGTGACGAAATTGTAAATAATATCTTTCAGAAAATTATTAAGTGGTTCACTGCAAATGGACTCTCACTAAATTTTGAGAAAATACAGTATATACAATTCTGTATAGGAAAAAGGCATAACAACATTGGTAAATATAGACTTTGAAGAGAAGTCTGTTGCTAAGGCAGAATATTCAAAATTGCTGGGTGTACACATTGATGAGAAACTGAACTGGAAAAAAACACATTGCTGATCTGCTGGAACGTTTAGGTTCATGTACTTATGCTAACAGGGAAATTACAAATTTTGAAGATACACATATCAGTAAATTAGCCTACTATGACAAATCTCTCTCTCACACACAAAAAGGGGGGGGGGAGGAAAGAAAGAAACTGCCAGCTGCAGCATCTTAGGCCAGAAAGCGTTCAAACATATGTGTATGTGTGTGTGTGTGTGTGTGTGTGTGTGTGTGTGTGTGTGTGTGTGGCAAAAGCCATAGCCAAACACCATTGTTAGTGTCTTGCGCCTGACTGCAACTTGACATGTCTTCTTTATGGTAAGTAGCAATCTGTCATTTCCTACACTGTTAATAAGAATAATAGCTAGAGCCCAACCAAGATCACCTTGCAAACATTTATTTAAGGAACACAGTATATTCACAATATATATATTCACTTATGAGATCTGTCCACAGCTTCACTATTTTGGGTTAAATCTAACTTTGGCACAGAAAGGGGTGAATTATGCTGCCACAAAAATCTTTGCTCATGTACCAAATAGCTTTAAAAGTATTTCTGAACGACAACTCCTCCTACTCCATAGATGAATTTTGAGATATGAAGAACTCTTTGGGTCAGTTTTTGGTCAATGGTAAAGGCAGCATTCCCGCTTTGGAAAAGAATGGAGTGTATAAAATTATTTGTAATTGTGGCAAATTACATATAGGTCAGTCCGGCAGGGCAATAAGCACCGCCTTGAAGGAACATCATAAAAGTTGGAAACATGGAAAACAGGACTCTAAATTGCAGACCACCTATTTAAAAAAGGTCATACTTACATGGTGCAACATGAAGTCCTACATTATATCCATAGAGAGAGGAAGGTGAACTGCCTTGAAATGATGTAAATTAATGAACATACACTGGTGTCTAAAATTGAAGCAACAAACGGAAATTTTGCAAGGTTGCTTTTATTTTTCCACAAAACAGCATAAACAGGTAGAATTCAGAACATAAAACACCTGTGCAACATGCATAATGGTAGACAAAAATGTTCATTTTTTACAACTTAACGGATTTGTACCCACATTCCGACAACTGTGCTCAGTACGCGGTGTGACCCCCCTCTGGAACAATACTGGCCTGACAACAATAGGGAATGCTGTGAATGTCACCAGCCTCATGCTGAGGTAATAATGTCCATTCTTACTGCAGAGCTGCTCACAGTCCTGGAGAGTGGTTGGTAGCTGCTGACATGATGCAAGCCACCTCCCTAGTGCATCCCAGACATGTTCTATGGGATTCAAATTGGTAGAGCAAGCAGGCCTTGCCATCACATGGTATCTTCTGTTTCCGGCAAAACATCAACATAAGGTTGGGCATTACTGTCTATTAGTACAAAGTACGGGCCCACAGCACCTCGCAATAACCACAAATAGGGTCCCAAGATCTCATCATGATACCTGACAGCAGTTGAACCTTGTGATTCACCCGTACTGTTTCATGAGTAGAAGTTCGAGTGGTAAACATAATCCTTGGTCACACCACGAAGGATTCTCCACGATATCTGTTGTTTCCACAGTGTTTGGGTTCCGAACTCATGTTCCATGTTTCCTCCAGATGCGAATCCATCAAAAATCACCCTCCAGACTAAATCAGGACTTGTCTGTTAAAGTAACACTGGCCTACTGTTCAACTGCCTAGGTGGCATGTTGATGACTAGATGTTTCCTTCTGTGAAGACATGTCAAGATGTAGACAGAGGTCTCCGGTAATAAAGGTCACTCTGCTAAAACCTCAATAAAACATATCCAGTGGATGCTGCGAGCTCACAAGCCAGTTGCCATGCAATACTAAGGCAGTACTGTCGTGCCCTTACAGCCAAATGATTGTTCTCTCTTCTGAAGTCAGACATAGTTAGCCCTGTCCTGGTCTTCCAGATATAGTTTCGGTCTCTGTAAACTGAGAAATGATAGAGCGATTCACACCCAGCCATCATGTCAAATCAGTCTGCGACTTATGCTTCCATTCTTTCTATGACCCTCTTCCGGAGAGCGTCTGGTAGGTATTTTCTCTCTGCTATACTGAGCCATCTCTGACTATGTACACAACGATTAAGGATGTGGGACTACCTGGCAAACATTACCTAGTTTTATGCGTGCCTTGCCCTGCTGCCATCGTTAGCATGATTGTCCGTTGACTGGGGTGCCATCTTCCATGCAGATCAATATTGTATGTATATCTGGCGGACAGTTTGTATGATTCAATCGTGAATTAGACACGGGATGGGAAAATAGTTTTTTTGCTGTAATTTTGGACACCAGTGTATTTCAACTTCCCCAAGCTTAGTAGTGAATGACCACCACTGCTAGCTGCAGCTAATCTCATCCAGAACATATTGCAAATTACCCCTCCTACTCAAATGCCCATTTGTTTTTCCTTTACATCATTTACTATAGTTTCATTTGCAATGTAAAAAAAAAAAAAAATACTTTTTATAGTCAGTTACTTCACTTATCTGGTTTATCTGATTTGTGTATCTCACCTACTTGTAATATTTGACCTATTACAGGTAAGATTAGTGTGTTTGGCCACTCCCTTGGAATGTGTGACCAAACTTTATTGTTCATTTTTTTTCTTTGCAGAACAACTGTTGTAATTTGTCATTATTTAATGTGTCACATATTTTGTCTCAATTCAATCATTTTACATAACATTTCACTGAGATACTCTGTAATCCCGTAGCTTAAAATCTATACTCCTACAAAATTTTGTAGCCACACATACTGTATTTATCTTTCTACCTGATGATGGTGTAACAGCTGAAAGACTGATTGTAAAAAAAGGATTAATGTAGAAAATTATTCCAGGGTTGTGAGCGTTTCATTCATAATACATAAAATATTCTACCACAGACTGTTGAAACAGACAGTCAATGCAGTTAATCTTATTTTAGTATCATATGTACACAGGGTGTAACAAAAAGATGTAGCCAAACTTTTAGGAAGCATTTCCCACATATACAGAAAAGAACAGGTTACATGGACATGGTCCAGCAACACTTTATTTCGACGTTAGAGCTCATTTCTTACAACTCTTCAACACATTAATCATCTGTTTTGAAACAAAGCCTCATCTGTGAACAGCATATTTGCACTAAAGTTAAGGTTGACACACTGTTGAATGAACCATTCACAGAAGTGCTCAACATCACTTATTGCAGCTAATTGTCTTCACACTGACAATGTTGTTGTCAACTGCACAAAGAGGTTCTTCCTCCAGTTGAGGTGTCCTCATCCCTCTAGGCCTCCCCCAGTTGTGAGAAGTCGGCTGTCCCATGCTCCCTAAGATGACAATCAACTGCTTCAAACTTCTTCCTGTAGCAGCACTGTTGTTCTGGAAATCTCTTCTAAGACAAATATTGAGCACTACAGCAATTTACCACCTGCTAATCAGTATAGGAAATGGGTTCCCTCCAACTCCGCATTTGAGTGCACTTCGACTGCACTGTGCCAGAAATCAGTTTGTGATGAACAATACACAGCTGATGCTACATACTTGATGGTAATATAGCAATGAATTTAGTTGTATGCCAACACAAGAAGTGACGCGAGGCGCATGTCAATATTATCTTTGTTCGGCTGGAACAACAAACACTGGTGGTGAGCCTAAGAATTACAACTTACTGTACATTCTAACCAAATGTAATCAAGGGGATATTTGGAACATTTCATGTAGGAAAATGTTTAGTGTAATATTGATATGCTCTATTTCTCTGTGTTCCCAATGATTAATGTGATTATGAAGAGCAGCAAAAATGAGCTCCAACATGGAAATAATGTTTATGTGGACCTATATCTTCGTAACACATTTTATTTCTCTGTGTGTGTTAGGAATATTTCTTGAAGATTTGACCACATCTTTTTGTTATACCCTGTATGTAAAAGGTTTACTTTTAAATAAGTGTGCAATGCAGTACACAGCTATTGCATTAACTAGTTTGGCTGTAATGAACTGATTCTGCAGAATGTTTAAATGGCATCAATCCTTGCTAATTTATTTTCTTATAACTGTTCACATGCTTCACATTGTCTACTGCTCTGGGTCACTACAACATATCACATTTTACAGTTCGAAGGTATATTTCATAATGGTTACTCTAATATGGTGTTAAGCAACAATGAGACACAGATGTTGCAACTATATGAGGAAATGGATAAACAAACATTAATTACAATAAAAAGGAAGGAGGACATACTGTCTCACATATAAAAATAATTTAATGTCATTACTGACTATGATTGTAAAAGCATTTCTTACTCATAAACTTGGTTTGCTGGTTGGTTGGGAGGGGATGTTAAGGGACTAAACAGCAAGGTCCTCAATCCCTTATTCAAGGGACAGTCCAGCAGCAATTAGATATATTGGACAGAAATTTCCTTGATACATCCACTCACAGAAAGACAGATGAGCTGGCACTAATGACTAAGGTCAGAGAGAAGATAGCAAAAAGCAGATATCATAGGGTGACAAGCTGCACTGAGACGTCTAGATGCTAAATAGTTTTGAGGGGGACTGAAACTTTACTTCCTTGAATTATATCTGTCCTAGTTTGTGCAGCTAACATTAAGCTCATGAATATGGGCCAGCCAAGTTATGAGAGAAAATGTGAAACCATGGGAAATGGTCCAAATGGATGCCCTTCAGATGGCTTTTTAGAGATCGTGATCAACCAAGACTCAGACTGGATTTATACCAAATTCAAAAGTCATTAATGTACAGTGAGAATGTAACCACTGGTCCAACAGAGGTGACTAGCCCATCAATGATGATAAGGAAGTGTGTTACACTCAGCAAGTAAACGCGAGTAACACTATTCTCTAGGAACTGTGTGAAGCTGAGAGACTGATGTATCAACTCTACCACGAAATGATCATTGAGACAAAATGTGCCTAATAAGAATCAGTAAGGATCCCCAAAAGCCTGTCATGGAGTGGGGATGAAAACACTATCCCTCCCTTGTGAAAGGAAAATATCTTTTAGCCAATTATGGTTGAAGACTGTAAGTAAATTGAGTCGGTGAGGGGGATGTTGGCTCATTATGAATAAAACCATGGCCTAGGACCTTAATGTGTGGCAAATCGAGAAACTGAAGATGTTGGAAGAAGCCCACTGCGCCGCCAAAAATTTATACAAAAGGTTTCGTCAGTGGAAAAGCAAAAGCCATTCCACAGGTACAGACGACCGACACATCACTGAGGACACTACTCAAAGAGACAAGTCCATGGGGAACTGCAATAGATTGCAAAGTCATCGACGAAAATGGAGTTGGAGATGCACGGCAGGAGACAGGGCATAACAGGGTTAATGGCTACAGCAAAGAGGCTGACACTCAGGATGGAGCCTTGAGGCACCCTGTTCTCCTAGATAAAGATGTCTGATAAGACCAAACCCAGACATATCTTGAGAACTCGGTCTTTTAAAGATTGGTGAAGGAAATGGGACATGTGGCCTCAGAAGCCCCACATGTATAGAGTATGGAGTACCAATCTCCTTGTAAGTGTTGTAGGCTTTCTGTAATTTTAAAAACCAGGGCCAAAGTCTGCTGGTATTTCTACAGAGAAACATTCATGACATGATTGACAAAGTGATTAGGTGCTCAACTGCAGAATGGCACACTCAAAATCCACACTGTGCAGTGGTTAGAAGATTGTGAGATTCGAGCCCAACATACCAACTGGCCATGAATCATATATTCCATCACCCTGCAAACACAGCATGTGAGAGAAATGGGTGGTACCTAGAAGGAATGTGTTGTCTCTATCAGGGTTAGGTATCGGTACGAAAGTGACTTCGCACCAGCACCTGGTAAATGTGCCATCTGCCCAAATTGAGAGAGTGCTTGCCTGCAAGGGAAAGATGCTGCAACATCTGATTGTGAACTTTGTCTGGCCCTGGAGCGGAAGATGAGGATGAAGTGAGAGTATGATCTCCACTGTGTTAAAAATTAAAGCAACAAACAAAAATTTTGCAAGGTTGTGTTTCTTTTGCCACAAAACAGCATAAACAAGTGATAGTAAAGATGTAAAGAATACAGAACTTAAACAACTGTAACATGCGTGACAGTAGACAAAAAAGTTCTGCATTTTTTCCAACTTAACTGATTTAAACCCAGATTCCGACAAACAACTGGTTAATGTGCTCAGTATGCAGTGCGATCACCTCTGGCAGCGATACAGGCCTGACAACAATGTGGCATGCTGTGAATGATATCATCAATCTCATGTTGAGGCAATAATGCCCATTATATCTGCAGAGCTGCTCGAAAGTCTTGGACAGTGGTTGGTGGATGGTGATGTTATGCAACCCATGTCCCTAATGCATGCTCTATGGGATCCAAATCAAGAGAGCGTGCAGGCCACACCATGTGTACAATCTCCGCAAAATAATGGCCTAAGGTGTTGGAGGTAGCAATAGGGTCCACAGTGACATCATCTGCTACGGTCAGGCTGGAAATTGGGCATTGGACCTTGATCCCAGAGAGCCAACAGATGTTGCCGCACATAACAGAAGAGGAAGTGAAACTGTTAAAATAACTAGTAAATGAAATTCAGCTGTCTGTGCAGTATGGCACAGAGAAGACACCTACCAGACAATCTTTGGTGGAGGGCCATAGGAAAAATCGAAGTAGGACAGTCACAAAGTGATGTGGTCCAATGGCTTAATATGAATCTTTCTGTTGTGTCACAGATGGGCGTCATTTTATGGAGATTGAAGATGTGTTGTGAAGACTAGGGCAGGGCTGACCATGTGTGACATCATAAAGAGGTCTAAATGAGAATAGATGTGCATGGAGTCTGAAAGGAACATGGGTTCTTCAGTGTTAAGACAAATGAGATTGAGTTGACTGAGAACGTCAGTCAAGAGGGTACCTGTCAGACAGGCTCTGGAAGAACCACAAAGGGGATGGTGTGCACAAAAGTCATCAAGCAACAAAAAGGGAAGAGGGAGTTGATCAATAAGCGGAGGAAGTCTGTCCTGGTCCTGCCGAATGATGGAGGGAAATACAGTTTGTAAAGAGAAAAGACGAAGTGAGGAAGGATAATGTGGACTCCAATAGTTTGCAATCAAGTGTTCAGTTATATGGTTTGGCTATGAAAATGGTCCTGGGTGAGCAGCATGACTCCCTCTATGAGATAGAATGCCACCCTAGGGAAGGAAGGTCAAAGCAGACAGAAGGAAATGCGAGAGGTCAGGGCAGACATGAGGATGCAATTATGTTACTAGGAGGCAGAAAACATGCAGATGCTACGATTTCAAGAGTGACCGTAATTCCTCCTTGTTGGATCTAACGCCATAAACATACAATTGGAGGAGAGTCATCATGAAAAAAGGAAGAGGGAACAAATGAACGGTTGTCACCTTGGCAGTTGCCAAATGCCAGCCTTTGAAGACTCAGCGCTACATGGAGCAGAGGCTGGAGGATCCTGTTCCATGAGATCTGCATAGGTGTTGGACTTCTCTCTTGGTCAGCCTGCAGATTCCAGAACAGAGAAACAGCAGGCAGTGCATGCTGGCAAAATGGTAGGACAGCTGGGTGAGGGTGTCATGTGATGACACTGTTGAAGAGGATCTCCGAGTTGAGGAAGGAGAAAACTGTTTTTCTTTCTTTGATTCTTTTGTGGCTGGCAGATGAAGACTCAGATGTTTGTGGCTGGAGGGACGTATGAAGTTTTCGCGGAAGTGCGAGTTTTGCCCTTTGCAGCCTGCTGGGTGTGAAGCAGATGATTTTGCTGTCATGGGCATAGATTTGGTGCCTTGTTGTGCAGTTGGACAAGAAAGAGATGGGGATGCTATCATGATACAACTGGAGTGTTGAATTTGAGGTCGCAAGTCTGCGTGGCCATGTCCTTCATGGAGTGAGGCATAGGAAGAACAGTACTGTTAAGTGGCAAATGGTAAAATGCAGGGCTTTTGACTAGCCAACAACTTGCAAACGACAGGGTAAGGTACTTTTCCTTCACCCTGATCTCATGGACAGCCCGCTCATCGAAATACGTAGGTCATTCTCAGGATGAGGCAGCATGGTTGCCATTGCAATTGATACAGTGGAGAGGTGGTGTGCAATTACCCTTGTGAGCATCCCTACCACAAGTAACATATTTAGTCATGTTTTGACAGGATATGCAAGTGTGGTTGTAATATTGACACTGGTAGCAATACATTGGATTTGGACAATGGTGACTTCATAGCCTGCTTTGATCTTTGATGGAAGCAGTACCCAATCAAACATGAGAAACAGATTGCGTGTAGGCTCTATGGTTTCATCAATCTTTGACATTACTCGATGACTGCAGTGAGCCCTGGTCAAAGAGGTAAGTTTGGATATATCCCTCCGTCAGGCGATCAAACAGCTGAGTGTCAATAACACATGTGAAAAATTCAGTGTTTGATGGGACTCGACACAAACACGATAGCCATGGAGGAGTGAAGCCGTAAGCAGTTGTTGGACTTGAAAATCACAACTGGTCTTCAAATGTAAAGTTCCATCACATAAATGAGAGCAGGATTTCACAGGGCCTACAACTGCATCAACATCTTTCTGAATAATACATGAATTAATTGCAGCAAAGGGCTGACCACCTTCAGTACATGGTACCATGAGGAACTAAAGTGCTTTTGGATGATTCTTTCAATCTTTAGTCTCACTCCATGTACGTTTAGTAGAAGCAGACTGAGATGGTGATTGGCTCACTGTGAAGAAAAAAAAAAAAAAAAAAAAAAAAAATCCCCCATGACTGTCAGCATCTCCGATGGTGTGTGTGCTCCTTCCAACTGGGGGTCCCCCCTCAGGGGGCCTCCCTAGCCTTAGGTGACTGCTTAAAGCCACACCTTCCTAACTCCTTACAGAGGAGGGACGAATTGGCAATTTAGGAAGGTAAAAGCTCAGGCAATCGCCCCTCCCTGGGCTTGGCCTCCCCGGGGAGGGGGGTTACGTGTGAACCCTACCTGTCAACCCAGAGGTGGGAAATAAGTGTTACCCAGTCACCCATTACATGTCAAATGCATGGGCTCACCTTCAGGTGCTCACAGAGAGGAAGAAGAAATGTGGAGGAACCTCAAATGCCAAAGCTGAGGAAGGATAGGAGATGGAGAATGAGGAAAGAAAGAAAAACATATGAGGTGCTGTTCTGGTGTCAGACTATTACAACCCCACAACACTTTACCAAAAATATCCCAGACACATTCCCCAAGGGAGGGGAAAAAGAATGCTATGAGAATAGACATGCAGCACAGAAAGGGAGAAGGTGCTGCAAAGTCTGGGGCCAAACACAAACTCACAAAAGAATGATGTGACCCTAGGGGGTGTATCTTTAATGAATTCTATGCTGACTTGCACCAAACTAAATAAAAATGATTGACTGTTCTAGAAACCAACTGCTGGAGGTGGCATAGAGTTGCTCAAACATGTTTCAGCAAGAAAACTGAGACAACCATTTTTTGCAAAAATTACAGAATCCCATTTTATTGTTTCGTCAGGTAATTAAGCCACTTTAGAGCTTTACAAACCTAAGGATAATTACTAGGCGCAAGAAAATTTTTTGGCAGCGACATGTGAGAACACAAATGATATTTTAAACTTCAAGATGGTTTTCTGGATTTTTAAGTAAAAGTAGAGTACAAACATTTTCTGATACATTAAAGTAATTTTTTAATAATGGTAACTTATATCACAGAAGTGCCATGAATATTGGTAACAGATAACTGCTAAAAATGGACACTGGTTGTCACACCACAGGTAATGACCATAAAAGTATAAATATTTTGAGTCATCAATATAATTCATAGAAATACAATTTACAAGAAGCTTTCACAAGAGAACCATAAATGAAAACTGGCTGTAATTTTAAACTTAAGTGGAATGTGTGGAGGGGGAAGGAGGGCAGGTGAGGGGACAGTACATGAAGTTAGCAAACAAATTCACATTGTCACTTACACAATTTTCCATTGGATCATCATCAAACTTCTCTTCACTGAATGTACTTTGTGGACAAGTCGTAAGTTCCCCATAAGGCACATCCTCTTTTGCAGTACTTCCCTGAGTGTTCAGAATAAAAAAGAACCATTATTGTTTTAACTAAGGTAAGAACAAAATACAGTAATATCTTAGTAGCTAACACAATTAAGATTTTACCAATATTCACAGGTAGGCAAAAAATGATGCCAAGCAAAATGCTAGTTACTCTCATCAAGAGACATAATTTTAGGGCACTCATATTGTCTGTACAGAGATGAAGCAATTGTTGGAAAGTTTTAGTTGATTGTTTATTTCAGTCACAGTTGCAGTTCAATACAGGTGATAACTGGTCTTGGCTTTTATCACCTGTCTTCAGATATACATAACACTTTCTCACTGCAGCTACAGCGTAACTTCACCACAATGTACAGCTGTCTCAACAACAAAATACTAGGGTGGAACTTAGAAATGGTTGGAATTAAGGTCAACCTTGATGCTGCAATAAACAAGATAATTACTTCTAAGTCACGTAGATTACATTCACACATGGCACATGCGAATTCATTTGCAAAAATAATATTTCATAAGTCACAAAACAAACTGAGAAATACAAACTAACTTTGTGAGAATTACCTCTTCCAAACCAGCAATGAAATTCAGAGAAACAATGTAAAACTTAAGCTAAATTTCCATTACATGAGACATTATTTACACATAACATGACCTGAAATGGACCCGATATCAATTGAAGGTTATTATGCAACAGCCTCCCCCAAGATCATTATGAACTGTCCGACACCACTTTTTTTTTATATGCATCCGTGTATTTATCGTATGATTCAATGCTTCTTAGGACCTTTTGTGTGTATTTTTATAGGTATCATTCATTTCAATTTGCCCAAAAACATATTCTTCTTTGTAAATACATAAAGAATATTCTGGAATGACGTACATTCTCGTGATTGTTAATAGATTATTGTCATTAACAAAAATATGTACGTATGCCAAGTTAAATATCAGATCATGAAACTGAAATAATAAATGTTTAGCAACAAATATTATGAGGCTGTGGAAATGTTAGCATAAATAACTAATGCCTCTAATTACCACAATTGAATCTGTAAATTCACCAATGGAAAAAGCTCATTACAATTTAAATGAAAATAACAATCATTATCCAGTGAGGTAATTTCATTCGTTATTCATTTTTATGTAATTCTTTGTAATTAATGATGACTGTAAATTATGCAGATATTTACCTCTTGTTAGTTACACCTCCCAAATTTAAGAAATTCCGATATTTGAGAAAATGTGTAATTAATTTATGTAATCTGGCGAAGCAGGATATGTATACTTTGAGCAAATGTTAGCAATAAAATCCATACAGTCACTAATTCGAAATTAAAGTAAAATCAAAATAACTGTTGAAATCAGATTGTAAATTAATTTTCACACATAAAACCAAGATGATGATAAAAATATTATGTTATTTGACATTATATTTTATAACCTGTATAAATGTAACAGCAGTTAGTTTAGATGGAATTGTTTTTAATTGTAAGTTACATTTTGTAATAAATTAACAGTGGTAGCAATTGTTAAAATTGAATTTAAAGCAATGCAGCGACGCTGTGCAGGCAGTCAGTCAAGTTTTGTTTACTTCAGGAGTCAGTGCAGTTCAGTTCGGTTTAGCTCAGTTTCATCAGATGTTTTGCACTTATGTCAGCTCTGTTGATCAGATGATGTCAATAAATAATTTGTCAAGCTTGAAATTTTCATACTGTTCTCATTATTTGCAGCTTCCACAACATTGATGAACCACAGGCCAACGCAAGTTAAGTACTTAACTTTTAAAGATCTTTACAGGGCTCTAGCTGTCACAGACAAGTCCAGTTGGGAGGTGATTCTTTTTTGCTGTCAGTGGAGCTTCCTAATTGTCACTTTGTTTCCTGTTAGCTAACCATGAGTTAAAGAAAGTAATAGTTCCATCTTTAGGTACATGAAATTTTACTTTCTCCAAATAAATGCTATGATTTGCATAACTGAATGCTGTAGACGACAGAAGATTCTGATGAGTAGCATTTACATTAGTAGCATATTATATTTATGTTGGTGACATTTATCAACAATGAAAAGTCCAAGATGAACTGTAACAATATTATGAAAAGGGTAGTTGCTACTCACCATATAGTAGAGATACTGAGTTGCAGATAGACACAACAAAAAGACTGTCAGTAGATAAGCTTTTGACCCCAAGGCCTTTGTCAAATATAGGCAACACACACACACACACACACACACACACACACACACACACACACACACACACACAAGGGATTGTAGGGCAGGAGTGCGGAACAGTGAAGTTCTGTTAGTGGGAGTCGGCAGGGATGAGGTGGACAATAGGGCAGTTAGGTGCAGTCGGGAGGTTAGTCAGAGGGCGGGGGACAGAGGGTGGGTAGCAGAAAAAGAGAGAAGTAAAAAGACTGAGTGCATTTGTGGAATGGAAACAGGTAAAGGGCTAGATGGGAAAGGACAATGACAAAGGAATAGTGAGGCCAGGAGGGTTACGGGAATGTAAGATATATTGAAGGAAGGTTCCCACCTGGGCAATTCAGAAAAGCTGGTGTTTGTGGACAGGATCCAGTTGGCACAGGCTGTGAAACAGTCACTGAAATGAAGAATGACGTGTTGAGTGGCATGGTTCAATTGTTTCTTGGCCACTTCCCAAAGTCCCACCATCCAGTCACAAAGGAACATTCCCCTCATGACAACAGTACCACCCAGGATGGAGCAACTGAATTACACCCTCTGCCAGTGTTTTGACTACCTTTTATTGTGCCCTGAAATGAGAAAAGACCTACCCACTACCCCCCCCCCCCCCCCCCCAGTGATATTCCCACACATCAAACCTACACAATATCCTCATCCATCCCTAAACAACCTCTGCTCCCAAACCCTTGCCTAATGGTTTATATCCCAGTAATATATCTTGATGCAAGACCAGTCACATACATCCTTCCACCACCACAACCTCCTCCAGTTCAGTCACAAAGGTCACCTATTCCACCAAAGCCAGGGCTATATGTGAAACCAGTCATTTGATCTACAAGCTAAGCTGCAACCACACTGCTGCATTCTTCAGGGCACGACAACCAAACAAGCTGTCTGCCTGCATCAATGCCCACCGACAAACTGTGGCCACGAAACAACTGGACCACACTGTTGCTGACATTCTTCATTGCACTGACTGCTTCACAGCCTGTGCCACCTGGATCCTTCCCATAAACAGCAGCTTTTCTGAATTGCACAGGTGGGAACTCTCCCTACAATACATCCTACATTACCATAACCCTCCTGGCCTCAACCTTCATTAGCCGTTGTCCTTACCCACCTAGCCCCTTCCCTGTTCCCACTCAGTCTTTTTACTTATCTCCTTTTCTGCTAAGCCCCTCTCTCCCTGACCCTCCATCTAATTGCCTTACTGCACCTAGCTGCCCTACTCTCCACCTCATCCCTATATGCTCCCACTAACAGCACTTTCACACCTACCCTGCTATCCCTCCCCCTCCCTCTCCCCTACTTAGCCGCCTCCTTACCCCTACATGTTTGTCTCTTCCATCATCCGCTGATGCTCACAGTCTGGCTCCAGTTGCCAGAGACTGGTGTGTTTGAGTTGTGTGTTGTCTATGTTTGACAAAGGCCTTGTTGGCCGAAAGCTTACTTTCTGACAGTTTTTTTGTTGTGCCTATCTGCTACTCAGCATCTTCTCTATAGGGTGAGAAGTAACTATTCTTCTTATAATATTGCTAGTGACATTTATATCATATACATATGTCGCTGATGAATTGAGTGATTCTAATTTCTGTGGCAAGCAATTCTGACCTAATAGCTTATTTCCATGTATGTGTTCAACAACACTACAAAGTGAGGATATACACTTCTTGGCCTGGCAGTGAAAGATTCCTTTTCAGTAAGGGGGGAAAAATCTTATTTCTCAATATAGGCCCTATATAGGCCAAAGAACTTTTTCCATTACTTTCTAATGAGTACACTGCATCTCCAAAACACAGTTCTTGAAAGTGTGAAAAAAAAAAAACAACACCTATGGCTGCCATAATTACTTCATCAGACTCAAAATATACGTCAGCCACCATTTCCTTAGATATGGACATAGATGCATGTCAGCAAGCTGGTGAGTGAGACATGTTCTAAAAATACACACTTCAACATACCATCTTTCATCAGGGCAATGCATCTTCTACAATGGTTCTTTAGTATTAGTATTTGTACTTTTGCAGTGTAAGTTTCTTCTCATATTTTGCATCCAGTTGGACCGAAAGACTAGCAAATTATTCATGTGTTGTTTTCTCTTATATTAATGAATAGAGAGATTTCCTTATGTATCCCAGAAAATAACTGTCTCTTGTTTGGTGGAGCCACTAGCTCTCACCCAGTGTTGTGTTGTACTCATTGTGAATGTGTGATGGAGATGGCAGCACCATACAGCACACAGATCTCAGGCTGCGGTAAGAGTGGGGACTGTTTTCGATATAATGGCAAAAAGTCTTCCTCGTGGGTGCCATAAATGCTGAGTGCCATCAAGACGACCACATGACTGTGTTTATGGCATATTTCCAGGCAATGTTGATGTGTGATGATAGCACGAATGGAACTTTAAATCAGCTGTAACAATAGACAAGGCAGTGACCATGGAATCATGGCATCAACGTTTGGAAAAATATGCACAGCTGTGGACAGATTATGTAGGGAAGTGACACAAGGTTCACAGTTTTCATATGATTAGTTTGTGTTTTGCGTGAGGTGGAGGGTGGGGAATGGGGGTGTTGTAACTTGAATGCATCTCCTAAACTAGTAGCATGTAAAATTGGAATTACTTAAAGCACTGTGTGTGTGTGTGTGTGTGTGTGTGTGTGTGTGTGTGGGTGTGTGTGGGTGTGGGTGTGGGTGTGGGTGTGGGTGTGGGTGTGGGTGTGGGTGTGGGTGTGGGTGTGGGTGTGGGTGTGGGTGTGGGTGCGCGCGCGCGACTGAGTGTGGGGGATGTTACATTGCAGCTCTACAGAACTTTTAATGTAAGGTAATATCTGTAGACCATGCTGGGAGGTGTACCTCCTCTAAGTACTGCTCAATCTTTCTGCCTCTCTAATTTTAAGAACTTTGTCAAATTAAATTTATTTTATAGAAGTAGTTACCAATATGGAACAAATGTCAGTCAAAGTATTTTTCAGATCAAACGAAATATCACACATTATGCTTTTCCCTCTGGTACCATACATAGTAAGAAATATTTTCAGATTGTTTAATGTGTAAGACTACCTTAAATAAACATTTGTCTACATGACTTGACATGAAAGGATACATTAGCCTAGCACATAAAATGGTGAAGCAATCATAATAACTGCCTTCTAATGCAGTGCCAAGAACCCACGAATGGCTAACATGAAATAGATGATATTTATTTTCTACAGTTGGGTTCATACCCACAATGAGATTTATCATACACCAGTATCAAGGTAACAAAGACATTGTCATACTTCCAAAGAACAATCACACTGTTCAAGGCTAATAGAAGTCTTCAGTCATTGAATGTATACCATACAATTTGCATGGGTGATCAGTAATGTATGTTTTTAATTGTCTTTTAATTCGTAAGAAATCTCAGTTTCTTGCTTAACATTAGATGGAAGTTCCTCAGAAACTTCCCACCAACATACAAAATGCCACTCTGAATCCTACACAAGGTGACTAATTCTATAGTGATTTTATTTTCCCCACTTTTACTGTGAACTTTAATGCAATGTCAGAGAAAGGGAAGAAGAAGCAAATGAAGATGAGTTGGGAGATATGACACCATGAGAAGAATTTAAGGAGCACTGAAAGACCAAAGCTAAAGCAAGAACCCTGGAGTAGATGAAATTACCTCAGAATTACTGAGATCCCTGGGAGAGCGAGGATACCAAAGGTATCTCAAGTACTACCCTCTCCTGCAGGTCCTACCTCCTCTGCAGGAAGTACGGGATCTATCACCACTTGTCCACTTGACTGCTTGTGGCATGTCACTGGAAGATCTAGATGTCCTGTACAGGGCAGACAGGAACCAGGGAGGACTCAACATGCTGTACAAATCCTTCTAACCAACAAGTTAAAGGTGCTGTCTTTCACTGAAACTGAGCCGCTGGAGCCCACTTTACTTGGTCTGGGGAAACCTGCTTTGACTGTATCAAGAAGAGGCAAAAACAGAAGGGCAGGGGTTTATTAATTGTCGGCACTTCAAATGTGTGGCAAGTAATGGTACATCATAGGGAAATGTCAGCAAGGGACAGGCAGAAACACAGTAATTGTGTATGCATGGGGGCATCATTCAACAAATTGAAGAGACTATTCCTGCAGCCACTGAGAGAACATGTTGCAACCAACTGCAGATTGTGATGCATGTTGGAACAAATGACACCTGTCGTTTGGGTTCTGAGATAATATTTGGATCATTACAGCGACCAGAAGAGAAGACTGAGAAGACCATCCTTGCACACTGAGTCTCAATGGAGCTCACAATTTGCAGTGTTGTCTCCAAAACTGATTTCTGGTTTTGAGTCTAGTCAAAAGATTGAACCAGAGACTTCAAGGGTTCTGTGACAAGCTAGGCTGAGACTTTCAGGACTTGCACCAAAGGTTTGAAAACTGTGGGGTACCCCTAAATTGGTCAGATGTGCATTACACATCAGAGGCTGCACTACAGGTAACTGACCGTATGTGGGTTGCAAACAATTTTTTTTTTAGATTAGGCAACTTTCCATCCAGTCCAAATAACAACAGCAGTTCGAGCCCAGAAGTATTAGTGTAAGGTGCAAAAGAATGTCCACTACAGGCTACAGTATTAGAATCCAAGTAGCTAACTGCCGAAGCATTCACAACAAAGTGACAGAGTTTGAAGCACTCCTGAAAAGCAGTGAAGCTTGCATAATAAGAAAGCTAGTTGAAACCTGAATTTGATAGCAATGAGATTTTTGAGGAAAATTTAAGTCTATATCGAAAGGGTAGGCTAATGGGGAATGGAGGTGGTGTATTTGTCACAGTAGATAAGAAATCAGGTGCGCATAAAATGGTAACTGGATCCTTCTGATGTCAGTCAGTGGAAATCTTAATCATCCAACAATCAATTGTGAATATTACAGTTTTGTTATTGGTGATTGTTATAGTTCATAATGGGAGGGACCCTCCACAGTACACAATCACTGTAAAGAACAAAAACAGAATACTTCCTAAAAGGTGTAAAACAGAACATAGGACTACAGATAGAGAGATGATGAATGAAATGCGTTTGGCCGTCAAGAGAGCAAAGTGTGAAGCCTTCAATGACTACCACAGCAGCAAATCCTCAAATGATCTTTCACAAAACACAAAGAAATTTTGCTCATACGTATAGGCTGTTAGTGGCACCAAAGTTCATGTCCAATCACTTGGGAATGAGATAGAACTGAAACTGAGGATAGCAATGTGAAAGCTGAAACACTTAACTCTGTTTTCATTTGTTCCTTTACAAAAGAAAACCAAGAGAACTGTCCCAATTTAATTCTCGTACCACAGAAAGAAAGAGTGAAATCTGTTAGTGTCAGTGGTGTTGAACAGCTGACATAATTAAAAATGAACAAAATTCTGGGGCCTGAATTTTCAGCCATGCTGGCCCCTCTTCTAACTATGATCTATCCTAGATCCCTTGAACAAAATACCTTGCCCACTAGACAAACGAAAGCACAGGTCATACCCATTTACAAGAAGAGTAGTAGAAGTGATCCACAATACTACCATCCAATATCCTCGATTTTTTAGAATCTTCAAACATATTCTGAGGTCAAACACAATGATTTCCTCCATGCCAATCAGTATGGATTCTGAAAACTTCTATCATGTGAAATCCAAGTTGTGCTCTTCACAAATGACATAATGAAATCTTTGGACAAGGCAACCATGTAGATGCAGTATTTCTTGATTTCCAAAAAGCTTTTGACTCAATACCATGTCTACACTTACTGTCAAAAGTACAATCACATGTGATATCAAGAAAAATTTGTGACTGGATTGGGTATTTTTTTATTGGGAGGATGCAGCATGTTATTTTGGATGGAGAGTCATTGTCAGATCTAGAAGTTACTTTGGGTATGCCCCAGGGAAGTGTGTTGGTGCCCTTGCTGTTCATGTTTTATATTAATGATCTTGTGGAAAATAGTATCCTCAGACTTTTTGGAGATGATGAGGTTATCTATAATTAAGTACTGTCTGAAACGAGCTGCATAAATATTCGGTCATATGTTGGAAAAATTTCTAAGTGGTGCAAAAACTGGTAATTTGTTTAAATGTCGAGAAATTTAAAACTGTACACTTCACAAACTGAGAAAAATGTAGTACGTGGCTGGTGACATTTGAATCTGCTGCTCCCGTGACCTTACAAGCTTCAAGTCTATGAATTTGCTTCCACTCAATGTCCCATGGTGGATGGAGTCGCAACGAGCTGCACAACTTACCTTCTGCGCAAGTGTCACTCGGGTCCTCTCTGGAAGGTTCCCAACACTGCCATTACATCTATATAAGCGGAACACAGTGGGACCCCTGGCAGTCAGCGATTTCAAAATCTTGATCACAATGGTGGAGACAGCTGTTGAAAGCTCAAGTGTTTTATTCAAAATGACATGGCTTGTACACCGAGATTTCATTGAAGCATGCCACTGTGAAAGACTCTGAGGACACAGGGATGATTACACAGGCTCAGTCACGAGTGAAGGAGGTGGTAGACTTCAGTTTATTAGTAAAATACTGGGGAAAATGGAATCGGTCTACAAAGGAGATCGCTTACAAATCGCTTGTACAAACCATTCTGGAATACTGCTCAACTGTCAGAGACCCATATCAAATAGGGCTAACAGTGGACATTGAACACATACAAAGAAGGGCAGTACTAATTTTCATAGATTTGTTTCAGCTGTGGGAGAATGTCACAGAGATGCTGAAGAAACTGAACTGGCAGACACTTGATAGATGTAGACAACCTCGAGAAAGCTTACTTACGAAGTTTCGAGAAGCTTCAAAAGATGACTAGGAATATTCTACAACACTCTACATATCACTCACATAGGAATTGCGAGGACAAGATTAGCTTAATTACAGCACACAGAGGCATTTAAATTATCATTCTTCCCATGCTCTATACACGAATGGTACAGAAGAAACCCTAATAACTGGTACAATGGGCCTTATCCTCTGCCATGCATTTCACAGTGGTTTGTAGAGTATAGCTGTAGATATAGCCAGCCATGACAAAACTATTCCACATGACACGCAAGACACACGAGGCAGGTGAAATATCCTCAGATTTCTAGAAGAATGTAATAATTGCAATTACAAAGAAAACAGGTCCTGACATGTGTGCATATTAGCAAACTACCAGTTTAATAAGTCACAGTTACAAAATACTGACACAAATTGTTTATAAAACAATGGAAAAACTGGTAGAAATCGGCCTTAGGAAAGATCAGTTAGGGACCTGGAGAAATGTAGGAACATGAGAGAGAATACTGACCTACAACTTATCTCAGAAGATTCCAATATTTCTACGGAATCCAAACTTATCTTCCCCGAGGTCGGCTTCTACAAGTTTTTCATTCGTCTGTAAATAATTTGCATCAGTATTTTGCAGCTGTGACTTATTAAACTAATAGTTCGGTTATTTTCACATCTGTCAACACCTTCTTTCTTTGGGATTGGAATTATTATATTTTTCTTGAAGTCTGAGGGTATTTCGCCTGTCTCATACATCTTGCTCACCAGATGGTAGAGTTTTGTCAGGACTGGCTCTCCCAAGGCTGTCATTAGTTCTACTGGAATGTTGTCTACTCCGGGGGCCTTGCTTCAACTCAGATCTTTCAGTGCTCTGTCAAACTCTTCACGCAGTATCGTATCTCCCATTTCATCTTCATCTACATCCTCTTCCATTTCCATAATATTGTCCTCAAGTACATCGCCCTTGTATAGACCCTCTATGAACTCCTTCCATCTTTCTGCTTTCCCTTCTTTGCTTAGGACTGGGTTTCCATCTGAGTTCTTGATATTCACACAGATGGCTCTCTTTTCTCCAAAGGTCTCTTTAATTATCCTGTAGGCATTATGTATCTTACCCCCAGTGAGATAAGCCTCTACATCCTTACATTTGTCCTCTAGCCATGCCTGCTTAGCCATTTTGCACTTCCTGTCGATCTCATTTTTGAGACGTTTGTATTCCTTTCTGGCTGCTTCATTTACTGCATTTTTATATTTTCTCCTTTCATCAATTAAATTCAATATTTCTTCTGTTACCCAAGGATTTCTACTAGCCCTCATCTTTTAACCTACTTGATCCTCTGCTGCCTTCACTACCTCATCCCTCAGAGCTACCCATTTTTCTTCTACTGTATTTCTTTCCCCCATTCCTGTCAATTGTTCCCTTATGCTCTCCCTGAATCTCTGTACAACCTCTGGTTTAGTCAGTTTATCCAGGTCCCATCTCCTTAAATTCCCACCTTTTTGCAGTTTCTTCAGTTTTAATCTACAGTTCATAACCAATAGATCGTGGTCAGAGTCCACATCTGCCCCTGGAAATGTCTTACAATTTAAAACCTGGTTCCTAAATCTCTGTCTTACCGTTATATAATCTGTCTGATACCATTTAGAATCTCCAGGATTCTTCCATGTATACAACCTTCTTTTATGATTCTTGAACTAAGTGTTAGCTATGATTAAGTTATGCTCTGTGCAAAATACCAGACGGCTTCCTCTTTCATTTCTTACCCCCAATCCATATTCACCTACTATGTTTCCTTCTCTCCCTTTTCCTACTCTCGAATTCCAGTCACCCATGACTACTAAATTTTCGTCTCCCTTCACTACCTGAATAATTTCTTGTATCTCATACATTTCTGCAATTTCTTCGTCATCTGCAGAGCTAGTTGGCATATAAACTCGTACTCCTGTAGTAGGCGTGGGCTTCGTGTATCTTTGCCACTATAATACATTCACTATGCTGTTTGTAGTAGCTTACCCGCTCTCCTATTTTTTATTCATTATTAAACCTACTTCTGCATTACCCCTATTTGATTTTGTATTTATAACCCTGTATTCACCAGACCAGAAGTCTTGTTCCTCCTGCCACCAAACTTCACTAATTCCCACTATATCTAACTTTAACCTATCCATTTCCCTTATTAAGTTTTCTAACCTACATGCCCGATTAAGGGATCTGACATTCCACGCTCCGATCCGTAGAACGCCAGTTTCCCTTCTCCTGATAACGACGTCCTCGAGTAGTCCCCGCCCGGAGATTTGAATGGGGGACTATTTTACCTCCGGAATATTTTACCCAAGAGGACACCATCATCATTTAACCATACAGTAAAGCTACATGCCCTCGGGAAAAATTACTGGTGTAGTTTCCCCTTGCTTTCAGCCTTTCGCAGTACCAGCACAGCAAGGCCGTTTTGGTTAGTGTTACAGGGCCAGATCAGTCAATCATCCAGACTGTTGCCCCTGCAACTACTGAAAAGGCTGCTGCCCCTCTTCAGGAACCACATGTCTGCCTGGCCTCTCAACAGATACCCCTCTGTTGTGGTTGCACCTACGGTATGGCTATCTGTATCGTTGAAGCACGCAAGCCTCCCCCCAATGGCAAGGTCCATGGTTCATGGGGGGGGGATTAATTCATTTATCTGTTTCAAACTGTAATGAAGCTATTTCTAGACATCTGCAGAACTATCTACAAATTAGAGAAGACATTTCCTTGAAATATTCTGCATTTTTATGTTTATGTCTCACTTTTATCATCAGCAATGTAGGGGACAAAGCACAACATGTGTGTGTTGTGGATGGGATATGTGAGGCACCTGGAACCTCCACTGAATTAATGCTACCACTTGAGCAAAAGTAATTACTGATAACTTATATAATCAATATTAGATTCTTACAAAACTGTGACAATAGTAATGATATTTTGAAAGTAATTTAGTTTCTTGACTGAAACAGAACTTGTTGAACTATCTTCTGGGATATGTCTAGTGTAATTGAGTTTGTGTCCTCGATTCCTACCCTAGTACCACTAGCAAATATTTCAGTTTCCTGAAATCAAATGCATATGGGTTTGATTGTTTCGTAGTAGGAACAACAGTTTGTTCTCATTATGTGCAAGCAGTCACTGAAGTTGGTGGTCAATGATTTCAAAGTGAAATTACTTCTGTCACCTGTATTACCTGAAAACTCCATTTTATTTGCCACAGTTTTTTTTATTTATTTACTATTTAAAATTCTCCAGATAGTGTATTTACTTCATAAGATTCTCTATTCTGTACAAACTGTGTGTCTTTTTCTGGTAGCAGACTGTACGACTTGACAGTACTTTGCAAACTGAATTTAATCTTATGGCTGCAGTTTTGCACCTGAATTAGGCAGAAGTTACTCTTAGTGACACAAAACACTTTATTCCCACTCTAGCTGGGTACCCAGCATTGCCTGGATATGTATTTAGTCCAGTCTTCTCATCTCCTGCCCCCCCCCCCCCCCTCTCTCCCCGTCAATCTCCTACTGCCCATCTCCATGATCACCTGTTTCACTCCCCTCTCTAGTCCCTAGTCCGTCTGCTTCTTTCCTCCCCCTCCCTCCCTTCCCCCCCTCACTCCCCTCTAATATTGACCTGCCCCCCCCCTCTCCATCTTCTTCTTCCCCCCCTCTCCATCTCATCCTCTTCCCTGGCTCTGGCTATTTCCTCCTTAGCCTCTCTCTTTCTATGTCCTTCTCACCCCTATCTGTGTTAATCTCCTTGTTCCTCCTCTGTGTCCACCCTTCCTCCTCACCCTCTCTCCAAGTTATGACCTCCCCCCATTAGCAGGCTGGTAGTTTTTACCCTCAACGTGTGTTGTTACTGGTAGTAAGGAATATGTCTACCAAGTGTGGCTGAAGTCTATTAAGTGGTGCAGGAGCAGCTTTTTACCTGCAGCTTCATCAGAATATGCGCATGTTACACATCTTTCTCATATATTTAACACATTTCACACATATTCATACACATATCTTATTTCTGTAGAAAATCTCACTCTGCAGTTTTGCTTTCATGCATCTCAATCTTTATGCCATCTTATCTCTTGAATACTGTGTCATACAGTGATATATTTTTCTGGGTAGATCCAGCAGCCTATGTGGGTACTCTTTGTAAAATGTGTTGAGAATAGAGTTAATAGCTGAGAAGTAATAAATTTAGATGCCATGCAGCATGTGGCAGTTTTTTGGGCATCTTAGTGTTTATGACGTCACATCTCCTGAAGTGTCTCTCATACAATGATATAATTTTGCATGTACTTTTAGTGGTATATGCACGTACTGTCTGCAAAATTTGTCATGACTACAGACAGAAGTAATAAATTAAAATATCATGCCTGATGTGGCAGTTTTACTACATAAACAGCAACTATGTACTAAGCAATAAACTTTTTCCCTTTAATCACTTTGTGGGGGCTGTCAGTGAGAAAAAGTTTCGTAAATGTTTGAAACCATTTGTAAAGTTTGTTGCAAGTCATTAAGTGCTCTCTTTCTCACATACTGGGTGAATGAAGTCAGGTTACCTGATTAGATTAGATTAGATTAATACTTGTTCCATAGATCATGAATACGACACTTCGTAATGATGTGGAACGTGTCAGATGCGCCTGTGCGCCATGAGCTACACTTCTTTTTCACTCCCACCCTCAAGCCTCTGATAGGTACATGGTTCTTACTCCAACAGTGATTCTTTCCTGATAATAAGTGATATCTGTACCAAGTTTAAATGAAATATGTTTACTGGTTTAGGAGGAGATGTGGAACATATGTACATACACACATTTTTATAATATGTGTGGGTATTGCTCAACCATTGCACAACTTCAGGTTAATTTTATCTTTGTCTATTTTATGGAAAAACATAACAACAAATATGTTTCATGTAGTTGACTGCTATCAACAATGATAGTTAAGTATCTTATCAAAAGCTTTCTCAAACTACTGCGACTGAGGAATGTTAAAAAGGTAGGAAAATATATTTGCTTAGCAAGAGTGACAGGCTACAAATTGCATAGTATCTGAGAGTCAAGATCAAGCATTCAGTGTTGAGGACAAAGGTGTGGAGCACAAATGGGTAAAATTCAAAAGTATCCATATATAAATAATAGACAAGTACAATCCAAACAAAGATTTAAGTGATTTTTTTTATTTCATTTACACATCAAATTCTGTAGGATGAAACTGAGGAGCAAATCTCCAAGGTCATCGAACGTGTCAGTACATGAAATTACAACATAAAAGTAATAACAGATAAAATAAAAATGTTTATGAACAAAAAAAAAAAAAAGTCAAGCTACAAGATTAAGTAAATGCAATCAACAATATAACATAAGAATCTGCTAATTTTTCAAAGAACTCCTCAACAGAATAGAAGGAGTGACCCATGAGGAAACCATTCAGTTTCAATTTGAAAGTGCATAGATTACTGCTAAGATTTTTGAATTCTTGTGGTAGCTTATTGAAAATGGATGAAGTCATGGTACCTGCGCGCCATGAGCTACACTTCTTCTTCACTGCCACCCTTTCTGCACAAGAGTTGAGGCGGTCCGATCCAAATGCAGGTTGGATTTCTGCCAAATATTAACTGAGTGAAAGCTGCTTATTCTTGGGAATAAGCTGATGATGTTAACAAGAAATTTTGTGAATTTACGCCACTTATTGCCCGAACCGCCCATTTCTCAGCCAAAATTAGCCATTTAGAATGGGAAGAGTTACCCCAAAATATAATACCATATGACATAATCGAAAACAAGCAAAGTAGACCAATTTTCGTGTCAAACAATCACATACTTCGCAGCATTAAGTCTGAACAAGATCCTAAATGTGGGCTTTCCATGACAGTGTATTATCTATATGAACACCTAGAAATTTGAACTGTTCAGTTACACTAATCATATGCCCATTCGGTGAAATTAAAACGTCGGGTTTTGTTGAATTGTGTGTTAGAAACTGTAAAAACTGAGTCTTACTGGGATTTAGCATTACTTTATTTTCTACAAGCCATGAACATGTCATGAACTGTCTGTTGTTGAAGTAAGATGTGGACCAATTGTGAGTTAGTCCCCGTATTCCATAATGGTCCAACTTCTGGAGCAATATTTTGTGGTCATCACGAACAAACACCTGAGTTAAACCAAAAAAATATGCCTAGCTTTCGAAACCTTTTGTTTAAACCATCCAGTACCACAAAGAGAAAAGGGAATATAGCATTTTCAGTTATTAAACAACTTCTAAAGCCGAACTGTACATTTGATAGCAAATTATGTGATATAAAATGATCAATTATCCTTACATACACAGCCTTTTCAATAACTTTAGCAAACATTGATGGCATAGAAGTAGGTCTAAAATTGTCTACATTATCCCTTACTCCCTTTTTATAAAGCAGCTTTCCTACTGAGTACTTTAATCGTTCAGGAAACTGACCATTCCTAAAGAAAAATTACACATATGCCTAAGTACAGGGCTAGCAAGTGCAGTGCAGTGCTTTAATATTCTGCTTGAGCCTCCATCATATCCATAGGAGTCCTTAGTCTTCAGTGATTTAATTAGACATCAATCTTGGAAAGGCATTTGCCAATAGAGTTATATGATTCCCTGCAGAAACTAAACTTTTATTTAATTCACCAGCAATGCTCAGAAAATGATTGTTAAGTACTGTACATATATCTGATTTTTCAGTAATAGAAATATTTTCACTACTGACTGACTTTATATCATCAGTCTTGTGTTGCTGATCAGACACTTCCTTCACAACTGATCATATGGTTTTAATTTTATCCTGTGAATTAGCTATTCTATTTTCATACCACATACTCTTTGCCTTTCTAATAACATTTTTAAGAATCTTACAATACTGTTCACCCCAGTCAACCACTCAGGTTGCCTTTTACTGCTAGTACCCCTAGAAAGATCTGATGGTAAGCAACTCGCAAAGAGCATGAGAAAATGTTAAGGAAAGCATCGTATCTGTCCTCTATGTTATCAGCACTATAAACATCCTGCCACTCTTGTTCCTAGAAGAGGATTAAAAAAACTCATCTATTGCCATTGGATTAATTTTTCTGCATAGTTTGTAATTATATACGAGATTTGTTTTTGGTACAAAAGCTTTTTCATGCTAAAATTTGTGCATCATGGTCTGAAATTCCATTCACCCTTTTACTAACAGAATACCCATCTAGTAATGAAGAATGAATAAAAATAATGTCTATGGCTGTTCCCCTCCACCCTAGTTGGAAAAAAAACCACAGTCTGCATCAGATCATAGGAATTTAGATCTACCAATACCTTTTTCTTGCACCATCATATACAAAATTTATATTGAAATCACAACATATGACTAATTTCTGGTACTTCCTATAACGTGAATCAAGAACCCTCTCTAGCTTGAGCAGAAATGCTCTGAAGTCAAGAGGTAGGAGGCCTATAAACAACAACAGTTAGAAGTTTAGTGTCATTAAATTCAGCTGCACCTGCACAACATTCAAATATCTGTTCAGTGCAGCACCGTGATACGTCTATGGACTCAAATTGAAAACTTTTTTTACGTACATGGCCACTCCCCCACTCCACAAGGAAGTCCTTGAAAAACAGCCTGCTAATCTGTATCCTGGCAAAGGAAGCTTCTGAACTGTCAAATTATTTAAGTGGTGCTCCGATACACCAATAATTTCAGAGTCAACATCTATAAGCAGTTCACTAACTTCATCTCTAATATCTCTTATATTTTGATGGAATATGCTAATTCCTTCCCTACTTGGAAGCATGACATCCTCTGAAGATAATTCCTTAGTTAGAGGGAATTCCTTTAAGCAGGTATACCTATCGGCTGACTTCAATCAAAAAAAGGTACACCTCTAACACTACAGGAATTTTTCCATGAGTGATACCATCACCACCCATTACACTGTCACCTATAAGCTTCGCCAACCTCCCCTTCCCATACCTATTGAGGGTAGACCGTGTCTAGTAAAACCTGATCTACTGATGGACTCAACAGGTACCACTGCAATGTGACTCATGCCCTCTGCCATAAGTGCCTTCTCGAGCCTCATTTTAACGCGCCTAACCCTTGTCGTGCAATAGCAGAGTTTGAAAGTTTCCATGGAAACAAAGAGAGCTTCATCAAATATTTATGAGAAGTCAAAACCTAAATGACAAATAAAGCTGAATGAAGTGAAAAGTGAACATAAGTGGATCAATGAGAGAAGTGTTCAATGAATTTGAAAGCAAAATTTTGTTGGTCAATGTAACTAAAAACCCTAAGTAGTTTTGATCTTACCCGAGTTCAGTAAGTAAGTGAAATCATTTACTCAGTCATTTAGTCATCATATTAGCACTGAAATGTAAGATGACAAAGAGAAAGCCGAAATACAGAACCCAGTCTTCGAAAACGGTTTCACTACTGAGTATTGTATTACAGTCTCTTATTCCAATCATTGCATGAACACTGAAATGGCAGATACAGAGATAAATGATCATGGAATAGAAAAGCAGCTAGAATCACTTAACAGGGGACAGGCATATGGACTAGATGAGATACCTGTAAGATTATGTAAAAGAACCTGCTCCCCTTCTAGCAGTAGTATACTATAGGTTGCTAAAGCAATGAAGGGTACTTAGTGACTAAAAAAAAAGTGAAGGTCTTGTTCTGAACATTTTGGATATGGAGTACAGTATTAAAGTGTAGCTCTTCAGATTTTTACACCTACCTCTATAGTCTGCAAACCATCTTATAATGCATAACAGAAGGATAAATGTACCATCACAATTTTCTACCAATTTGTTAGTCTGTTCTACACCTACATCTACATACCCATAGGTTCATGGTGGCGGGTACCTTGTATCACTACTGATCATTTCCTCTCCTATTCCACTCGCAAACGGAGCAAGGGAAAAACGACTGTCTAAGCACCTCTTTACAAGCCCTAATTTCTCGCACCTTATCTTCTTGGTCCTTACGTGAAAGATACGTTGTTGGCAGTAGAATACTGTTGCAGTTAGCCTCAAATGCCAGTTCCCTAAATCTGCGCATTACTGCCTTGCAGGAAGAGCATCATTTTCCTCTAGGGATTCCATTTGAGTTTACAAAGCACCTTTGTAATACTTGCTCGCTAATCGAGCCTATCAGTAACAAACCTAGCAGCCCACCTCTGAATCGCTTTCATGTCTTCCTTTAATCCAACCTGGTAGGGATCATGAACATTCAAACTGTACTCCAGAATGGGTCACACTAGTATTCTATATGCCGTCTCCTTTACCGATGAACTACACTTTCCCAGAAGTCTCACAATAAAACAAAGCTGAGCATTTGTCTTTCCTGATACCAACCTGACATGCTCATTCCATTTCATGTCACTTTGCAACATTATGCTTACATATTTAATCAAAGTGACTGTGTCAAGCTGCACCCTACTAACGCCGTATTCGAACATTACAGGACTGTTTTTCACACTCATCCTCATTAACATACATTTGTCTACATTTAGAGCAAGCGGTCTTTCACCATACCAACTAGAAATTTTGTCTAAATCGTTTTATATATTCCTACAGTCACTAAACAGTAATACCTTCCTGTACACCACAACATAATCAGCAAACAGCCGTAAATTCCGGCTCATCCTGTCTGTAAGGTCATTTATGTGCATAGAGAACAAAAGCAGTCCTATCAACCTCCCTGGAGAACTTTATACCCCTGTCTCTGATGAACGTTTACCATCGACAACCACATACTGAGCTCTATTACTTCAATAGTCTTTGAGCCACTCAAATATCTGGAAACCTAAACCGTATGCTCAGACCTTTGTCAACAGTCTGCAGTGGGGCACCATGTTAAATGCTTTCTGAAAACCTAAGAATCTGCCTGTTGCCCTCCATTCATGCTTTGTAGGATGTCGTACGAGAAAAAGACAAGCCGAGTTTCTTACAAGCAATGCTCTCTAAATTCATACTGACTTGTGGACAGAAGCTTTTCTGTCTCAGGTAAACTTATTATACTTTAACTCAGAATATGTTCAAGAATTCAGCAGCAAATCGATGTTAAGAATATTGGTCTGTAATTATGCAGGTCAGTTCTTTGACTTACCTCCCACCCCCCTCCCCCAAAATCACTGAAATCCCATATATCAATGACATATGTAAACATATGATATCGTGATCAAAATTATTAACAAAACTAAGGAGGGGCTCACAAGATAGAAGACGATATACCAACAAGCAAACACAACACCACAAAATGTAGTCAGACTGCATCAATACCTTGAAGTCAAATGATACAAAGATGAATTACAAAAAAAACAAGGCAGTGTCATTGGGGCAACTTTGTCAGTACCAACTTACCAAAATAACATATCTAAAGAGCCCTCAAAATACAAACTGAGATAATTAAAACACCAATGGTAATGTCAACATTAAAGCAACCAAACGGTACTATGAAACACGACTGGAGATGCTCAGCAGAGCATCTGCTAGACAAGCTGCTACCAGACAATGACTCTCCATATGACCAAAACCACCACATAGACCTTCAGCAGACAAATGGACATTAAATACATAAATGGTGGAATTTTGTTGAGAAGGAGGTTGGGCTGGCAGTAATGAAATGTAAACAGAGAAAATCTCCGGGCCTAAATGGAGTCTACTCAGAAGCCATATAAACTGCTGCACCACAGACCATCCCTACCTGATGGACTTACTTAATGACTCCTTACAGTAACGGAGAATACCACCTGTTGGAAGACAGCCAATGCAGTGATACAAAAACGTCAGAGGACAAGGTCTCAACACGCACAAAATTATACAGACAATCTGTCTACTGAATGTTCTAGACAACGTCTAGGAGAGGCTGCTGTGTGACAGAGCACAGTCATTCAGACAGCTTCTTGGACTCAGTCCATTTCAGTATGTGTTCAACCACACAGGTGTATCAGTGATGTAGTAAATGGAGATTTACATATAACAGAGCACACAGGACGAATATTTGGTGGCAATATTAACTAATATTTCTGGCACTTTCGATAACCTTCAGTGGCCTACACTATTCACAAAGTGAAGACAAACGAAAATCCCAACTCATATTCTGGGACACTGCTATCGAGCCACAGATAGACTACCTAGAGGACATAGATGTGTGGTAACAGGAGTGTGCCTGACTGACATAACTATCCATCAAAGAGCAGTAGCGTACTGGTTGAAGAAAGGCAAGGTATTTGAAATTATACAAGCAGACATCACAGAAAGGCACCAACTACATCAATGGCGAAATTATACCTGGCAGAGATAATGGGATTCCATAGTAAAGGGGTGTCACATCTGCACCTTCTCCCAAACATCAAGGAATAACTGAGGCTAAAACATATAGATCCTGCAAGTGGCATGGCACATTTCCTCATAGGACATGGTCCATACCCAGAACACCTCCATCAGTTTGGTCTCAGCCAAGTAGCAATGTGCACTTGTGAAGAGCTAAAACTCTTGAACATGAAGACACACTCTCACACACACACACACACACACACACACACACACACACACACACACACACACACACAAACTGGCGTGTGAGTTACATGTGCGACTCAGCATCTCCGCAAGATGGTGAATGGCGACTTTCCTTTTCGTAGTAATTAGTTATTAAACTTAGATAAGGTCTAAGATGTGGTCTAGTAATAAAAATGTCCTCAGTTCCGGGTTCGAATCCAACCATCACTTAATGAATAAGAATCATCAGCAATGGCAGCCGAAGACTTTTGGCATAAGATGTCACCCTCATTCAGCCAATGGCCTTGTTAAAGAGAGCAGAGGAGCTCACAGAGGCTCAGGGCACTTCTTGCCCTTGGGGTGGGAAACTGCCCCTAAAGCTGGATAAATAACCAATAATCAACAGAATAAGTATGCAGACATATAATATGTATCCACAGGATATGTAGCCTGTAACTGAAAAGTGTCATGATGATCTCTCCACTAGAAAAAGATTCTGGACTAGTCCCCCATTTGGATCTCTGGGAGGGGACTGCCAAAAGGGTGGTAACCATGAGAAACAGACTGAATAACCAACAGAAGGATAACATTCAACAGGACAGGGTATGGAATGTCAGAAGTCTGATTGTGAATGGAAAGCCAGAAAATCTGAAAAGGGAAATGCTAAGGCTCAGTCTAGAGATAGTGGGGGTAAGTGAAGTGCAATGAAACGAAGAGAAGAATTTCTGGTCACATGAGTACAGGGTAATACCATCAACATCAGGAAATGGTATTATGAGAGCAGGAGTCATTATGAAGAGGAAGTTCGGGCAGAGAATGAGTTACTGTGAAGAGTCCAGCACTAGGGTTGTTCTCATCAGAATAGACAGCAAGTCATCACTGACAACAATAGTCCAGGTATACATGCCAACATACCAAGCTGAAGATGAAGAGATTGAGAAAGTAAATGAAGATATTGAGCAGGTAATTCAGAACATAAAGGGAGATGAAAATCTAGAAGCACTTGAGATGTGGTGCTACAAAAGAATGTCGAAAATTAGGTGGACTGATAAGGTAAGGAATGAGTTCTCTGGATAATTGGGGCAGAGTGGTAGGACATCTGTTAAGACAGCACAGAATAGCTTCCATGATACTAGAGGGAGCTGTAGAGGGTAAAAACTGTAGAGTGCAACAGACATTGGAATATAGCCAGCAAATAATTGTGGACATAGGTTGCAAGTGCTGCTCTAAGATGAAGAGGTTCGCATCGGAGAGGAATTCATGGCAGCTCGCATCGAAGTTTTACCTTACAGACAACACAAACATCATGAACACAATTCACAAAAATAAGGAAGTCAAAGATACACAAATAAGGTACGATTATTCCTTGTGTAAAGTACACAGGATCACAAACGTAGTGTACAATTAATACAAATACATGTCTGTACATGTCAGTATATCAAACGAACATTAAATATATATTTTGTACGATAACTCGAATGCGACAGCTGGATGATTTGCCAAGGCAGGATCCCTAATAAAAATCTATGTTCTTCCCTATCACCTTTTCTTTCTCATTCTTAAATGCAAGAATTGCATTATTTTAGAAAATTTTTCTGATGTCATATGTCATAAAGTGATGATATGTCCCAACCACTTTTCTATCTTTCGAAATTCCTATTCATAAATCGTTAATTTTAAGACTTTTATTTGTAAATTACTTTTAACCCTATAAGTATTTAAAGCTGCAATACTATTAATCATTACTGCAAACAGATAATACCAAGTAAATTTCACATTCTGTGTGCGTATAATTTCATATTGTGAAAATATGACCTGCCTTAGTAATTAGGTGGCAGGGCATTTGTAAATGGCAGAAAATAAAAATTCTCTACGACATGGACAACAAATTCAATTTCCTTCATGTGGAGTCTAACAGTCAAAGGATGGTATATTTGTACATTACTGGCCATTAAAATTGCTGCAACACAATGACGTGCTACAGACGCAAAATTTAACCGACAGGGAGAAGATGCTGTGATATGCAAATGAATAGCTTTTCAGAGCATTCACACAAGGTTGACGCCAGTGGCGACACCTACAACGTGCTGACATGAGGGAAAGTTTCCAACCGATTTCTCATACGCAAACAGTGGTTGATCGGCGTTGCTTGGTGAAACAGTGTTGTGATGCCTCATGTGAGGAGGAGAAATGTGTACCATCACGTTTCAGACTTTGATAAAGGTTGGATTGTAGCCTATCGCGATTGCGCTTTATCGTATCATGACACTGCTGCTCGCGTTGGTCGTGATCCAACGACTGTTAACAGAATATGGAATTGGTGGGTTCAGGAGGGTAATACAGAACGCCGTGCGGTATCCCAAAGGCCTCGTATCACTAGCAGTCGAGATGACAGGCACCTTATCCGCATGGCTGTAACGAATCGTACAGCCACGTCTCGATCCCTGAGGCAACAGATGGGGACGTTTGCAAGACAACAACCATCTGCACGAACAGTTCGATGACGTTTGCAGCAGCATGGACTGTCAGCTCGGAAACCATGTCTTCGGTTGCCCTTGACGCTGCATCACAGACAGGAGCACTTGCGATGGTGTACTCAATGGTGAACCTGGGTGTATGAATGACAAAACGTCACTTTTTCGGATGAATCCAGGTTCTGTTTACGGCATCATTATGGTCACATCCATGTTTCCATGTTTGGCGACATCGCGGTGAACGCACATTGGAAGCAAGTATTCGTCATCGCCATACTGGCGTATCACCTGGCATGACGGTACGGGGTGCCGTTGGTTACACGTCTCTGTCACCTCTTGTTCACACTGACGACACTTTGAACAGTGAACGTTACATTTCAAACGGGCTACGACCCTTGGCTCTACCCTTCGTTCGATCCCTGCAAAACCTTATCTTTCAGCAAGATAACACACACCGCATGTTGCAGGTCCTGTACGGGCCTTTCTGGATACAGAAAATGTTCGACTGCTGCCCTTGCCAGCACATTCTCCACATCTCACACCAACTGAAAACATCTGGTCAATGGTGGCCAAGCAACTGGCTCGTCACGATACGCCAGTCACTACTCTTGATGAACTGTGGTATCGTGTTGAAGCTGCATGGGCAGCTGTACCTGTACACGCCATCCAAGCTCTGTTTGACTCAATGCCCAGGCATATCAAGGCCGTTATTACGGCCAGAGGTGGTTGTTCTGGGTACTGATTTCTCAGGATCTATGCACCCAATTTCTGTGAAAATGTAATCACATGTCAGTTCTAGTATAACATATTTGTCCAATGAATACCCTTTTATCATCTGCATTTATTCTTGGTGTAGCAATTTTAATGGCCAGCAGTGTATAATCCTCTCGTGTGAATGATTTCTTAAACATGAAACTTAAAACTGTAGCTTTCCTTTGGCTACCTTCTGTAGCCATCCTAGACTGGTTGATGAGTGACTGGATAGAAGTCTTCAACGCAATTAGTGATTTTACATATGACAATAATTTTCTCCAGTTCTCAGCAACATCTTTTGCGAAGGTGTGACGGGGGAAGTTGTATGTTTCATGTTGTGCCCTTCTTACAGATGCACAAATTTCTGCTAACTTTTCCCTGTCAACATCTGCACGCTCGTTTTTGAACTTAGAATTTTCTGAATTTGATTATCAAGCCACAGTGGGTCCCTTCCATCTTTAATCCACTTACTTGGCACACAAGCCCCCAGAGTGTGATTTACAGTCAGTTTAAACTTTGCTCATAATCCATCTATACTATGTGATCAAAAGTATCCGGATACCCCCAAAAACATACGTTTTTTATATTAGGTGCATTGTGCTGCCACCTAGCACCAGGTAGTCCATATCAGTGACCTCAGTAGTCATTAGACATCGTGAGAGAGCAGAATGGGTTGCTCTGCGGAAATCACAACCTTATAACCTGGTCAGGTGACTGGGTGTCACTTGTGTTATATGCCTGTACATGAGATTTCTACAATCCTAAACATCCCCAGGTCCACTGTTTCTGATGTGATAGTGAAGTGGAAACGTGAAGGGGCACATACAGCACAAAAGCATACAGGCCGACCTTGTCTGTTGACTCACAGTTGAAGAGGGTCGCAATGTTTAAAAGCAGACATCTATCCAGACCATCACACAGGAATTCCAAATTGCATCAGGATCCAGTGCACGTACTACGACAGTTAGGCGGGAGGTGAGAAAACTTAGATTTCATGGTCGTGGACCTGCTCATAAGCCGCACATCACGCTGGTAAATGCCAAACGACGCCTCGCTTGGTGTAACGAGCGTAAACATTGGACGACTGAACAGTGGAAAACATTGTGTGGAGTGACAAATCATGGTACACAATGTGGCGATCTGATGGCAGGGTGGGGGTATTGCGAATGCCCGGTGAACATCATGTGCCGGCGTGGGTAGTGCCAACAGTAAAATTCGGAGGTGGTGGTGCTATGGTGTGGTTGTATTTTTTACGGAGGGGACCTGCACCCCTTGTTTTGCATGGCACTATCACAGCACAGGCCTACATTGACGCTTTAAGCACCTTCTTGCTTCCCGAACGGGCTGTGGCGAAGTGGTTGGGATGTTTTGGAACGCCAACTTCATGCCAGGTCTCACCGACCGATATCCATACCTCTCCTCAGTGCAGGACTCTGTGAAGAATGGGCTGCCATTCCCAAGAAACCTTTCAGCACTCAGTTGAAAATATACCTGTGACAAGTTGTCATCAAAGCTAAGGGTGAGCCAACACCATATTGAATTCCAGCATTACCGATAGAGGACGCCACGAGTGTATGTCAATCAGCCTGGAGCTAAAATGATGTCCATCCATGTCTAAGTGGGATGCCAACAACCACTTATATGCTGGCCTTGTTGATGGCTTTATTAACTTACGTATCCATTGTCACTATGGTGACATCACAATCGCTAATTCCTGTTTCTATACTGACACTATTGGTAAGGACAGAAAGCATTTCCATTGTGTATGATTTGTCTAACTAGTTGTTCAAGGCAGATGTTGGAAGACATATTCAGTAGAACTTCACAAGACTGACTGACCATACCACCTGTAGTCTACATCAACATGGATACTCTGCAAATCACATTTAAGTGATTGGCAGAGGCTTCATCAGACCACATTCACAATTCTCTATTATGTCAATCTCGCATAGCGTGCGGAAATAACACCTATATCTTTCTGTATGAGCTCTGATTTCCTTTATTTTACTGCGGTGATCATTTCTCCCTATGTAGGTCAGCGTCAACAAAATATTTTCGCATTCTGAGAGAAAGTTGGTGGTTGGAATTTCATGAGAAGATTCTGTCGCAATGAAAAACGCCTTTCTTTTAATGATTTCCAGCCCAAATACTGTATCATTTCTGTGACACACTCTCCCAAATTTCGCGATAATACAAAACGTGCTGCCCTTCTTTGAACTTTTTTGATGTACTCCGTCAGTCCTGTCCGGTAAGGAACCCACACCGTGCAGCAGTATTCTAAAAGAGGACAGACAAGCGTAGTGTAGGTAGTCTCCTTAGGAGATCTATTGTATTTCCTAAGTGTCCTGCCAATATAATGCAATCTTTGGTTAGCCTTCCTCACAACATCTTCTAAGTGTTCCTTCCAATTGTTCATAATTGTAATACCTGGGTACTTAGTTGAATTAACGGTTTTTAGATTGGACTGAATTCAACTGCCAATTTTCACACCATACAGACATCTTTCCTAAATTTTTTTGATCTTCTGATGATTTTATTAGTCGATAAATGACAGCATCATCTGCAAACAACCTAAGACGGCTACTAAGATTGTCTCCCAAATCGTTTATATAGATAAGGAACAGAAAAGGGCCTGTAACACTACCTTGGGAAACGCCAGAAATCACTTCTGTTTTACTCGATGACTTTTTGTCAATTACTACGAACTGTGACCTCTCTGACAGGGAATCACAAATCCAGTCACATAACTGAGACGATATTCTGTAAGCATGCAATTTCACTAGAAGCCACTTGTGTGGTACAATGTCAAAAGCCTTCAGAAATCCAGAATCCATCTGAAACCTCTTGTCAATAACACTCAACAATTCATGTGAATAAAAAGCTAGTCTTGTTTCACAGGAACGATGTTTTTTAAATCCTTGTTGACTGTGTGTCAATAGACAGTTTTCTTCGAGGTAATTTGTAATGTTTGAACACAATATATGTTAAAAATCCTGCTGCATATAGATGTTAACGATATGGGCATGTAATTTAGTGGATATCTCCTACTACCTTTCTTGAATATTGGTGTGACCTGTGCAGCTTTCCAGTCTTTGCGTACAGATCTTTCGTGGAGTGAACAGTTGTATATGATTGTTAAGTATGGAGCTAATGCATCAGCATACTCTGAAAGGAACCTAATTGGTATACAGTCTGGACCAGAAGACTTGCTTTTATTAAGTGATTTGAGTTGCTTCACAACTCCGAGGATATTTACTTCTATGTTACTCATGTTGGCAGCTGTTGTCGATTCGAATTCCAGAATATTTACTTCGTCTTCCTTTGTGAAGGCATTTTGGAAGGCTGTGTTTCGTAACTCTGCTATGGCAGCACTGTCTTCAATAGTATCTCCATTGCTATCGCGCAGAGAAGGCATTGATTGTTTCTTGCCGCTAACATACTTCGCATACAACCAGAATCTCTTTGGATTTTCTGCCGTGTTTTGAGACAAAGCTTCATTGTGGAAACTGTTATAAGCATCTCGCATTGATGTCCACACTAAATTTTGAGCTTCTGTAAAAGATCGCCAATCTTGGGGATTTTGCGTCTGTTTAAATTTGGCATGTTTGTTTCGTTGTTTCTGCAACAGTGTTCTAAACCATATTATGTACCAAGGAGGATCAGCTCCGTCGTTTGTTAATTTATGTGGTATAAATCTCTCAATTGTTGGCAAAACTATTTCTTTGAATTCAAGCCACATCTGGTGCACACTTATATTATTAATTTGAAATGAGTTGAGATTGTCCCTCAGGAAAGCGTCAAGTGAATTTCTGTCTGCTTTTTTTAATAGGTATATTTTTTGCCTCTTTTTTTTCTTTTCTTTTTTTGGAGGATTTGGGGTTACAATATTCAATCTCGCTACAACCACCCTGTGTTCACTAATCCCTGTATCGGTTTTGATGGTCGTTATTAACTCAGGATTATTTGTTGCTAAGAGGTCAAGCGTGTTTTCACAACCATTTACTATTCGCGTGGTCTCACGAACTAAGTGCTCGAAATAATTTAACAGAGAAAGCATTTGCACAATTTCGGTTGATATTTTTATGCAAATTATAATGTATCGTTTGTGTGCTTTAATAGTTTAGTTTCTTGAGTTTCTGCATGTAAATTTAATATCAAATAGCCACAGTTCTCGCGTTTTCATTTGCGTCAGAAAGTAAACCGATTTTGTTACAAATTACAAGTTCCTAATCAGGGGTGAATTACTTAGTTTCACCTGCATGCTTCGGTAGTTAGATTTTTCAAATCTGCGAATCATTAGACACAGTTCCTGCATTTTCGTGAGGGCCTACAGTAGATTTCCATAGTGCAAGTCGATATTCGTTTGTTTGCTTGTTTTGAAAACTAGTGACCGCTTGTTGGCATTAGGCAGGCAGAGACTGAAGCAGCAACAGTGAAGTAACCGATTTTGTGACATTTATGAGTTCCTAACCAGGAGCAAATTTTATTATATCATCTGTGTGCTTCAATAGCTTAGTTTCTTGAGTGTCTGCGTGTAAATTTAATACCTCCAGAATTAAACATGTATTTTCGCCAATACGTCGAGGGTAAATTAAAGTCACCACCAACTATTATCGTATGAGTCGGGAACGTGTTTGAAATGAAACTTAAGTTTTCTTTGAACCTTTTAGCAACTGTATCATATGAACTGGGAGGTCAGTAAAAGGATCTTATTATTATTTTGTTCCAGTTGCCAACAATGACCTCTGCCTATACTAACGCTCAGGAAGTATCTACTTCAATTTTGCGACAAGTTAAACTACTTCTAACAGCAACAAACCACCGCCAACCACGATTAGCCTATCCTTCCGGAACACTTCATCTTTGCAAAAAATTTGGTCTGAGATTATATCCAGCTTAGCCAGCTTTCAGTGCCTATAACGATTTGAGCATCAGTGCTTTCTATTAGCACTTGGTGCTCTGGTACTTTCCCAACACAGCTACGACAATTTACAACTGTTGTACCAATGGTTCCTGTATCTATGTTTTTGCTGTGTTCGGCCTGAACCCTTTGCAACTGAAGCCCTTATTGTGATTTCCTGAGACCCTCTAACCTAAAAAACAGCCCAGTCCACACTACACTGCCCCTGTGAACCGTGCAGCCACCTCCAACATATAGTGGACACCTGACCTATTCATCGGCACCTGAAACCCAACCACCCTTTGGCGCAAGTCGAGGAATCTCCAGCCTACACTGTCACAGAACTGACTGAGCCTCTGATTCAGACCTTCCACTCGGCTCTGTAACAGAGGCCCGCAATCGGTCCTGTCGACTATGCTGCAAATGGTCAGCTCTGCTTTCATCTTGCAAGCGAGACTAGCAGCCTTTACCATTTCTGTTAGCCGTTCGAAACCAGAGAGAATCTTTTCTGATCCAAAAGTGACACACATCATTGATACCGACATGAGCAACCATCTGCAATTGGCTACACCCAGTGCTCTTCATGGCATCCGAGAGGACCCTTACCACATCTGGAATGTCTCCACCTGGTATGCACACGGAGTGCACATTGGTTTTCTTTCCCTTCTTGTCAGTCACGTCCCTAACGGTCTCCATAATGCAATTAATGTTGGAGCTCCCAACTACCAATAATCCCAACCACTGTGATTGCCCGGATCTTACCGGCTGAGTAGTTTCCTCTGAAACAGGACAGGCGACAGCATCTGGCTCAGCGACAGTCAGCCACAGACAGCACCTGGAACCTGTTTATAAGACAAACCAGGGAGGCCTTATGTGCAGCTGCCTCTGAAGTCTTTTGCTGCCTGCTTCGCACTGGGGTGACCTCCCATTCGACCCTAGGTGAGGGGTCAACCTCAGTGCAAGCAGAAACTGGGTTAGTCACCGGTGAGAACCGATCGGAGGACTCTGACGTGATGGATGTCCATTGGATCCTCATAGCTGGCCCACAACAGTGGTGCCCATCCACTACGGCCTCAAGCCGTGTAACCGAAGCCATCACAGCCCGAAGCTGAGAGTGAAGTGTCACCAACTTGGCTTGCATCCACACACAAGTCCTGTCCATACTAAAGACTGAGGAAAATTAAACTGTGCAGATAAACAGGCTATCGGCACGTGCTCCGCAACTTTACTGTAGACACTGATGAAAACACAGGAACTGTGTCTAATAATACGCAGATTTCAAAAATCTAACTACCGAAGCACTCAGGTGAAACTAAATAATTTGCTCCTGATTAGGAACTTGTAATATGTCACAAAATCAGTTTACTTTCCAATACAAGAACTGCAGCTATTATATATTAAATTTACATGCAGAAACTCAAGAAACTAAACTATTAAAGCACACTGATGATATAATAAAATTCGCTTCTGGTAAATGTAGTGAATCCATAAATGTTCCAGTCTATACTTGGTAGGTTAAAGTCATCTCCCGCTTATATTGCATGATCTGGGTATTTCCACAATACTGACTGTAGACTTTGCTCGAATGACTAAAACTGTCACAGTGGAATCAAAACAGCTGTAAAAACATTCAACAGTTAACTTGATTTCACCTGGACGTATTATATGGGTCTAGACAACTTCAATATCACATTTAAATTCAACCTCGATAGAGAGAAGATTTTTGTCAACTGCAATGAACACACCCCCTTGTATGCCTTGTAATGTGTCTTTCTAATATATGTTCCATGAATTGCTATGTCAGAGATTGCTACTTAGGGTTTCAGCCAGCTCTCGGTTGTGAGAACAATTTGAAAGAGAGAAATTTCGTGGAGGGCAGTAAATTAAGGAACTTGGTTATGAATACTTAGACTATTTTACTGTCAAAATACTGACAGTGGAAGTGTATGTACTTTGTATGTGATCTGATTTCGCTTTCTGCATATCAACTGGCGACCATTCATCAGAGGACCTCAAAACCCCCTTGTGAACCCAACAAGTACTCTGCTACCGGAGTAGTTGCTTTTTTTGAGTGGTGCATCCCTGGCCCATCAAGGTGAGTCCTACAGCTCTGCAATATATAACAAAAGTCCTGGGATCTGCAGCCATGACGGTCACAGAATGGATGGAGCCTCTGGTTGAGACCCTGATAGATTCTGGATACAATGTTATAAATTGTGAGCTCCACTTGAACCTCACAATTGAGGTCAACAGTCCTCACCACTTCTGGCAGCTATCCTTAGGAACTGAGGGTGTCCTCAGAATCCAAGCAACAAGCATTATTGGTGTTAACATGAGCAACAACTTGCAGATTGCGCTCTGCACCCTCGATAGCTATAGGCAAGGTCTCCTCCGCCTCTCACAGTAGGCAAGGTCTCATCCGCCTCTCACAGTAGGCAAGGTCTCATCCGCCTCTCACAGTAGGCAAGGTCTCATCCGCCTCTCACAGTAGGCAAGGTCTCATCCGCCTCTCACAGTAGGCAAGGTCTCATCCGCCTCTCACAGTAGGCAAGGTCTCATCCGCCTCTCACAGTAGGCAAGGTCTCATCCGCCTCTCACAGTAGGCAAGGTCTCATCCGCCTCTCACAGTAGGCAAGGTCTCATCCGCCTCTCACAGTAGGCAAGGTCTCATCCGCCTCTCACAGTAGGCAAGGTCTCATCCGCCTCTCACAGTAGGCAAGGTCTCATCCGCCTCTCACAGTAGGCAAGGCCTCATCCGCCTCTCACAGTAGGCAAGGCCTCATCCGCCTCTCACAGTAGGCAAGGCCTCAGCCGCCTCTCACAGTAGGCAAGGCCTCAGCCGCCTCTCACAGTAGGCAAGGCCTCAGCCGCCTCTCACAGTAGGCAAGGCCTCATCCGCCTCTCACAGTAGGCAAGGCCTCATCCGCCTCTCACAGTAGGCAAGGTCTCATCCGCCTCTCACAGTAGGCAAGGTCTCATCCATATCTCATATGAAGCCCCCTGGTAGATACCCTGAGTGCACAATGAAATTCTTTCTGGTAAAAGAGAGGCCGCCTGTCCACAATGACTTTCCGACTCAAGCGACCCAACTGTGTAATGAGCCGCCACTGAACATGCAGTGAGTGAGGATCACTGGGACCGGGCACATGGTACAATTAACTTGAGAATGAGACTTATTTCTTTTTTTTAAAAAAGCTAAATATTTGGATATTTGGCTCGCTAGTCCCATGGTGCTTCAAAATGGAGGCTGGCAGCTAACTGAGTTGTGGTCAATGATAACTAACTATCTAAAAACAAACAAACTAATGACAATCGCATGAATGTACACATGACCATTAATAAAATGCTTTACTACACCTCTCAAATGCAAAAATATGCTATGAATTTAAGAATTAAACTTTGCAAGCACACAAACAGAGAAGCTAACTATGCTACTTGGTGGTATGTGGCAAGAAAGTTTACAATCTGTATACTCCCAAATAAATCAAATTTCTCTCTTGCAGTCATTATGTGATGTAATACATTTCTTTACCCATGTGAGCTTTCTTTTACACACAGTATCTTTGTTGTAGTGTCTCCCATTGGAATTCATTTAGTTTTTCTCTGATGACATCAAGCAGAATAAATACATACACAATGAACTGTTTTGTGCTTCCATCTCCCCAAACAAGGAGATTTACTCTTCTGCCTGTGCCTTAACATGAACACAAATAACTGTCCTGTACAACAGAACGAACGACCAGCAGAAAATGAAATTTATGAATGTCATGTTGGAATACAAACTGACAGCTGATAAGTGAATTTGTTTATTATGCTACCAGTTTTAATCTACATCTCATTGTAAGAGTCTGAATAATACACCAACAAAACAGATTTCATTCTAATTTCAAAATAAGCATAACTCGAGATGCAAATAAAGTCACTGGTTGTACTTACATAATATATGACTTTAGCTAATCTATGTTACAATAATGTAATTCGGAAACCCGGTGCCAGATTAAGTGTAGGAGCAACAAAATTCAGTTTTCAATATTTCACCTAATTATTGACTGAATTTAAAAATTTAAAATGATTTTGCAATATACTCACTGAAAACTGTAACAATGTTAAAAGTTGCATACAATGGGATACATACTGCAGTTAGATACTTACAGTGCGTCTTTATGCAGTGTGACTGATGACATGAAAATATACTGAATTCATTCAGCTAGTATCTGAGAATGATATCACTTAACTCCCAAACAAACATTGTATATAATTTCAAACTTTTATGAAACTTCTCCTCATGGACATGCCCCACAAAATGATGAAAGAAAAAAGGTTTATTGCTTACTAAATTTTCGCTGTTCATGCAGTCAGATTGCCACATCTAGCAAAATGTTTTAATTTGTTACTTGTGAACTCTCTGTACACAACAGTGTTTCCACACAGTATCCACATGTACCTCTGAATATACCTGCAAAATTATATTACCATTGTAGTGCCTCGAAAATTTTGGGGTAAATTCTAGAGACCCTCATATTTCCACCATCTCAAACAAGCGTTATTTTAGAAATGAGTATGGTAAAGTAGAACTGTGTCTACTGCACCACAATTATGTGTGTGCACGACAGACGTGTATCTGACGGATGATCGGCCTGCCTAAGTAGTTACACGTCCAGCTCAAGGAATAAACACGTCTTCCTCCGCGCAACGTCAAACATAATTGCATGAACATTTACATGTTGTTGATTGAAGAGAAGACCCAATTACTTACTCATGCATTCTCTTACTTTTGTAAGGTTCAGACAGTTGTCAAGTTAAAATTTTGAAACTGTATTTATTGAAAATGTACGTGATAGTCTCCGAAGTTAAGACGACGTACTGAAACTTACTAAACATCAATACCTGTGTGTCAAAGGCTCAAGACAATCTCAGTGTGTATACTTGCTTTGTCCACTTGAGGTGTACAATAGATGATGTGTAATTGATCGATTAACTGCCAAAGCAAATCATCACATTAAAACTGCCAGAACATGGCGACCAAAGTGAACAGGACACAAAAAGGAGGATTTTTTTTTTTATGAAGATTGAGGTGAGAAAAAGTTGAGAGTTGCCATAACAATATATAATAATGAGATGAAAAAATTGGTCTCGATTCGATTAAGATGATTTGGTTGTGAGGATGAAGCAATCCTCACACACGCAGTAACCAGCCGACGCCGAAGCAGTAGCTAGCCGACACTGACATAGTTGCAGTAACCCGCCATCATTGTTGGTTGCTGTTAAGAGTTGCCGACTTCGTGCCCGCCGCCGCCAATGCTGACACTGTGACTAACATTTGACGCTGCTGGTGCCCGTGCGGTTCACCAGTGCTGTTTCTACACTTCAATAACGCAGCCTACAAACCTGTGCCATGTGAGCTCAAGATAATAACTATCTGAATGTAAACTAGGGTGGTCATTATTCACAGAGGTGATTTTTTTAATGATCATGACATCAAAAAAAATTAGGACTATGGAGAAGGAACAACAACCTACAGAAACTGCAGAACTAGCCATGGCAATGACAGTGAATAAGGCCATGCCAGACTGGACTGAAGTAGCTAATTTAATTAAAGGACTAAGTCTTCACTTAAATACCAAATTAGATGCTCAGAATGCTACGTTAAGTGAAAAAAATAGATGGGCAAAGTGTAGCCGCCACTGCTCAAATTGACTCTTTGAGAAATGAAATAAGAACTACTTTAAGTGAAAAGTTAGAAGCACTGAGTGTAACTTCGGCTGCTCAGATTTCCTCCTGGAGGAACGAAATAAGTGATCAATATGTTTCTTTAAATGAAAAACTAGAAGCACAGAGTGAAGCTTTAAATTCTAAATTTGAGGTGTTAAATGATAAAGTGGAAAATTTACGAGTACATTTAAAGAATGAATTAAGTAATTCTTTAACTGTACAAATAAATCAAATGTTTACGGACTTTAACAAAAAGCAAGATGATCAATTTCAGAAGCTAATTCAGAGATTAGAATTTGATATTGAGGACAAGTGTACCAATATGGAATCTGAATTTAATAATAAGTTAGGGTAATTTCAAAGTGTGTGTAATGTTACATTCAACGCATTGAAACAGAGATTACATACCTTAAAAGATACCATTGAAAGACAAGAGAAACTGATTCTTATTGTCCAGTCGCAAATTGCAGGGTTCAACACTCGTGTAGACGCACTACAGAGAAATTTTAGCGAAAGGTTAGCAACCTCAGACACCATAAATACAAGCAGTCTGGAGGAACAGGTAGAGGAATTAATCTACCGGAATGTTGCCGAGAGGATAAACTCAGACAACTTTCCACCACATTTAATGTCAGAACTAGATGATACTAAAAAAGGCATAGACGATTTGTGGAAGGAATTTAAACTTATCCACAATAAGGTAGAGAAAGGTGTACCTTCACAGAATGTAGTGTTAACTAGTAAAGTGGTAATTGTTTTCTTGACGGGAGACTTTCACACAAAATGTAATGGAAAGTGCTGGTCAGCAGTTGCTGAAGTGAGGTTAAGAGCAGATCCATGGGATCCGGGTGGAGTCACCTCATTCCCCAGCGACGTTAATATTGTGTGTTAACAGGCAGAGTGACGACCATTGGATCCCGAGTTGGGTTCGGTGTCACTTCCATATTCGTTTGCCCACACTGAATTATCTTCAAGTCTTAAACTATCCCGTATTCTGTTCTCATCCTCTTATACTGTTGTATAGGCTAGTACTTCAGTATACTCGTCTTGACGTAGTGGACAAGCAAGAGTTGCAGCAAATCACTGATATCAAGGTCATACTGCTTCTTGTGGAGGTAGCAGTAAGTGATCTTGTCATTATACAAAGACTTACTTGTTTTAAGGACACTAGGATCCCCAGTAATATAATCACTTTGATGGATTTGTTATTGTATTGAGTCAAGACTGAAGGATTTGGTAATGCCTTGTAATATGTAAGTCAAAAGCATGCTCCGCTCTAGTCTCAAGGTAAAAATGAGTTGAATATATAAGCACCGGTAGATAAGCACAATGAATAAAACACACAAACACACACACAGAATTTCGAGCTTTCGCAACCGGCGGCTGCTTCGTCAGGAAAGAGGGAAGGAAAAGGAAAGATGGAAGGATGTGGGTTTTAAGGGAGAGGGTAAGGAGTCATTCCAATCCCGGGAGCGGAAAGACTTACCTTAGGGGGAAAAAAGGCTTAATGGGGTGGTCGTAGGGATGTTGTGAGGTTGACATGGTATTAGAAGGTGGAAAGGGTAATATGAGGTTTAAGTGAAAATAAATAGAAATATATATAGGGAGAAACAAAGGTGTTAAAAAAGTTGAAAAAGTGTTGGTTTGAGATGAGCTATGTTGATCCTGTGCTGAACTTAGGTTGGTGAACAACAATGGGTGCAAAGGTTAGGTAGTTGTCTCCAAAACATGTTAAAAGGTGGGGAAATTCAGGAAAACTTCGAAAAAAAATTTTTTCTCGAAAATGTTTTCGAAAAAAAAAAAGAAATTTTTTCGAAAAAGTTTCGAAAGATTTTCCGAAAATAAAATTTCGAAAAAAATCTCGAAAAATATGCGTGTAAATGTATTCAAAGGGCTGGTTGTGTACTGGCAGGTTATGAGAATGAGGCTAACAATTGTTTGATGAAGAAATAATAACGTTTAAACCTGTGGAAAGCTGCTAAAAAATGATCGGTTATGTGGGAAAAACGGGATTGGAAATAAAACGAAAGTTGTTGGAAATAGCTGAGATGGTTGTTTAATGGGTGAAAGGAACTGAAGCTGTGAAATAGTATTCACGATTTTACACGAAATGTTTGTAAACTTGGAACAGTGGATTTTATAGCAGCGGTTATGTTGAAAGCGTTAAAAATTTTTAGGTTATGATTTGGAAGTAAATTACGTATTATTGAGTATAATTAGGCAGGATAAAATGTATGGTTTCCACATGGGAAAAATATATTAAAAAACAAAGATTCCAAGACTTACCAAGCGGGAAAGCGCCGGTAGATAGGCACAATGAATAAAACACACAAACACACACACAGAATTTCGAGCTTTCGCAACCAGCAGCTGCTTCGTCAGGAAAGAGGGAAGGAGAGGGAAAGATGAAAGGATGTGGGTTTTAAGGGAGAGGGTAAGGAGTCATTCCAATCCCGGGAGCGGAAAGACTTACCTTAGGGGGGAAAAGGGATACACACACACACACACACACACACACACACACACACACACACACATACATACACAAGCAGACATTTGTAACGGCAAAGAGTTTGGGCAGAGATGCCAGTTGAGGCGGAAGTACAGAGGCAAAGAAGTTGTTGAAAGACAGGTGAGGTATGAGTGGCGGCAACTTGAAATTAGCGGAGGTTGAGGCCTGGCAGATATCGAGGAGAGAGGATATACTGAAGGGCAAGTTCCCATCTCCGGAGTTCTGACAGGTTGGTGTTAGTTGGAAGTATCCAGACAACTTGGACGGTGTAACACTGTGCCAATATGTGCTGGCCGTGCACCAAGGCATGTTCAGCCACAGGGTGATCCTCATTACCAACAAACACTGTCTGCCTGTGTCCATTCATGCGAATGGACAGTTTGTTGCTGGTCATTCCCACATAGAAAGCTTCACAGTGTAGGCAGGTCAGTTGGTAAATCACGTGGGTGCTTTCACACATGGCTCTGCCTTTGATCGATATCCGCCAGGCGTCCACCTCTGCTAATTTCAAGTTGCTGCCACTCATACCTCACCTGTCTTTCAACAACTTCTTTGCCTCTGTACTTCCGCCTCGACTGACATCTCTGCCCAAACTCTTTGCCTTTACAAATGTCTCTCTCTCTCTCTCTCTCTCTCTCTCTCTCTCTCTCTGTCTCTCTGTGTGTGTGTGTGTGTGTGTGTGTGTGTGCGTGTGTGTGTGCGTGTGTGTGCGTGTGCGTGTGCGCGTGTGCGCGTGCGCGTGTGCGCGTGTGTGTGTGCGTGTGTGTGCGCGTGTGCGCGTGCGCGTGTGCGTGTGCGCGTGTGCGTGTGCGTGTGCGTGTGCGTGTGTATTGGAATGACTCCTTACCCTCTCCCTTAAAACCCTTTCTTCTTTCCCTCTCCTTCCCTCTTTCCTGACGAAGCAACCGCCGGTTGGGAAAGCTCGAAATTTGTGTGTATGTTTGTGTGTCTATTGACCTGCCAGCACTTTTGTTTGGTAAGTCATATCATCTTTGTTTTTAGGTATATTTTTCCCACGTGGAATGTTTCCCTCTATTATATTCATATCATTAATTTGAACCCAACAATTACATTTGTTATTGTCACTGTTGGATTTCGAAATCTTTTCTGTCATCTTATTTTCTCTTTCTGTTTTTGCCAGTAGTTTCACTTTGTATTCACCTTCTCCTTTTTACCGTAATCTACTATACAATTTTATCCCGCTTATATATACTCAATAATACGTAACCCACTTCCAAACCATAAAATCGTTTCTTTTTTCCGCTTTCAACACTACCGCTACTATAAAATCAACCGTTTCTAGTTCACAAACAGTTCCTTTCACCTATGAAGCAACCATTTCGGCCAGTTCTAATAACTTTCACTTTATTTCCATTTCCGTTTTTCCCACATCATTGTTTATTATCGCACATAGTTCATCTTGCTTAAAAGGAAATTTGATTTGAATGTAACGCTTTTCAATCCACCATTCACAATATTTTCCTGCGACCTGTTAGAAATAAGTTTGTAAAACATTAAAAGATAGATACATTAAGTCATAAAAGAAACAAGACATCAGAGGATAGTTAAAGAGCATCGGAATTTCGTGAACCATACTGAAATGCATAATTCTGCTTACATGCACATTCATATGTCCAGATTCGTATGTAAATTTTCTTGGAGTACCAGTACTATATTATCTGATGTTTGGTTCTTTATTATGGCATAATGCCATAGGTGCAATTGAAATGCAGCGAATAGCTTGAAACTAGCCAATGGTGTGAAATCAAACATTTCGTTTCAAATAAAACAGAAAAAATTAATGAAACCCAAATCTCTTTAGCAAACTGACAAAAATAACTTAATTGTTCTGCAAGGCGATTAATGCTTTACTGTCAGGAACGTGGAAATAAAATGTAAAACTTATAATGTATTTTAGCTTTCTGCAATTATGCGAACGTATTTTAATCCATTTGATAACTCCCGGCCGCAAAAATCCGTACAATTTGACGTGAGAGCAATAAACGAAGAGGGAACAACAAAATCACTGAACGTAAGCACAGGTCACGTGGAGACGACCCACCTCCCCACTTTAACTCAGACTGCTCTGGGCATCAGCGCTAGCTTTTCTATATTTCCGAACCGGGACGATATTAAGAAGTGGCTCCCAGCCTGCTTCAGTAACCAGAAGCAAAAGAAGGTAGAACTCGTATGCGACTCAACTGCGCATGCGCAAGAGCCTGCCCGCAACTGCTCAAAGTTATCCAATTTAAACAGGTTGTCACGTCTCGCTCATCAGAGGCAATTTGTTGTTCTGAAGCATTATAGTCTTCCTAAAGCCTTTGACACACTTTGCTGTTGGCAGACAGCTTGTATGAGCACTGTGCTTTGTTGTATATGGCACATGTCCTTTGCAATTTAAGTTTTATTTTTGTTTTCTTTTATCTCATTCACGTTTTGTTGCTGCAGCATTATTCTGCAATAGCGGGATACAGTAATATCCTTTGTTAGAGTATTGCTTCTTACCAGTCAAAATCACAAAATTTTAACTGAAAACTAAAACAATGAAAAATTTCTAGAATTCTTTAATTCCCGGGTTTTCTCCCAGATGAAAAAATTCACAGGTTATTCCCGGACTTCCCGGTTGTCCCAGGTCGTATACACTCTGAATTTACAATTGGAAAGGGAACAGAAAGATTCTTGTCCTTACAAAGTTTACATTGATCAAAAGGTCAATGAATATAATAAAAAATGTTATATAAATTGATGGAAATGCAAAGTAATATTATATGAATAAAATATTGATGTATATAACAAACATTGTGTGTTCGAGCTAAGGGGAGGGATATGTAGTGCCTCGAGAATTTTGAGGTAAATTCCTGAGACCCTCTTATTTCCACCTTCTCGAACACATGTTATTTTAGAGATGAGTGTGGTAAAGTAGAATTTTGTCTACTGCACCACAATTATGTGTGTGCAGGACGGATGATCAGTGTAGGCAGATAGTCGCCAAGCCCGCCTAAGAAGTTACATGCCCACCTCAAGGAATAAACACGCCACACTCCGTGTGACGTCAAACATTATTGTGTGAACATTTGAATGTTGTTGAAAGAAGAGAAGAGACTATTACTTATTCATTCATTCTCTTACTTTCGTAAGGTCCAGACAGTTGTCTTGTTAAATTTGGAGAGATTTGTAGACTGTATTTATGGAAAAATGAATGTGACAGTTTGACGGACTGGAAGGTGTAAAGCTTACGAAAAATGTTTTAGTTGTATGAAAGCTGTTATGTGTCATGAGGATACAGTGAGATTGAGTTCAAAGTATTCTTGAGTGTATGGAGTTATTTCAAAAGTATAAAAAATTCCTCAAAAGCAGCATTTTATCTTCGGAGAAGTTGTACAGGACACTGCAGCCGGCTATCCTGAAAAGAAGATCGGCGAAGCAACACCAAGTAAGTTCGATAACCAAGGAGGAGTGTGAGTCTTGCACACCATTACCACACTGCCCTCTTTAATCACCAGAAACCGTATAGTTCAGGAGATATGACACCAAACCTTTAGATGAATGAAAAACTAGCTTTTGCTTAAAATGGCACACAAATTATCCTGTTATATTCATCCAATGTTTCATAATGCCTGTACTTAGTGGTTTCCAATAAACTAAGTATAATTTCAAACCTTTCTTTCCATTTACATGGTTGAAGGAAAATATTTAACACAGTAAGTCATTTGTAAAGTAATCAGACATTTGAAGCCTGGGTTAACTGGTGTATGTAAAATCCATCATGATTTTGATGATTACAGTTTTGCCCCAAGTTAAATTATGTTATTGTTGGTATTATAGTCAGTTCATATACTGGTTCGATGCAGCTCTCCACACTGGTCTATCCTATGCAACTGACTTCATCTATGCACAACAAAAGCAAACTACATAGTTCAAACAGCTTACTGTAGTCAAGTCTTGGTCTCCATCTACAGTTAACAACGCCCACCCCTCCCACCACATGCACACATTTCCCTCCATTACCATATTAATGACATTTTGATGTTTCAGGATCTGTCCTATTAATCATCGCTTATTTTAGTGAAGTTGTTCCATAATTTATTTTCTCTCCAATTTGAATCAGTAGCTCCCGATTTGTTATTCAGTGAATCCCTTTAATCTCCAATAACACCACATTCCAAAAGTTTGCATTCTTGTTGGAACTATTAGTTGTCCATACGTCACATCAATACGTGTCTACACCCCAGAAAAATACCCTTAGAAAAGATCACCTAGCATATACAGTCAAATTTGTTTATATTCATTATTTGGAATGCCTTACATCCAAATCTAGTTATCAGTGCCACTGCACTCACCATTACAGCTTCTCACATAACTGACACCATAAAGAGAGGCATGGGAATTCCAAACATATGTTGGAAACAACAAAACTCATTACGATGTAAAGGATAAATTTATCAATGAAAATAATTTCTGAAAATATAAGTAATTGGATAAATAAACAAGATTCTCACCAAGCAGCAGCAGAACACACACAAGAAAAGTATTACAGTTTGCCAGCTTTTGGAGCCAATGGCTCCTTCTGGTAGAAGGGTTGAAGCGTGGAAGTGGGATGAAGGAAAAGGATGCACGAGATCTAGGAAAGGAAGTTTGGAAAAGTCGCCCAGAGCCCTGAATCAGGGGAAACTGACTGGATGAGATGAAAAGGGAAGACTCTGATAAATTGTTACTCACCATATAGAGGAGATGCTGACTCACAGAGAGGCATAACAAAAACAATGCTGTACATCTGAGCTTCCAGTCTAAAGGATTTTTTTCCCTGAAAGCTCAAATGTATAAGCAGCCTTTTTGTTGTGCCTGCCTGTGACTCAAAGTCTCATCTGTACAGCCAATCTCCATCTATCCATTGTTATTACATTCTGGATTTTTCTTTACTTGATTAAAAAACTACACATAGATTTTTGGCCTTTTAAGCTGAAAGCTTATTTGTTTGACCGTCTTTGTTGTGCCTATCTGTGACTCATCATATTCGTTATATGGTGAGTAGCAATCTATCTTTCCATAATACTGTCATTATTACATCCTGGATTTTCCATTATTCTAGTTAATGGTTATGTTGCTACCTATCATTGTGTTATCACAGGATATAATCATCCTTGTACTCTTTTCAACGACAAACCACTACATAATACTTTAGAATATATTTACAACTGAATTTTAATAACATGAAGAACTAGACTGGCATACTAGTTATATTATTAGAGTTATCAAGATTTTACCAAATACATGTTTTATTCTTTAAATATGCAGAACAGGATTTTTTTTTATATTTTATCCAATACATGTGGCAGCCTCAAAGCTCCACACTCCCCCACCCATGGAACCAGCAAGATCTTTCTAAGAATTACTGGCAACACTGCAACAAACCTACAGTACATGTCACTGATGTGAAATATATTTGCAGCAACAAACTTAGTTACATTCAAGACAACAGCAGCAGCAGCAGCAGCAGCAGCAGCAGCTCGGGGCCGGTAAATACGAAACCACCCACCATAATGACAGGCCCTATGAGTCAGCCAGTAGCTGCCTACACAGATAAAGCCAGCCAACTATACTGTTTGTCAATGATGGTTACAATGTCTGTCTTTATGCCTGTATCTTCATACTACAATGTCATTCAGACACGCATGCATGTCTGAAGGAATATGTGCTGTTGTTGACGATTACAGCTGTGGTAAATGTTATGAAATGGATTTGCATTTCACAAATACGATTTGATGTCAGCTGTTTGTGCACCTGAAAATTTGTGCTGGACTGGGACTGGAACCAGAATTTTCCACTTATCACGAGTGGTCGTCTTAACCACTTTGGCTCTCTGATTATGTCTCCAAGACCGATTCAAACTTCCACATGTCTTCCAGTCTACAAAGCTTACACTTACACATTTCATGATTTCTGTACAGGGAGAGAGAAACGTTTCTTCGTCATTTATCCTCATGAGGCACGGATACATCAATGACGATTACAATGTCTGTGTTCATACAGTGTCTGTATCTTCACATCAAAACCACAAATTTTCATGTGTCATACACAGTGGATGTCAATTCATATTCACTATATGTGAATCTATTTTGTAATGTACAGTCTGTGTCATTCAGGCAGAAAAGTGCCCCATTTAGCCTTCAAAGCGCTGACATTTTGGACTGACTGAATAGCCCTGTGTATTATGTCATGTTGTGCTTTCCTTTGCACCCTGCTGGCATAACGCAATACACAAGACATGTAATTACAGCATTTCATTTCAAGGCAGTCGTGCTGCTTTTGAAGTGAGTGATTTCGTATGAATCCCCCAGAGATGCACTCACTAGAGAGAGCTTTCAGCAGCTCTCCCTATCTCCACCTTTCATTGGGTCCAGGAGTATCACATGGATTCCTATATTTGTTGTGGCTCCACTATGTGTGCCCTGCTACATAGGACCACTATGGATGATCTGATATCATAGCTTGACAATCTTGCATGCTACCTTGCTGCTTTTTGAGTGTGTAAAGGCTGGTTAACCCCACCCACAGCCCAGAATAAAAAGGGATACACTACTTCACATGGATCTCACATGTGCATAATCCTCACCCACACGAGTGAATGGCTTCAGTAAGTACAACCAACCATCTAAGTCACACTACGGATCTGATCTAATAGATCATTTTGTCACAGGATCACTAAAGCTGACAAACCTGATAATGAAATAACTGTCAATTATTTGTCCATTTGGTGCACCAGAGCACTAAGCCCACATAACAATGTACCATGTGTGGGCTTCAGCTTGTCGTCCTATTGGTATTGCTACCAAAAAATTTCGAAGCAGCAAGGATGCTTTTGAACAATGGTTCAGGCCAGCAAAGCAGGACTGTCAGAAAGTACTGCAAGTCACTGTTGCATCCAGTGGCAAATAAGCTAGATGGCTGACATCTGAATTGTGATAACAACCAGAGCACTAAATGCATGGACAATCTATGATCAAGACACAGTGTGCCACATTGGTGATTTTTTTGTAGCATCTTGTGGCTGTACATTTTTCCCACTCTGGGTCCTGTCAAGGACTATAATTAGAGCCCAGCTGTCATTGAGAATTCCTCTACACACTAAGGACCACAAAAACCTTCCAAAGATCAATTGTTGAAGTGCCCTGGGGCTTTGACTTCTGTTTCATCTATGTTAATGATATTTTGGTGGCACCATCTTTGCCAGAAGAATGTGGACCACCACCTGCAAAGAGTCTTCTAATCACTTTGACAGCCCACTGAATCCTGCCGTGCTACAGAAGGACATAGTGGAATAAAGTAAGGCAGGTCTTCCTATAGTTGACTCAGCAACTACAAAGAAGATAAAAGGAATTCAGGTGGTAGACTATATAAGATGTAGGAACACAGGGAGGGAAGGGACGCAAAGGTAGGGGAGGAAAGAAGAGGAAGGTGGTGGAGATGAGGAGGGAGAGGGGAGGGAAGGGAGACAGGGAGAGGGGTGGAAAAGTAGGGACAGGGGAGAAGGAGAGTGGAATGAAAAGAGGAACTCCCTCCCTACCCCCTCTTTTCAACCTTCCTCTCCCTTTCTCTCTTCCCTTGTCTCCCTCTGTGACTCCATCTTCCTCTCCATTCCTCCCCTCACACTATCTCTTATATCCCGCATCCTCTGAACTCCCTTTAATCTTGTGCAGCTGCCGAGTAATCTGTGGAAAGATCTGCCTCACAATATCCCACTGCCTCCTCCTAGACTCAGGTGTCAGTCCCTGCCCCCTCCTCACCTCCATCTATCCAGGCATCTGCTATCGACAATCAACAGTTATTATTGCAGTGGCCACAGGCGGATGAGTTTGTGTGTGTGTGTGTGTGTGTGTGTGTGTGTGTGTGTGTGTGTGTGTGTGTGTACATACATGAACTTCTTTCTACAGAGTGTATATATGGGCAAGGAAAAAGAATTCCCAGTTTTCTCCTGGATAAAAATACACTGTTTCCCAGGTAAAAATACACTGTTTCCCACGTGAAAATACACATTTTCCTGGGTGAAAATATCCCTCAGAACAGTAAAATTTATCAATTCCTGGAGCAGTAAAGGTTTTAGACACCACATCCCGGCACTTTAGGAAATGGAACCCAGTAAAAAACGCGTTTTGTAAAGATCTTTGATGCGCAGCACCATGTATGCAGCCTATTTTCATATTAGGGAAACATAAAAATGAATACCAAGCACATCACATTAGTTTCCAAAGCACTGAGGTCCAGACTGTGATTTGCTTTTCTCAGCTAATCACAGCTCACATCACGTTATCTCACCAGTAAAAGAAAGCAGATATTCAGAACATAGGACAGCCAGTAGCTACATCACTGTTAAGTAGAGCAGATGAACAAACAGAAAAAGTTTATGGTTTAAATTAATACATATGAAGCACAGCTAAAAGAAAAGCTAAGTTTCCACATATAACACAGAGAAGGGGAAAAGAAGAAGAATGAAGAAGATGAAGATATGTCAAACACAAACATGCCAGTAAAATTTTAAATGATGACAAATTTCTTGTCTTCTGGGCTTGAAATTCTTCTAAATGGCTCGTCCTCAAAGTTTTAAGTTTTGAATGAGAGTCAATCGCTCTGTGATTTAAGGAATTCATCACATGCTTTCGCACGTAACATAATTCATCTTGCGCAAAAGGAAATTTACTTTGAAATCAATGCTTCTCAAACCATCATTTGGAATATTTTCCCACGACCTGTTAGAAATTAAACATTTGTAACATCATGCTCATCGAAAGCAGTTGTGAAGTATTGCATAGACTTCGTCCTGAAGCCTATGACATTTTGCTGCGGTGAACACTTATGTGCACACTGTGTTTCGTTATTATAAGTTTTACATTGGTGTTTCTCTCTCGTTTATGTTTTACTGCCACAGTATTATTCTACAGTAGCAGGCTAAAGTAAAATTTTTTGTTAGAGTATCAGTTCTTACCAGTCAAAATCACAAAAAGTTAACTCAGAAGTAAGACAACGAAAAATTCCCAGAATTCTAAAAAAATTCTGGGTTTTTCCCAGTTTTATCCCGAATGAAAAAATTTCCTGGGTTTTCCTAGTTGTCCCAGGCCTTATACATGTTGTTCTACCAGAGAAAGAGCAAGAGCTCGAAAGTTAGCATGAATAGTTTTCTGCTGTGGGTTTCTATGCACCACACACCAGCTATTGGAGAATGATTACGTTTTCCTTTGTTTTACGTATTATTCCAGCCAGGAATTTCAATTGTTGTTATACACAAGTGATCTTTGTTGAATTTAATGTGTCTGCTGCTCACACCCATTCCTAACAAGGCACAAAATGCCACCTCAAAACAGTATTTAACCCCAACAACAGTGTAAATTGTGACAATACTTACGTACAATAAACTTGTATCACCAATGCAAACCTTGAACTGAAGAAATCCAAGCATCACCCTGTATGGTCCTAGCTGACCATCTATGGTTCCATAACTCACGCAAGGAATAAATAGCAACACGATGCATTATAAGCAGATCACAAGAGCCTCACACAGGTTGTTCTGCTCACACATCCCATCACCAAAAGCCCCTTGGTGATCTTTTCAGATGCTTTAGCCCATGCTGTGGTCTCTGGGTGCAGTTCTTTAGTAGCATACCAGTGGAGTGTTGCAACCCTTATTCTTTTCTCCAAAAAGCTGACAGAAAAATATTGTTCTTGATTACTGTTTTATAAAAACTTCTCACTGGCTCCACAGCCATGAAATACTTCATCTTTATCATTGAATGTCACATCATCATCATTGTTTATACTGATTACCAGCCACTATGGTTCATGTTTCCATAATCCCACAATTTTCCACCAATTCAGTTTAAGTACTTTAATTTCACTGTTCAGTTTCCTCCAGAAATTTGGAAACAGCAGCAGCATCAATAATGTTGGTGCCGACACTTTGTCTTGTCAGAACCATCTCTCAATTCCTAACTTTCAATGGGCAGGTGTATTTCCACTACTGCTGTTCAGACTAGGCAGAAATTTGAGTGAGAACTGTCAGGGGGTCTGCAGAACAACTGATGTGTGACGAGCCTCCACGTTTGCTAGGTGAGTTCTTTTTCCTGTGTACCATGCCTAAGTGCACTATACCAGGAATCCTAACAAATCTGAGGAAGAAGATGGAATGGAAGTGACTAATGTTATCCTCAGGTCACAACAAATGAGCCAACTTATTTTCACAGACAAAGCCACACCAAATCATGTCTCTCTGCACAGTCTCTCTTTATGAAAGGTTTTGGAACCACTGTGTACGGCCTCTGCACGGGCATAGAAAGGGGTGACAGGATACTAACATTTTGAATAAAAGGGGAAACAATGCTATCTCTGTCAATGGAAGTACAGCAGCATATTTGAGTGATGAGAACACCACTGAATCACCAGACCCAAATGGATGGGCCCTAGTGTATCAGCTACCCCCAGCAATCCATTGGGCTGTAACCCACATCCCGATAGATGTCGGGATGTGGGTTACCTGACACAGGTAAGCATAACTGGTGAGGAGGTAGCGTGTGGAGCTTTCTGCCTGACCAGCAGTTAACACACCAGCCCGTTATCAGTGGAATATGGGTGCCATGAGGAAAGGCAGCTATCATAAGGGCAGCAGATAACCTGAACAGTTACTGCAAGTGGTTTTCCCAGGGAGAGTGGTATTTGCTGGCCAGTACGTGGTGTGAGGGTGATTCCATGACACAAACTCAGAGGCTGCACATTATTTCACAGCCACCACATAAGTAAAACCCGCACTAATAAATAAGAACATGAGAAATTTGCATTATCAGAGTGAATTTTGCCTCAAAATGTGGAAGCATGAAATTACCCAACAGACGCTATTTATACCTAATGGTATCCAGATGACTATTCTCAGAGGTCATTTGAAACAGCTTTATTTTCTGCACAAAAATTCCAAAATGTAATCAGTTTTCAGTAACTGGTATTGCACATCATCTGGTGAAGCCCAATTTCCAAAGATAATGTGCATAATAATATGTTTGCAAAATAAAAAAGGGCACAAGCACAACAATGCATCAGTGTACTGAATGCTCTGGTGCAATGCCAACTGTGAGCTGTTCAATGACCTGTACAAGATACGTATCACATAATATGTAAAACTCGGCCATTGGACCTATCATCTTACAATAAAGATGATGCAAGTATGTGTGCTAGCTATAGTTTAATTGTTGGTATTATGTACACACATTTAACATGGTAGTTTTAGGTGCTGAGTGTTTTGAACTGTTGTCGCATCAAATACTGGTAGAGGTTGGGCTTGCACTTTTTTTTCCCCCCCTCTTCCCCTATTTTGTTTACAACTATGTGAACCTCAGCAAATAATTACACGGTAACCTTTACCAAATACTTTTTATTGTGTGTTGCTCATTGTTTTTCTTTGTTATTTTGAAATGTGTAAACAGACTAATGCTAGCCCATCATGGAATCAGATTACGGTCCCCACAGCACTAAAAGGGATCAGTGAAACGCAGAATACAGGTGTAGGCTGCTGCCCTACAAGCGGGAAACATGGCTTGTTTATGACAGTTGTGCTTCTGGTCTTTAAATCCTGAGCAGTAGAGCAGTTAAAGACTTGTGAATTTCTGCATAGCTTTTTGGACTTTTAATTCTGAACTGCAGCATCACTTTCAGACATTTGGAAAATTTCTGCATGGCTTTGCAGACTTTGAAAAGTTATCCACAACCTACTTTTGAACTTTAACTTTGAAGAGCATCGTAAAGTTCCAGACTTTGTCTAATTTCGATAGAGCTAGTGATCCAGTCGCTGCTCTTATGGTATTAAGCAAGGGTTGTATATATTTTCGTTACTAAATGGTACGCAGCTTGTGTTAAGAACATATTTGCATTCACCAACCACATCCTTCCTGCAGTTTAATCAAATTATACGTAGTTTACAGAACAATAACACGATAATGTGACAGTTGTGTGGCCCACCCCAACCATGTGCAAAGCTAACTTCAGAATTTGGTTACACAGTTATTTATCCACTTTAACACACAGAGACAGTATATGGAAAGATAATAGTACACCATAAGTGTGCACTCAGCTTTTGAGCCAAGCAGACAGATGAAAAAGCACACTTGAATCCGAGAAATACTACACGAAATTTGGTCAGACTTAAAAATTATTTTAAAACAAAAACTGTACCTATATACTTTAGTACTTTACACTATACTGTTTATCAAGAATCCCTTATCAATTCCTATTAGTCCAGTGGTGTGGTCAACAGCTAAAAATACACTCTCACATAAACAGACAAATCCTATCTTAGAAACAGAAAAGAATAATAATGCAACTATACCTCAGCAAGTGTAGACTTCCTCTTCTCAATAATGTTGTGAGACAACTTCAGTGTGTTAGGTGCTGGGCTTTCAGTTACAAATCGCCTAAGAGCACTCTGACTAGGATGAGATGCTGTAGGTGATACTAAGGCTGCCTCAAGGTTTTTTATCTTTTTCTGTAGACTTCTGTTCTCTTCTTCCTGGTGTTTGATATCGTCTGTTAATAATGCATTCTTTTCCACCTGATTACTCAGTTCTTTCTTCAAACGGTTCAACTCATTTAGAGCTGAATTCAAATCTTTTTCAGATTCTTTCAATTGTGTTTGAAGATTTCGCCTCTTCTCTGTTGAACCTTGTAATTCCCTTAAAAATTAAATATTAATTTTTAAGTTTCCTAGCATTATTGTAAGATCTTTGTTGCAGTTTATAAAATATAGTTCACGACAGAGGTGTAATACGACAAAATTAACAAGCTAGGAACCTCATATGAATTTAGGGCAACTCTGATGTCGCTTACCAGTGAGACACTAAATTCTGCTCCTTTCAATGTATTGTATCTTTAACATACAGATTTATCATTGTTTTAACAAAAAGTGGTTAGAAAATCTACAACACAAATTCATGAATGTATAATTGAAAACCTTGTGTTTAAATAGCAATAAATAATTGACATCATCATTAACAATTAGAAAAATTGTTTATGCCTTAGAGAGAAATGCCGAATGTGTTGTTGAGTGTATTTTATAATATTCATTGTAAAATCTGAAAAGCCAGACAGACATCAGCATTTTTTTTTTCTCTCTCTCTCCAGTTGAATGACGCAAACAAACAAACTCCCCTTTACAGACTGGTAAATAATTAGTGAAAATGGATCACTGGCTGCAGTACCTTTTAAACATTACGAAAATAATACTGAAAGAATTTAGAAAATAACTAGTACATGAATAGGTTAGGCAGCATGGGAAAACTATACCTAGTATTTAATGCTACACATGTTACATTAATGCATAATTATGTTTCAAAGACTTGAGAATATATGGAAGTGCCACATAATACAAAGGTAATATGGCACAATGAAAAGACTGTGGGATATTATTACACACACACACACACACACACACACACACACACAGACACACACACACACACAGACACACACACACACACACACACACACACAGACACACAGACACACACACAGACACACAGACACACACACACAGACACAGAGAGAGAGAGAGAGAGAGAGAGAGAGAGAGAGAGAGAGAGAGAGACACTGTCATCTCTGGGTGCTAATGCCCTGACTGTGACTGCATCTCATCAACTGGGGTGAGTAATAGGAAGGAAAGTAGATTAGAGTTTAATTGTGTGTGTGTGTGTGTGGGGGGGGGATGAGGGCCAACAGTTCACAAAATTTCAGAATCAATGTAACACTGGTGTCAGTATTGACAAGGATGGTGCACAGATCTCCAGCCAAACCAAGGGCAGTCCTAATGTCAGTATATGAGACACACACAGCAAAAATATGCTGAACCGAAGTGCCACACCACAAACTTCATAGAGGGGTGGATCCTCTTGCCAGAGGAGGAAACCACGCTTTAAAGAGCAATGTCCTGTGCGCAATCTGGCAAGCAGCACTTCCTTCCATCAGAGCAGTTGGCATGAAGTCTACCATGCCTGTGTGATCAATCTGAGTGATCATAGTTTGTTTCCTGCCACTCCAATCATTCAATTTCCATCTTTCCATCAGTGCAGTTGATATGAAATCTGCCATGTCTGTTTGGTCAATTTGAGTGACCATAGTTTCCCACCACCTCCAATCATTCAATTTTCCAGTAACATTATTTGTCTGTTTGATAATGAGATAGTGGCATACAAGCAAATGCCACATCAACATACACCAGCATCCTGACATGCTTCTCTGACTCCTTTGTTATTTCCCTGTATCCTGATATGTCCAGGTACCTAGCAAAAGAACAAATGCTTGCTACAGTGTTGGAGCCACTGTAAGGAGTCATGGATGAGCGAATACATATGGTGGACTGCTTACATCACACTGAGTGAGTTTAGAATAGACGAGAAACCTAGTACTGTGGTGCCTGTTAATCCACTCCAGTGTCATCATAATGCCACACAACTCAATGATTTGTTAATTTTTGCAGAAAACACACTTTGGAAATCCTTTCAGAAAACACAGGGGAACAACTGAGGACATTCTCTGGCTGGTATCCATCTTTATAAACAACAATAAAACAGTAGTAAATACTTAAAATTGAAGAAAACAGAGTTGTAAAAACATAATATGGAGCACAAGTTGTCTTGTATTGCACAAGGCTTAAAATCACTTTAGGCTTCTGGAGATGTGAAGGTAACAGTTAGTTCCACCCCTGGCTGTGTATTCTGAGGTCTGACATATTCAGATCCTTCAGACAGTCAGTAGCATGTTTCCCCCGTGGCTTGGTCACATGGGGACAATTCCTGAACAACCATTCGAAGCTGGGGTGGACTGCTGCACTAAATGTCCATGACTGAGGCAAGGCTGAGATTTTCAGGACCTGGTGAGCCAGCAGGAAATTCCACTAAATCCAGAGTGGCAGTTCACCAGCCTCTGTACACAGACTCCAAATTGGGCTGGTCCGAAACGCATCAGCTGATATCCAAATCAAGTGTTTAACATCTTGAAGCAGGAAATAAGGGCCATTCCATAAACCATGCTGTAATTCAACTGTGACCTAACAAATGCCCTGTAAAACTGCAGGAAATGGGACCTGTCAGCTCCTGGTGTCTTTCTGAGGGTTAATTCTGAGTCAAATAGTTGGCCTAAAAAGTGCACAGTGCTCTTAAAATTTAAAATGTCCCCCACTGTGAGCTCTGGTTGGTTAAAACTTCGAAGAGCGTGGCTAAAATTGACATATGTAGTCTTCTGTGGTGATAACCAAAAACAAATTTTATTGGCCCAAGCTTGCAGCCTCTTGATGGTCAGCTGTAGTTGCCTCATTGTCATTGTAAGACTGAAGGAACAGTAGGAGACTGCAAAGTCATCCACAAACAAAGAGCATTTAACAGGGCTCCTGACAGTGGAGGAGATACCACTGATAGTGATTGCAAGCAATGCGACACTAAGTACAGGGCCTTGGAGGACTCCATTCTCTCGAATATAGCAATCAGACAAGGCATCACCAATGCAATACCGAAGTAGCAGTCCCTGAGAAAGGATTCAGTAAGAAGTGGCATATGTCCACGTAGCCCCCATTTATGAAGTCGGCAAAGGATGTTGTACCCACAAGTGGTCTCGTATGCTTTTTTCGAGGTAAAAAAAAAAAAAATTCCAACCAAGTGGCTACACCTTAAGAAGGAATCCTATATTGCCATCCCCAGCTGTATCAAGTTGACAAGGCCAGAATGCTAGTGCCTGAAACCGCACTAGGACCAGCACAGATGACTTCTGGATTCAAGGAGCCAGTCGAGGCAACAATTGACCAGGCGTTCAAGAGTTTTACCCATGCAGCTGGTAAGAGCTACAGTTCAATAACTGCTAGTGTTAGTATGACCCTTGTCTGTTTACCACAATAGTAGTAATATCACTTCCTTCCAAGTCATGGGGTTCTGTCCATCAAACCAGATCTAGTTCAAACAAGATAGGAGCTTGTCATTGGCTTCAGGGCACAGATGATGGTGCATTGTATAATGAATCTAATCAGGTCCTGGAGCAGCATCTCGGGCCACTGACAGAGCTGATTCCAGTGCCCACATGGAGAATGGAAGGTTGCAAACTTTTTCGTTAGATGAGGAGAAGCAGTAAGTCTCCTCACCTCCACAGTCTTACAGAATAACTGGAATTAAGAAGTTTGTATTGATAATGCAGTGATGGTAAAGAAATGTTCAATGAAAACCTGAACCATTTCTTTTGGTGCATCCGGCATGATCCCATTTCTCAAGAAGGCTGTAAGGGAAAGTGTACTGTTTTTGCTTGATATCTGCCTTACTGAATTCCAAACTTGCACAATGGAAGGGGATGGATTAATGGAAGTTACAATTTCTTCCAGGAGATCCTCTTGTGATCTTTTTTCACTCGCCTCATTTGTGCTCTAGCAGATCTGAAGGTACAGAGGTCTTTCTGCAAAGCTGCATGCCTGGCTTTGATTTCCAAGCGATATTCGCCATTCCATCAAGGGCAGGCCATCATATGAGGTGGTCACTGGATCTCACAGGTGGTGATGTCCACTATCTCCCAGACACCGTTCTGTCATTTCAAGATGACCTGCTGAGTATATCGTGAGCAATTTGTCTTTTGAACCATCCAAGTCGGCAGACGAATCTGGGAAATGGTTAATGGAATGAGTTGCAATAGTTGGAGAGCAAAACCGAAGGTCAATGGCTGAAAATAACCATGTAGCTGTGGAAAAGTGTGTCATCTGTGCAGAGATCAAAAGGAAGTCACCCTCTGAACGGGGCGAGACACTCAATAATTCAACCCCTGCAGCAAGGGGCAGTCTAGCCCACAGTACATTGTGTGCCTTGAAGATTTCCTGAGGACAATGGATGGGGGATTGCACAGAAGAGTTCTGTCAGTGCATCTGCATCCAACAGATCATGATGTGTAAGATATAAAGAACACACTGTGATTTTTTGTTGTTGTGAAAACTTCCACAGCAACTGCTCAAAAGGCTGTGATAAGAAAAGAGGAGAGAAGAGGCGTCTGACATGAATGAAAACAGCCACACCACCATTCGCCCTGTCTCCAATCAATAACATAGTCCTTCCTGTATGAGTGGTAGGCTCTTAATGCAGGTGTATCAGTTACTTTAAAAAAGTTTCTTCTAAGTAAATACTAAACAGTATCTCAGGAGACAGGAGCTGTAATTCTTACAGATGTGACTGGTGTCTTAAGTTCCACTGCAAACACATATGTCCCTGTGTCACACAGTGATGTACTTCGGGCAAGTGAGAGACTGTTTGTTTACTCTTACGACAACGTATCTTTGACTTGTTGTATTGTATGCTCTGTGACTATGTAATAAAGTGTTGTTAGACTGCTAATCGCTGTTCTACTGTGATTCACGACATAAAAATTTGGTGCTGAAACCCGGGCTAGACTTTGCCCGATACAATTTCCACGATTGTCGTAGTGAACCGAATTTTGGACGCACGTCACAGGGCAATACTACGAGTGGGATTACTGCAGCGATTTGTCACACCACGCAACAAGCTCTTCGATGACAACCGTCTGCATACACAACTAAGTTCAATTGAATTATAACCCAACATGTTTTGTAGTGCCATTTGTAAAGACTACTGATTACATTATTGCCACTGTGTACTGCTATTGTAGCTGTTCGATTAGCACTTTAACGAATTATCAGGTCCTACGTGACGCCTGTAGATTGTTTATGACTAGTGCTGCCATCTAGCGACCATCAATTGAACTACTTCACCTAGCAATCCAAAGATAACACTTTACTAGGACTAGCTGATCGCTCACCGACACTGCTTTAAACTTTGGAGTAATCGGACGGAATGGACGTGCCAGACCACAAACCAGAAGCACAGTTACACTTTCTAAAGAGAAAACGTTTGAAAGAAAGAGCAAACATTACGCGACTCATAGCGGAAGTTGCAAGGTTGTCAGACACATAGGAAATCACGGATTATAAATATTACAATGACAGATTGAGAAGCGTTCTGGACAGCCTCATTACATTAGATGAGGATATTCACAAGCTGTTAGATGATGACGAATACGAAGATGATGTTCCTAAATGCGAAGATTATATAGACACCGCGAAAATCACAATTTCTCAATTGTCTCATGAAATAGAGAAACAGCTTGAGAAATCGGTAGCAGACATAGATTCCCGACAATCCGCCGGTACAATCTGTAACAATGAATGTTCCCACACCTTCAGTAAAACTTCCGCCGATCAAGCTTGAGCCTTTTTCAAGCGATATCGAGACATGGGCTTTTTTTTTTTTTTTTTGTGGTTTTAATGCGCACAACTACAATGGTCATTAGCGCCCTGACTAAGTTAGGAATGCACCGCGAGGCACAAGGTTAAAACAGCAACTAAAAGGGACAACACTATAAAAGACGTATTAAAAGGAATAGGATTTAAAAAAAAAAAAACCAACAACAATAACAACAACAACTGCATAATCAAACTTCCTGAGACAGGTGTGCCAAGTTGATAAAACGAAGAACGCGAGCAACAGCTCCTGGGTCATCCGCTAAAATGGCATCCAGAGTACATCGCAGGCCAAGATCAAGACACAGTGTAGTAAAATCCGGACAGGACATTAAAATGTGGCAGACCATCAGCAATTGCCCACATGGACAGAACGGCGCCGGCGCAGCTGTCAGCAGATGGCGATGGCTGAACAGGCAGTGTCCAATTCGTAGCCGGGCCAAAACGACCTCCTCCAGCCAAGAAGGGCATGAGGAGGACGTCTAAACCGTGGGAAGAGGTTTCAACGCCCGAAGCTTGTTGTCCGTAAGTGCAGCCCAATCGGCATGCCACAGCGATAAAATGTGCCGACAAATGACCCTGCTACAATCTAATGAAGGGACACAACAAGAAGCCGTCTGAGGCTGGAGAACCGCAGCCTTGGTCGCAGCATCTGCAGCTTTGTTCCCAGGGATACCAACATGGGCAGGAACCAACATAAAGCTAACTGGACAACCGTCGTCCACCAGCTGCTGAAGAGAGCATTGGATCCGGTGCACGAAAGGGTGAACCAGATACGGATCACCGAGGCTCTGGATGGCGTTCAGAGAATCGGAGCAGATGACATAAGCAGAATATCGGTGGCGGCAGATGTAAATAACAGCCTGGTAGAGGGCAAAGAGCTCAGCTGTGAAGACCGAACAATGGCCATGTAGCCGGTATTTGAAACTTTGTGCCCCGACAATAAAAGAACACCCGACCACGTCATTGGTCTTAGAGCTATCTGTATAAATGAAGGTCATATTAATGAACTTCGAATGAAGTTCGACAAAACGGGAGTGGTATACCGAACCGGGGGTAACCTCCTTTGGGAGCGAGCTGAGGTCAAGGTGAACGCGAACCTGAGTCTGGAGCCAAGGTGGCATGTGGCTCTCGCCCACTCTAAAGGTTGCAGGGAGTGCAAAATCAAGGTGTTGAAGGAGGCGAGAAAGCGAACTTCAGGGGGTAGTAGGGGAGAGACATACAACCCGTATTGACGGTCGAGAGAGTCGTCAAAAAAAGAACGATACAATGGGTGGTCGGGCATTGACAGTAGCCATCAGGCATAACGACAAAGCAGTATATTGCGCCGGTAGGTGAGTGGCAATTCACCGGCTTCAGCAAGGAAACCTCGACGGGACTAGTATAAAATGCTCCAATTGCAAGACGTAAACCTCGATGTTGAGGCGGCGTAAGATGGACGGCCGTGCAGAGGAGTATACGAAGCTCCCATAATCCAGCTTGGAGAGGATGATCGACCGATATAGGCGAAGTAGGACAGTTCAATCCGCTCCCCACGACATACCACTGAGAACACGAAGGACATTTAGAGAACGGGTAAAACGGGCGGCCAAATATCACATGTGGAGACCAGCTAAGTTTCCTGTCAAATGTAAGACCAAAAAATTTTGTCGTCTCCATGAATGGGAGAGCAACGGGACCGAGTCGTAAGGACGGTGAGATAAAGTCTTTGTAGCGCCAGAAGTTAATACAGACCGTCTTCTCGGCAGAAAAACGGAAGCCATTGGAGACACTCCAGGAGTAAAGACGGTCAAGAGAACGCTGAAGACAGCGCTCCAGGAAACATGTGCACTGCGTGCTGCAATAGATGGTAAAGTCGTCCACGAAAAGGGAACCTGATACATCAGCTGGGAGGCAATCCATTATTGGATTGATCGCTATGGCGAAGAGAGCAACGCTCAAAACTGAGCCCTGTGGCACCCCATTCTCCTGGCGAAAGGTGTGACAGGACAGAACCCACACGTACCCTGAACTGTCGATCCATTAAAAAGGAACGAATAAAAAGAGGGAGGCGACCGCGAAGGCCCCATATATGAATGGTGTGGCGAATGCCTGCCCTCCAACAGGTGTCGTAAGCCTTCTCCAAATCAAAAAACACAGCCGCGGTCGGGCGCTTCCGCAAGAAGTTATTCATAATGAAGGTCGACAAGGTAACCAGATGGTCAACAGCAGAGCGGTGCCTACGAAATCCACATTCTACATTGGTAAGTAGGCGTCGAGATTCGAGCAGCCAAACCAAACGAGAGTTAACCATTCGCTCCATCACCTTACAGACACAGCTGGTAAGCGAGATGGGTCGATAACTGGAAGGCAAGTGCTTGTCCTTCCCCGGCTTAGGAATCAGTACAACAACAGACTCGCGCCAGCATGCGGGAACATGTCCCTCAATCCAGATGCGATTGTAAGTACGAAGAAGGAAACCTTTACCCGCACGAGAAGGGTTCTTCAGCATCGGAATATGAATAGAATCAGGCCCTGGAGCGGAGGACCATGTCCGGGAAAAGTGCATTTTCGAGTTCCCGCATGGTGAATGGCGCATTGTAACTTACACCATTCGAGGAGCGGAAGTTAGGTGGCCTAGCCTCCTCTGCCTGTTTTCGGGGGAGGAAGGCAGGGTGGTAATGAGCGGAGCTCGAAACCTCTGCAAAAAAGCGGCCGAAGGCATTGGAGACATCCTCAGGGGCCACAGGGACATCATTCGCGACCCTCAAGCCAGAAGCTGGTGAGTGGACCTTAGGGCCAGATAGCCAGCGCAGGCTACCCCAGACAACAGAAGGAGTAAAACTGTTGAAGGTGCTTGTGAAAGCAGCCCAGTTGGCTTTCTTGCTTTCTTTAATAACACGATGACACTGCGCACGTAATCTTTTATAATTGATACAATTCGCCACTGTAGGGTGGCGTTTGAAGGTGCGTAAAGCACGTCGATGAGCACATAATGCGTCTCTACATGCTGCGGTCCACCAGGGGACCGGTATGCGACTTGGAGAAGAAGTAGTGTGAGGGATGGAATGTTCAGCAGCAGTGAGAATGACTCCTGTGAGGTGTGCGACCTGACTATCGCACCTTGTGAAGGTTTGATCCCGAAAGGTCGCCCTGGAAGAGAAGAGCCCCCAGTCTGCTTTGGAGATGTTCCAATTAGTTGAGCACGCAGAGGGGGTATGATGCAGGAGATGGATAACACATGGGAAGTGGTCGCTCGAATATCTATCAGAAAGTGCATACCACTCAAACCGGCGTGCAAGTTGGGAAGTACATACAGAGAGGTCTAAATGGGAATAGGTGTGAGATGTGTCTGAAAGACAAGTAGGGGCGCCAGTATTGAGGCAGACAAGATTGAGCTGGTTGAAAACGTCTGCTAACAGGGAGCCCCTCGGACAGGATGCTGGAGAGCCCCAAAGAGGATGGTGAGCATTGAAGTCTCCAGTTAACAAAAATGGTGCAGGTAGCTGAGCAATAATTTGCATCGTATCTGTCCTGGTAATGGCAGATGACGATGGAGTGTAAACGGTACAAATGGAAAATGTAAAAATGGGGAGAGTAATGCGGACGGCAACTGCCTGCAGGCCGGTGTGCAAATGTGATGGGATCATAGTAGATATCATCCCGGACCAGCAACATAACCCCTCCATGAGCCGGAATACCTGCCACAGGGGGTAGGTCAAAACGCACAGAGGTGTAGTGAGCCAAGGCAATGTGATCATATGGGCGTAGCTTCGTTTCCTGGAGGGCTACGACGAGCGGACAGTGCAAGCGGAGCAGCAGCAGCTTTAAGTCCTCTCAGTTGGAGTGAATGCTGCGAATATTCCAGCGAATAAGTGCCATCGTGAGAAGAAGAAGATGCAAGGAGGGGTCATCTCGAAGGCCGCTGAGGGCCCGGCTTCGAGCGAGCACTGCCGCCGCTAGCAGTAGGCGGTCAGTCATCGTCCATTTGTTCTGTAGGTTCATCGGCCATCTTGTTAAGATGGCTGGGAGGGGGAGCTTCCTCCGCTGGTGAACGGAAAGATGTTCGGCTACCAGCGGTGCGGCCAGGCAAAACGGATGACGGCCTGGGGCGGCAACCGCTGGGTGGCGCAGGAGAAGAAATGCGCCGTGGCGGGGAAGGAGAACTGTGCTTCCTATAAGCCTTCTTGGAAGGTCGTTTTGTGGAAGTATTGGTCGATGGTTGGGAGTTCGAGGTACGTAGGTCTGCACGAGACGGTCCCTTCTTGAAGGCCCGTGCATCTGACTTCTGGGTCTTCGTCGTGGCAGAAGCTGATAAAGGTGCTTGTGTCTGAGGGGTGACGGGAGGAAGAGGAGATGTCGACCGGGCAATCTTAGCACTGGCCGAACGGACGACCGTAGTGCTGAAGGTCAGATCGCATGTCTGCGTCGCCATCTCCCTGGTAGTCCGAGGAGAGGCGAGGACAGTACTGTATTTCCTCGTTGGGAGCAGCGTGGGCTTCCTACTAGCAAATAGCTTGCGAGCAGCTGAGGTGGACACTTTCTCTTTGACCCGAATTTCCTGTATACAGTGTTCTTCCTTGTACATGGGACAGTCGCGGGAGGACGCTGCATGGTGACCCTGACAGTTCACACAACGAGGAGACGGAGGTGGACAGTCACCCTCATGGGCATCCCTGCCACAAGTGACACATTTAGCCGCATTGGAACAAGACTGGCAGTGTGATTAAAACGCTGACAATGGCAGCAGCGCGTAGGTGTCGGGACATAGGGGCGAACAGAAATAACCTCGTAGCCCGCTTTGATGCGCGACAGCAGCTGAACACTATCAAAGGTCAAGAAAAGTGTCCGGGTCGGTACAAGGTCATTGTTGACCTTTTTCATGACCCTATGGACAGCCGTCACACCCTGCTCAGTGGGGAAAGACTGAATCTCCTCGTCAGTCAATCCGTCGAGTGATCTAGTATATACCACACCACGAGACGAATTCAAAGTGTGGTGAGCCTCCACCCGGACAGGGAACATGTACAGGAGTGTGGCCCGAAGCAGTTTTTGTGCCTGAAAGGTGCTCTCAGTTTCTAGTCACAATTACCGTTACGCAACCTGGTACAAGACTTGACCGATCCGGCTATGGCATCTACGCCCTTCTGGATAACGAAAGGGTTGACAGAGGAAAAATCCTTTCCGTCCTCAGATCGAGAAACTATGAGGAACTGTGGGGCAGGCGGCAGTACTTTTGTCACTGGTGGATGGTCAAGTTTCCGTTTGTGGGCAGAAGTCAAGAGAGAAGAAGAAGAGAAATCCATTGCGGAGGAATCCCCCATGATTGCCAGCGTCTCCGATGGCGTGCTCCTTCCTTGTGGGGACCCTCTCAGAGGGCACTCCCGCCTTAGGTGATTGTTCACACCTCAGGTCACACCTCCCGAGGAACGGACGGAGGGACCAATCGGCATGGTCGGAAGGTGTCAGCTCAGGCAATCACCCCTCCCTGGGCCTGGCCTTTACCAGGGGGTACGTGCGTGCCTTACTTGTCTACACAGGGCAGGGAATTAAGCGTTACCCCGTCACCAGCCGTCACCAGCTACGCGTGTGAACATGTGGGTTGGCCTTCAGGCACGCACAGGGAGGAAGGAAGAAGAGAGGGGGCAGAGGGAGAGAGGGGGCAGAGGGAGAGAGGGGGCAGAGGGAGAGAGGGGGCAGAGGGAGAGAGGGGGCAGAGGGAGAGAGGGGGCAGAGGGAGAGAGGGGGCAGAGGGAGAGAGGGGGCAGAGGGAGAGAGGGGGCAGAGGGAGAGAGGGGGCAGAGGGAGAGAGGGGGCAGAGGGAGAGAGGGGGCAGAGGGAGAGAGGGGGCAGAGGGAGAGAGGGGGCAGAGGGAGAGAGGGGGCAGAGGGAGAGAGGGGGCAGAGGGAGAGAGGGGGCAGAGGGAGAGAGGGGGCAGAGGGAGAGAGGGGGCAGAGGGAGAGAGGGGGCAGAGGGAGAGAGGGGGCAGAGGGAGAGAGGGGGCAGAGGGAGAGAGGGGGCAGAGGGAGAGAGGGGGCAGAGGGAGAGAGGGGGCAGAGGGAGAGAGGGGGCAGAGGGAGAGAGGGGGCAGAGGGAGAGAGGGGGCAGAGGGAGAGAGGGGGCAGAGGGAGAGAGGGGGCAGAGGGAGAGAGGGGGCAGAGGGAGAGAGGGGGCAGAGGGAGAGAGGGGGCAGAGGGAGAGAGGGGGCAGAGGGAGAGAGGGGGCAGAGGGAGAGAGGGGGCAGAGGGAGAGAGGGGGCAGAGGGAGAGAGGGGGCAGAGGGAGAGAGGGGGCAGAGGGAGAGAGGGGGCAGAGGGAGAGAGGGGGCAGAGGGAGAGAGGGGGCAGAGGGAGAGAGGGGGCAGAGGGAGAGAGGGGGCAGAGGGAGAGAGGGGGCAGAGGGAGAGAGGGGGCAGAGGGAGAGAGGGGGCAGAGGGAGAGAGGGGGCAGAGGGAGAGAGGGGGCAGAGGGAGAGAGGGGGCAGAGGGAGAGAGGGGGCAGAGGGAGAGAGGGGGCAGAGGGAGAGAGGGGGCAGAGGGAGAGAGGGGGCAGAGGGAGAGAGGGGGCAGAGGGAGAGAGGGGGCAGAGGGAGAGAGGGGGCAGAGGGAGAGAGGGGGCAGAGGGAGAGAGGGGGCAGAGGGAGAGAGGGGGCAGAGGGAGAGAGGGGGCAGAGGGAGAGAGGGGGCAGAGGGAGAGAGGGGGCAGAGGGAGAGAGGGGGCAGAGGGAGAGAGGGGGCAGAGGGAGAGAGGGGGCAGAGGGAGAGAGGGGGCAGAGGGAGAGAGGGGGCAGAGGGAGAGAGGGGGCAGAGGGAGAGAGGGGGCAGAGGGAGAGAGGGGGCAGAGGGAGAGAGGGGGCAGAGGGAGAGAGGGGGCAGAGGGAGAGAGGGGGCAGAGGGAGAGAGGGGGCAGAGGGAGAGAGGGGGCAGAGGGAGAGAGGGGGCAGAGGGAGAGAGGGGGCAGAGGGAGAGAGGGGGCAGAGGGAGAGAGGGGGCAGAGGGAGAGAGGGGGCAGAGGGAGAGAGGGGGCAGAGGGAGAGAGGGGGCAGAGGGAGAGAGGGGGCAGAGGGAGAGAGGGGGCAGAGGGAGAGAGGGGGCAGAGGGAGAGAGGGGGCAGAGGGAGAGAGGGGGCAGAGGGAGAGAGGGGGCAGAGGGAGAGAGGGGGCAGAGGGAGAGAGGGGGCAGAGGGAGAGAGGGGGCAGAGGGAGAGAGGGGGCAGAGGGAGAGAGGGGGCAGAGGGAGAGAGGGGGCAGAGGGAGAGAGGGGGCAGAGGGAGAGAGGGGGCAGAGGGAGAGAGGGGGCAGAGGGAGAGAGGGGGCAGAGGGAGAGAGGGGGCAGAGGGAGAGAGGGGGCAGAGGGAGAGAGGGGGCAGAGGGAGAGAGGGGGCAGAGGGAGAGAGGGGGCAGAGGGAGAGAGGGGGCAGAGGGAGAGAGGGGGCAGAGGGAGAGAGGGGGCAGAGGGAGAGAGGGGGCAGAGGGAGAGAGGGGGCAGAGGGAGAGAGGGGGCAGAGGGAGAGAGGGGGCAGAGGGAGAGAGGGGGCAGAGGGAGAGAGGGGGCAGAGGGAGAGAGGGGGCAGAGGGAGAGAGGGGGCAGAGGGAGAGAGGGGGCAGAGGGAGAGAGGGGGCAGAGGGAGAGAGGGGGCAGAGGGAGAGAGGGGGCAGAGGGAGAGAGGGGGCAGAGGGAGAGAGGGGGCAGAGGGAGAGAGGGGGCAGAGGGAGAGAGGGGGCAGAGGGAGAGAGGGGGCAGAGGGAGAGAGGGGGCAGAGGGAGAGAGGGGGCAGAGGGAGAGAGGGGGCAGAGGGAGAGAGGGGGCAGAGGGAGAGAGGGGGCAGAGGGAGAGAGGGGGCAGAGGGAGAGAGGGGGCAGAGGGAGAGAGGGGGCAGAGGGAGAGAGGGGGCAGAGGGAGAGAGGGGGCAGAGGGAGAGAGGGGGCAGAGGGAGAGAGGGGGCAGAGGGAGAGAGGGGGCAGAGGGAGAGAGGGGGCAGAGGGAGAGAGGGGGCAGAGGGAGAGAGGGGGCAGAGGGAGAGAGGGGGCAGAGGGAGAGAGGGGGCAGAGGGAGAGAGGGGGCAGAGGGAGAGAGGGGGCAGAGGGAGAGAGGGGGCAGAGGGAGAGAGGGGGCAGAGGGAGAGAGGGGGCAGAGGGAGAGAGGGGGCAGAGGGAGAGAGGGGGCAGAGGGAGAGAGGGGGCAGAGGGAGAGAGGGGGCAGAGGGAGAGAGGGGGCAGAGGGAGAGAGGGGGCAGAGGGAGAGAGGGGGCAGAGGGAGAGAGGGGGCAGAGGGAGAGAGGGGGCAGAGGGAGAGAGGGGGCAGAGGGAGAGAGGGGGCAGAGGGAGAGAGGGGGCAGAGGGAGAGAGGGGGCAGAGGGAGAGAGGGGGCAGAGGGAGAGAGGGGGCAGAGGGAGAGAGGGGGCAGAGGGAGAGAGGGGGCAGAGGGAGAGAGGGGGCAGAGGGAGAGAGGGGGCAGAGGGAGAGAGGGGGCAGAGGGAGAGAGGGGGCAGAGGGAGAGAGGGGGCAGAGGGAGAGAGGGGGCAGAGGGAGAGAGAGGGGCAGAGGGAGAGAGAGGGGCAGAGGGAGAGAGAGGGCAGAGGGAGAGAGAGGGCAGAGGGAGAGAGAGGGCAGAGGGAGAGAGAGGGCAGAGGGAGAGAGAGGGCAGAGGGAGAGAGAGGGCAGAGGGAGAGAGAGGGCAGAGGGAGAGAGAGGGCAGAGGGAGAGAGAGGGCAGAGGGAGAGAGAGGGCAGAGGGAGAGAGAGGGCAGAGGGAGAGAGAGGGCAGAGGGAGAGAGAGGGCAGAGGGAGAGAGAGGGCAGAGGGAGAGAGAGGGCAGAGGGAGAGAGAGGGCAGAGGGAGAGAGAGGGCAGAGGGAGAGAGAGGGCAGAGGGAGAGAGAGGGCAGAGGGAGAGAGAGGGCAGAGGGAGAGAGAGGGCAGAGGGAGAGAGAGGGCAGAGGGAGAGAGAGGGCAGAGGGAGAGAGAGGGCAGAGGGAGAGAGAGGGCAGAGGGAGAGAGAGGGCAGAGGGAGAGAGAGGGCAGAGGGAGAGAGAGGGCAGAGGGAGAGAGAGGGCAGAGGGAGAGAGAGGGCAGAGGGAGAGAGAGGGCAGAGGGAGAGAGAGGGCAGAGGGAGAGAGAGGGCAGAGGGAGAGAGAGGGCAGAGGGAGAGAGAGGGCAGAGGGAGAGAGAGGGCAGAGGGAGAGAGAGGGCAGAGGGAGAGAGAGGGCAGAGGGAGAGAGAGGGCAGAGGGAGAGAGAGGGCAGAGGGAGAGAGAGGGCAGAGGGAGAGAGAGGGCAGAGGGAGAGAGAGGGCAGAGGGAGAGAGAGGGCAGAGGGAGAGAGAGGGCAGAGGGAGAGAGAGGGCAGAGGGAGAGAGAGGGCAGAGGGAGAGAGAGGGCAGAGGGAGAGAGAGGGCAGAGGGAGAGAGAGGGCAGAGGGAGAGAGAGGGCAGAGGGAGAGAGAGGGCAGAGGGAGAGAGAGGGCAGAGGGAGAGAGAGGGCAGAGGGAGAGAGAGGGCAGAGGGAGAGAGAGGGCAGAGGGAGAGAGAGGGCAGAGGGAGAGAGAGGGCAGAGGGAGAGAGAGGGCAGAGGGAGAGAGAGGGCAGAGGGAGAGAGAGGGCAGAGGGAGAGAGAGGGCAGAGGGAGAGAGAGGGCAGGGGGAGAGAGAGGGCAGGGGGAGAGAGAGGGCAGGGGGAAAGAGAGGGCAGGGGGAAAGAGAGGGCAGGGGGAAAGAGAGGGCAGGGGGAAAGAGAGGGCAGGGGGAAAGAGAGGGCAGGGGGAAAGAGAGGGCAGGGGGAAAGAGAGGGCAGGGGGAAAGAGAGGGCAGGGGGAAAGAGAGGGCAGGGGGAAAGAGAGGGCAGGGGGAAAGAGAGGGCAGGGGGAAAGAGAGGGCAGGGGGAAAGAGAGGGCAGGGGGAAAGAGAGGGCAGGGGGAAAGAGAGGGCAGGGGGAAAGAGAGGGCAGGGGGAAAGAGAGGGCAGGGGGAAAGAGAGGGCAGGGGGAAAGAGAGGGCAGGGGGAAAGAGAGGGCAGGGGGAAAGAGAGGGCAGGGGGAAAGAGAGGGCAGGGGGAAAGAGAGGGCAGGGGGAAAGAGAGGGCAGGGGGAAAGAGAGGGCAGGGGGAAAGAGAGGGCAGGGGGAAAGAGAGGGCAGGGGGAAAGAGAGGGCAGGGGGAAAGAGAGGGCAGGGGGAAAGAGAGGGCAGGGGGAAAGAGAGGGCAGGGGGAAAGAGAGGGCAGGGGGAAAGAGAGGGCAGGGGGAAAGAGAGGGCAGGGGGAAAGAGAGGGCAGGGGGAAAGAGAGGGCAGGGGGAAAGAGAGGGCAGGGGGAAAGAGAGGGCAGGGGGAAAGAGAGGGCAGGGGGAAAGAGAGGGCAGGGGGAAAGAGAGGGCAGGGGGAAAGAGAGGGCAGGGGGAAAGAGAGGGCAGGGGGAAAGAGAGGGCAGGGGGAAAGAGAGGGCAGGGGGAAAGAGAGGGCAGGGGGAAAGAGAGGGCAGGGGGAAAGAGAGGGCAGGGGGAAAGAGAGGGCAGGGGGAAAGAGAGGGCAGGGGGAAAGAGAGGGCAGGGGGAAAGAGAGGGCAGGGGGAAAGAGAGGGCAGAGGGAAAGAGAGGGCAGGGGGAAAGAGAGGGCAGGGGGAAAGAGAGGGCAGGGGGAAAGAGAGGGCAGAGGGAAAGAGAGGGCAGAGGGAAAGAGAGGGCAGAGGGAAAGAGAGGGCAGAGGGAAAGAGAGGGCAGAGGGAAAGAGAGGGCAGAGGGAAAGAGAGGGCAGAGGGAAAGAGAGGGCAGAGGGAAAGAGAGGGCAGAGGGAAAGAGAGGGCAGAGGGAAAGAGAGGGCAGGGGGAAAGAGAGGGCAGGGGGAAAGAGAGGGCAGGGGGAAAGAGAGGGCAGGGGGAAAGAGAGGGCAGGGGGAAAGAGAGGGCAGGGGGAAAGAGAGGGCAGGGGGAAAGAGAGGGCAGGGGGAAAGAGAGGGCAGAGGGAAAGAGAGGGCAGAGGGAAAGAGAGGGCAGAGGGAAAGAGAGGGCAGAGGGAAAGAGAGGGCAGAGGGAAAGAGAGGGCAGAGGGAAAGAGAGGGCAGAGGGAAAGAGAGGGCAGAGGGAAAGAGAGGGCAGAGGGAAAGAGAGGGCAGAGGGAAAGAGAGGGCAGAGGGAAAGAGAGGGCAGAGGGAAAGAGAGGGCAGAGGGAAAGAGAGGGCAGAGGGAAAGAGAGGGCAGAGGGAAAGAGAGGGCAGAGGGAAAGAGAGGGCAGAGGGAAAGAGAGGGCAGAGGGAAAGAGAGGGCAGAGGGAAAGAGAGGGCAGAGGGAAAGAGAGGGCAGAGGGAAAGAGAGGGCAGAGGGAAAGAGAGGGCAGAGGGAAAGAGAGGGCAGAGGGAAAGAGAGGGCAGAGGGAAAGAGAGGGCAGAGGGAAAGAGAGGGCAGAGGGAAAGAGAGGGCAGAGGGAAAGAGAGGGCAGAGGGAAAGAGAGGGCAGAGGGAAAGAGAGGGCAGAGGGAAAGAGAGGGCAGAGGGAAAGAGAGGGCAGAGGGAAAGAGAGGGCAGAGGGAAAGAGAGGGCAGAGGGAAAGAGAGGGCAGAGGGAAAGAGAGGGCAGAGGGAAAGAGAGGGCAGAGGGAAAGAGAGGGCAGAGGGAAAGAGAGGGCAGAGGGAAAGAGAGGGCAGAGGGAAAGAGAGGGCAGAGGGAAAGAGAGGGCAGAGGGAAAGAGAGGGCAGAGGGAAAGAGAGGGCAGAGGGAAAGAGAGGGCAGACTGTGTCAAACGCCGAGGCGGAGACCAGAGAACGCAAGGAGAAGAAGGCAAGGAGAAGAGTAAGGAAGACAGTGAGATGGAGAAGAACAAAGAAAGGAACCAACCAAAGGAAGGAAGAAACCAGAAGTAGTGAAAAACCAAAATGACCGAAAATATAGGTCGTGGAACCGTCGATCTCTGGACGCAGGCGCTAACTACCCCCTTGAGGGGCAGGGACTCCTTTTAGTCGCCTCTTACGACAGGGAGGAATACCTCGGGCCTATTCTAACTCCCGGACCCGCAGGGGGGAGACATGGGCATGATTCTGGGAGCAGTTTGAGCAGTCGGTTGACAACAATCCGACGGTAACTACAATTAATAAACACATCTTTCTTCGCGACTATCTCTCAGGAGAACCAAAGGATTTAGTGGACGGTATTGCTGTGACGGCCGAGACGTACGCAGAAATGAAGAGGATTCTCAAAGCGCGTTATGGCCTCAAGGATCGAATAATTCAATCCCACTTAGATTATCTCGAAGCCATAAAACCATTTAAGCTGTCCACCCCAGAGAAACTTAATTCAACATTCATTGAATGTCAGCGACGTATTCAAGCTCTCCGGGCACTTGGGGAAGACGTGAATGGATACGGCCAAGTCCTCGCGCGGAAAATTTTACGCGCTTTTCCGGATGACATATGCCGCCACTGGATAATTCACGCCAAGCATACAGGAATACCCAAAGGGGACATTTTGCAACTGATGGAGTTTCTGAACGAGGAAGTCGACGGGGCGCTTACCACGCAGAAGATACGCGGTGAATTTTCCAGCATTTCTAGTAACCTTCCCACAGTGTCCACACTTCACGTACACGCGAAATCTAAAAGATCAACTCCGAAGGATACCAGCATAAAAGAACCATTCTGCGTCTTTTGCGAATCTTGCGGTCACTGGGTGCAAGACTGTAAGAAGATTGTACGTGTCAATGATTGAATAGATAAATTGAAACTGCAAACAGATGCTTTCTTTGTCTTCAACGTGGGCATAAAGTGTCAAATTGCAAAAAGAAAGAAAAGGTTCGGTGTTTTAACTGCAAAAGACTGCATCATAAGTCCATTTGTGAAGAACGAAAGGATATTAGGGGTCTTGCGGGTCAGAAAAACGTTACTTTCATGGGAAAAGTATCTGTTGCTCTCCATGGATACACGTACCTTCAGACAGCTCAAGTATGCGTCTCAGGACCTGCAGGATTGAGTAGGACAACGCAATGTCTACTGGATGCAGGTAGTCAGGCCAGCTTCATAGCAAAATCGCTGATTGATGATCTGAAACTACAAACGGTAGACCGACAAGAACTAACCATTTGTTCCTTTGAATCAAACCCTACACACCCACGCCACCGCAGGCTTGTTCAGTTTAATATGAAGAATTCTTCAGTGCCACTTACAGCCTTCGAAAGTACTCATGTTATTTCTCACCAGCCTTCAGTTCCACAACATATAAAGAGTTTACCAGATGCCCGTAACATTACGCTAGCAGATCCGAAAACCGATTCAACGGAAGATCTTCCCATGGAGATTCTTGTAGGAGGCGATTTTTATTGGAAGATAGTGAAGCACAATTCGCCCATACGCATATCTGAAGCCTTAGTGTTAGTTTCTTCTCTGTTTGGCTGGATACTTAGTGGTAACAAGTCACAAGCCTGTGTGCATGCAACCGTGATGAATTTTGCTCAGACTGAACGATCTCATCTGCACTCGGACAATGATTTCAGACGATTTTGGGACTTGGAAACTATAGGGATCACTGCCGATCGGGATCTACCTGTGAACAACAAGGATACGAGACTTCTTGAAGACTTTAGAGCATCTTTCTCTATAAAGGATCATTGAGCAGTGGTTAAACTTCCCAAAAGACAACATACAGTGCTTTCGAGTAACAGAACTATCGCGGAAAAACGATTCAAGCACCTTAGGGAAAGATTTCAACGTCAAGAGACCTTTAAGCAAATGTATTTCGATCTTATGCTAGACTACATTACGAAGGGGCCAGTAGAGGTCGCTCCCACCCCACTCTCAGGAAAGGAGCTATTTTATCTTCCTCATCATGCGGTGAGGAAGGAGAAATACGGAACCACTAAGTGGAGAATAGTCTTTGACGCCTCATCTCACAAAAACAATGCACCTTCTCTGGATGAGGTATTAGGAGTAGGACCAAACCTATTACCAGAGATTCTGGAAATTTTACCGCGTTTTAGACTATATTCTATGGCTATCGTCGTGGACATCACACAAGCTTTCCTTCAATTAACCTTGAACAAAAGGGACAAAGACTTTACCAGATTTTTCTGGTTCAAAATTAGCCAGGATCCAACAGGAAATCTGCAAACGACGGACGAACTAACAGAATACCGTTTTAACAGACTCCCATTCGGCCTGACCTGCAGCCCATTTTTACTTTCTGCAACCCTAAGAGAACTTGCCAACAAGTGTATGACAGCATTTCCCACCGTAGCACTACTTATAAACAAGACTGCATACATGGATGACTTTGTGATCTCAGTAGAAGGTGATAATTTGGTTATAGCTATATACTATGAACTTGTAACCCTAAGGAAATTGATCAGTCTCTCCTTATCAAAATGGGCTACCAACTGTGAACAACTCCATACTATCTGGAGGGCAGAAGGGGGAGAACTCCACACCCAGACTCAAGTTTTAGGTGTAGACTGAAACACCGCAGGTGACTACTACTGAGGAGGAGTAACACACATTATACCTCCCATTGCATGAAAAGTACCAGTCCCATCTAGGGTGTTTACATTGAAATCTGCATTATCAAACACAAATTGGCAACATGCGTCACTTTGTTGTCTTTCGTTGTCAAGCTGAAGGACTGAAGACACTTCCAATAGGGCAGCTTCCGTGTAAGATGCTGCAAAGCCAAGGGAAGACAAAACCTGGATGAGATGTTTTGAGCCAAACTTTCAGTACAAGCATGCACTAATAGCAGTCAAAAGTGATGAAATAAATGAACATGGCCTCACAGCACTTATGAGTGCATGAACAAGAGAAAAACATTTTCCCCCATTTTCTGGGAGACCACTTGTGTTTCAAAATTATAGTTTCAAAGGGCAATCTTACAGATTCTGGTAAGAGAGACTCTACATCACATACAAAATTATCAGAGGGATGCTACTGTTTTACATCGTACACTACTGATCTTATATCGTCTAATACGATATTTGCAGCTGCTTTGACGATTCATAGTCTTTCTTGCTGGAAAAAGCAAGCCTTGACAGTTCGAATATCAGGACGAGGTGATGTGAGTATTTGCTCTAACAGATTGTCCATAGATTCCATATTGGTTTCCAGGTAGGCAAATATAGCCGCCATGCATTTATCTACTTGTGTTGCAGGTCTGTAACTTCTCGTGTCTGTCCAGTAGCTGAAACACTGTGAAAGAACTTTCTGAAGCAAAATCTGTGATACCACCCATCTGCAGCAACCAAATCATTTACATTTTGAATCCGCTCTATCACTTGTTGACCAAATTCATCATCATGTTGTTTAGCCTGTTCTAATACTTTCGATTGCACTTCCAATTTCATTACTTTGTAAACAAAATTTCGTTTGGCATATGGCAATCGTAACTGCTTGGTTAAAAAGTCATCAGAATTCCCTTTTGCACATAAGAAGCATTTCTCTTTAAAATTGAACTGACCTTTTTCCTGCGACCGACGTAGCACGCCTGTTGGTTCCTGAGGATGTCAAAGGCTAGCTGCTATCATTCTTTCATTAATGTACTTCTTGTAGCATGCTCCATGCACCATCACTTCACTCAGCAGTGTTTTTTTTAAAAAAAAAAAATCCAGGTGAGTCAACTCCCTGCGTTTAGCACTACAATCGATAAGTGTGCTCAGTCCTTTCCTTTTCACACTGCATCCACCACTCACCACAGTTTTTTCGCAAATGAAACACAAATTCGTGTCAGACATACTCATTTTCAGCACCACAACATATACTGAATGGAAGATACTCCAAACTGTAGGCCCCTTATTGTTGTGTCAGCGCGCTGTGAACAATCACCAGAGATAATCGCCTTCCACTGGCCAAAGAATAAATACGCTTTTGTCCGCTAAAGAACAATCCCTACATACTTTTTCTTATAATTGATCATTAATGTCAATCAACTGTAGAAAATGTGCGACACCTGCATGCAATCATATTACATACTGTAACACAAATAAACTTCTCGCAATCGAAAGTGAATGTGTTTGTAGTTACTGAATATGATGCTGTTTGTCCTGGCCCTGCAGCAGAGTGAGATGGTAAATTCCAGTGAACAAAATGATGAGTAATATGTTTATACTACACAAATAGAAACTGAAATAACAGTGTTAAAAAATTAGGTAATTTGCCACTTTGCTCGAAATTTGAAAAATTGGTATTTTTTGACATGCGGTAGCACCTTAGATACTGTGAGTAGAAAAAAAATAAGAATCAAATTAGTAGAGAATTTTGCGCTCTTTTAAAAAGAAAATAGATGTCAAAGCAATAGGAGCAAATGAAACTGAGATATTATGAAAAAACTGAACAGGCAGTTTCCTCTTTAGTCCAGTCAAATAGCAGATATACCTTGCAAAAGGTGGGGTAGAATACTGAGTTTATTTTTTCAACTCGTTCATATGGTTGTAAAAAAGTATCTCTGTTGGGTTGGCGTAGATACTACCTGACACAACGCCTGTCCTGTCAGGAGGAGATTTGAATTTCAATTGCCCCACATGCATCCTACAAGCCGCCAAGGAAACAAGTGTTGACTCAGACAGAGCCTCATGTGCCTGAGCAGATTCCCCAAATGTTGCTCACTAGCAATTGTTATCACAACGGCTATTCACCGCATCAGAAAGTAGCACACCTTGAGGTTGAGGTTTCTTTACAGAGGTATATACCTTCCTCATAGTCCAGGCAGCAGAGTCAAGGCCCCCATTCTTCGAAACACACAATATTCCAAAGCTGCGCCTAACAATGTCTGTTAAGTACGCCCAGAGTTTATGGCAGAAGAGGTCTGGCAGTGCAAACCAGCTCTTGGCTCAGGTAACCTGGGGTGCCACACCTTTACCCAGCCATTGCTGGTGGGGCTCCCCGGGAAAAACACAGTCCACCCTGTCATGTGGATGCTCACTGCTATTCCCCCATTGCCATAGATCCTTAAATAGTGGTTTAAAAGATCCAAGAAGCTATGAAGTTACTAAACAAATCACCCAAATGAAAGGAATATTTCCCCATATTAGGGTATCCTCCTCTTTCTCCACTGGATATCTAAAGCCAGATCATGAGTTTTGTACCTTTCTTAAATAATTTAAGTAAGTCCACAAAATTGTGACCGGTAGTAGTCTCCCATGAGTAAATCGCAATGAAAACTATAAAGGTGTTTTCATCCATATGGGGACGACCTTGCTTCAAAACAGCAGTGAAGAAGAGATCGTAAACAAAGCATGAAATTAATCTGGTGGCGAAAAACACGTACCCAGCATTAAAGTTAATTTTAAGTAGTATCCTGCACAGAAGATTGGTAAGTGACAAATACTTAGACAGGATAAGAAATCACATCAGAGAGCAGTGCAAGAGACTTGGTGCAGTTTTTGTGCACTCAAATAAAATTATTAGTGATAAATGTTTAGGACAAGATGGGCAGCATCAAAACAGGCTAGTTTCGGCTACATTCAGCAATATGAACAGTGATATTTGTGAGATCATACTTAGTAAAGGAAACTAGTATGCAAAGATGTGGGCCTAAAAATTGAAAGAAAATATACAGACAGAGTTTCAAAACAGATGCTATTAAGAATATTAAAAAAAGTAGCAATGAATTCTTAATGTAACCGAACATAATTGGGCTAAATAAGTTCAAACTATACAAATGACAGAGAAACAAACCTTAATGACCTGCATGCAAACCATTTTGTCAAAAATCACAGTTGTATGCTCGAATGAACACTGGCTTACAAAGGATAGTATCAAAATCTTAAATAACATTACTAATTTTTATGTTCCCATCAGCTTTTGTAGGAGTAATTTAACTCAACGAGGATCGTACACACTTGTGGACAGATGAATGGAATATAAAGCAAGATTTGATTTTGATTCCCTTAACGAAGACTGTATATTTGAAAGCTGCTGTGTAGAGTTATGGCAAAATATTGTAATTTTGTCTGTGTATAGAATTCCAGATGCAGAAATAATGAAACAATGTCAAAATTCCAGTGCCCATTGCAAAAATTTCAAAAAGAAATCAAGAGAAAGATTCTTAATAACCGCTGATTTTGACACAGGTTTAGCCAGTGAAACCAATAAAATTCATTTACATGATTCAAATATCAGGTTTCAGTGCTAATTTCACTGATTTTACTTGGGTAAACGAAATGCCAGCAACATGTACAGATAATTTTGTAACCAACTTTATTTATAATGAAGCAAATAATTTTTGTTTCGATTTAGGACTTGCCAAAGACAGTAGAACCTTGCTAAAAAAAAAAAAAAAAAAAAAAAAACAAACACTGAATGCTAGTTCAGCGCAGAAAATATTGACTTATTCCACAATAGATTAAATAAGGTGGTGTGATCTACGTATAGTTCATAGTATTTCATGTTCAGAAAATTTTACTACTTTCTTGGAAAACTCTACTCATGTTTTTAGTTAAACTGTCCCACTTACTTCACATCATAAAAAGGTAGAAATAAAAGTAAAGTGGGTAACTAAAGGAATAAAAATCTCTAATGCAAGAAAAAGACAGCTACACAGGGAACTAAAACATAACATAAGTCCTGATTTTGTTACCTATGCAAAAAATTACAATATATACTTTTAAAAAGTTGTAAAGGCAGCAAAAGAACTGACAAATAATAGATTTATTTTGAATGGTGAAAATAAAGCAAAGGCATTATAGTGAGTAATCAAAGCAGAAACATGTGCCACAGCTATAGGCTATGATATTTCTGAAATCAAGATATATAACAAAACTATCGCAAATCCTGCTCAAATTTTAGAATTATTTAATGAGATCTTTACAAATGTGAACAAATAAAACATAATTGTAGAAAATTACCCAGTGAAGTTAAGTTTCTTTAACTCTGTGAGATTTGAAGATGAACTTTTCTAGCACATTCAGCAGAACTACTGTAATAGATATAGAAAATGTAATATCATTAAAAAGTAAAACATCATCAGGATGGAATGGGATACCAGCAAAAGCGTTAAAAACTGTCTTTAAGATAATTACAGAGCCACTATCTATAACAATTAACCAGTTCTTTCAAAATGGTAATTTTCCAGAATGCAAGTACGCAGTAGTTAAGGCACATAAGAACACATCGGAAATTACTGACCAGTCACTCTCCATCCATCGCTACCAAAAATATTTGAAAAGGTTGTCACAAAACCAATTCAAAATTTCATAGAAATATTTAAAATAATCTCAGAAAACCAGGATGGATATCAAAAAGGCAAAAACACAATATCTGCTAAAACCATTTTGTAGAAAAATTAGCTCCTCTAGCCAACTCACTGCATGCCACAAGATTTTTTTGTGACCTACAAAAGGCCTTTCATAGTCTGAACAACTCCTACAGTGTAAACTGGAAAAATATGGAATTAGGGGCACTGTATTAGAATGGATTAAGTCCTACCAAACCAACTGAAGACTAAGAGTGGTTATCACCAGAGAGAGGACCTTATACTTCAAAATGGAAAACCATTTTATAAGGAATATCTCAAGTTACTGTATTAGGTATCTCTTTGTTTCTGGTTTACATAAATGATCTACCACTTAATATTGAGTACTACTCAGTTTTATTGGCAGATGACACATCAGTAATTGCTGAAAGTAACAGTAGTGACCAAATTCCTCAAACTGTATTAAATACTTTAGAAAAATTACAAACCTGGTTTGATTTAAACAGGTTACAATTAAAGGTGGAAAATAATTTAAACAAAGCAATCAAAATTAAGTGATGTTCAAATCATTCTCAAAAACCAGGATTTGCAGGAAGATAGCTGTGTGAAATTGCTAGGAATGTTACTGGATAAAAATATATCCTCGGGCTCACATATACAGTACCCTGCAAATAAATTAAATAGCCTAGCACTTGCAAATGAGGATACTGTACAATGCTACCAGTATGGACATAAGAAAAGTAGTATAGCACTGCTGCTTCCAATCAGTTGTAAGGTATGAATTTGTATTTTGGGTAACTCAACCTGCGCGTGTTGAATACTTCAGAAAACCATAATTAGAAATACGCACAATGCCGGGAAAGAAAATTATGTAGCCCACTTCTAAAAAATTAAAGTATAATAAGTGTTCCGTCACTATACATCTATGAGGTGGTTATCTTTGTACATAGTAAACCTACTTTATTTGTAGCATATCGTTTTCAACATGACTACATCAGAAATCAAAATAATTTTATGCTGCCCACCCACTGTTTAAAATTTTATGCTCAAACTCCACAGTACATGGGTACGAAAATTTATAACAAAGTGAAAGGAAGAGAATTGCTCAGTATAATTTTAGAAACACTGAAAAAACCTTATGTTAGTAACTAGTGCAGAAATGTTACCTTTCAGTAGAATAATTCATGAGGGACGACCTGAAAATTTGAGTGGAATAGAGCAAGTACTTAGATCTGTTAATTTTGAAAAGATGGTTACTTTTTAAGAAAAATTATTAGTGGCATATTAAATACATATTCAGTGCAGTATATTAAATTAACGACATTATAAGAATAATTGTAAAACAATTTTTGTGTTTTGGCAAGTCTCCTGTACATTAAGTCAATGACTTGAAATTTTATGTTATGAGACAATCAACTTCTGTACTATTCTCTGAAATACCTTTTCATGTTCTCTATTATTTTGCCATATCAAATCTAGGTAAAATCCCCAGCTCTTAACTGTCACCTCAAGAACTACTTCGGGAGCAACTGACTGTCGTGCCTGCTGCTGTGGTGGACTTTTACAGCCAATAGAGGTCCTGTGATTACTCAGTATACTTCATTATGTATCTCCCAGTTAAAGATACACAAAATCTGGTGTAAAGCTGAAGTGGTTGCCATACTGAATCCTGGGAAATATCCAACTGATACCAAGAATTTTTGACCAGTCTTGCTTCTCTGTCATCTATACAATCTGTTGGAAACAATAATTATGAACCGCATTTTGGAACATGTAGACCAGACCTTTATTAAACAACAGGCAGGATTCTGCCCAGGAAAGTCACATTGTGGCCAGATTCTCAATGTAACTCAGCACATAGAGAACAGATACGAGAAGGGTGGCAAGTTATAAGCATGGCATTCATGGACCTAACTGTGGTGTATGACACTGTAAACCATAAACTTTTGAAGACAGATTTATAGTCACAAAGGACTACAGATTAATACAGTTCATCCAAAGCCTATTACAGAACAGGTGACTGTCATCCTGAGCAACAAGAAAAGCCAATGGAGAATCGAGAAAAATGGTCTTCCTCAAAGCAGTTGTTGGCACTACTGCTATACAATTTCTGTACCAATGACTGACTTGTCGAAACAGGTAAAAGATCTTTCATTATGCTGATGTACAGAAGTTGCAGCCCAAGGAAGAACTTTTGAGGGAGTAACAATGAACCTGACTGCAGTCCCTGAAGATCTGGCAGAATACTATGACAATAACCACCCACAGCCTAATCCATCTAAAACTTGAGAAATAGAAAAGCTAGGAAAAAAATTGTAAGTAACCTGGAGGGGAAAGCAACTACAGCACTGGGACACTCCAACATACCTTGGAGTAAAGCTCAACTACACAATTATTTTCAAAGACGACTGTGGAACATGAAGTTAAAAGTCTGCAACCGAACTAATATTACAAGCAAGCTCACAAACACCACATGGTGCATACAACCAAATGTTCTGTGCAGCTCTGCTCTAGCTCTATGCTTCTCTATGGCTGAATATGCTGCACTAGTCTGGCAGAACTCCACACATACCAGATATGTTGACACCACCATCAACAACACAGGTCACATTATAAATCGTTGCCTATGACTAACTCCAGCAGACAAAATGTACCCTGGAATAGGCATAGCACCCCCAGACATTAGACGAAGAACAAAGAAAGAGGTTGGTAAGAAAGAACAGGAGAATGATTCCAATAATCCCATGTTTGGAAACGAACCATCATGTCCAAGGCTCAAGTCGAGAAACAGTTTTCTTTGGAGAACTGAAGCCTTTATATCATCACCTCCTGCTGGGCGAACAGAACTTTCATGAAATAAGGCAACTGGAATTAACAACCAAAACCTAAAGAAAGAACCCACTACTGTAGTCCAACTATCCTGGCAGAGGTGGAGACATTGAATAGGAGAAAAAAATTAGAAATGTTCGACATTGAACCATACGTACAAATTAATTTGTGATGTTAATATAAGAGGACTCGTTCCACATCATGATTTATCATGCAAAATGATCAGTGGAACATGAAACTAACTAACAACCTACCTACCTGACTAACTAACTAACCAGTCTAACTTAACTGCAAACTAGTGTGACGCAGTGCAAACAAAAATTTAAGCAATGGGGCTACATTACTGGAGATGCAACTTGCAAATGTGGAGAGAGCTTCAAGATGCTGAACAACTCTTCATCTAGTCAAAGTTGCCTGAAGCCTACATACTGGAGAACCAGGTTTCAGCAAATGCTCCAGCAATCAAGACTCCTGAATTATGGGCCTCAAAAATAATTTTATATTTTCTAATAATAATAATAATAATAATAATAATTACATCATGGTTCAACAGATGGTGAAACTTTTTATACTGATGGCCCTATCGCTGTCATAGGAGATTAAACCAATTGGTAAATTCCTCTGTATCTTCTCAACATTAAAAGCTTGCTTCCATGCTCCACTAAGATTATATCTTCTGTCCCAACTGATGCTGATCTTGCACATTCTGATTTCTACTCCTTCTTAAATAAGAGAATTATAATACATTGTAGCATAAGGCAAGATATTAGTTTCTTCAGACATTACTCTGTCTTTAATCATGAGACTGAGTATCAGTTGCTGATTTCTCTTGTGCCCAGTAGTGAATGAGCTGTTGGTGTTCTGCATAGTAGTAAAAAAATAGTATGAATGGACTGACTGCTTTAGTTACTTCCACACTTGCAACAAATCTTACAAATCCCAGGGACTCTGCAACCAATGCTGGGTGATGCATCTCCTTTATCTTCTTAGGTAGATAGAAAGCAGGTCTTATGCCTCATACTCCCACACTGCTGGCTATTTTGCTAGATGTAACACTACAGAAAGTAAGGAACACAATAGGTGGATCATCACATAATTAACGAAGATTTCTGCATTTTTGTTTCTCTTTATGCTGAAGTCATGGAATAGTGGTATGCACATTTACAGATGGCAGTAGTATCACATATTCAACGTATAAAAGAGCACTGCATTGGCAGAGCTGTCACTTTTGGTTAAGTGATTCACGTGAAAAGGTTTATGAAGGGATTATGGCTGCATAACGGGAATTAACAGACTCTGAACACAGAATGGTAGTTGGAGCTAGAAGCGTGGGACATTCCATTTTAGAAATCATTCAGGAATTCAGTACTCAGATCCACAGTGTCAAGACTGTGCCAAGAATACCAAATTTCAGCCATTACTTCTCAACATGAACAATGCAGTGGCCACTGGCCTTCACTTAAAGGCTGAGAGCAGCAGCATCTGCATAGACTTGTCAGTGAAATAACCACAGAATTCAATGTGGGACATATGTCAAACTTATCACTTAGGAACGTGTGGCAAAATTTGGCACTTTTGGATTAGGGCAGCAATTGAACAACACAAGTGCCTTTGCTAACAGCATGACATTGACTGCAGCGCCTCTCCTGGGCTCATGAACATATCGTTTGGACTGTAGGTGATTGGAAAACTATAGCCTGGTCAGAAGAGACTATTTCAATTGGCAAGAACTTATTGTAGGGTTTGAGAGTGGTGTGGACCTTTCAAAAACATGGACACAAATTGTCAACAAGGCACTATGGAAGCTGGTAGTGGCCCCATAATGGTGTGTGCTGTGTTTACGTGGAATGGTCTGGGTCCCATGGTCCAACTGAACTGACCACTGACTGAAAACGGATATGTTCGGCTACTTGGAGGCTATTTGCAGCCATTCACGGACTTCCTGTTCCCAAAAAATGATGACTTTTTGTAGATGACAATGTGTCATGTCACTGGGCCACAGATGTTTGCAACTGGTTTGAAGAACATTCTGGACAATTCGAGTGAATGATGTGGCCACAAAGATTGCCTGACATGAATCCCATCAAACATTTGTAGGACACAATCAACAGGTCAGTTTGAGCACAAAATCCACCACCAGCAACACTTTTACAGTTAAGGAAAGCTATAGAGGCAGTATTTCTGCAGGGGCTTCTAACGACTTGTTGACACCATGCCACATTGAGTAGTTGTGCTATGCCGGGTAAAATGATGTTTGACGTGACATTATGAGGAATCCCAAGACTTCTGCCACCTGTGTGCATATCTCAGACTCTGTAGACATTCTTTTAGAAAATGTACTTTACATGCTTCATCTTGGAATCAAAGTGGTCCTTGTAAGAAACCGTTGTGGACTAGATGATGATGTTGAGTTATAAATGAATGTGTGATGGCTTGCAGTATACAGATTGGCCAAACTGCTCATATATTTTTTTCTTCAAAAACAACTAAAAACGTTTCTTTTCACCTCTTTCTGGTCAACAAAGAACCAAATTCTCAGGTGCATGCTGTTCATTTTATCAAGAAAATGCTCAAGAGCTTCAGTGCTATGTGGGTGGACCATAGACATGTTGTCACTGTATGAAGAAAATGAAAGTTAGCAAATAAAATCGGCTTTAATGTGCAATCCTAAAATCGCTCCATAAGAGAGCTGGCTATTGCTACAGACAACAGAGTAGCCACTGCCTTCCCATTGCTCATTTCATATAGTGGATTTAAATTTTTAGTTCTTTATAAAGAGACATCTTCTGAAATTTGTTCAATAATCCAATAATCGTAAGAATTAACCTGATTTAAACAAACGCAAACGCATTGATTGGTCAGAAGCTGTAGCACACGTACACAGGTGGTGTTACGCTCTTGGAAGTAGGTCCTACTTAGGTACTGGATATCTTATTACTAAGTTACATTATATGAAACTTTACGATATTCAAATGTAATAACAGCCATTGACATTTTTCTTAATCGCGCTTTAGCTCTTGTTTTGTTGTCTTAAGTCCTCAGACTGGTTTGATGCAGCTCTCCATGCTACTCTATCCTGTGCAAGCTGCTTCATCTCCCAGTACTTACTGCAACCTACATCCTTCTGAATCTGCTTAGTGTATTCATCTCGGTCTCCCTCTACGATTTTTACCCTCCATGCTGCCCTCCAATGCTAAATTTGTGATCCCTTAATGCCTCATAACATGTCCTACCAACCGGTCCCTTCTTCTTGTCAAGTTGTGCCACAAACTCCTCTTCTCCCCAATTCTATTCAATACCTCCTCATTAGTTACGTGATTTACCCATCTAATCTTCAGCATTCTTCTGTAGCACCACATTTTGAAAGCTTCTACTCTCTTCTTTTCCAAACTATTTATTGTCCATTTTTCACTTCCATACATGGCTACACTCCATACAAATACTTTCAGAAACGACTTCCTGACACTTAATACTCGATGTTAACAAATTTCTCTTCTTAAGAAACGCTTTCCTTGCCATTGCCAGTCTAAATTTTATATCGTCTCTACTTCGACCATCATCAATTATTTTGCTCCCCAAATAGCAAAACTCCTTTACTACTTTAAATGTCTCATTTCCTAATCTAATTCCCTCAGCATCACCCGACCTAATTCGACTACATTCCAATATCTTCGTTTTGCTTTTGTTGATGTTCATCTTACATCCTCCTTTCAAGACACTGTCCATTCCATTCAACTGCTCTTCCAAGTCCCTTGCTGTCTCTAACAGAATTACAATGTCATCGGCGAACCTCAAAGTTTTTATTTCTTCTCCATGGATTTTAATACCTACTCCGAATTTTTCTTTTGTTTCCTTTACTGCTTGCTCAATATACAGATTGAATAACGTAGGGGAGAGGCTATAACCCTGTCTCACTCCCTTCCGATCCACTGCTTCCCTTTCATGTCCCTCGGCTCTTATAACTGCCATCTGGTTTCTGTACGAATTGTAAATAGCCTCTCGCTCCCTGTATTTTACCCCTGCCACCTTTAGAATTTGAAAGGGAGTATTCCAGTCAACATTGTCAAAAGCTTTCTCTAAGTCTACAACTGCTAGAAACATAGGTTTGCCTTTCCTTAATCTTTCTTCTAAGATAAGCCGTAGGGTCAGTACTGCATTACGTGTTCCAACATTTCTGCGGAATCCAAACTGATCTTTGCCGAGGTCAGCTACTACCAGTTTTTCCATTCGTTTATAAAGAATTCGTGTTAGTATTTTGCAGCTGTGACTTATTAAACTGATAGTTCGGTAATTTTCTCGTCTGTCAACACCTGCTTTCTTTGGGATTGGAATTATTATATTCTTCTTGAAGTCTGAGGGTATTTCCCCTGTCTCATACATCTTGCTCACCAGATGGTAGAGTTTTGTCAGGACTGGCTCTCCCGAGGCTGTCAGTAGTTCTAATGGAATGTAGTCTACTCCGGGAGCTTTGTTTCAACTCAGGTCTTTCAGTGCTCTGTCAAACTCTTCACGCAGTATCATATCTCCCATTTCATCTTCATCTACATTTTCTTCCATTTCTATAATATTGTCCTCAAGTACATCGCCCTTGTATAGACCTTCTATATACTCCTTCCACCTGTCTGCTTTCCCTTCTTTGCTTATAACTGGGTTTCCATCTGAGCTCTTGATATCCATACAAGTGGTTCTCTTTTCTCCAAAGGTCTCTTTAATTTTCCTGTAGGCAGTATCTATCTTACCCCTAGTGAGATAAGCCTCTAAATCCTTACATTTGTCCTCTAGCCATCCCTGCTTAGCCATTTTGCACTTCCTGTCGATCTCATTTTTGAAACATTTGTATTCCTTTTTGCCTGCTCCATTTACTGCATTTTTATATTTTCTCCTTTCATCAATTAATTTCAATATTTCTTCTGTTACCCAATAATTTCTACTAGCCCTCATCTTTTTACCTGCTTGATCCTCTGCTACCTTCACTACTTCATCCCTCAGAGCTACCCATTCTTCTTCTACTGTATTTCTTTCCCCCATTCCTGTCAATGGTTCCCTTATGCTCTCCCTGAAACACTGTACAACCTCTGGTTTAGTCAGTTTATCCAGGTCCCATCTCCTTAAATTCACACCTTTTTGCAGTTTCTTCAGTTTTAATCTACAGTTCATAACCAATAGATTGTGGTCAGAGCCCACATCAGCCCCTGGAAATGTCTTACAATTTAAAACCTGGTTGCTAAATCTATGTCTTACCAGTATATAATCTACCTGATACCTTTTAGTATCTCCAGGGTTCTTCCATGTATACAACCTCCTTTCATGATTCTGAAACCAAGTGTTAGCTATGATTAAGTTATGTTCTGTACAAAATTCTACCAGGCGGCTTCCTCTTTCATTTCTTAGCCCCAATCCATATTCACCTACTATATTTCCTTCTCTCCCTTTTCCTACACTCGAATTCCAGTCACCCATGCCTATTAAATTTTCGTCTCCCCTCACTATCTGAGTAATTTCTTTTATTTGATCATACATTTCTTCAATTTCTTCGTCATCTGCAGAGCTAGTTGGCATATAAACTTGTACTACTGTAGTAGGTGTGGGCTTCGTATCTATTTTGGCCACAATGCGTTCACTATGCTGTTTGTAGTAGCTTACCCTCATTCCTATTTTCCTATTCATTATTAAACCTACCCCTGCATTACCCCTATTTGATTTTGTGTTTATAACCCTGTATTCACCTGACCAGAAGTCCTGTTCCTCCTGCCACCGAACTTCACTAATTCCCACTATATCTAACTTTAACCTATCCATTTCCCTTTTTAAATTTTCTAACCTACCTGCCCGATTAAGGGATCTGACATTCCACACTCCAATCCCTAGAACGCCAGTTTTCTTTCTCCTGATAATGACATCCTCTTGAGTAGTCCCCGCCCGGAGATCTGACTGGGGGACTATTTTACCTCCGGAATATTTTACCCAAGAGGGTGCCATCATCATTTAATCACACAGTAAAGCTGCATGCCCTCGGGAAAAATTACGGCCGTAGTTTCCCCCTTGCTTTCAGCCATTCGCAGTACCAGCACAGCAAGGCCGTTTTCGTTATTGTTACAAGGCCAGATCAGTCAATCATCCAGACTGTTGCCCTTGTAACTACTGAAAAGGCTGCTGCCCCTCTTCAGGAACCACACGTTTGTCTGGCCTCTCAACAGATACCCCTCCGTTGTGGTTGTACCTTTGGTACGGCTATCTTTATCGCTGAGGCACGGCAAGCCTCCCCACCAAAGACAAGGTCCATGGTTCATGGGGGGACATACAGCTTATGAAGAAAAATTACCCTGTGGTTCAGTCAGGAATTTTCATAATTTTTGTTTTTAATTACAACAGTACGTTAACTAAAAACAATGTGTTGTGGTTTTCGTCTAGTCGTCTAAAAAGTGTATTGTGGGAGATTTGCAATGTATCACTTCATTCTGTTCAAAAAAATAAATGATATTCGAAGCTGTATTGCTCCTCTGCTCATCTGCTCATCTCTTATTATGTGTGCGCTGCATCTGGCTGCGTCACTGCAGGCTAGCTGTACCAGCTGACCGGCCAGTGCTGTCCAAGCACAGGTAAAGCTGTTGTCCCCTGTTTTCGCTGAAGTCGACGTGCACATAATGCACAGCACAAAACATATCCTTATTATCATACTTGTCAGTACTCACGACAGCTTGTCTAAATTCCCACATGAAAGTGAAATCCTATGAGGTTACAGCAAATGTGGAAGAACACATAGTGCAATGTTTACATCAGGTTTATTTTTATGATGAAGGAATTATAGTTTTTAAGGTTGTTTTGACTCCAATTAAATTCATCCCCCATGTCTTTTACACATGAAAGACTATTGCACGTTTGTGTAGTGTGTTGTATCGAAAAATGTTTATGCACAGCTTGAATTCTAACAATATGATGAAAGAATATAATTTTTGTGTGTTTCATAGAGGGCAAATTTTGGAGTCTGTGTGGTTGATTGGGTTTAAGGAACTGAACTGTGAGATCATGAATACCTCCATCAGGAGTTAGTTCACCTGGATTTGTTATGTCTGCCAGAAATAAGACAAGGATGATGAAAGTACGTATGAATGGTAAAGTCGAGGCACTGAAGGTAATACTGAAGTCAAAGACAGTAATAATTTACAAAGAAATAGAAGTGCTTGTAAGTAGATCAAAAAAGATGAGGGTGTCTCTCAGGGCTCATGTGGGGCAAGATAAACCCCACCAGTATTTGAACCCCAGCCAATTCGATTAAGGATGAAGACATTTACAGAGTAAAGAGTACCTTTTAGTTGGAAGATACATACCAGTAAAAGTGAGAAGGCTAAAAATGTCATGGACACCAGTTGGGCCACCAATATTAAAACAAGATGGGAGAAACAATACAGCAGAAAGTGAATTGACCCAAGGGAGTAACACGAGGGCCTCTGCATGCGACGGGACCATCTCTCCCATATCCGCCCCACACCCGGTCAGTTATAGTCAAAGCATGAAAGGGAGTAACTGAACAGCATCCAAACGCAATTACAACAGAGTATAAGAGAGATGACAGAGCAACTGGCAAAGAAGACAGCATTATGGGTTTCCTCAGACCCAGCATGTGAAGAAGACCCAACCTTAACCCAAGCCATGCTGTCCCTTTCTCGAAGGCAGTTTACAATGTTATAATTGAGAATAAAAACCACTTTCACAGAGAAAATGGAGAACCAGTTCAATTTACATGAGCAGTCTGCCAATATCAGAGTAAAAAATTCAGAAGACTAAGCTTAGAATGGAGAGCAAGGAGGGAGCATACCACTCTACAGAATAAATTACTGTCTGTAAGGCTTTACAACCCCAACTTGGAGCCTCCAAGTCTTCAGACAAGATCTAGTGAATGACTGTATCCCTGTGATATTTCAGAGATGCTTTAGTTAATGTTTATTATCACCAGATTCTGAACAGGGAAATGATGAGCAATTCACACAACTGTAGAGGTAGGTTGGTTTGGAAGGAGGGGACCAAACAGTGAGGTCATTAGTCCCATCAGATTAGCGAAGGAAGTTGGCCATGCCCTTTCAAAGGAACCATCCCGGCATTTGCCTGGAGCGATTTAGAGAAATCACAGAAAACCTAAATCAGGATGGCCAGACATGGGTTTGAACAGTCATCCTCCCAAATGGGAGTCCAGTGCGTTGACCATTGCACCACCTCGCTTGGTAACTGTAGTGGACAGCAATAAGTAGCAAGTGATTGGCTAATAAAGGAGCCAAGAGTTTGATTTGACTGGTGGTACACAGCAGCAGACAAATAACTGTAGAGCTGTTGAACAAATACACAATAAGATATCTTGTTGACCATATATCACTCATAATTATAAGCTCTCCTGCAGACATACATTACACCACAACCATATTTCACATACAAGGGGATATCCAAAAATTCCTCAAAAGGGAGCAGCTCTGGCCACAGCTTGCTTATTATGCATTTTTCAAGCTGCAAGTATGTTGCACAACTTCTTGCAAGTTCAGTATGGCATCTGGTCACTGAGGAATGTTTTGTCTTTCAAATGGTGAATTTTTTGCTGTATCTGTTTCTCCCCCACTCCCCACCTATTTTTTTGCAAAAGCAAAGAGAGGTGGGCTGTAAAATTTTGCTTTCTGGTTATGATATTGAAAACAGCTTGCAATATAAGTACAATAGTAAAAATTCAAGTAAAAGTGGTTTTCTTATTTCAAAAAAATTTTAATTACTGGTTAACCACTTAGCTTACAATGTTGTGTGAGCGACGTAGCATGCCGACCTGGCCAAACATCAACTAGACGTATCAGAGATGTGGTACCTTTACCACGCCAAACAAGCACATGTCGTGTGAGAGACGACATCAGTCAGCTGCGCCAAATGTAAGCAGAACGTCTGACACGTTGCGGAGCTGACTGAGTACACACGGCATACACAAAGTGTTCTTCGCCGCATTTGGACCTGCAGATGTTACAAAAATACTTTCACAATGTTCCAGACATGCAGCAAACGTGTTCAAGAGAAAAGGGAGACATATGGTGGCACAGCCAACAATGATTTTGCAGGATATTTTGACAGCGGCAGTGACAGAGGTAGGGATGTTTTACCTCCTGTACGAAAACGGTGAAAGCGGCTGGTGATTCAAGATGATACTGTCAAAGAACAGCAAACCTACCAGCAACAATCAGAGTCGTGGATGTGGCAAAAGGAAGACAATGAACCAACAATCTGGATGTATACAGAAATTTTCTGAATAAAGGAAGCAGCTTTACAGCACAAGAGTACAAGCATAAGAGAATTAGACATTTTCTATGTAATATTTAATAGCACATTTTGAGAAAACACCGTAACCGAGATGAATAGATATGCACAAGACGTACTCAACAATGAACAGAAGAGACGAAAAACAGACCAAAAGTGGTCTCCTATCAGGCTATAATGAAATAAAAATATGCATTGCACTATGTATAATCATGGATGAAGTAAGGAAACCGTCGATTCATATGTATTGGTCTAGGAGGGCTGTTATAGAAAGGCCAATATTTAGGAAGACTATGCCATTCAGGAGATTTCTGCACATAAGTCGATTTCTGCATCTAGCGAATAACAGTTTAGCCAACAACACAGATAAGCTGTACAAACTAAGGCCAGTCATAGATATGTTCAGTCAAAAATTTAAGTAAATGTACACAATTCAAGAGAATATTGCCATTGATGGATAATTAACGAAATTTAAAGGGAGTTTATCCTACAAACCCATAAAAAAGAGCGAGGTTTGGTATTAAAATTTATAAATTGTGTGAGTGAAGTTCAGGATACTGCTATGATTTTAAGATACACACGGGTAGTGACAAATGTGATGCTAGTGGTGGTGCCTCAAAGTGTAGTTCTAGAACTATCACAGTCGGTATTACACAAAGGGCATACTCTATATTTAGATAACTGGTTCTGGTTTTCTTCACCAAAACTTTTCAAAACTCTCCTCACCAATAAAACTAATGTGATTGGAACAGTGTGCCAAAAAGAAAAAATATGCACACAGACTTCCTGGAGGCAAAATTAAAGAAGGGAGAATATACAGTGAGGAGTTGTAATGGAATACTGGCACTAAAATGGAAAGATATACGAGACGTTTACATGCTTTCCACAAAACATTCAACAGCAGAAATGATTGCCACAGACACACCTCTCCACAATGCGTCGTGGAAACAAATGTGTCGTCGAATACAATAGAGGCATGATTGGAATTGATCACGAAAATCAGATGCTCGCATGCTTCCCTGTGATGAGAAAATGTATGAAAGGATACCGCAAGATATCCTATTACCTAATTGATGTTGCTTTATTAAACACATACATTTTATATTACCAAATACATTGCAGCAAACAGCAGAGCTACGCAGAATATGGGATTCACATTGCAGAATAACTGTTGGAAACTACGCCTTTACCGGAATATAATCAGAAGGGCTGATTAGCATTCGGCGATATACCACAAAGACTACACGTGCAACATTGGGCACATTTCCCCCAAACATATTTAGCCAACACCATCAAATGTAAACCCTGCGAGAGCTTGTGTACTGTGCAGAAAGCATAAACGACGCAGCGAAATAATGTGGGAACACAAAAAGTGCAGGGTTGCATTTGCCAGAAGACTATTAAATTCACGTACATGTCATTGTGAAGACGCACTTGAAAACATGTTTGCCGACATACTGACGTAACAGGTCCCAGAATGTTTTGAACAAAATATTATACAATTTTAGATCATTGCATTGTTGTGAATATTATTATTAAGATATATATCATCAATGTATGTTCGATTATAAAGGGAAATAAAATGATAGTGAATATACAGTTGCGTTTGAGACAATGAATGTTTCGTTTCCAATGGGCAACTAATCGTCGTTATTTACGATACCTGTAGAAATGGTTACTGGTATATCAGACACGTACTTACAAATCCCGAGGGTGTCTGCACGACTTCGTACGCCACCATGCGTAGTGCACCACAGCCTTAGCGTGTGTAAGTGCCAGGAATCTTAAGGCGCATCCCTACCTCACAGGCACTTATGGCTCACGCTAACAGAACTTAAATCATAAGGCAAAGGGTTAACTTCATGGTGGGATTCTCATGTCCCCAAAAGCAAAGAACAATCAAGCCAATGGAATATGCCAATGTTGTCTTGCTCAGAAAAAGCGTGTCGAGAGTGAAGTCCAATATCATGGGAGGGGGATACTGCATTTAGAGTTCATTACACCAGTTCAGACGGTTAATCAAATTTTCCATCTGGAGATTCTGTGAAGACTTTGTGTTCAAGAAAGCTCTAATCTGTAGCAGATAGGTGACTGGGTTTCCCACAACGGCAGTTCTGCTTGCAGAGTCATCTCAATATGCAAGTTTTTTTGCATGAGACCCCTGCCCCCTTCTTAGAATAAAGTTTAATCTATATACATACCAATAATACAATTACAACCCATCACAATGTATTCCTATTTGCAAACACTTAACTTAATGAACAATCAAGTTGAGTATTAGCAATCACTGGTTGTGACCTAAGGAGCTACTTCCCTGGTTTGATTCTTACTTGTCCTGTGAAACATTTTCTTCTATTTTCTCATCACACTAGAAAAACCTTGACATAATTTTGTTTAATACTAGAGAAACATAAAGCTATAAAATTATATTTTGCATTAGTATTTTGCACAGCCAACTACAAACCTCAATTTCTTAATGAGTGTCTGTAAACGACTTACAGAAGTTATAAGAGTCCTTCCCTGTTACTCTAAACTGGAGCTAGTACAGATTACAAAACTATGAAAATCAGTGTTATCTTTGTAATTTACAGCTGGCACCTCTTCATGAGATTTTGTGCAGTTTGTATTTCTCCAATATACCTCATGACCTGTTTTACACAGTACACTCTCTTTGAGCACCTCTTTCTTGGTGTCCAAATAGTTTTCCTTATCTTCAGTTTCAAGAATTCCATTTGTGCATATTTCCCCTTCATAAGATCTGCTTCCAGCTATTCTTCTTCCTCTATATTAGAACCTCTTGGTTTTTGTTTCTTCACTTACAACGGTAACTATTTTGCTTGCTGTCAGACCCTGGTGGGGTTTAGTCTCCTCTTGTGAGTTCTGACCATTCTTTTTCCACTTCTCTTCTTCACAAGCTTAATTAAGGATATTCACAACTGTCCCCAGTAATTCAATATTGAACTGACTCTGGAACACTCCTTTCCAATAATTTTTCCCCAAACGTAGTTGGGGATCCTACCAATTAATTCTCTCATTAGATGGCTCTCACTTATTAGTTCATGTAAGAACTTCATCCTTGTTAGATACCAGTCTAAATACTTTCAGAACCCACCCCATTTAGCATTGTGTGGCTTGTGTAGAGTAAATCTGGAGTTATTTTCTGCTATTCTCCCCAGACCAATCTTTCTCTTTAAATTGCTTCTCAAAACCTTTCCATTTCTGGAATTCCTTTGCTTTGAAGACTCATTTTCCAGCTTTGGCTCTTGTAGTCCTGAAGACAAGCCTTGATACTGACAGCTATGTAGAGTCATTGTTCACTGGTTACCTGATTTTTATACTTGAGCCATAGTAGGCACCAGTTGTTTCACAGTTTGTGTTACTAATTCATTTTGTATTTATTCGTTTTGTTTTTGTTAGTGTTTATTTGCTTCTGTTTCCTTTTAAACAATTCCAGTGCAACAAGTAGTGGTGGCCCAAAATGTGAAGCGGAATAGAGGAAGAAAAGTGTGCTACAGAGCCAGGCCCGCAAATTCGTGTGTTCAGTGAGCAACTAATTTGAAAAAGAAAAGGAAAAAGGTGAGCTCTTATTTCCTGTTCCTCAGGTTATTAAAAGGACTACTGCAGCATTGAAAATAAGCAAGAACACAGCTGTAAAAATAGGGAAAGAACAGTACAGTATAGTATAGACTGTGATGAGAGAGGCGAAAAAATGGTTCAAATGGCTCTGAGCACTATGGGACTTAAGTTCTGAGGTCATCAGTCCCCTAGAACTTAGAACTACTTAAACCTAACTAACATAAGGACATCACACACACCCATGCCCGAGGAAGGATTCCAACCAGCGACCGTAGCGGTCGTGCGGTTCCAGACTGTAGCGCCTAGAACCGCTTGGCCATCCCGGCCGGCTGAGAGTGGCACAACAAGGCTGCATACACCAGGAAAGAAGCGGCTGAGGGAGAAGCAAGTGACAGCTTTGGACAGTTTCCAGAAAGATGCTATTCATTGTGGCTATTATAAGAGAAGGGAACAGCCTACTATCAAAATTACTCATGTCACTTCAGAAAGATGATCTTTTTTAGAGGAAGCAAATTTTCATTATGTACAGTGCTGAAAGACATAGCTTCACTTATTCACTGTTTAATAGATGCAAACTAGTCATGAAAAGGACAGGTGTAGTCACATGGCGGTGCAAATTTCTGCACAAAATCATGGGTGTGTGATTCAAAAATATAGTGTGGGCAGATGAAACTTGGGTTAATGTCAGCCATTAATTACGTAGAGGCTGGAGTGACTGAACTCTTGAGGGTGTCATGGCAGTACCTGCTGGAAAAGGAATTTTAAAAAAGGATAGGTAACTGCCATGTAGAGATGAACAGTGTGGCCTTTCAAAAGTCACCACTTATGATGAATCTGACAAGTCCATTAGTGATCGTCATTATAATCCCGTTGTTCATGATTGGACACCAGCTTTGGTGACGAAAAAAAAAGAAGATATTCAGTGGCTGAAATGATGAAGAGTGTATTTCAGAGAAGATATGAAGAAGGCAGAATTACTCAAAATTGTGGCACAAAAGAAACCACAATTTCTGATGTATGTATGTAATTGATGAGAATGCCAAAAGGCATAGGCTTAAAATTGTTCAGCTTCTTCCATAACATTGTCACTCCACTGAAGGGGTGTAGGTGGAAATTAAAAAAAAAAATGTTCAAATGTGTGTGAAATCTTATGGGACTTAACTGCTAAGATCATTAGTCCCTATGCTTACACACTACTTAACCTAAATTATCCTAAGGACAAACACACACACCCATGCCCAAAGAGAAGACTTGAACCTCCGGCGGGACCAGCTGCGGAAAAAAAATTTACATGGCTGCAAACAACAAAAAATTCACGATCTCTTAAGTTGAAAATCTTTTAGCAGCTATCAATCAAGTGACAAGCAAGACACGGACAAAAATTGTGAACAGTACTACAAGTACTACCAGAGAGGCAGCCAAAAATGAAGGTGTTGTGGAAGAATGCATATAACATTTAATTATAGTGAGCAGTGATAGTTCGAGCAGTGCTAAAGAAGACTATTTTAAATCAGATTCTGACAGTAATGAGAGTGGTGTTTTTACATTAGCATAACTACAACACACTCAAGAATGTAATGAGTAAGCACGCCACTGACCTATCATCATACTGAGTGTACTATCTTCAGATTATAATATACTGATAAATTATTCAGTTGCTCATCGAAGAACCAATAAATGTTGCTAATATTTAACAATGGAAACAAAAACTTTTAATGTTAAATGATTTTTGAGAAAATAGTTTTCATTTATACTGCGAAGTTTGACAAATAACTTTCCAATATTACAGCATATTAGATACTAAATAGCTCTCTTCAGTTTTTTGAAATTATGTATTACAAGTACTGTAAATAAATTCACATGTACAAATACGATCTGCATGTTATCAGTGCTTTTGTTTCTGTCGCTAGAGAAAGCATACAAGAAAAGACTAAGTACAGAGTTCTGTAAGCCACATTTGGCAACACTGCCGTCTGCCCGCCTGAACTGTCAATACCAATCACTCATATCAAGGACTATCTCATCCCACTTTGGTGGAAAACCATTTTCAAATTTTTGTACAAAGATTACAGGGTGTATTTCCTTTCCAGGCATGAAACACTGAAACTTACTGGATAGATGACTTCCACCTTCTAGGCAAAATTCCTTCCACCACCGTTCACATTGCTTATCATTCTGGGCAAGGGCACAGTACTCCCTTTTAATTCTCCTTTGTTTTCAGATTTCTCAAATTTCTACTTCAAATCAATAGTTTGGGTCCTACAATCTCTATCTCCACTATCTTTACTATCAATTCTTTTAGTGTGGTTACCAATCTTTGCTGCCTGCCCTATAATTTCCTGTAACCTATTATCAGCATTTTCTACTGTGTGACAGCATCTACAGGTACTGAATGAAATATTTCCATTTCCCTGTCTGTATTTTGTGGCAAGGTTCTTTCAATTCAGTAATCAAGTGCCTATTACAGTTAATCTGTTCCTGTAGAACAGGCCTGGTAAAGCATGTTTCACGAGCCATTATTACTGTGTGTTATTGGAAAAAGAGCTAGTGCTCAAAGTGTGTATGCTGTTTTCTATTGTGTGTTATTGTGCTCCATGTATCAGTCCGCTATAGGTGAGTGGTTGCCTTCCCCTTATTTTATGTATCTATGAATATAATATTGTGGTGGTTCTTTCTTTTCTGTTTTAATATTTCTGTTCGTATAGCCTCACAATCATATAGAAATGAACATAATTTTACTGTTATGTTAAAAGTATGTGCCACTAACTATACAAGAATATTCTCAAGTTCGTCACTCATTTGCATGGATAGATACACTCTTTGAGGACTGCAAGTAAAAACACTCAGCTTGACACCTAATATCCTGCCAACATAATCCGGGACTGAAATATTCGCAGTATGTGTATGGACAAGATTTGGGACTGACAGGCAAGGATGCAGAGATGGGTAATGACAATGTATGCTAAACTCTAAAGCCTCTGCAAGAACAAACTATAAGCTAATAACTAATATTTGATCATTATACACACTGCATCAAACAAAAACACATCACTCACCTTTTGAGAACTGAAACATAAGTACTCATTCTTTTAAAGGAGTCAAATGTACCATCAAAATTGCCCAACATTTCATCTACTTCTGCTGCTGCAGCTTTAACCACCATCTCAACACTGTTAAAATAATAATCATTTTATTAAAATATATTAAATGAAACATTAGTTTGAACAACAATAAATACAAAATATGGAAAGTGGTACCTTTTGAAGAATTCCAATTGTCTTTTCAGTTGCTTAGCATCATTCTGAGCCTGCTCAGCATTCTTTGTCTGATCACGCATGAATTTTATTTGCTCTTTAAGTGTTAAAATATCTCTTTCTAAGTTTTTGCATTTTTGTTGAGCCTGCAGTAGTTCTTCTCTTTGGAGGGAAGAGACAACACAAAGTTTAACAATGCAATAAAAAATAAAGGGCAGCTGCAGGATGCTTTAGTTTTATACTCTATACACACTCACAGACATGCTATACAAGAAGCCTTAGGCCCCACATGTAATTGAAAATAAATAAAATTAAACCACATTGTCCACTCTAACTACTATGCTACAGACATAGCTTTATAAAAGAAGGTATTTGTAAGTGAAAAAAAGAAATCTTAATCTGTCACATTCCATTGCACACCATGAACTGATCTTACATACTGTTTTTGGATCTGTTGTCTTTAAGTACAAGCTCCACCGGCATTTAATATTGATGTAAAAATGTAAAATCGGTGGCACAAGACTCAGCCTGGGCACTTGACCTGATTGCAGGCAGTGTGCAGCCATTCTTCACTGTGACACTAAGAGAGGGAGGGTGGCAGGCTCTCCTTTCACCCCCTTTACTCAACTGATAGCAAACTGAGTGGACCTGGGGCCATCCCGAAGGGACTGTAACAAGAACATTTTCCTACCACTATATGAGATTGAACCTGAGATCTCTATGGTCAGAGTCTAGTGCTCTACCCATTAGATCATCACGGCTACAAAGTTATTGTCTTTATAAAGATACTGATTGTTTTCTCCATGGACAATTCTTTTGAATTTGTTGAGATGATTATAATCTATGATAAAATTTGCTGTTTAAAACTTGTTTAGTGATTTTCAATGACTGGTTTGTTGTGGTTCAAGCAAAATTTATTCTAGGTGTTTAAGTTGTGACTTTTAAATACTGCAAATGTAAAACAACACATTTTAAGTGGCATGAAAGTGAAATCCCAGAATTGAAAAAAAGGGAGAAATGGACCCCACTCTCCTGCAGGTGAATTGTATGTGGGGGCACAAATACTTTAAACATCTCTAAAGGATCTTTCTAGCATTTGAGCATTTCCTCTTGTGTAAGTATGGCCTACCAGCCAGGTATCTGTGGAGAAAACAAACAGCCAGTCTTGAACAGCAATTATGAATGGTAGTCAAAACTCTAATTATCACAGGCAAAAATCTGTTCATTTGCCTGTACATGTTTGAGTCCACAGTATACAATGGAATCCCTGCACCACAGCACTGAAGAATGCTTTTTTTATTAAAAAAAAATAAAAAAGCAAAGGCACAGACTACTGACAAAGTGGAGTCTTGTGTGGATTTATTTTTTTTTTTATTTTATTTTATTTATTTTTGCATTTCAGTGGGTGCAATACTGCAGCAATCTATGCTGAGTTGGTGGGACCATTGAGAAAAAAAAATTTACCGTAATATGATACAGTGGTTAAGTGGCGCAGACACTTCTAGTGCGATCAAGCGAGCCTATATGGCAAAAAATGAAACGGTAGACACACTCTCTGAGAAAATCTAGGAATCTCAAAAGAACTGAAGGTCTTGGTGCTCTTAGACTGGCTTATCACAATCTAAACAATGCCGGGAAAAGTGAAAAATCAGCCATGGATCAGTTATTACAGTCTTCCACAACATTTGGAACATGATAAAAACCACCACCCACTGGGCTTCATGACTGCTCACACCCATTCAAAATGCTCACCAAATTGAGGCAGCAGTGGAAATGCAGGTATGTTCCCAATCCAAATGACTTCTTTGGTAACCCAGTTACCACAGATGAGTACTGGGTGTATCACTATGACCCAAGGCAAAGCAGCAAAGTAAGCTGTGAACATCATAGTGTGTTGCACTAACAGATTATGCTCGGGGGCATACTACCAAAACCTTCTGATGAGGTTACGGAAATGTTCACAAAATCACAATATACTTCTAATTGTTTGACGTAATGCGGTTGAGAAAATGCACGAACAATCTCAAAAGCATTCATAAAAGAGATATTTTCATACATGTATTCAGGTAATGTGTAGCTGGATGCGTAATAGAGGCAGTGGCAGTGGCAGACGTCTGCGCACTTCCAGACATGCTTCGGCACAGTCATCATCTGCTGCTGGTTTCGCTTAGCGTCTACTGCTGCTCCTTGTGGCCAGCAACCCGTGCTGTCACTTCTTGTGTATGAGATGTGTGTGCCTTTTCTTTTTTTAGATATACGAATAATCTGCAAACCAGATAATCTGCACATGAATAATTGGGAGTACACTGTCCTTGCAATTTCAGACCATCACATTCTTTTTTGTTCATGTTATATGGCAATACTTAGGGCATCTTAATTCTTTGAACATAATTTGTAGCTAGAACGACATTTTTACTCTGCAGTGGAGTGTGCATTGATATGAAACTTCCTGGCAGATTAAAACTGTGTGCCGGACCAGATCGGGTTGACAGAGGAGATAGAGAAGGTCCAAAGAAGAGCGCGCGTTTCGTCACAGGGTTATTTGGTAACTGTGATAGTGTTACGGAGATGTTTAACAAACTCAAGTGGCAGACTCTACAAGAGAGGCGCTCTGCATCGCGGTGTAGCTTGCTCGCTAGGTTTCGAGAGGGTGCGTTCCTGGATGAGGTATCGAATATATTGCTTCCCCTTACTTATACCTCCCGAGGAGATCACGAATGTAAAATTAGAGAGATTAGAGCGCGCACGGAGGCTTTCAGACAGTCGTTCTTCCCGCGAACCATACGAGACTGGAACAGGAAAGAGAGGTAATGACAGTGGCACGTAAAGTGCCCTCCGTCACACACCATTGGGTGGCTTGCGGAGTATAAATGCAGATGTAGATGTAGAAACTCTATCTCGGGATCTTTGCCTTTCGCGGGCAAGTGCTCTACCATCTGAGCTACCCTAGCACAACTCACACCCCTGAGAACATTGCATCGCAGGAGAGCTTCTGAAAAGTTTGGAAGGTAGGAGATGAGATACTGGCAGAAGTAAAGTTGTGAGGTCGGGGCATGAGAAGTGCTTGGGTAGCTCAGATGGTAGAGCACTTGTCCACGAAAGGACAAGGTTCTGAGTTTAAGTTTCGGTGTGGCACACACTTTTAATCTGCCAGGAAGTTTTATAATATGTAGCTGTTTGTATGATTAGTAGAGGTATGGAAAAGTTTGATGTCTTATTATGTACTTCTAAAACACATGGACAGAGAAGACTGGGCAATAAGAACAAAGCAAAAAGGACCTGTTTAACACAAAAAATTTAATGTGTTACTGCAACTGAGCTAAAATAATGCTGTCATAATAGTGGTAACATAAAGGAAGGATGTAGACTGTGGATTTTTGGCTCCTACATCTGGTTGTGTTGTGAATACAGCGTAATATGTAAAGTTACTCCTAGTTCTGGAAGGCTGTTCGAGTTTCAAGATTCATTCATGAACATACCATCGGTACATATACAACTGTTTGCTCTCTCTAGTACCATGGAAGTCATTCTTTGATATCTTAATAGATGTCTTATCATCCTGCCCCTTCTGCTAATCACATTCCTTCCCTCACTGATCCCACTGAGAATCTCATAATCTCTCATCTTAGCAGCCTGCTTAATTTTTGGTCTCCTTCTGTAACAGCACTTTGCAAACACTTCAATTTTCCTCTTTTTCCAGTTTTCACACAATGCATGATTCACTTCCATACAATGCTGTGCTCTAAATGTACATCCTAAAAATGTCTTCCTCAAATTATTGCCTATGGCTGATAGTAAGAGATTTCACCTACTAAGCCCTTTGTCTGGGCTAGGCTGCTGCTTCTTGTTCTTCTTCCTCCTCCATCCTCCTTGCTTTATCGCTGGGTGTTGTTTAGCTTCCAAGGCATGGCAGCAGAATTCCTCCATGCCATCGTCCCCAATTTTGAGACTAACAATGTTGTCAGTGAATCTTAGCATTTATACCCTCTCATCCTGAATTTTAAATTTACCCCTGAACCTTTCATTCAATTCGGAGCTCTTCCTCTTGGTGTTTGCACAAACTGTATATTCTTGTCTTTCCCTGTATATTATACCTATTTTCCTGAGAATTTCGAACATCTTGTATTATTTTTCATTGTCCAACACTTTTAAGTTGACAAATCCTATGCATGTATATTTATCTTTCTCATATCCTGCCTCCATTATCAGCTGCAACAACAGAACTGCCCCTCTGGCACCTTTGCATTTCCGAAAGCCAAACTCCGCTGTCCCCTCACATTAAAAAGACAACCTGCCAAAAGCCTGAATAACTATATTTTACAGCACAGATTGCTATGAGATGTGCAAAAAGAGAGTCAGTGAGATTCTGGAAGGTACTAAGAAGCATGCAGAGCCATGCCAACTCCCACGTCATGACCAGCTCCATTAGGTTGTCTGGTTGAGGATCTATGGTGCAAACAGCCCGATTGAGGTGGTCTCAGATTCTTGATTGGGTTGAAATCTGGGAAGTTTGGTGGCCGCAGAAATACGGTGAACTCAAACCATGCACATATAATACAAGCTGTGTGACATGTTGCATCATCCTGTTGCTAGATGCCTTCTACTGATGAGAAACAAACTGCATGTAGAGGTGGACATGGTCCAAAAGGATAGATGACTACTTGTGTTGACCCACGGAAGCTCCAGAATGACAAGATTGCTTATGGAATGCCCTCTGGCCTGGATCCGTCCAATGGTTGTTGCAGGGATTTGTTTTCAGACATTTCACACCATACATGCCAATAGTCATCTGTCCAATGGATCATAAAACATGATTCATCCGAAAAAGCCATATGCTGCCATTCACTGGACATCTAACTGAGGTATTGGCATGCAAAATTCTACCATTCTTGGCCAATGAACAGTCAGCCAGCATGGATATATGAACCAGACACCTACTGCAGAGGCCCATAAGCAGCAACATTCACTGAATGGTCATGAGGAGTTCACTTGGGCAGTCAGTTGCTCAACAGCTGCATGTTTATTCATCTTGGCAGTTGTCATTCATCCCTGCAATCTAAGGCCCGTGGTGCAACAAAGTTTGCCTCGGAGCTGGTCTGGATAGTGCCATTTTGCCATCATGGTATCCTGAAATGCTTTCAGCCTTGGTCCAAAAGTCAATGAACACCAGATAAATCACTCCATTTCAGTATTATGACAATGACTGCAGTTTTCCACATCTCCCCAACAAGCTTTATACACCTTCCAATGAGACTGCTGCCACCGGCCGCCTGTGTGTGTTTATTGCATGTTGACACTGAATATAGCTGGTGGTTACATTAATGTGACTGGACCATATAATTAACATTAAACAGAACCTCAGTTTTCTTTTCCATTCTTCTGAATATTATTTGTGTCAACAACTTGGTGTATGCCTCAACTGTAGTTATCGCATAATCTTTGGAACTGTGTGGGTGATGTGCTTCTGAATAATGACAGTCTCCAGTCTCATAGATTCTCCACAGTAATTTAAACAATAACCGCATGGCAACTTCACCATTGTGGCATTTGGGAAGGGGGGGGGGGGGGGGGGAGAGCTGATGGACATATACTACTGTTTGTTTTTACGTATTCAACTTTGTTTCTGTTACACTCACTGTATCAAGTAGAGATTCAGTCTCTGAGATAGGTGTGTATTGTATCATCATCATCACAGATGAATTAGAAAACCAAGATATTGGCTTCATTCTTCTACTCAGAAAAACAAACACCAAGCTATTTGTAATGCCAGAAGAGCTGTAAATAGATGGAAAGATGTAAATTTTATAATTTTTTTATAGAATGGCTAAATAGTGCTACAGTATTTTAGTATAGATGATTTCTGACACCTTAGTACAGTGTAATACTGCAGCGGAAGTCCGACATATAACAGCACTGATTTTATTTACATGCACATTAAGTAAGTTTGATTTTCATGTTCCAAACAAAAAAAGTCTATATGTGCATCCACTTTTCTTTGAAGCAATGCAAATTGTGACCACATCTCTAGGAAATGAAAAGGAAGAAATAAAATGCCAGAGAATTACGATATAAATGAATAACTTACACAGCAAATTTTCTTTATTTACAGGCCCTTGACTACAGGGTCGACATTTCCTTCACTTTCACTGTGCTTTGCATGAGGTGAAATCATTAATGGACACACTGTAGCTGGCACCATAAAAATGTTTTTGTATGTACCCTATGGAATATACTGTATACATCTGTGCTGAAAGGACTAAACTGGAAAAGAACTGGTCGTGTGGTTCTGGGTGCTACAATCTGGAGCAGAGCGTCCGCTACGGTCGCAGGTTCGAATCCTGCCTCGGGCATGGATGTGTGTGATGTCCTTAGGTAAGTTAGGTTTAATTAGTTCCGAGTTCTAGGTGACTAATGACCACAGAAGTTAAGTCGCATAGTGCTCAGAGCCATTTGAACCATTTTTGGAAAAGAATGGATCAATGTTGGGTGGTAAGTTATGGAGTATTCTGAGCATTATTGGGTCAATAGATTATGATCATGCAGAGTTGAAAATTTAGCAAATAGTGGTCAGTATACTTCAGTTTCAAATTGTACCACTCAGCTGTTTTGAACAGCATGTTGTGATGGCGATGGATTATGTAATATGACAGACCAGTTCTGGTGAAAGGAACTGTGATGGCAGAATAAAGGTATTCCACACTTTGGGGGTCGAACACTGGATAACATATGCAGGATTTGATGTTCTATCCTCAATGAGATTAATGTACAGTGAGACCTTTATGCCTATTATTTTGTAGGAGATGGAAGCTATTTAATAATGCTAACTAAGAAAGGGAAGGGGCATATATGATAAGAATTTTTAAGTACAGGTTAAGCAGGAGGAGGAAATCAATTAAATGGGCAATTTGAATTGTATTGGAAAAATTTAGTATTGAAAAGTTATTCACATGCCATTGCAAAACCACACTTCAACCTGCAGGACTACAGTCACAGTTAAGCAGCAGTGAGTCACTTTTAAAATGGTTGCAAAGTGGTTGGTTACAGCACTTGTAGCTGACTTTAGTCATAAAGGAGTTACACTAAACTTACATGAACACCACATTGCTTTATGATGCTCTTGTCCTGTTATTAAAGGTGGAATACCTTTACCTTCCTCGAACCTGCAAAGCAACTCACCGAGACAATTTCAGAGAGACCTACAGATTTTTAGTTCTTGTGGAACCTGAACCACATAAAAGGAAAAAAAAATGGTTTCTTGCCACTGTGCTCTGTTTATGGGTTTACCTAAAACAATAGCACATTGTTCTAAACAAACCTGTACTGAACAATAGCACAACACATAAAACATGAACTTACTCCACCACAGGTTAAATAAGGTCCAATGAACTACAGAACAAAGTAGCTCAATTTCTGAGGTTTTTTTCTGAATTCTTGGGAAACTACAGCAAAAGATGCAGAGAATGCAATACAATCAATGAAAAAATACAACAGCAGCAGTGTAAGAGAGAATACCCACCAAAGTGTTAAAAGCAGTATAAAATAATTGTGCAGCTACTACCCACAACAGTTAATCAGATCTTTGAAAATAGTTGTTTTCCAGGGCACAATAGTTATATCACTATTCAAAAGAGACACAGAAGAATTTATGGGAAACTATCATCTAATTTTTCTTCTACCATCACTCTAAAAATGTTGTTACAATACAAATTAAAAAATTTTGTATGAAAATTGATTATAATTTCATAAAATCAGTAGGGTTTTAACAATGCATACGCACAGTATCTACTATTAACAAATCTCTAGGCTAAATTAGTTCCTCTGCAAAATTCCCTGCACATCACAATAATTTTTTGTAACCTATTAAAGGCCTTTAATAGTGTATACCACAGCTTGCTACTGTCTACATGGAAAACTGTGAAATTACAGGCACTGCATTAATTAGCATGCTTTGAATTCTACCTAACCAACCAAAGAGTGCTTTTACATATAAAAACAAAGAGAGGATATTATGCTTTGGAGTGGAAAACCATTTCACAAGAGCCCCCAACAGTCAATCTTATTACCCATTCCGTTTTTGCTTTACATAATATTGACTGTCACTCAGTTTAAATTGCAGATGACACACCTGTATTCATTGAAACTAACAGTACCAACCAAATTCAGATTCATCAAACTGTCGCAAATAGTGTAGAAAAATATATAGTTTAACCTATATGTGTTAAAATGAAACAGGGAAAAACAAAACAAGCAAAGGTAAGTGATGTTCAAATCAATACAAAAACTGGAATGTGCAAGAAATGTGTGTGAATTTTGTAATGTATCACATTATTTTTTTCCTTTTCTTTTCTTCCTCGTTATCCAATCTTACATTAAAAGGTTCAAATGAAAACTGATCAAGATAGGAAAGTTTATTTGTACATTCACAACGACCATACCCGACTGTTCATTATTCCGCGACGAGCCAAGAATCCTGCATCAAGAGGATCCAAGCAGACAAGAATAATTTACCTGAGCACAAGAGGGGTGATCCAGAACCAGTACTGTCACACCAAGCTTTATGGACAATGGCAATAACAAGAAAAAGAAGTATGTAAATGTAAATGCTGTACCTTCCAATTTCTTTCAATTATTCTTTCAAAATTTCTCTTTTAATTATGGAAGTAGCAATTCTTAATCAGTTTCCATGATATATCACATTTTATTTCCCCCGCCACTATTCAATGCAACTGGATTAATATTTATCATGGGGCTCACATATACTGTAGCTCCCAATTGAATTAGGTACCTTGCACTTGCAATGATGATATTATACAATGCAGCCAGCATGAACATAACAAAAATGCTGTACTACTACTATGAAACTGTAATGAGATACAGAATTATATTTTGGGGCAGCTCAAGCAATATGTCTTGAATATTAACATCTCAAACAAACCATAATTAGAAATATGCACAACACAAACTAAAGAAATATAATATGACTGATTTTCTTTGTTTATACAAAATTTGATTTATTGGTAGCAGATCAACGTCAACAAAATTACAATGTCAGAAATCAAAAAACTTTTGCACACTATTAATTTAGAATCACTGGAAAAAACCTAATAAGAGAAATTGACAATATTTGAAAAGGATAGATTGCTACTCACCACAATGGAGATGTTGAGTCACAGACAGGCACAAGAAAAAGACTGCTAAACAACTTACTTTTCAGCCAAAAGTCCTTCTTCTAAAGCAGGAAACACACACACACACACACACACACACACACACACACACACACACACACACACACACACACACACACACACACACACGACCACTGTCTCTGGCCACCAACAAATTGATACAGAAATGTTAGTATCCGACTGAAGTTTTGATGAGGAATGATCTGAGAAGCTGAGCAGTAGAAAACGCATACTTAAAACAAAAGTTTGTTATTTTAAAAAAAAAAAAAAAACATCAGTTATGTTTCCAGTGAAATTTATTATATTAGAGACATCTTAACGAAAACTATAAAGCGATGCCTGTGTTCTGACCTGTCTCCTGTACATTAAAGTCAAAATCTTGAAATTTCATGTTATGTGACAATAAACTTCTATTCTTTAATTGTGTAAGCACCACACAGCTGTTGTTGTCTTTGTACCTGTATGCTCTGGAGGTGCCTCTTCAGTGATTTGTTTAATTTCATATTCAACAATCGGAGTGAGCACTTCAACTAAACAATTGAATACTAAGCTGCTGCATACTCTTCAAATACATCTTAAATGGTCATGGGCAGACCCAACTGTACATATGAAATATAGCTGTAAACCTAATATACTTGAAGAGGCTGGAACTAACTTAAAGTAAAACCAAACCCATCAATATGCTGCATCAGGTGAACAAATGGAACACACACTGACCCTGCTGAATACAGTTATCAAATAAAATTGTTGCTGTGCAACAAAAGGTTGTATAATCTACAGAGGCTATGTAGAGTTGGGTAAGGCCACAAGACTGAACAACAGCAGATACTGTACAGAATAATATATTATAAAAATATTTTTGTACTGTTGTCTACTCAGACCAGTGAAATATGGAGAAAAGCTAACCCAAAAATGTAAAAAAATGAACTAGAAATGATGGACTTCCTTGTCAAGTATGAAGAGTAGCACAGTTGGTAAGATGAGAAGACTGGTCTACTTTAGAAGCAGATAGAGATGCCAATCATGAAATTGATGTAAATAGTGGTGAAGAGATGAAGGAGGTCATCCTTAATCCCAAGGGATCCATAGGATTATAGGCCACAGAGGATGATGATGGTAGCAGAAGTGACATTAAATGGAGCAGAATATTCAAAATAGGTGGATGGAAGATGAACAGTGCAAGTGCTTCATTTTGGCAGGTGGAACAGATTGTGGTGTGTGTTATGTTGAATGGGGTGGTTGAAGGGAGAGAGAGGCAGAGAGTAGATACGGGGATTGGGGTGGGTGGCCAGTGGCTCAGAAGGGGCAAGAGGTGGCAAGTACATGGGCTAGGCAAGTGATGTTTGGTTGTTGGAGCTAGTGGGGAGCAGCACACACTGAGTGGAGAGTGAGGGGACAGTGGGGATACTGCAGACTGAGGATAGGAGATTATGGGAACAGAGGATATGTTGCAGGGATAGGTCCCATCTGCGTAGTTTAGAGTAGCTGGTGACAGAGGGAAGGATACAGATGGGCCAGATCTTAAAGCAGACATTGAACAGGAATGACGATAGCTTCCTGCCATTGTCTGGGGAAAGTACTGCCGGTCCAAATTCGATTATAAAGGCGAAGGAGGTAATGCAGTCTATGGTATGATAAATGCAGCAACATTTGGATGTGGATACCATCCGGTCCTGGGGCAAAGGAGTGAGAAGAAGAGAGTGCATGTTGGAGTTCCCGCATGGAGAAAACAGTATTGAAGCTTTCGCGATTTTGAGAGGAGAAAGCAAGAGGTCGCACTTCCGCTGCATGTTTCTTCGGGAGAAACGCTGGAGGGTAATTTGAAGAGCTCAAAATCTCAGCAAAGTGTTGACCCAATGAATTAGAAATTGCGACGGGGTCCACTAATGTATCATGCGTGACAGTGAGCCCAGACACCGGGGAGAAACTAGGCGAATTGGACTCCAAACTTCCGAGGAGGGAGTGAAGGTGTTAAATGAGCTAGTAAAGAAGTCCCAGATTGCCTTCTTGCTATCACGGATGATGCGACGGCACCGCGCACAAAACTGCTTATAGCGGATACAGATGGACAAAGTAGGATGGTGTCTGAAAACGCGAAGAGCGCATCGCCGCTCACGTATTGTGTGACGGCATGCCTCGTTCCACCAAGGAACTGGGGGGCGCCGGGGCAATTCAGAGGTGCGAAGTATTGAACGTTCCGCAGCTGTAAGAATAACGTCTGTAATATGAGCGACCTCATCGTCGATGCTAGGAAAGTGACTGTCATCGAATGTCGCTAGAGACGAAAAAAGTGTCCAATCGGCTTGGGCAAATTTCCAGGATCTCGGGCGCAAATATGGCAGTTGTGGCTGCAATTGAAAGACACATGGAAAGTGGTCACTTGAATGTATCAGCAAGGGCGAACCATTCGAAGAGCCGAGCTAGTGGAACAGTACCGACCGAATGGTCCAAATGAGAGAAATTTGTCGTGGAGGCAGATAAAAATGTAGGGTCCCCAGTGTTGAGGCAAACAAAATCTGCTTGGTGGAAGATGTCTAGCAACAGTGAGCCATGCGGACAAGGATATGGAGATCCCCAAAGCGGGTGGCGGGCATTGAAGTCCCCATCCAGCAAATAGGGGGCTGGAAGCTGACCAAGAAGATGAAGGAGATCAGCTCCTGCCACTGGTGTGGACGATGGAATATGTATAGTACAAAGAGAGAAGGTTTATACAGAAAGGGAAAGACGGACAGTGACTGCTTGGAAGGAAGTGTTTAAGGGGACTGGGTGATAATGGAGAGTATCATGGAGAAGAATCACGAGTCCTCCAAGTGCTGGAGTGCCTTCAACAGAGGGGAGATCAAATCGGACTGACTGAAAATGGGGGAAAACAAAGCGGTCATGGGGATGCAGCTTTGTTTCCTGAAGACAGAAGATGACTGGTGAGTAGGATCGTAAGAGGATCGTCAATTCATCCCGATTGGCTCGAATTCCACGGATATTCCAATGGATAATGGACATAGGGTGGACAGAAAATGGAAAAATGTGACCTAGGTTGCCGTCAACTCAACGACTACTCAGAGCTTGTGACCGACAGTGTGAAACGGCACTCAGCCGAAGATCCTGTTACCACTTTAGGAGGGATGGGAAGGATCTAGGACAGGAAATCCCTCATTTCCAAGCATGGTTATGTGTACTCAAAGCCCTGCCCAATCCACCCACTCAGAACTTTCTACATCAGTTGTGCTGCAGCCTTATTCTGCCCCATCAGAGGCCGGGCCAACTGTGAAAGCAGACATGTCATATACCAACTCTGCTGCAAACAGTTTTTTTATGTCAGAATGACTACCAACCAGGATGAGTGACCACTTACAAACTGTTGCAAGAACAGAGTTGACCACCCAGTGGTACAACATGTAGATGAACCCAACATCCTTTATTAAAACGGCTTCTTCACATCCCAGGCCATCTGGATCCTTCCCTCCACAATCAGTTTCTCTGAGCTAGGCAGATGAGAGTTACCCTTGCAACACATCATCGATTCTCATAATCGTCTTGGCCCCAATCTTCGATAACCAAATGACCCCACACTCTACAATTAACAGTTTCCTCATCCCCCACACTGTCACCTTCCCCCTATTCAAGTCCCCAAATAACTTCAACACGTGCCACACAAACGTATTCTGACAAACATGCATCACAAGCATAGCCCATATATCTGCCACCCTCCCTCCCACATTCCAAGCCAGCAAACCGACTGCCCATCTTTAAACAACTAGCCACCCATCCCCAATCCCTCTCCCTGACTCCCACCTCTCTCCCCCCTCCACCCACCACACCCACCCACCACACCCACCCACCACACCCAACACAACCCCCAGCACAACCTACTCCACCTGCAAAAATGCAGAACCAGCACCATTCATCAATCCGGCACTACATAGGGGCAAATGGACACCCTCCTTTAGCATTACTTTTCCTCAACATAAGTAGGGAACACCAGAAATATTTTTGGATTCTGAATAGGTGAATATTATCTCAGCTGTTTTTCTGAAAAATTTCATATGACTTTGTACACAATGTGGTACAAGCTAAAATCTGTAAAAAGAAATTACTTTATTTTCTTTACTACAATCGATATGTACTACCTCTGGATGCAAAGTTAAAAAAAAAAAAAAATAAAATAAAATAAAAGCAAGAAAGAAACATTTAAAGTTACAAAATATTTGGTACACTAAAAATTTCTACTGTAAATTATGCAATCTGATAATGTAATTTAAGCTTTGTTAATGTGTAAAATTCAAAAGAGAGTGTGATATAGAAAAATGTGAAAGATTAATTTATCGTTAAATAAAAAAAATTTGTGCAGGGTTACTTCAAAGTTTATTATGTCAACTGGAACCATGAGATCCTAAAATACGAAAAATTCAGCTTCAAGTATCAGCCCCTAGACATGAAGAACTGGAGCCAACTATGAGGAAAGAAGATAAGTAAAAAGTTTATTGCAAATCTTACTCCTCTCGTATTTTTGAAAAAAGAGACCATACCATCGGCAATAGTAGTGACAACAACAACAATTTGGTGAAGGCTGCCGGTCTTGCTTACGAGATGAAGGCAGAGCTCACCATCTGCAGCATCGTTGACAGAACCGACTGCGGACCTTTGGTGCAGAGCCGGGTGGAGGGTCTGAATCAGAGGCTCAGACGGTTTTGCGACCGTATTGGCTGCATATTCCTTGACTTGCGCCATAGGGTGGTGGAGTTGTAAATTGTTGTAGTTGCGCTGGAAAAGTCCCTGAGCTTCAAGCGCTAATAGAAAGCACAGAAGCTGATATTGTTATAGGTACAGAAAGCTGGCTAAAGCCTGAAATAAGTTCTGCAGAAATTTTTACGAAGTCTCAGACGGTGTTCAGGAAAGATAGATTAGGCAGAATTGGTGGTGGAGTGTTTGTGTCTGTCAGTAGTGGTTTATCTTTTAGTGAAGTCGAAGTAGATACTCCGTGCGAATTGGTATCGGTGGAGGATATACTTAACAGCCGAATTAAGTTAATAATTGGCTCCTTCTACCCACCCCCAGACTCCGATGATACAGTTGTGGAACAGTTCAGAGAAAGTTTGAGTCTCGTAACAAATAAATACCCCACTCATACGGTTATAGTTGGTGGGGACTTCAACCTACCCTCGGTATGTTGGCAAAAATACTTGTTCAAAACCGGTGGTAGGCAGAAAACGTATTCCGAGATTGTCCTAAATGCTTTCTCAGAAAATTATTTCGAGCAGTTAGTCCACGAACCCACGCGAATTGTAAATGGTTGCGAAAACACACTTGATCTCTTAGCCACAAACAATCCAGAGCTGATAGAGAGCATCATGACTGATACAGGGATTAGTGATCACAAGGTCGTTGTAGCTAGGCTCAATACCATTTCTTCCAAATCCATCAGAAACAAACGCAAAATAATTTTATTTAAAAAAGCGGATAAAGTGTCACTAGAAGCCTTCCTAAAAGACAATTTCCATTCCTTCCGAACTGACTATGCGAATGTAGACGAGATGTGGCTCAAATTCAAAGATATAGTAGCAACAGCAATTGAGATATTCATACCTCATAAATTGGTAAGAGATGGAACGGATCCCCCGTGGTACACAAAAAAGGTCCGAACGCTGTTGCAGAGGCAACGAAAAAAGCATGCGAAGTTCAGAAGAACGCGAAATCCCGAAGATGGGCTAAAATTTACAGACGCGCGAAATTTGGCACGTACTTCGATGCGAGATGCCTTTAATAGGTTCCACAACGAAACATTGTCTCGAAATTTGGTAGAAAATCCGAAGAAATTCTGGTCATATGTAAAGTACACAAGCGGCAAGACGCAGTCAATACCTTCGCTGTGCAGTGCCGATGGTACTGTTATCGACGACTGTGCCGCTAAAGCGGAGTTATTGAACGCAGTTTTCCGAAATTCCTTCACCAGGGAAGACGAATGGAATATTCCAGAATTTGAAACACGAACATCTGCTAGCATGAGTCTCTTAGAAGTAGATACCTTAGGGGTTGCGAAGCAACTCAAATCGCTTGATACGGGTAAGTCTTCAGGTCCAGATTGTATACCGATTAGGTTCCTTTCAGATTACGCTGATACTATAGTTCCCTACTTAGCACTCATATACAACCGCTCGCTCACCGATAGATCTGTACCTACAGATTGGAAAATTGTGCAGGTCGCACCAGTGTTCAAGAAGGGTAGTAGGAGTAATCCATTTAACTACAGACCTATATCATTGACGTCGGTTTGCAGTAGGGTTTTGGAGCATATACTGTATTCAAACATTATGAATCACCTCGAAGGGAACGATCTATTGACACGTAATCAGCATGGCTTCAGAAAACATCGCTCTTGTGCAACACAGCTAGCTCTTTATTTGCACGAAGTAATGGCCGCTATCGACAGGGCATCTCAAGTTGATTCCGTACTTCTAGATTTCCGGAAAGCTTTTGACACCGTTCCTCACAAGCGACTTCTAATCAAGCTGCGGAGCTATGGGGTATCGTCTCAGTTGTGTGACTGGATTCGTGATTTCCTGTAAGGAAGGTCGCAATTCGTAGTAATAGACGGCAAATCATCGAGTAAAACTGAAGTGATATCAGGTGTTCCCCAGGGAAGCGTCCTGGGACCTCTACTGTTCCTGATCTATATAAATGACCTGGGTGACAATCTGAGCAGTTCCCTTAGACTGTTCGCAGATGATGCTGTAATTTACCGTCTAGTAAGGTCATCCGAAGACCAGTATCAGTTGCAAAGCGATTTAGAAAAGATTGCTGTATGGTGTGTCAGGTGGCAGTTGACACTAAATAACGAAAAGTGTGAGATGATCCACATGAGTTCCAAAAGAAATCCGTTGGAATTCGATTACTCGATAAATAGTACAATTCTCAAGGCTGTCAATTCAACTAAGTACCTGGGTGTTAAAATTACGAACAACTTCAGTTGGAAGGACCACATAGATAATATTGTGGGGAAGGCGAGCCAAAGGTTGCGTTTCATTGGCAGGACACTTAGAAGATGCAACAAGTCCACTAAAGAGACAGCTTACACTACACTAGTTCGTCCTCTGTTAGAATATTGCTGCGCGGTGTGGGATCCTTACCAGGTGGGATTGACGAAGGACATCGAAAGGGTGCAAAGAAGGGCAGCTCGTTTTGTATTATCACGTTATAGGGGAGAGAGTGTGGCAGATATGATACACGAGTTGGGATGGAAGTCATTACAGCACAGACGTTTTTCGTCGCGGCGAGACCTTTTTACGAAATTTCAGTCACCAACTTTCTCTTCCAAATGCGAAAATATTTTGTTGAGCCCAACCTACATAGGTAGGAATGATCATCAAAATAAAATAAGAGAAATCAGAGCTCGAACAGAAAGGTTTAGGTGTTCGTTTTTCCTGCTCGCTGTTCGGGAGTGGAATAGTAGAGAGATAGTATGATTGTGGTTCAATGAACCCTCTGCCAAGCACATAAATGTGAATTGCAGAGTAGTCATGTAGATGTAGATGAATTTTGAGGGAGGGGGAGACTGCAACTGGTGGTGTCATCTGGAGTCAATTGACTAATAATGAAGTTTCGTTTGTTGCAGAAGAAGGGAGAGTGATTTGTGTCTTGCAGATTAGCTATGAATGGATTTCCTATCGCAAACGAAAAAAAGATTGAGGGTTGCCCAATAAAGCAAGTCATATCAATGGTGACAAAGTACTAACAACAATGATGGACCAGATCTAATGAAAAGGACTTACAACTGCAACCAGGGACATCAAAAAGGATTGATAAATAAGAACTATTTGTGAAGTTAATTTGTTTGTAGACTCATATGCTTGTTAACAAAATGAAGAGAGACAAGGGTAGGAGCAAGGTAGAAGTGATAGCTGTAGGATCCAGTCACATCATATCTGAGGCAAGTGAAATAATAGTCAGCAAAGAAACAGTGAAAATGATATTTTGCAGTTAATTTTGGCAAAACTACAAGAAATGAAGACAGATAACAATAGCAAATTTAGTGCAGTTAATGATCAGTTAACTGAAAAATTTACTTCACACTTTTTGAAGGAGGGGCAGATGACAGGGTGTGTGTGTGTGTGTGTGTGTGTGTGTGTGTGTGTGTGTGTGGCGCGCGCGCACGCGGCGTTTGTTTTACTCTAACTAAAAAAAATTACTCTGAGCTAGGATATTTTCTGTCTTTAGTGTGTGCCTATCCAGTGTGGGGTCTCCTTTAGTCCAAAAGTATTGTCATTATCTGTATCACTTCGGGAAAGGGATTACCTTCATAGTCTCAGTTGTTATTGAATGTAGCATATGTTAAAATTCAGGAGTAAGTAAGAAACATGCATTTTTTTGTTTTCTCCAAAAAATTCCTACCCCGGGATACAGACCTCCAAAGATGACACTGTGAACACTATTTTGAAGGTGATAACTTTGGAAATTTTTTTTATAATGCTCTGTCTCTAACCGTTGTAGATATTCTGTTAGAGGGCTTTTTTTTTTATTTGAACGATAATTGCTTTATTATTACAATGGTATCCTCTGTTTGGACATATCTGTCTAATTTCTTCTACCATTGCCTTTTGAATTTTTTTATGATTTAGAGAATTTGTTTTCCAAAAATGCCAGTCCAGAAAAGTTATATTCTTCCTGTTGATTAGTACCATGTAATATACTTTCTCTGTAAAGGAGAGCTTACAGTTTCGAGCTGGACAGGTATTATTTATTTAAAAAACTTTCAAGGGTATTTACGTCTTCACTGAGGTTGTTTCTTACTAATTCCTTTGTTACACTGTTTATTTCTATTATCTTTGTTGCAGTTACTTTGTATCACTTTCTTTGTGGCAGTTATTTCTTTTCACTGTCATTGTTGCAGATACTTCTCACACGTTGTTAAAGATTCTTGTCAGCTGTTCACCGAAGGTTTCTGCATTGTAGTTGTTCATTGCTAATTTGCTTACTGAAGAGGCTTCTAAGAAATCAGACTATCCAGCGAGTTCTGTGTTTTCGTGAGGAATTTGCCAGTTGACACAGTTGCAGTGTATGTTGTGAAAAGGACTGTTTGAAATGTCTTCTGACTGGGGCCACAGGCGAGTGAAGTGTGCTGACTATGTGAATATCCATAAGAGAGTGATATACAGGGTGTCCCATTTCTCTTGAGCACCCAAAGTAACTATTTGTCCAGATGCAAATTATAAAATGTTTCAAGCAAACGTTCTTTAGCCGTCTGGGCAACATCTATCAGCATGATTGCCTTCGTTGTGCTTAGTTTTTTTAAAAGATATGAACAGCGATACGACTTTTTTTAAATGGCACCCTGTATTTTTATTTGGTAATTCATTTCCTCTCCTAAAGACCTAATGAAAAATGTATCACAGTGTACCATTCAATGCAACACAATGTTATTAATTACATAACACAACATAGACTCTGAGCCCAGGACCACAAATTTGTCCACTTGCTGGAGTTGTCAGAAAACAAATGAAAACCAAGTAAAAACATAATGCAAAATTAACTTTGACTCTCCTTTACCGTTGCCCAGGAGCAGAACATTCGAAAATGCTCAAAGTGGTGATCCTGGACACAAATACACTGGTGCACTTATTGAATGGAAGAATTATTTACTGTTTCAAGTGTTGCCTGCTGAAGAGAATTACAAGCAAGCACGATACGTTCTTACATGTCCTCTGAAGTTGTTGGAATATCGCGATAGACAATGTCTTTAATGCATCCCCAAAAAAAAAAATTTCAGCGTATTTAAATCAGGAGACCTGGCAGGGCAACTAACTGTTCCTCCTCGACCAATCCATCTGGCAAGATACCTTCACAACGTGCACGCAAAGCATTATGTGCTGGACATCCATCGTGTTTATACCACATAAGCATTCTGGTTCTTACATCTACATCTACATCTGCATTCATACTCCGCAAGCCACCCAACGGTGTGTGGCGGAGGGCACTTTATGTGCCACTGTCATTACCTCCCTTTTCTGTTCCAGTCGCATATGGTTCGCAGGAAGAATGACTGTCTGAAAGCCTCCGTGCGCACTCTAGTGTCTCTAATTTTACATTCGTGATCTCCACGGGAGGTATAAGTAGGGGGAAGTAGTATATTCGGTACCTCATCCAGAAACGCACCCTCTCGAAACCTGGCGAGCAAGCTACACCGCGATGCAGAGCGCCTCTCTTGCAGAGTCTGCCACTTGAGTTTGCTAAACATCTCCGTAACGCTATCACGGTTACCCAATAACCCTGTGACAAAATGTGCCACTCTTCTTTGGATCTTCTCTATCTCCTCAGTCAACCCGATCTGGTACGGATCCCACACTGATGAGCAATACTCAAGTATAGGTCGAACGAGTGTTTTGTAAGCCACCTCCTTTGTTGATGGACTACATTTTCGAAGGACTCTCCCAATGAATCTCAACCTGGTATCCACCTTACCAACAATTAATTTTATATGATCATTCCATTTCAAATCGTTCCGCATGCATACTCCCAGATATTTAACAGAAGTAACTGCTACCAGTGTTTGTTCTGCTATCATATAATCATACAATAAAGGATCCTTCTTTCTATGTATTTGCAATACATTACATTTGTCTATGTTAAGGGTCAGTTGCCACTCCCTTCACCAAGTGCCTTTTCCGCTGCAGATCTTCCTGCGTTTTGCTACAATTTTCTAATGCTGCAGCTTCTCTGTATACTACAGCATCATCCACGAAAAGCCGGATGGAACTTCCGACACTATCTACTAGGTCATTTATATATATTGTGAAAAGCAATGGTCCCATAAGACTCCCCTATGGCACGCCACAGGTTACTTTAACGTCTGTAGACGTCTCTCCATTGATAACAACATGCTGTGTTCTGTTTGCTAAAAACTCGACAATCCAGCCACACAGCTGGTCTGATATTCCATAGGCTCTTACTTTGTTTATCAGGCGACAGTGCGGAACTGTATCGGACGCCTCCCGGAAGTCTAGGAAAATAGCATCTACCTGGGAGCCTGTATCCAATAATTTCTGGGTCTCATGAACAAATAAAGCAAGTTGGGTCTCACACGATCGCTATTTCCGGAATCCATGTTGATTCCTACAGAGCAGATTCTGGGTTTCCAAAAACGACATGATACTCGAGCAAAAAACATGTTCTAAAATTCTACAACAGATCGACATCAGAGATATAGGCATATAGTTTTGCGCATCTGCTCGACGACCCTTCTTGAAGACTGGGACTACCTGTGCTCTTTTCCAATCATTTGGAACCTTCCGTTCCTCTAGAGACTTGCGGTACACGGCTGTTAGAAGGGGGCAAGTTCTTTCGCGTACTCTGTGTAGAATCGAACTGGTATTCCGTCAGGTTCAGTGGACTTTCCCCTGTTGAGTGATTTCAGTTGCTTTTCTATTTCTTGGACACTTATTTCGATGTCAGCCATTTTTTCATTTGTGCGAGGATTTTGAGAAGGAACTGCAGTGCGGTCTTCCTCTGTGAAACAGCTTTGGAAAAAGGTGTTTAGTATTTCAGCTTTACGCGTGTCATCCTCTGTTTCAAAGCTATCATCATCCCGGAGTGACTGGATATGCTGTTTCAAGCCACTTGCTGATTTAGCGTAAGACCAGAACTTTGTAGGATTTTCTGTCAAGTCGGTACATAGAATTTTACTTTCGAATTCACTGAACGCTTCACGCATAGCCCTCCTTACGCTAACTTTGACATCGTTTAGGTTTTGTTTGTCTGAAAAGTTTTGGCTGCATTTAAACTTGGAGTGAAGCTCTCTTTGCTTCCGCAGTAGTTTCCTAACTTTGCTGTTGAACCACGGTGGGTTTTTCCCGTCCCTCACAGTTTTACATGGCAAGTATCTGTCTAAAACGCATTTTACGATCGCCTTGAACTTTTACCATGAACACTCAACATTGTCAGTGTTGGAACAGAAATTTTCGTTTTGATCTGTTAGGTAGTCTGAAATCTGCCTTCTATTATTCTTCCTCCTTTTTTTTTTATATTCCTATTAACTTCCATATTCAGGGATGCTGCAACGGCCTTATGATCACTGATTCCCTGTTCTGCACTTACAGAGTCGAAAGGTTCGGGTCTGTTTGTTATGGGTAGGTCCAAGATGTTATCTCCACGAGTCAGTTCTCTGTTTATTCGCTTGAGGTAATTTTCGGATAGTACACTCAGTATAATGTCACTCGATGCTCTGTCCCTACCACCCGTCCTAAACATCTGAGTATCCCAGTCTATATCTGGTAAATTGGAATCTCCACCTAAGACTACAATATGCTGAGAAAATTTATGTGAAATGTATTCCAAATTTTCTCGTAGCTGTTCTGCCACTAATGCGGCTGAGTCGGGAGGTCGGTAAAAGGAGCCAATTATTAACCTAGCTCGATTGTTGAGTGTAACCTCCGCCCATAATATTTCACAGGAACTATCCACTTCTACTTAACTACAGGATAATCTACTACTAACAGCGACAAACACGCCACCACCGGTTGCATGCAATCTATCCTTTCTAAAACACCGTCTGTGCCTTTGTAAAAATTTCGGCTGAATTTATCTCTGGCTTCAGCCAGCTTTCTGTAACTATAACGATTTCAACTTCGGTACTTTCTATCAGCGCTTGAAATTCCTGTACTTTACCAATGCAGCTTCGACAGTTTACAATTACAATACCGATTGCTGCTTGGTCCCCACATGTCCTGACTTTGCCCCGCACCCTTTGAAGCTGTTGCCCTTTCTGTACTTGCCCGAGGCCATCTAACCTAAAAAACCACCCAGTCCACGCCACACAGCCCCTGCTACCCGTGTAGTGGACTCGGGACCTATCCAGTGGAACCTGAAACCCCACCACCCTATGGCGCAAGTCGAGGAATCTGCAGCCCACACAGTCGCAGAACCGTCTCAGCCTCTGATTCAGACCCTCCACTCGGCTCTGTTCCAAAGGTCCGCAGTCAGTCCTGTCAACGATGCTGCAAATGGTGAGCTCTGCTTTCATCCCGCTAGCGAGACTGGCAGTCTTCACCAAATCAGATAGCCGCCGGAAGCCAGAGAGGATTTCCTCCGAACCATAGCGACACATATCATTGGTGCCGACATGAGCGACTACCTGCAGATGGGTGCACCCTGTACCCTTCATGGCAACCAGAAAGACCCTTTCCACATCTGGAATGACTACCCCCAGTATGCACACTGAGTGCACATTGGTTTTCTTCCCCTCTCTTGCTGCCATATACCTAAGGGGCCCCATTACGTGCCCGACATTGGAGCTCCCAACTACCAGGAAGCCCACCCTCTACGACTGCCCGGATCTTGCAGACTGAGAGGCAACCTCTGGAACAGAACAAGCAGACATCTCCGGCCGAACATCAGTATCAGCCGGAGACAGAGCCTGAAACCGGTTCGTCAGACAAACTGGAGAGGCCTTCCATTCAGCCCTCAGGAATGTCTTTCGCCCCCTGCCACACCTCGAGACGACCTCCCACTCTACCACAGGTGAGGGATCAGCCACAATGTGGGCGGTATCCCGGGTAGCCACAGTTATAGTCCGATCGGGGGATGCGTGGGATGAGCTGGCCGTCCCCGAAAAACCCCCATCCGGACCCCCACAGTGATGCCCATTGGCAACAGCCTCAAGCTGTGTGACCAAAGCCAACACTGCCTGAAGCTGGGAACAAAGGGATGCCAACTCAGCCTGCATCCGAACACAGCAGTTGCAGTCCCTATCCATGCTAAAAACTGTTGTGCAAAGAACGTCTGAATTAATCTACAGAGAGCACAAACAATTTGACACAAAATTTAAATACAAGAGTGCCTAGTAAATGCAGTAATGCTGCTACTTGCGCACTGCTGACACACTGCTTGGCGGCGGAAGGAGACTACGCGATTTTGCACTATTCAGGTACTAAAAACGCGAAGCTACAACTCTCAAGTACTATAATACGCCCGAAATTTATGAATTGAACAATGCAAGTCCCAAAAACATGCAAAGAAATTAAGAATTAAACTATGTAACAAATGAGTGAGCTAGGAGTATACGACTTGCTGCTGCAGCTGCTTATCCAACGCCGGAAGGGAGCTTAGCGGCACTTCATCCAGAATAGGAGGTAGAATTAGTCTGAGGAAGCTGGCATATGCTGTGCCATTTAGACTACCATTGATGAAATAAGGGCCAATAATAGTAGTACCAAGCATCCCACACCAGACATTAACTCTCCATTGACACTTATGTTCCACCTGTCTAATCCATCGTGAGTTGTTGTTGGACCAATAATTCAAGTTCCTTGTATTTACCTGTCCTTTGTCTGAGAAGGAACGAACATCCATCGGTAAACAGAACATTGGAGAAGAAGTTCGTGTTGGTGAGGATTTGCTTTGCACACTGACAGAACTGTACACCATTATGGAAATCATTCTCATGCAATTCTTGATGTAGGTGTACATAGTAAAGACGGAACCGATGACGTATAAGAATACGATGTACACTGGTTTTAGGAATGCCAATCTCATGTTCAAGCTGCCATGTGCTCACACGTGGATTCATAGCAACAGAAGTGAGAACAGTAACTTTGGCAGCTTTGTCTGTGCGAGTGTAATGACGATTGCATTGTTGTGGATTGAAACATCCCATCTCCTGAAGCATCACAACAAGACGAGAAAACATCCGTGAGGAAGGTGGGTTCTTGTCAGGATATCACCTCCCGTACAGTTCTGCTGCCTGCATAGCATTTTGCCTACCTTCAACAACAACAACAACAACAACAAAAGAAATGTTATTTTGATGCAGTTTGTAGGAACGACATCTGTTACTGTATACCTACTCTACAATACAGTATTTAAAAGGACTAAACAACTGTACTAAATGTACCCGTACATAAGAAAACGTGTTGCAATTACTGCTCTGCTAACGTACATTCCCCATAAATAAGTAGCATTTCTACCTTCTTTTCGCTGGTGTACATTCTACTCGCACAACTCTGCAACTGACGATGGTCGATGGAATGACGGGTGTGCATTTTACTTATGTTTACATTTGACCTCTGTCAACGTCAGCACATGGATGTGTTCCTTTACGCCGAGTACCTGCACTAAGCACTGAGAGTGTCAACGTCTATGTTGTGTTATGTAATTAATAACATTGTGTTTCAGTGAATGGTACACTGTGATACATTTTTGAATAGGTCTTTAGGAGAGGAAATGAATTACCGAATAAAAACTACAGGGTGTCATTTAAAAAAGTCATACTGCTGTTCATATCTTTGTAAAAAAACAAAACTACAACAAAGGCAGTCATGCTGATTGATGTCCCACTGACAGCTAAAGAACACTTGCTTGACATTTTGTAATTTGCATCTGGATAAACAGTTATTCAGAGTGATCAAGATAAATGGGACACCCTGTACAAGACAAACAAAGAAACAGACTTTGTTCAGGTTGGAAATAAGTGTTCTCATTTGAAGACTCTGTTTCAAAGTGAATATGCTTACAGTGATGAACTTTTGTCTTCTAAATTTTTTGACTGAACAGCAACAATGATAGTATCTGGACAAGATGAGGCCTCCCATGGTGGAGATGATGCAGATTTTGCATCAATAGAAGAAAAGTTAAATACTCTGAATCAGTCAACTACAGAGGTAGGTGTTAGTCCTGTGGTCAGTGAAGTTGAGTCATAAGCTCTATGTATCAAGAAAGTGCAGAGAAATTACTAAAGCTATGGATGCATATACTACAGCAACAATGACCATATGCTTCAAAGTAGAAATTCCGTCTTCAGAAGAAAATGAACAAAAGCACCTCTTGCCAGAAATTTTTCACAAATATCAATTCAGCTGTTGAATATCATTCATCCTGCAGTGAAAAGGTTCAAGTTTTATCTATTATTCCAGAGACATTTCCAAGGAAAACAATTTTGAACCACGTTCCACCAGTACCAAAGTACATGGTAGACAAATCAAGAAATGTGAGGCCTGTTTGGAGTCTCTGGAAGATCAGATCCCTATTATGGTCATCATGTAGAAGCAGCTCAAGTTCAAATAGTGCAGTCATTTTACCTGCAAGATAAATATAACTGTTCTCTCCAGAGTGTCAACAAAAAAGATACTGTAACCGTAACAGGTGAAGGTCAGATGGTTCAAATGGCCCTGAGCACTATAGGACTTGACATCTGAGGTCATCAGTCCCCTAGAACTAAGAACTACTTAACCTAGCTAACCTAAGAACATCACACACATCCATGCCCGAGGCAGGATTCGAACCTGTGACTGTAGCAGTCGCGCGGTTCCAGAATGAAGCGCCTAGAACCGCTCGGCCACACCGGCCGGCAGTTGAAGGTCAAAGAGTTGTGAAAGTGAAAAGGTACACAATTATCAGTATTAAAGAAACTTTTGCAATTTATAAGAGCAACTATACGACTTCATATATTGAAATATCAAAATTTCATGCACTACACCCTAAGCAGGTAGTTCCGCACCCAGCCAGAGATGTCTGTTTATGCATGTACTGCATGAACTTTGAACTTTTGTGTACTAACTTTGAAGAACTTACTGGGGCACATGACATATGACACCTTGGTTAGGCTTTCGGATTCATTAGTAGCCTGTGATGTAAAGTGATAGACTTATTTGTTTCAAGAATGTGGTGATTGCCGTGGAACAGGAGGACTGTCTTTATAGGCACTTGGCCTGGAGGACGTAGCAGACAACTCCGCAGATATTCCATATGTGATATGGGAGGAAGATAAACTAATTAAGAAAACTGTTGCCATTGACAGTTTCACTGATGAACTTGGTAAATGGTTAGTGAAAGCAATAACACACCAGCATCTGAAAAAATTGAACAACACATTGCAGAAGTGAAAGGGTGTGTACAGGCTGACAGACTGAAGAACTATGTATAGGGCACACCCAAGGCAGGATTTGAACCTGCAACCGTAGCGGTCACGTATATTCACCTACTATGTTTCCTTCTCTCCCTTTTCCTACTATCGAATTCCAGTCACCCGTGACTATTAAATTTTCGTCTCCTTTCACTACCTGAATAATTTCTTTTATCTCATCTTACATTTCATCAATTTCTTCGTAATCTGCAGGGCTAGTTGGCATAGAAATTTGTACTATTGTAGTAGGTGTGGGCTTCGTGTCTATCTTGGCCACAACAATGCGTTCACTATGCTGTTGGTGGTAGCTTACCCGCACTTCTATTTTTTTCCATTCATTATTGAACCTACTCCTGCATTAGCCCTATTTGATTTTGTATTTATAACCCTGTATTCACCTGACCAAAAGTCTTGTTCCTCCTGCCACCAAACTTCACTAATTCCCACTATATCCAACTTCAACCTATCCATTTCCCTTATTAAGTTTTCTAACCTACGTGCCCTATTAAGGGATCCGACATTCCACGCTCCGATCCGTAGAACACCGGTTTTCTTTCTCCTGATAACTACGTTGTCTTGAGTAGCCCCGCCCGGAGATCCAAATGGGGAACTATTTTACCTTCGGAATATTTTACCCAAGAGGACGCCATCATTTAATCATACAGTAAAGCTGCATGCCCACGGAAAAAATTACGACTATAGTTTCCCCTTGCTTTCAGCTGTTCGCAGTACCTGCACAGCGAGGCCGTTTTGGTTAGTGTTACAAGGCCAGATCAATCATCCAGACTGTTGCCCCTGAAACTACTGAAAAAGGCTGCTGCCCCTCTTCAGGAACCACACATTTGTCTGGCCTCTCAACAGATACCCCTCCGTTATGGTTGCACCTACAGTATGGCTATCTGAAGCATCACTGAGGCATGCAAGCCTCCCCACCAACAGCAAGGTCCATGGTTCAAGTGGGGGGGGGGGGGGGGGGTTCTGAGATTACAAGTCAATAATAAATTCAGTTGGGAAGGGCATACCACAGAATTGCTTAAGCACCTAAACAAGTCTGTATTTGCCGCGAGAATGATGTCAGATGTAGGAGACATAAATATATAAAAAAAAACTTTTAAACTTACTTTCGTTCTATTATGTCATATGGGGTCACATTCTAGTGCAGGTCATCAAACCAAGCAAAAATTTTTAGGGTGCAAAATCATATGGTAAGAATCATTTGTGGCGTAAATTCAAGAACATCATGTAGAAACCAATTCAACGAACTCAGTATATTTATTCCTTGATGAAATTTGTTGCAAGTAATGCATCTCTGTTTCCAACCAATAGCTCAATACATAGTATCAATACTAGGAATAAGAACAATCTACATGAAGACCTAAAATCACTTATCTTGGTCCAAAGAGAGGTCAAATATTCAGGAACATACATTTTCAATAAATTGCCAGCAATCATTAAAAACTTGGTTTCAGGTAAAGCACAGTTTAACAGAATTTGAGAGACTTTTTGACCGGCAACTCCTTCTACTCCATAGATGAATATCTTAGCAGAGGCTGTTAAGCCAGCTGAAGTAAAAATATCTGTTAGACTTCTGTTTTGACAGCACTTGGTCACAACAGTCAAGATTAGGTATTTTGTGTATGATAAATTTACTAACAGTGCATAACAGTGTTTCATTCTGACAGTGAATTAATTTTGTAAACATTAGCTTTTCCAGTTTACCGCATTGTGTTCACCTATTTCGACTATCTCCTGACAAATGATCATGGTAGTAAATATTATATTCAAATTTTTTATGTTTTTATGTTATATTTTCTGAGATGTTCCACACCCACAAGAATCATCTCATTTTTTTGGCCTATGGTACGAAAACTGAATCCAATCAATCTAATCTATTTTCCTAGCCTACCTGAAATGATATGGAGTATGCCTATTATGAAGTGAAAACTTTTTCATTACTAATCATAAGCAGTGCACGATGGGACATAGAATGGAATGTTACGATATGCAATACTTATTTTGTGAACTAGGCACTGAGGCAATTGCTTTTTAGCAAATACCTGCCAAGACCTTCACCTTATTTGCATGTCGGCTGGTTACCACTATGTACAAAAGCTGTACTTCAGTATGAAGGCGGTAAGAGGAGTTTAAATTTAATTTTTTGTGGAATAGGTGCAATCTAATAGGATTATAGTCTATTACAGTGAAGGTATTTTGCTAATTATTTTTCACTCTTCACACATTTATATAATTGCTTCTTACACTCCTGGAAATGGAAAAAAGAACACATTGACACCGGTGTGTCAGACCCACCATACTTGCTCCGGACTCTGCGAAAGGGCTGTACAAGCAATGATCGCACGCACGGCACAGCAGACACACAAGGAACCGCGGTGTTGGCCGTCGAATGGCGCTAGCTGCGCAGCATTTGTGCACCGCCGTCGTCAGTGTCAGCCAGTTTGCCGTGGCATACGGAGCTCCATCGAAATCTTTAACACTGGTAGCATGCCGCGACAGTGTGGACGTGAACCGTATGTGCAGTTGACGGACTTTGAGCGAGGGCGTATAGTAGGCATGCGGGAGGCCGGGTGGACGTACCGCCGAATTGCTCAACACGTGGGGCGTGAGGTCTCCACAGTACATCGATGTAGTCGCCAATGGTCGGCGGAAGGTGCACGTGCCCGTCGACCTGGGACCGGACCGCCAGCGACGCACGGATGCACGCCAAGACCGTAGGATCCTACGCAGTGCCGTAAAAGGGGGGGGTGGGGGGGCGGGGGGGACAGCAACTGACACAGCACTGAATGCCCACCAACTTTTCACTACAAGAATTCTGTGGATTATTGCATTGATTTTGTTTTGAGAACACTGAATCCACATTGTTAACACAATTCTCTACAAGATTAAATATCAATAAATAGTACAACTTATTAATATTTACTTGTAAAAGTTATAATCGAAGATTATCACAGATTGGGGGGCAATAAATTGTCACAGATGGGACTTAAGTGAGAGTAGAACGTATTTTCACAATTTAAATTAATTTTTATGGTATTAATTTATAGATGAATCAGTAGCTAATATATTGTGATCATCACGTCTTATTTAAAGAATACTGTAGGCAAGCTCTGTTACAAATAAATACAGTAAATTTCAGAACAGTGTAACTTTAAAGTCACGAGCACCTAATTAGTTCGATTAAAAAAAAAAAAAACATAACAAACAGCAATCCAGGTACTACTCATCCACTTTCAAAAATATCTGAATTTCCTAAAAATTTGTAATATAAGGTGTTTTTAACATGACTGAATTTGGGAGGCTACCTTCACTGAGTCCCCTACAGATCTCATACACACATCTGTATTTCTAGGTGTGTGTGTGTGTGTGTGTGTGTGTGTGTGTGTGTGTGTGTGTGTGTTCCAAACAAACATTGACCTCCACTTCTGTTACATACCAGTCTGCCACCACTACCTAAAATTTAAGTTTCACCAACTCTCAACCTAACCTAGATTTCAATCTGCAATACACATCAATCTATCACTACACTTAGTTTCTGCCTTTGAGAAGAAATCATTCATAATATTTCCACACAGAATTTAAAAAAAGTGCTTTATATGCATCAACAGGAGAAACTCCTGTAAACAGCAATAGCTTGGTTGTAACCAATCTGCCAAGGAGACATGCTATCATCATCTTTACACCATGATCAAGTGCAAGAATGGACAGCCCTTTGTAAAGTTTATCCGAACCTCCATTTGATAAAAATAGCAAAACAAACTGGAGGAAATAATATACACATAGTAAACTTACTTCAATATCACGTTCTGATTAACCAATTTCACATTTTTTTCTTCAGAATTTTTCAAATCTGTATCTCTCAAACGAAGCTGAAAATGTAGACCATCAATTTTATTGTGCAGGACACTTGGATCTTCATATTTTTCATCAACATTTGGAATATTGAAATATATTCTATGAATGTTTTTTCCGTGGTTTTTGTTCGACACTGTGGGCATGATTTAGACCTGAAAAGTAAACCAAATTAAAATTATTCAGTCTTATCCCAACAAATTCTAGCTTCTGCCTTGCTTTAACTAACTTGTGAAATAAGATCATAAATATGGCTTATGACATAATTCTTATAATCATCAGATAAAATAGTTTCACAATCCAGTTTGCTTTGAATCGTGCAGAGAAGACAGGGAAAGAAGTTTATTACGCTATATGCTTCAATTTGGCTTCATATCTTCACATGGCAAATGGTGAGTTGAGAGCTGACATCTAAGAAAGAAAATCTAAACTTATTGTTAGTTACAGAACCAATTTTCTGCCTATAATCATTTAAACAAACTTACTAGATAAAACAATTATTATTGTAATACATGAAGCAGCAGCTTGCACCCTCACAAAACAGAGAGATATAGCAACAATGCCCCCTTCCCCCCCCCCCCCCCCCGCTCTCTCTCTCTCTCTCTCTCTCTCTCTCTCTCTCTCTCTCTCTCTCTCTCTCTCTCTCTCTCTCTCTCTCTCTGTTGTGTGTGTGTGTGTGTGTGTGTGTGTGTGTTGTGTGTGTGTGTCAGCATTTCTCTCATTTAAATGTGAGTTACTTGGTGTTTGTTTAGGTACTTCTTGCTCTCTCTTCCATATCAATGTTTTGACTGTGCCTGTAACACTTCTTACCCCTAACTTTTACTGCCATTGTCTGTGAACTACAGAAAATTGCTCCTGTTGGAGCACAAGAAAGGTCAGTATGTCTCTTTAAAAGACTAGTGCCAGAAAAGTGAGGAACCAGCTGTCCAAATCTTCATTCCACCTTCCTCACCAAAAATCGTGGCATCTGAAAATATATGCACTATTTTAATAAAGTAAATTTGAAATCCTTTTTACACGGTCTCTCGTTGAAGCACACTGTCTCCCTTTTTCTCTCATTGACTTACAGTAAATCCCACCGCCCCAGTCTCCTCTCTCAGTTACACAGTTTCCCTTTGTCTTTCCACTCCATGCTACAATTTCCTCCATACTTCAGCAGCTCACAAATTCTGGGGGGGGGGGGGGTCAAACTTATCCTTTCCCCCACCCCACATATTTAAAATTTTGGTGCAAAATTCAGCCCCCCCACGCCCATACTTAAGTGTTATAGTTCACCAATGTGGGAGGATCCAACCCCCCCCCCCCCCCCCCATTTATGGTCTCCACTCTTCTATATTTTTTTATTTTCACAATATCCCCTATCTCTCTTCATCTCTCTTTCTCTTTAACTAACTGATCATCAGTATCTCCTCTCTCTCTCTCTCTCTCTCTCTCTCTCATCTCTTCTCTCTTCTCTCTCTCTCTCCCCCCCCCCCCCCTCCCCCCACGATCACTGTCTCTCTGCTACTCTCTTTAGCTCAAAAACTGGCAAATATGCGTGCAAAAATTTTTGGCAAGGAAGGTAACACGCGATCTAGTGTACTTTTCTGTCAGTCTTTTCAAGAGGAACAGATTCACCTTTTTTGTTCTCCAACAGGAGCAATTTTTTGCTAGTTCCCTTCTTTTCCCCGCTGCAGCAGGGTATGTTGCTTACAAAAAACAAAATCAATAAGTCAGTAGAATTTTGACAGCTTATTTATGTACTTCACCACTCTTGTATACTTTGACACTTGTAAGAAAAAAATAAGTACTCTTAAATTAAATGTTCACACTACACCATTTGCTTTACATGTTTTGCATACTACGCTCATCAATCACGATTTGTCAAAAATGCCCAGCTTATGATTTGCATCTTAAAAGAGTAAAATGTTATTAGAAACATTTCACTGATTTTGCAGTCATTACAGTTTTACGAAATTTTTGAGGTCATTTTAAGTTCTTTCCAGGCATGTTAAGAAACATCTAACCAATTGTTTGGTCACTGCAGTACCACTTCAGGAATATTTCTACATGCTTGAAGTGCCCCTTATACATACACAGCACATCATAAAGTTATTGATGGAAAAATTCTATTAAAAGCATAGTTTGGCAACATTAGAACCCCTATGATGGCCCTAGAAACCTCGCCATGTGTTCATTATGACAATTAAAACTTCAATTACATCTTACCTGTTAGACCAGATATTATGTGCAGAGTTTACGTGCACAGGTACAGTAACTTTGAAAACATACTAGTGGCCATCTGCACAAATGGTACTTTCTGTACCCAAAAATCATGTTTTTATATATATTCTTCGTAAGTGATACAGACTTTTGAAAACAGGAAAATAGCATTCCTAGATGAATGACTCAAGAATGTACATTTAAAATTTGAACCATCTGCTATGGTTATTTATTTAGATAATTGTGGCCCATGGTGCATAAATGGGTAACAACCAGTTTTTTGCAGTTTTTTGCGTAAGTACAGTAACTCTGAACCTCTGGCTCTTGATAATGAATAATGATACCAAAACAAGTTTCAAGGTTCCCCGATATCATTTTATTAAGAGCATATGGTTAAAATTACTACAATTTGCCATGCATAGGAATTATAAATGTGGTCATCCCTACGATAGGTATTGTTTGTACCCAATTATCTACATCTACATGTACAACTACACAGATACTCTGCAAGTCACCATATGGTGTGTGGTGGAGGGAACCCTGTACAATTACTAGCCATTTTCTTTCCTGTTCCACTAGCAAATAGTGAGAGGGTAAAACTATTGCATATGCGCCTCTGTATGAGCCCTAATTTCTCATGTCTTATTTTCTTGGTCCTTAAGGGCAATGTATGTTGGCGGCAGTAGAATCTTTTGGTAGTCAGCTTCAAATGCTGGTTCTCTAAATTTTATCAATAGTGTTTCTTGAGAAGAACATCACCCTCCCTACAGGGATTCCGATATGAGATCCTGAAGCAAACTTACATGTGATTTGACCCTACTGGTAACAAATCTAGCAGTCTACCTCTGCATTAATTTGACATCTTCGTCCAATCCGACCTGGTTTGGATCCCAAACACTTTTGCAATACTCAAGAGGGAGTTTCACCAGCATCTATATGTGGTCTCCTTCACAGGTGAACCACTCTTTCCTAAAAGTCTCCCATATACCTACGTCGACAATTCGCCTCCCCTACCACAGTTCTTGCAAGTTCGTTCCATTTAATATTGCTTTCAATGTTATGCCCAGATATTTAAAGGACTTGACTGTGTCAAGAAGTACACTACTAATGCCATATTCCAACATCACAAGTTTGATCTTCCTACTTATGCACATTAGCTTACATTTTTCCACATTTAGGGCCAGTTGCCATTCATCACACTAACTGGACATTTTGTCTAAGTTGTCTTGTATCTTCCTACAATCACTCAACTTTGACATCTTTACCGTACACCACAGCACCATCAGCAAACAAATGCACATTACTGCCCACCCTGTCTTCCAAATCATTTATGTATATAGAGAACAATAGCAGTCCTATTACAATTCCCTGGGCCACTCCTGATGACATCCTTGTCTCTGATGATGATTTGCCATCAAGGACAATATATTGGGTTCTATTACTTAAGAAGTCTTTGAGTCACATATCTGTGGACTTATTCCATATGCTCGTACCTTCACTAACAACCTGCAATGGGGCACCATGTCAAATGCTTTCCAAAAAGATAGAACTATGGAATCGGTCTGTTGCCCTTCATCCATGGTTCGCAGTATCTCATGTGAGAAAAGAGCAGGCTGAGTATTGCATGAGCACTGCTTTCTAAAACCATGCTGACTCCTGGACATAACCTTCTCAGTCTAAAGAAAGTTTATTATATTCGAGCTGAGAATATGTTCAAGGATTCTGCAGCAAACTGGAGTTATGGATATTGGTCTGTAATTTTCTGGATCTGTTCTTTTACCCTGCGCTTGGGACTTTGTGCTGGGCGAAGGATTCACGATAAATGCAAGCTAGGTAAGGGGTCAATGCTGCAGAGTACTCTTTCTACAACCAAATTGGGATCCTACCCAGACCTGGTGATTTACTTGCTTTCAAATCTTTCAGTTGTTTCTCTACTTCAGGTATGCTTATTATGACGTCATCCATATGGGAGTCTGTCCAATGGTCAAACGACGGTAAGTTTTTTCTGATTCTCCTATGTGAATGATATCTTGAATGTGAAATTTAAAGCTTTGGCTTTCATTTTGCTATCTTCAAATGCGACACCAGACTGGTCAACAAGGGACTGAATGGAAGCTTTAGACCCACTTAGCGACTTTACATAGGACCTCAATTTTCTCAGGTACTCTGCCAGATTTTTAGCTAAGGTGTGACACTGGTAGTTCTTGTATGCTTCGTGCATAGATATTTTCACAGAGGCATGAATCTCTACTAACATTTGCTTGTTGTCCTTTGTGCAATTTTTGAGGTTCTCTCATGAAATGCCCTTGAACTTATTTTCCTTTTGTAAGCTGCCCAAGATCTGTCCCAGGGCACAACTAGTACAAAAAAATCTACTGATTTGTTCAATTTGCCTGGACTGGAGAAAGTATGAAATGTTTAAATCTTGACCCAGAATTGTAGGATAGCTTCTCATGGATACCCAAATAGTTGCTAGGCAAGAGCTATCCGAAACACTTGACCCCTTGCCTCTGTGAGCAATAGAAACTGAGGACCCCCTGAAAAATTGTACTGTCCCGTGTGGCTTTTTGGAACGTATTGGTACAGTGTACTGTCATGCATAGACCGATTAACTCCACACACAAGAAACAAGATTGTTCACATCATTCAGACACTATTCGTCATTATGTTTTAGTGTGTACTGATTTCCTGCCTTGAATTGTACCCTTAAGCAGTGGTAACTTGCACAAGATTGATCAACTCAGAGTTGATGGAGGAATAATTTAGTACAGACAAGTTCTTTTGATCTGTATCAAATATTTGTGTTTGGGTTTCGATACTGCAAATTTGTGTACTTGGGAGAAAACCAACACTAACTGAACATATTTGGTAAGTAGGAGACATTTGAGACCACACATGTGCATTTGTTCCTTTCACTGCTCAATATATTTCTAGATAATATTTTCCATTAAGATTTGCATCAGTTATGCTATTTTGTCTTCCATTGCAAGAACACTTATAAATTAAACTCTCAGTATACTGCCACTGAATTAACTGCTATTCATGGAATATCCCTCTATTAGAACACAACCCAAAATCAACTGTGATGCACAAACACCCCACATTAAACAGTTAATAATATCAACAGTCTCATTTCTTTGGCATTGAGGCTGTGGTTCTACAGGGTAAAGGTGATGACAGCGATGAACAACCACACAACTCAGATACAATATAAAACATTTTTATTATAGCACAGAGCATACACAAGACAAATGACCAAACACAACAAAGCCATAAGAAAGACTAATCATCAGACAGTTCCGGTCAACATTCAGTGATACTCCCTGTCATTGCAGCGTTCCCGTAAGGCAGCATATTTCTGTACTTGTAAAGATCATACCAACATCAACAAGAAAATAATATTTCAAATAAAAAACAGAAAGGCTTTAGCAATTTATTAAGTGGCATGCTGTGTAACTTATCACCCATAACTTATTAACAACAACTTATTAGAAAACCTTAATCAGACAGGAAAAATCAGGAGTGACCAACGACACCATTTCATTATGTTAATCAGATCACAGTCCAGAAATAGGGAACTGAAAGATTGAAACTAAAAAACAAAGTATTTTTTATAAGCCAATGTCCTGACAAGAAGAAGAAGAATATGATACTGAATATATTATAAATTCTCAGCTCTTAACTGAATAGGGTCATGAAACAGATGCTGAAGCATAACATAACAGGAAATAAATATAGGAATAAAAGAAACAAAGTAACATCTGAGAGCGGAGGACTACTCAGTTTAATTATTTAGAAGAAGGAAATGCAACACGGCAATATCTGACCATAGAAAATGCGTTATAAGCACAAAGACAGATTTAAGTAAAAGTTCAGAAAATTTCAAGGTAAAGTAAAACCATCTCTGAATATAACTGACGTGGAAAACTCAATCACAAACTACTATAGATTGTTTCCAATACAAAAGTGGGTCAATTAACAGTTAAACCCCCAACTACAATCATCATATGCTTGGCTGGGGTGATTTCAGTGGTTGCAAATTGACGAAATTTGTCACTGTTGTAACCAAATGACTTAAATATACTCAATTTGTTTTGCTGCTGTTGCATACAGACTACGGCTCTTCATCTATTTCTTTTAACTGAATAAAACCTACAACGGATAAGTCATTTCTGTGGTACAAAGTGAAGCAGAGGATGAAATTCATGAAAAGTATTCAGATATATGCAAATCACTGAAAACTGCAGTGGTTGGCAGAAGAAAGTGCCAACCCTCATTTTAATAAGGGGTGGTCTCATTACATTATATATTGTGTTTCTGATTGTACCACGTGTTAGTAACAAGTAGTTTCACATATACAGCTAGAGAGCAGCTTCTACTTACATAATTTTTTTCAATTATATAAAGAAATTCATGTTAAATTGCTTTCCAAATTGCTCTACACTGACAGTTCCTGAAAGAAAGGTATATAGACAAGATTATTTGACATGGAAAGATAAAGCAAAAGTGTGTATGGAAACAACTGGAATTTTCCATTCAAAACAACTGGGAGACCACAGTCCCCAGAAAAATAAATGCTTTTGTAACTTTCATATTGGCCTACATTGAAATAGGAGTTTAAGAACAGGTAATTCCAACTATAGTGATGTAAGCAGCAAACTGGAGCCTGCAATCCAAATCAAATGCCATGAGCTAATGTAAAAGGTATTTGTCTTCACATCGATAGTGCATCAACCATTTGTAAAATATTTTAGACACTGCTTTGGAGTATCAGAGGACCTTTCATTTCTTTGTTTTACAATCAGTCTTGTGTGTGTTAACATCAGCCCAGTAAGATGAAAATGGGAAATTATTAATATAATGAAAAGCTCCTAAAGTGAGATTTCCAGCTTTTATTCATTTACTTGTGACGTCCCTTATCACCACAACTGGAGACACAAGGACGTTTACTGATCTTGTGAATCTAAGCCCAATTGGACGACCAAGGCAGCACTGGATGGACAACTTGGCAAAGGACCTAGCAGCCCTGGGAATTGAAGACACTTGGAGGAACCAGGCACAAAATAGGAAGGAACGAAGGCAGTTCGTGGAAGCAGCGTGTGGTCTGCAGGGCCTGTTATCGCTGAATATCTGTCTATCTAAGTTCTTTATTTCCAATTAATATTTACTGTTGTGGTCACACATCTCCAGACATGCAATGCTGTTCACTCCATAGATGGCAGTCATTAACCAACAGTATTTAGGATTTCTTACTTACTATTATGTTTTATTTATGAGGGATGCTTGTCCCTTATTTCTGATTCTCTGAACTGGAATCTGTTTACATTGGTCTACAAGCTTGGTACACACTAGTTGCTGGTGTTTAGGTCTACCGTGTAACTACACTTAAGTCCACCAAAAAAATTTTTGATGGGGTTGAAGTAAGTAGTATGCTTTGTGCAAGCCCCTCCAACAAATATATCTGACAGTTTAAACCACAATGTAATGTTCCTTGTTTGATGGCCAACATTCTGATGCTGATATAGAACAGCAGCGATTCCCAACAGTCACATAGTGGAAAACACTTGGGTCTATGTTAATATTGTTTGCTAGACGAAATGGGAGATAAGATACTGCGTGAAGAGTTTGACAGAGCACTGAAAGACCTGAGTCGAAACAAGGCCCCCGGAGTAGACAACATTCCATTAGAACTACTGACGGCCTTGGGAGAGCCAGTCATGACAAAACTCTACCAGCTGGTGAGCAAGATGTATGAGACAGGCGAAATACCCTCAGACTTCAAGAAGAATATAATAATTCCAATCCCAAAGAAAGCAGGTGCTGACAGATGTGAAAATTACCGAACTATCAGTTTAATAAGCCACGGCTGCAAAATACTAACGCGAATTCTTTACAGACGAATGGAAAAACTGGTAGATGCAGACCTCGGGGAAGATCAGTTTGGATTCCGTCGAAATGTTGGAACACGTGAGGCAATACTGACCTTACGACTTATCTTAGAAGAAAGATTAAGAAAAGGCAAACCTACGTTTCTAGCATTTGTAGACTTAGAGAAAGCTTTTGACAATGTTGACTGGAATACTCTTTTTCAAATTCTAAAGGTGGCAGGGGTAAAATACAGGGAGCGAAAGGCTATTTATAATTTGTACAGAAACCAGATGGCAGTAATAAGAATCGAGGGGCATGAAAGGGAAGCAGTGGTTGGGAAAGGAGTGAGACAGGGTTGTAGCCTCTCCCCGATGTTATTCAATCTGTATATTGAGCAAGCAGTAAAGGAAACAAAAGAAAAATTTGGAGTAGGTATTAAAATTCAAGGAGACGAAGTAAAAACTTTGAGGTTCGCCGATGACATTGTAATTCTGTCAGAGACGGCAAAGGACTTGGAAGAGCAGTTGAACGGAATGGACAGTGTCTTGAAAGGAGGATATAAGATGAACATTAACAAAAGCAAAACGAGGATAATGGAATGTAGTCAAATTAAATCGGGTGATGCTGAGGGAATTAGATTAGGAAATGAGACACTTAAAGTAGTAAAGGAGTTTTGCTATTTGGGGAGCAAAATAACTGATGATGGTCGAAGTAGAGAGGATATAAAATGTAGACTGGCAATGGCAAGGAAAGCGTTTCTGAAGAAGAGAAATTTGTTAACATCGAATATAGATTTATGTATCAGGAAGTCGTTTCTGAAAGTATTTGTTTGGAGTGTAGCCATGTATGGAAGTGAAACATGGACGATAACTAGTTTGGACAAGAAGAGAATAGAAGCTTTCGAAATGTGGTGCTACAGAAGAATACTGAAGATAAGGTGGATAGATCACGTAACTAATGAGGAGGTATTGAATAGGATTGGGGAGAAGAGAAGTTTGTGGCACAACTTGACTAGAAGAAGGGATCGGTTGGTAGGACATGTTTTGAGGCATCAAGGGATCACAAATTTAGCATTGGAGGGCAGCGTGGAGGGTAAAAATCGTAGAGGGAGACCGAGAGATGAGTACACTAAGCAGATTCAGAAGGATGTAGGTTGCAGTAGGTACTGGGAGATGAAGCAGCTTGCACAGGATAGAGTAGCATGGAGAGCTGCATCAAACCAGTCTCAGGACTGAAGACAACAACAACAACAACAAGGCTTTCTACATGCCACCCCCCCCCCTCCCCGCCCCCACACACACACCACCTCCTCCTCCTCCCCCCCCCCCCCCCCCCTCCCCCACCTCCACCCATACACCCTGCCCACCACTGCTCTGCAGTATAATTTAGGTGTTGCATAGATGGTCATTCACACGAATAACGAATAGGACTGATCTAAAATTCAAGCTAGGAGGAGTCCATTCATGATTTCTCTGCTTCCTAAATTGTTGAATTATTCAGCATCATTTTTTTTGCATTCCTTTATTTAAGAATGATTGAAACCAGGTATTTAAAACATTAACAGTTTCAAAGAAAACTTAAGCTTTTCTTATCAAGGCAAGCAAATGCTTTGTACAGACATTAAAAGTGACCATTTGGTATTGTGGAGCAATATGTAAAATAACAGAAATCTAACTACCAACACTAGATTGATCTGTGGAGCGCAGAAACGTCTCACAAGAAGCTTCCGAGCTCTTGATCTCACTTGACTTAAAATAAATAAATTAAAATAAAATGCCAGTCACTTTGTTATATATTAAGGCTCTTAAATAAGCATAGCAGCAACTTGTTTCAACCATGATGTATAATATTAGAATCTATCACTTCTAAACCCACACAGCACTTGTGTGTTTAGATGCGGAATGTTTTGTTGTATTTTGCCAGTTTCTAAATAGCTGATCAGAAAGTGGATTATCAACTTTCTTGTACATTGATGATTGAGGTACAGACACAATCTGCAGAGCATGTCTCAACAAGTGGAAATTCCACCTTGTTGAGAGTGGTGTTTTCACAGCCTCAGGTCATAGCCTAGAACAACATGCTGCATCATCTCTAGACATGTCTGACACACACACACACACACACACACACACACACACACACACACACACACACACACACACACCCCACACACACACACACAGAGAGAGAGAGAGAGAGAGAGAGAGAGAGAGAGAGAGAGAGAGAGAGAGAGAGAGGGGGGGGGGGGGGGGGGTCAGCATTTCTTCTATTTTTCTTCACTCCCTTTTAGTTTCTTATGTCTTATTTTCTGGCCTGTATATTTTTTCCCATCCCACACCTCTTCACATACAATGCATGCAGGGCTTGGAGTCCCATTTTGCCAATTACATACTCAGAGAAGAGTTTTGGCAGCATACATTACTGATTAAGTGTTCCCTAATATAGCCAATCTCTCATGGCGGCATCATCTGTGCAGAGCTTGTAACTCTTTGAAACTATTGAACAGGTTAATTTTCAACAAACTTCCACCAGAAAAAGAATTAATAATATACTTTAACTCTGAAATCTAAAATGAATAGCATCCTTGTGGAATACTACTACTACTACTACTACTACTACTACTCTGTGCAGGAGTTCCTTGCAGGAGTTGGAACTTTTCTCTCTAAAGTTTTATTTAGACATAACCTATATCACATTTTTTACAGTTTTATTAAATAAGTAAAAATACAACATTACTCATAACTCCCAAATGCTAGTGCAGGTGCAAAGAGTGGTCAGTTTTTTAAAAATTGTCTGCAGATTCTTCGATTAATAATCTGCGGACCTGTATTGCTAGCTATTCATTCGCTACAACTTTAACTAGCTGAGTAAAATGACATACTAATATTTATCAAACAAAATTATGTGAAACTGAGTTAAGTTTATAGTTTAATGATTCATGCACTGTGCAAGAACCATTTCTGAAATATTGTGGGATGAGAGAGATTGAAAAGAACAATATAAATACAATCCTCTTGAATTACATCACACTAAAACAATGAGAGCTGTAATTTCTGAAAACCAAAATAAAAGTAATCCCATCCTACAAGATCTGAAACTACTGTACACAGCAAAAAAAGATAGCCATCTGATCTCTTGTCTAAGAAATTAATGAAGATCAGAGTTTAATGAATTATCAAAGGCAATGCCATGAGAGACAGAGCTTAAACATGAACAAGAAAAAGGGAAGAAATCAGTTGTCTACATATCATGTCAGGATTTGCTTTAAACAATCAACATAAATCTAAATGGGCTGAAGGGGGAGACTGGGGACTGAGGTACAAGCAAACCACTCTCACAACACATTAAAACCTCAAATTAGCAGCCAGCAAAAATAGAGGACACTCCTGTCAGAACACAAAACACACTCCATGGTTTTAAAGAGATCTATATGCCACAAGCAGCAGATATTGGGGGCTTCTCTCACCAGAGCACTAACTCACTTGGTAATGGGCACAACACACATGGGATAAGATAACAGCCCCTTTTGCTTTACCATCAGCCAATCTTTGCTGAATAGGTGCATAGCTCTTTGCCTTAATAGCAAGAAAGCACTTGCAGTGATTCGAGAATTTTCACATAAATTCTGGAACCACTCAACCTTCTGATGCCTCGAACACGTGATGTTTTAAAGATAAGTGTGAGAATGAGAGCCTATGTACTGTGCAACACAAGTCTGTGTGTGCAGGGTGGACGTTGGTTATGAGAGGACATGAGTTGCGTCAGACGAGCGACGTCGACAAGTGTTTGCCGCTCGTGCCATAGAACTTGTGTAGAGGGTGCAAGTAGTAACTACGTATTATTCCTTGGTGGTCGAATAATTATAATTGTTATAGATAATGGAAACATGATGTGTATAGAGACTCTTATTTAATCTTGGTGTTAGGACATGCTAGAAGCAAGACTTTTTTAAAAAAATTTCTGGTGGTTATTAAACCCGCCACATTGTAATAAATTATAGTTAATAGTATCTGATGGTTATCAATGTAGCTGACTTGCAAGAGTTTGTATGCTTACATGAAACTTGTGGAAATGAAAAGATAAACTGAACTGTAAGTATGAGAGTACCGAGTTATTTCTAGTGTGTGTGTGTGTGTGTGTGTGTGTGTGTGTGTGTGTGAGAGAGAGAGAGAGAGAGAGAGAGAGAGAGAGAGAGAGAGAGAGAGAGAGAGAGAGAGAGAGAGAGTTTTTTGTTCCTCTGACCAGCATTATTTCTTCAGAGAAGAAGTTGTGGAGATTGACGCAGCCGCATAGCTAAAGAAGAGGGTCGGCTAAACGTTCCAAGTAAATCAATTGTCTTAACAGAAGTGTGAAGTTTGCAATCCAGTTTTGCACCATTTCTCTCATCGCAGAATCCATTAGAATGTGGCGACTGACATGATCAAGATTCTAAGAAAGAGGAATTTTGAAACGAAATCAAGATAAAAAGATATTGTGAGTTGCCGTAGCAACCAATAGTAACAAGAAAGGGAAATTGTTTCACAGTAAAAATGAGTGAAAATAAATAAATACCATACAAGGAAAACTCAACAATTTGGACTAAGAAGAGTTACAATGCCAGTGTCGACTACAAATCCGTTCAACAGCACCGACACTGAAACCAACCTTCAAAGCTGCTAGTGCCCATGCAGTTCACTGGTGCTGATTCCACACTGGCTCACCAACGCAGCCTAAAACTCTACACCGGTTGAGCGAAAGACAATTATTTGAGTGTGAAGTTAAGGACACGGTTCAATAATAGACTGTTAGTATAGCTATTATACTCAGAGGTGAATTTATTTTAATGATCACTAGAGATAAAAGTATGGGGAATATGGATAATACTAAAAAATTGGGAAATATCAGAAGCAGTCATGGCCATGGCAGTGAGAAAAGAAATGCCATACTGGACTGAGGTCGCAAATTTAATTAAAGCACTAAGTCTTAAATTAGACTCAATGAATACTCAACTAAATTCTAGATTAGATGAACAGAAGATGGGTTCAGCTGCTATAAGAAAGGAACTAAGTGCTACTTTAAGTAAAAAACTAGAAGCACAGAGTGAGGTTTTAAATGCTAAGTTCAATGTCTTAAATAATAAAGTGGAGAGTTTGCAAATAGATTTAAAGAATGAATTAAGTAATTCCCTGACTATCCATGTAAACCAACTGTTCACTGACTTAAGTCAGACACAGAATGACCAATTTCAGAAGTTGACCCAGAAGTTAGAATTTGATATTGAAGTCAAATATAATAATAAAGAACCTGATCTAAATGAAAAACTAGAATCTTGTGATAATGTATGTAATGTTAAATTTAATTCTGTAAGACAGGAAATGAATACTTTGAAAGAGCACAGATTGACCTAAGGAAGTAATGTCAATTATTCAATCGAAAATCCCAGGTGTTACTACATGCGTTTTTAGTTCGCGAGTAGATAACATTGCACAAAGTTTTAAAGGAAAAACTGCCAACGTTGACATTATAAATGTAAGTAGTTTGGTAGAACCATTTGAACTAACTAAAGATTGAGAAGTTACCGAGAGTATAATCTCCAGAAACATTTCAACAGTTGCTTTTTCCAAACTTAATGATGCTAAATAAGGTTATAGATGGCTTGTGCAAATAATTCAAACTTGTCCATGACAAAGAAGAATATAGAATAACTTTACCTAATAATGTGTTTCCTAGTAAAGTGGTAATTGTTTTTCTGTGGGGAGACTTTCACATGAAATTTAACGAGAAGTACTGGTCTGCACTTGGTCAAGTGAGGTTAATGTCAGGTCCATGGGATCCGGGCGGAGTCACATCTGACTCCCAGGGATGAGAAAATTCTGTGTTAACGGGCAGAGTGACGACAGTCAGATCCCAAGTTGTTTTCGGTGTCCCTTCTGTACTATTTTTCCTGCACCAAATTCCCTTCAAATCTTAACCTACTCTGTTAACTATTAATGAATTTTTAAACTATCCTATAATTTTAGCACATAGAAAACCGGATACGACAGAAAAATAATAGATTTAAGAGAATCACAGATCAACAATGGTCTCTAGACATGAAATGAAATGAGTATGTCATGGTACTATTCAAACAGAGTGATATCGAGACAATATAAACTGAACAAAGCATTTTATGTGTATAAAATACGGTATAAACTGACTAATTAGACAACTATTTTATCGTAGTGTATAATTTTCTATAGAATGTTTTATACCTTTTATAAAAGGCAATGTTAATGGGAGGGTTTGTATCAATTTGCAAAGGGGTGGGTGGTGTAAGAAATAGTCATGATTTATCTGTTCGTGTAAATCATGCTAACACTAAACACACATCACCCCTTCCAGACAATCCTCGCAAACAAGTGTGACTGATTCTTCACTATTTGCTGTTCTATAGGTGTTGCTAAGATTTTTCTTTGGGGACCTCAAGGGTGAAGGTGAGAATGTCTGTTCTGTAGGAGGTGATTTAACACCATGCCTCCTCCAGCTTCAAACTCAAGTACCAGCATGGTAGGGATCCTGGGGAATGGGCGGATCCTTCTTTGGGGCTATCTTTCTCTTATTCTTACACTTCTATCGCTGAAGTCCTCCTTATTTTCCGTGGTTTCCAATAACCTTCAACTCATTTCATTTCATATAAGTGGGCCGAAGAATAAGGAAGCACAGACACGCTTATGCCTGCACACAAGGGAACACGAAGATGCAAACAATGAGAGATTGAAATGATTTAAGAACCATCAAGTATTGTGGGGGGAGAGGTGTGTGTACATCGTTAAGTATGCACACATTGTTGTTTATTGTAATGGTTCTACATTGCACACACATGTGTATCTATAAGAATAATCATCATTCCATATCGCCTATGTGCGTTAAGTATAGAAGAACTATGCTAATTTTACATCGAGTATACATAAGTAGGAAGCATAAGCCAGAGAGGAAGGGTTTGTGATAATTGTTAAGAAAGATCAGACAAATATTCTGATGACTTTTAGGGTAGTGTGACTCTCATAACCCAAGTAAAGATTTTTTGTATGAATGGCATACAGAGGTAGAGCATATACCAAGAGTAAAAAAGTTGAAAAGTAGAGGAGGACTCTAGGGTACTAAATGAAGTATTAAAAAGCAAGTGTGAAGTGTGAAATAGATTTTATATTTTTACCAGAGGATATTTAATTATAGAACACATAAAGATGTATACTTGGGTAATGAACCTAGAGGCCTACTCAAAAAGATATGGAGGGTGCACCCAGCATTTACTGGATATAAAGGGCAGATAGGCAGACCTAAGGAAGGCTGACCTATACTGTGCAGACAGGGGCACCAAGAAGGGGATTGACCCGTACCATGTGATAATAGGAATTTACAGGGGCGTACCTTCAGAAATGGAAGGAGGAAGGGCACTCATAGGATCAATCCAAGTGTAAGGTATGGATGCTGATCCGAGGGATAAAGGGCAGTATCGTGACAGCAGGCACACATTTTGTAGAAATTATTCTGGTAAGTTTGAATTCTATATTTCACTAGCATTATTATGTTTTATGGGTGTCAATAATAACACTTTTATTCTGCCCAGAATTCCTCCAGACTACAATAAGTAATAAATAAGTACATACTTAGAAAAGGTAGTATGGAAAGTAGGAACAAGCAGTAGATTACTCATGTGTCATGCACACCTGCAATTTATGATTGGAAAAAAGAGCAAAAAACAGAACAATTTGTATCCTCTCAATTTTAAATATTGAACGAGCTAATTCCAACATGGATTGAAATTGTAGTAGAATGGAAAAAAGGAATGACCAAACAATAAGAACAAGAGTATTTATGATAAATAGAAAAAAATGTATTTTTGAAAAATGAAGTACTATCCTATGAGGTATTAATGTACATGTAATTATGTATAAAATATGGCATGCTCGATCTAAGGAGGGGGATATGTAATGATTTGAGAATTTCCACATAAATTCTGGAACCACTCGACCTTCTGCCGTCTTGAACACACGATGTTTTAAAGATAAGTGTGACAATGAGAGCCTGTTTACTGTGCAACATATGTGTGTGTGCAGGATGGATGTTGGTTGTGGGACGACAGGAGTTGCGTCAGGCGAGCGATGCTGACAAGTGTTTGCCACTTGCGCCATAGAGCCTGTATGGAGGGTGCAAGGAGTTACTACTTTTTTTCCTTGGTGGTCGAATAATTGTAATTGTTATAGACAATTGAAACATGATGTGTCCAGTGACTCTTACTTAATCTTGGCGTTAGACTTGCTAGAAACAAGACCTGTTTTTTTTGTTTTCTTTTACTTTTTGGTGGTTATTAAACCCATCACATTGTATTTATAGTTAATAGTATCTGATGGTTATTGATGTAGTTGACTTGCAAGAGTTTTTATGCTGATATGAAACTTGTGGAAATGAAAATATACCTGAACTGAAAGTATCAGGGTACCAAGTTATTTCGAGGGGGAGAGGGGGAGGGGGAGAGGGGGTGAGCAAAGAACTGGAGATTTTCCCGTACAACCATTTCAAGAGTGTATCCTAAATATCTGGAATCTGGCAAAACATCTAATCTCCAACAGCGCTGAAGCCGGAAAAAGGCCCTGCAAGAGCAGACCTACGACGACTGAGGGGAATCGTTCAACGTGACAGAAGTGCAACCCTTCCCCGAACTGCTGAAAATTTCAGTGCTGGGCCATCAACAAGGGTCACAGTGTGATTCATTCAATGAAACATCAGTGTTATGGGCTTTTGGAGCAGAAGGCCCAGCCGTGTACCTTTGATGACTGCGTGACACAAAGCTTTACACCTCGCCTGGGCCCTTCAACACTGACAATGGATCGTTGTTGACTGGAAAATGTTGCCTGGTTGAACATGTCTCAGTTCAAATTGTGTTAAGCAGATGGACATGTAGGGTTACGGAGATAACCTAATGTATCCACAGACCTTGCATGTCAGCAGGGGACTGTTCAAGCTGATGGAGGCTCTGTAATGGTATGAGGGCATGTACAGTTGCAGTGATATGAGACCCCTGATACATTCAGATACAGCTCTGACAGGTGAAACATTTGTAAGCACCCTGTCTGATCACCTGCATCTACTCATGTCCACTGTGCATTCCGATGGACTTGTGCAATTCCAACAGGACAATGTTACACCTCATACGTTCAGAACTGCTACATAGTGGCTCAAGGAACACACTTCTGAGTTTAAACACTTCTGCTGGCCACCAAACATTATTGAGCATACCTGGGATGCCTTGCAATGTGCTATTCAGATATCTCCAGCTCCTCATACTCTTACAGATTTATGGACCCCTGCTGGATTTATGGTGTCAATGCCTTCAAGCACCATTTCAGATATTAGTGTAGCCCATGATATGTCATGTTGCATGCAGGGGCTCTACAGAACATTAGGCCGGTGTACCAATTTCTTTGGCTCTTCAGTGTAAAACTACAATAGATTTCTGGCAAAAAAAGGCTGGAACCTTTATGTTGAGAATTCAGACAGAATTGCAGAAGACTGATCAGCATGTTTTACTGCAAGCTTTTGATGGGATGCATAACCAGACTAAAGTACAATGATATTTCTTCTTTCGTATGCCACAGCTTCAAATTTCATTTACTGTCATCACACATCTCACCATTTCACTTACTTTCTATGTTTTATAAACATTTTCTTTTTAAATACCAATGTACTCGGACACAATTATTCTGTATAACTGGTACCTCTGTAATTACCAAAAAAATGCACTTCACTGAAGGCTCACCTTTCAATCCACTGTATCAAACACTGGTAATGAAAAAGGTGACCACACTGCGTGCAGAACGTATCGTCAGCTGCAACGAACAGGTCACTGCAGATTACGCAACTTACATGCATATTTGTTATCACTGAAACAGATAATCATCAAGATCAAAATTAATATTTGGATATTTTATGAAGTGGAAAATTTGACACCTTGATAAGGTAAATCAACTGAAATAGTATAATTTTTTTGTAAATAACTATTTTTCTCACTGCTAATACAATGCAAAACTACACAAGATAATGTTGTAAGTGAAGAATATTTTATTACCTTATCATAAATAAAAATGAGGCTGGTGAATGTAAGAGAAAAGGTAACACCATTTAAAATTAATCTATATTGTACAGATCAATAACCATTTGTGAAATGATAATGGAGATATGTATCTAAGAACAGGTGACTGGACATGTCTGCCATGCACATTTCATCTTGTCTATGCTGGGTCAATGTGTACCTTCAAATGGCTATTTGCTATGTTGGTTGGTTTAAAGAAAGAGAAGGGACCAAACTATGAGAGTATCGGTTCCTTGTTCCTAATAAAACAATGCCACAAGGGTGAGAATAAAACGGACGAAATATGCAACACAAAACGGAAAGAAAGGAAAAGCCACAAGAACAAAGGGAAGACAACGAATACTAAAAGGAACAAAAGAAGGCAAGAAAACATGAGGGAGACACTAGAAATAGAAGGGAATAAAACAAGAAAGTAGATTACCGTGGCTGGCCAACCACGAGAATAAAAAGGGAAAGCTAGCCACTCTGCAACACATTAACACCTCCACCCTAAAAGCATTAGGGTGGAAGACACAGAGACGAAGGACATGCGCTAAAACCTACATAGGCCTTTAAATATGTCTGCTTGTGTCTGTGTATGTGCGGATGGGTGTGTGTGTGTGTGTGTGTGTGTGTGTGTGTGTGTGTGTGTGTGTGTGTGTGTGTGTGAGCGCGCGAGTGTACACCTGTCCTTTTTTCCCCCTAAGGGAAGTCTTTCCGCTCCCGGGATTGGAATGACTCCTTAACCTGTCCCTTAAAACCCACATCCTTTCGTCTTTCCCTCTCCTTCCCTCTTTCCTGAAGAAGCAACCATCGGTTGCGAAAGCTAATTCTGTGTGTGTGTGTGTGTGTGTGTGTGTGTGTGTGTGTGTGTGTTTTGTTCATTGTGCCTTTCCCGCTTGGTAAGTCTTGGAATCTTTGTTTTTAATATATTTTTCCATGTGGAAGTTTCTTTCTATTTTATTTACATCATCATTAATTTGAACCCAACAATTACGTTTGTTATTGTCTGTTGCATTTCAAAATCTTCTCTATCATCTTACTTTCTCTTTTTGTTTGTACAAGTAGTTTCACTTTGTATACATCCTCCCTTTTTCCGTAATCTACCATACATTTTATCCTGCCTAATTATACTCAATAATACGCAATTTACTTCCAAACCATAACCTAAAAATTTTTAACGCTTTCAACATAACCGCTGCTATAAAATCCACTGTTCCAAGTTTACAAACATTTCGTTTAAACTCGTGAATACTATTTCACAGCTTCAGTGCCTTTCACCCATTAAGCAAGCATCTCAGTTATTTCCAACAACTTTCGTTTTATTTCCATTCCCGTTTTTTCCACATAACCGATCATTTTTCAGCAGCTTCCCACAGGTTTCAACGTTATTATTTCTTCATGAAACAATTGTTAGCCTCATTCTCATAACCCGCCAGTACACAACCAGTCCTTTGAATACATTTACACACATATTTTTTGAGATTTTATTCAAAAAATTTTTTCGAATTTTTCTTTTTCGGAAAATTTTTTTAGAAACTTTTTTCGAAATTTTCTTGAATTTCCCCACCCTTTAACGTGATCTGGAGACAACATAACTACCTAACCTTTGCACCCATTGTTGTTCACCAACTTAAGTTCAGCACGGCCTTTAAATATGTCTGCTTGTGTCTGTGTATGTGCGCATGGATATGTGTGTGTGCGCGCGCGAGTGTACACCTGTCCTTTTTTCCCCCTAAGGGAAGTCTTTCCGCTCCCGGGATTGGAATGACTCCTTACCCTCTCCCTTAAAACCCACATCCTTTCGTCTTTCCCTCTCCTTCCCTCTTTCCTGAAGAAGCAACCATCGGTTGCGAAAGCTAATTCTGTGTGTGTGTTTGTGTGTTTTGTTCATTGTGCCTGTCTGCCAGCGCTTTTCCGCTTGGTAAGTCTTGTAATCTTTGTTTTTAATATAAAACCTACATAGAAGTATAAAACCCACTCTCACGGATAAAACATAAAACTAAAGCTACTGTGGAGGCAGTGTCGCCCAACAATGAAGGCAGGGTGCTGGGGAAGTTAAAAGTCTGCCACAGAGTGGCTAAAAGTGGGCAGTCCAGCAAGAGGTGGACGATTGTCATTTGGGAGCCACAGCTACACTGAGGTGGGTCCTCATGACGGAGTAGGTAACCATGCGTTAGCCACATATGGCCAATGTGGAGTCGGCAGAGGACAACTGATTCCCTGCGAGAGGCCTGCTTGGAAGACCTCCACACATACAAAATCTCCTTAATGACACGCAGTTTGCTGTGCATGTTGTTCTGCCATTCAGTCTCCCAAAGCTGGAAAACCCTGCGGTGTAAGAAGGAACGCAGGTCAGCTTCGGAGATGCCTATCTCCAGAAGCTGTTAACACAGTGCCTGATTGGCCAGCCTGTCTGCAAGTTTCTTGCCAGGGATTCTGATGTGTCCTGGGGTCCACACAAGCACCAAGGAACGGCGGGACTGTTCCAGAGTATAGATTGACTCCTGAATGGATTCTACCAGAGGGTGGCGAGGGTGGCACTGATCAATAGCTTGTAGGCTGCTCAATGAGTCAGTACACAGGAGGAATGACTCGCCAGGGCATGAGCGGATGTACTCAAAAGCACGAGATATGGCCACCAGCTCTGCAGTGAAAACACTGCAGCCAACTGGCAAGGAGTGCTGCTCAACATGTCCTCCATGAAGGCAAAGCCTACGTGACCATCAGCCATTGAGCTGTCAGTGTAAACCACTTCAGATCCCCGGAACACTTCAAGAATCTAGATGAAGTTACAGCAGAGAGCGGCGGGGTTAACGGAGCCCTTAGGGCCATGCAAAAGGTCCAGAAGAAGCTGCGGCCGAGTCGTACACCATGGAGGCGTATGTGAACAGACCGCAAGTAGAGATGGTAAAGGGAAGGACTCCAGCTCGGAGAGAAGGGACAGCACGCGAACCAAAATTGCTAGCCCCGATCTGGGCCGCCAACGCAGGAGATGGACTGTCGCGGGCAGCAGGAAAAGAAGACAGTAATTCGGATGCTCTTGGGAACTATGAATGTGTGCTGCGTAACTGGCGAGCAGTTGTACACATCTGATCTGCAGTGAAGGGACACCAGCATCCACCAGTACACTGGTCACCAGACTCGTCCTAAAAGCTCCTGTCGCTAATCGAACCCCACAGTGGTGCACAGGGTCGAGTAAATGCAATGCTGAAGGCGGTGCCGAACCATAAATCACACTCCTATAGTCAATTCGGGATTGGACACTCACTCTGTAGAGCTGCAGCAGCGTAGAGCGATCTGCACCTCAATTAATGTTGGTCAGGCAATGGAGGGCATTGAGGTGCTGCCATCACTTCTGCTTAAGCTGATGAAGATGAGGGAGCCAAGTCAATCAAGCGTCTAAAACCAGTCCTAGGAACTGACATGTCTCCACTACATTGAGTTGATCGTCAGTAAGATAAAGTGTGGGTTCCGGATGAATGGTACAACGCCGACAGAAGTGCACGACACACGACTTTGCGGCTGAAAACTAGAAACCATTGGCTAGAGCCATGATTGCGCCTTGTGGATGGCTCCCTGGAGCAACAACAGTACTGGAGCAACAGTGCGAAATGCAGAAGTCGTCTGCCTACAGAGAAGGTGAGACGGAGGGCCTGACAGCCGCTGCTAGACTGTTAATGGCCACTAAAAATAGTGATACAGTCAATACAGAGCCCTGCAGGACTCCATTCTCCTGGATATGGATGGAACTATGGGAGTCACCAACTTGGACATGGAAAGTATGGAGAGACAGGAAGCTTTGGTTAAAAATTGGGAGTGGTCAACGGAGACCCCACTCATACAATGTGGCAAGAATATGATGTCACCAAGTTGTGTCATATGCTTTACGTAAGTAAAGAAAAAGACAGCAATCAGGTGTTGCCATCTGGAAAAGGCTGTTCAGATGGCAGACTCAATGGACACAAGATTATCAGTGGTAGAGCAACCCTGGCGGAAGCCGCTCTGACATGGAGTCAGCAAGCCATGTGACTCAAGGACCCAAACCAACTGCCGACATACCAGACATTCCAGCAGCTTACAAAGAACATTGGTGAGGCTGATGGGCTGATAGCTATCCACATCTAGCGGGTTTTTACTGGGTTTGAGCACCGGAATGATGGTGCTCTTTCGCCATTGCGATGGAAAGACGCCATCACGCCAGATCCGTCTCAAGATGACGAGAAGATGTTGCTTGTAGTCAGATGAGAGATGTTTAATCATCTGGCTGTGGATGTGATCAAGACCAGGGTCTGTGTCGGGGCAATGTGCAAGGGCACTAAGAAGCTTCCACTCAATAAATGGGGCATTATAGGATTCACTGCAGCGTGTAGTGAATGAGAGGACATTCCCTTCCAGCTGTTGTTTGAGTGTGCAATAGGTTGGGGGGCAATTCTCTGACGCAGAGGCTCGAGCAAAGCACTTGACAATTGCGTTTGCGTTGGTACATAACTTGCCATTTATGTTATTGTTACATAACTCGCCATTTATGTTAACACTGGGGACAGTTGTTGGGGCCTGGTACCCGAAAATACGTTTGCTCTTAGTCCAGACGGGAAGGTGACGTGTGGCACCCAATGGTAGATACGTATCTCTCCCAACACTCCTCCTTCCATTGTTTGATAAGGTAGCGAACATGGGCACGGAGCCGTTTAAAAGCTATGAGGTGCTCCAGGGAAGGGTGCCACTTATGCCGCTGTAGAGCTCACCGACACTCCTTAATTGCTTCAGCGACTTCTGGCGACCACCAAGAGACTGTCTTATACCTCGGGCATCCTAAAGAGCAAGGGATCGCGTTATCTGCCGCAGAAACAATTGTGCTAGTCACCTGCTCAACCATCATATCGACGTTACCGTGTGGGGGAGATCAGCAGTGACAGCAATAGTGAAAGTTCCCCAGTCTGCCTTGTTCAAAGCCCATCTGGGCAGGCGTCCGTGTTCCTGGCGCTGGGGCAGTGACAGGAATACGGGGAAGTGTCACTAGCACACAGGTCGTCATGTGCTCTCCAGTGGATAGATGGGAGAAGTCCTGGACTGCAAATTGATAAATCAATGGCCGAGCAACTACCATGAGCCACACTAAAATGTATGGTGGCCCCAGTATTTAAGCCGCAGAGGTCGAATTGCATCAGTAAAGTTTCGACATCTCTGCCTCGGCCAGTAAGCATGGTACCACCCAACAAGGGGTTATGGGCATTAAAATCTCCCAGAAGTAGGAAATGTTTAGGGAGTTGATCAATCAGTCCAGCTAATACATTCAGGGGTACTGCACCATCTGGAAGAAGATATACACTGCAGACAGTTATTTCCTGCATCGTCCATATTGTGACAGCCACAGCTTCAAGAGGGGTTTGAAGGGGCACATGTTCACTACAGATCGAGTTTAGGACATAAATGGAAACTCCACCTGACACTATTATCGTCGCTACCGTTCCTGTAAGATCCCTTATAGCTGCGGAGGGCAGGGGTCCACAATGCTAGAAACCAGGTTTCCTGGAGGGCAATGCATATAGCAGGTGTAAAGCTTAACAGTTGCCGTAGCTCAGCCAGGCAGTGGAAAAAAACACCACAATTCCACTGGAGGATGACATCGTGAGACTGGGAAGGCATGGAACATTCAATGAGGCAGTTTACACCTCAGAGTCACATGCTGCCACCAGTCTATTGCCTCAGCAGTCTATATCCATTGTGTCTGAGGTTCTGCAGAGATCTAGGTCCTCAGCGGATGCCAAAGTCTCCACCCCATCTTCAGCCACAGAGCTTGGTAGCGGTGGTGTGGGTGCCACCGCAAGTTCCTTGCTCTTTGGGGGGTTTTCTTTTTGGATTTCTCTCACTGCTCCTTGGGTTTCCCGGCTGGGAGGATTCACTGGCTCAGTCTCCGGGACTGAGTATGAGCATGAAGCCCTACGACCAGCTTCTTTTGGGCTCTTCAGCCACTGGTGGGTGTCGTCTTTCCCACTAGAAGAAACCTGGGACGTGCTGCCCTCCCCCCCCCCCCCTCGCCCACCACCACCACCACCACCACCACCACCACCACCACCACCACCACCAAGGGGGCAGGTGTAGTCTTCCGGCTCTGAGAGGTGACCTGGGTTGGCAGAGCTGATGGTGCCAGAAGTGTTGTAATGGCGGCGTAAGACGATGTCATACACACAGGATGCAGGCGTTCATATTTTCTCTTAGCCTCAGAGTAGGTCAGTCTGTCCAGGGTCTTGTACTCCACGATTTTCCTTTATTTCTGGAGAACCCTGCAGCCAGGCGAGCAAAGCAAATGGTGCTCTCCACAGTTGGCACAGATGGGAGGTGGGGCACATGGAGTATTGGGATGTGATGGGCATCTGCAATCTCGGCAGGTGACACTGGAAGTACAGTGGGAAGACAAATGGCCGAACTTCCAGCACTTGATTTACCGCATCGAGGGAGGGATATAGGGCTTTACATCACACCTGCAGACCATTACCTTGACCTTCTCAGGCAATGTATCACCCTCAAAGGCCAAGATGACGGCACCGGTGGCAACCTGATTACCCTTCGGAACCCAGTGGATACGCCGGACGAAATGTACACTTCGCCATTCTAAATTGGCGCATCTCTTCGTCGGGCTGCAAAAGAAGGTCTCTGTGAAATATGATACCCTGGACCATATTTAAGCTCTTATGGGGCGTGACGGTTACAGAAATATCCACCAACTTGTCACAAGCCGGTAACTCCCATGACTGGACAGAGGATGCTGTTTTGATCAAGACTGACCCAGGTCTCATTTTGGACAAGCCCTCCACCTTCCCGAACTTGTCCTCTAAATGCTCTGCTCAACAAAAAACTGAGGCTTCATCGTCATGAAAGATTCCCTATCAGCTCTCGAACATACAAGGTACCGGGGCTACTTCTGTGGGTTTAATTGATATCATGATCACTTAGAGACTGCTGGTGTTTCACCACCAGGAACAGATAATGGACTACCATTCATCACGTGTCATCCACCTTGATGCCACCCACTCCAACAAGGGGCCCTCCCCACAGGCGCCACCCATCCGCAGCAAAGATCACCTGGCAGGATGGCCATTGCCGGGAGTCCCGATGCCCCAGGGGAATGGGCATCTACCCCTTGGCATACGTGGAGAGTTAACGGCGCAGGCATCAGCACAGCGATCCCTGTGTGGTCAGGGGGCTACAACCAACAGGTTACATGGTGGCCCCACCACAAACGACTGGCTACGTGCTGGACATCAGGTGCAAAGGAGTCCATAGTCATCATCGATGCAGAAATGGACACTGGATAGTGCATGGTGGAAAATGCACCCAGTAAGGAGTCCTTGCCCAAGAGATGGAGAATGGGCAGGACTGCAATGAGACGACAAGAAAGTGGGCTAAAGATCTCAATGCACGATGGACACGATGCACCTTGCAAGGCGCCCTTCCCCAATTGGCTCGCTCTGCGGGAAAATTTTGAAGAATGGAGGTCAAACCCGACAGGGGGCCATCACATAAAGGCTGAAATGTGTGGAACTCCTTTTAGTTGCCTCATAGGACTGGCAGGAATACCTCGGGCCTGTTCTAACCCCTGGACCCACAGGGGGGTATTTGCTATGTCTAGCAAGCTTTGATGCCTGTGAAAAAGTTTATTCACACTGTGATCTGTATCACTTACGAGTGTTTTGAATGTTGCTTTACACTACATGAGATCATATCCATCAAATAGTAGGGCACCTAGGGAAAAAAAAATTTATATATATATATATTAAAAACAAAGATTCCAAGACTTACCAAGCGGGAAAGCGCCGGCAGACAGGCACATGAACAAAACACACAAACACACACACAGAATTACGAGCTTTCGCAACTGGCAGTTGCTTCGTCAGGAAGGAAGGAAGGAAGGAGAGGGAAAAATGAAAGGATGTGCGCTCCCGGGATTGGAATGACTCCTTACCCTCTCCCTTAAAACCCACATCCTTTCATTTTTCCCTCTCCTTCCTTCCTTCCTGACGAAGCAACTGCCAGTTGCGAAAGCTCGTAATTCTGTGTGTGTGTTTGTGTGTTTTGTTCATGTGCCTGTCTGCCGGCGCTTTCCCGCTTGGTAAGTCTTGGAATCTTTGTTTTTAATATATTTTTCCCATGTGGAAGTTTCTTTCTGTTATATATACACACACACACATTCCTCACTGAAATATGTTGTTGCCAAACAATGGGACCTGCCTACACACATAACTCGATAAACACAATTCTCATTTCAGTAGTATCCATAAAGCAATAACAATCTCTTCAGTGAGCAATGAAGAAAGATGATTGGCCCAATGAGCATCCTTAAGGATGAAATTCCCACATCTGTCTAACCACATAATTTGAGAAAATGTCATCGTGATCCAGTATTAACTGCTTGTACTAGGGTTATTCTCAGAAGATATAATATAATGATCTGTATGAAAAAATACTTATTCAATTTTGCTATGGCGCTTTTTGTTAAAGGAATGATGATATCTGATCGGTACTAAATCAAATATTATGTAATTTCTGCTTTCATTCAGGTAGACCAAAAACCTTATTTGGATCTGATGAAAATTAAGGAATTAATTATGGCAAATAGCAATTTTCATTGCTCTACAAGTAGAGTAAACTACGGAGTCCGCAAAGTCTCTCCACAGCGGTGAGCCCTGTGTCTCTCACGTTGTGCGGTGTGCAAAGTTGGCAATACATTCAAGTCTCACCTGCAGGTGTTCTGTGGAACTGCAGTGGTAGGGTAGGGGTAGTAGTATTGTGCGTCCATTGCAGCTTTTAGTTGTGTTATTGCCTAGATTATGTATAAACTGGGTAGTGAGAATAATTAATATTGCAGAGATTGAGTTTCTAGTGGACAAGGTTTTCCATACGTGAGGAAACTTTACGGAGCATGTGAGGTGGCAATTTAGATCAAGTTTTCCTGCTTATAAATTCCAGACAACAGATTCAGTTCATGATTTCCACAAACTGGTAGGTCCACTGTTTTAACAGAATGGCAGCTGGATGACATTTTGGACATAAAGCTGTGAAATCCAACATAATTAGTGAGGAGATTATCGCGATAGGCTAAAGTATCTCTTACATAATCAAAGAACTGGGGATGTATCCATATAAAATGACTGCTGTGTAACAATTACAATATGTGGACCATGCGAAACCCATAGTGTATTGTGAATCGTTTTAGCAATTTATTAGCCAACATGGAGTTTGTGTTTTATATCTAACTTTTTTCACTGATGATGCTTGTTTTCACCTCTCTGGCTACATTAATACCCAAAATTCATAAATTTCTTCATCAGAAAACTCCCATACCTTAAGAGAAGCACCATTGCATGCAGAGAAAATCTGAGTGTAGATTGCCATAACAAGAGCGCAAATTACAGGGCCGATCTTTTTCGATACTACCATCATTCCCATACAATTTATCCACTTGTTGCCCTTCTGAATGAAAATGAGATCAATCATTCATTTTTCAAGTGACACAATGTTACTGCACCTAAAACACACTTTTAGATGAAATTTTTGGAGAGAGAGAAATTACAAAAGGCCTCTAAGCCCCTACACTCACTGTATCTGTCTCCACCCAACTATTTTCTCTGGAGTGCGGCTAAAACATTTGTGTATCAAAATAACCCAAAGACAATAGATGAACAGAAGAAAGCAATAATTAATTATCTGCATTTAATTGCATGTGGAATTTTGGTAAAGGTGTTTGCAAATAAATGTAAAGATGTTTAACTATGCCTTCAAAAAAGAGCAAAACATTTCCAGCAACTATTGTGATATTGCCAAACACAGTAAATAATTAATTGTAATAATGTTGAATCCTATCTCACAACATAACTGCAGCTACTAGCAGTACGCCCAGCCCCTATCTTACACAGCGACATGAATGTGCTATATATGAAAGAAACTTCCACATGGGAAAAATATATTAAAAACAAAGACTCCAAGACTTACCAAGCGGGAAAGCGCCAGTAGACAGGCACAATAAAAAAACACACAAACACACAAACACACACACAAACACACACACAAACACACACAAACACACACAAACACACACACACAAACACACACACACAAACACACACACACAAACACACACACACAAACACACACACACAAACACACACACACAAACACACACACACAAACACACACACACAAACACACACACACAAACACACACACACAAACAAACACAAACACACAAACACAAACACACACACAAACACACAAACACAAACACACACACAAACACAAACACACACACACACACAAAATTTCTGGCTTTCGCAACCAACGGTTGCTTCTTCAGGAAAGAGGGAAGGAGAGGGAAAGACGAAAGGATGTGGGTTTTAAGGGAGAGGGTAAGGAGTCATTCCAATCCCGGGAGCGGAAAGACTTACCTTAGGGGGAAAAAAGGATAGGTATATACTCGCGCACACACACATACACATATCCATCCATACATATACAGACACAAGTAGACATATTTAAAGGCAAAGAGTTTGGGCAGAGATGTCAGTCGAGGCGGAAGTGCAGAGGCAAAGATGATGTTGAATGACAGGTGAGGTATGAGTGGCGGCAACTTGAAATTAGCGGAGATTAAGGCCTGGTGGATAACGAGAAGAGAGGATATACTGAAGGGCAAGTTCCCATCTCCGGAGTTCGGATAGGTTGGTGTTGGTGGGAAGTATCCAGATAACCTGGACGGTGTAACACTGTGCCAAGATGTGCTGGCCGTGCACCAAGGCATGTTTAGCCACAGGGTGATCCTCATTACCAACAAACACTGTCTGCCTGTGTCCATTCATGCGAATGGACAGTTTGTTGCTGGTCATTCCCACATAGAAAGTGTCACAGTGTAGGCAGGTCAGTTGGTAAATCACGTGGGTGCTTTCACACGTGGCTCTGCCTTTGATTGTGTACACCTTCCGGGTTGCAGGACTGGAGTAGGTGGTGGTGTGAGGGTGCATAGGACAGGTTTTACACCGGGGGAGGTTACAAGGGTAGGAGCCAGAGGGTAGGGAAGGTGGTTTGGGGACTTCATACGGATGAACCAAGAGGTTACGAAGGTTAGGTGGACGGCGGAAAGACACTCGTGGTAGAGTGGGAAGGATTTCATGAAGGATGGATCTCATTTCGGGGCAGGAATTAAGGAAGTCTTATCCCTGTTGGAGAACCACATTCAAAGTCTGATCCAGTCCCAGGAAGTATCCTGTCACAAGTGAGGCCTTTTGGGGTTCTTCTGCGAGAGGTTCTGGGTTTGAGAGGATGAGGAAGTGGCTCTGGTTATTTGCTTCTGTACCAGGTCGGGAGGGTAGTTGCGGGATGCGAAAGCTGTTTTCAGGTTGTTGGTGTAATGGTTTGCCATGAACGCCTAGGCTGTAGGGAAGGGACTGTTTGATATGGAATGGGTGGCAGCTGTCATAATGGAGGTAATGTTGCTTGTTGGTGGGTTTGATGTGGACGGATGTGTGAAGCTGGCCATTGGACAGATTGAGGTCAACGTCAATGAAAGTGGAATGGGATTTGGAGTAGGACCAGGTGAATCTGATGGAACCAAAGGAGTTGAGGTTGGAGAAGAAATTCTGAAGTTGTTCTTCACTGTGAGTCCAGATAATGAAGATGTCATCAATAAATCTGTACCAAACTTTGGGTTGGCAGACTTCGGTAACCAAGAAGGCTTCCTCTAAGCGACCCATAAATAGGTTGGCATACGAGGGGGCCATCCTGGTACCCATGGCTGTTCCCTTTAATTGTTGATATCAAACGGTCCCTTCCCTACAGCCTAGGCCTTAGTGGCAAACGAATCTGCTCCAGTCCTGATTCCCTGAACCATTACACAAACAACCTGAAAACAGCTTTCGCATCTCGCAACTACCCTCCCGACCTGGTACAGAAGCAAATAACCAGAGCCACTTCCTCATCCTCTCAAACCCAGAACCTCTCGCAGAAGAACTCCAAAAGTGCCTCACTTGTGACAGGATACTTCCCGGGACTGGATCAGACTTTGAATGTGGTTCTCCAACAGGGATAAGACTTCCTTAATTCCTGCCCCGAAATGAGATCCATCCTTCATGAAATCCTTCCCACTCCACCACGAGTGTCTTTCCGCCGTCCACCTAACCTTCGTAACCTCTTGGTTCATCCGTATGAAGTCCCCAAACCACCTTCCCTACCCTCTGGCTCCTACCCTTGTAACCTCCCCCGGTGTAAAACCTGTCCTATGCACCCTCCCACCACCACCTACTCCAGTCCTGCAACCCGGAAGGTGTACACAATCAAAGGCAGAGCCACGTGTGAAAGCACCCACGTGATTTACCAACTGACCTGCCTACACTGTGACACTTTCTATGTGGGAATGACCAGCAACAAACTGTCCATTCGCATGAATGGACACAGGCAGACAGTGTTTGTTGGTAATGAGGATCACCCTGTGGCTAAACATGCCTTGGTGCACGGCCAGCACATCTTGGCACAGTGTTACACCGTCCAGGTTATCTGGATACTTCCCACCAACACCAACCTATCTGAACTCCGGAGATGGGAACTTGCCCTTCAGTATATCCTCTCTTCTCGTTATCCACCAGGCCTTAATCTCCGCTAATTTCAAGTTGCCGCCACTCATACCTCATCTGTCATTCAACATCATCTTTGCCTCTGCACTTCCGCCTCGACTGACATCTCTGCCCAAACTCTGTGCCTTTAAATATGTCTGCTTGTGTCTATATGTATGGATGGGTGTGTGTGTGTGTGTGTGTGTGTGTGTGTGTGTGTGTGTGTGTGTGTGTGTGATTTTCAGTTTGATAGCCATGGCTGTAGTATTGTTGAACGTAGAGTTTCCTATGAATAATTCCTGCTAATACCAGATGAGATGGGTGTAATATTGCACTTTTATGTTCTGTTTGTAAAATAAGCAGAGACTTACTTCAATTTTGTGCCCATTCAAGAACACTTAAAAGTCATTTACACTGCTTATTCTTGTTATTAATATAATTTTTCTTTCTGCCTCATTTTATTGTCTGGTAAAAAAAGAAACCAAATTGGCGATAACATCCATAATACAAGAACCCACAGATAGCCAAGCAGGTTAGCATCAGTGGAGCAGCAAGCTCAAGTAAGTACATTTACATTCTTTCAGAGTGAATGCTTGTATTAAACAATACAGCATCTCTCAGTTGCAATGTGATTCAACTTTTAGAGCTGCTATAGAGTGTTATCAGTAACTGTCATTTTTATTGTACCACAGTGCAATAATTACAGAAGCACTATAAATTTTTTTGTAAATGCATATCAATTGTAACATCAGCAACATTATTGCTTAATGAAAACATTACTGCCCACCAGTGTTAATATTAGTTTTTCCATTAGTGGGAATCAGATTCTTTCAAATTTGGTGAGAATTCTCGCAATGGTAAAGGCTTCCCCACAAATGGTCAAATACAGTCTGCATGGGGGCAATCAACTGAAAGAGCTTCGGAGATGGAAGTTGCTATAGTGTCGGCTAGTCAGACAATAGATACTTTTACTCTTTTATTATGAAAAATTGAACAAATGGATCAAAAAAATTATGCGATGGTTAAAGACTTAGTACAAAAACAAGATTCTATTGCTTATGAGTTTGCAAAACAACAGAAAGTTGCTATCTAATCTGGATTACGATGGCTCCATGCAAAGAAAATGTAAATAAAAAAATAATAAATAAATTTTTCAGCTTGCAGAGAAACAGGATGATATAGCCAAAAGAGTTAACGGATGAAATAACAGCACTAAAACAAGCATATATAGTGAAACCCCTATTTTATGTTTTCATGTAGTTCGAACTTAAACACAAAACTGAAGAAAATGCAGAATTGAGAAAATGTTAAAATCCCCCAAATACAAGCAAAAGTGCATGAAATTGGTATACATGATTAAAAACTGCAATCCTCTCCAATACTTTGTATAAAATCGGTATAAGCAAAGGAAATTAAATGTACATATACAATAATCTTCGGTAATGAATTTCACCAGTTCTCAAAAAAATTAAAGATTTGTAACAGCAAGTAAAAACTCGTCAAAAAATTGAAGCTGGTACCTGGGTACAAGGTAATCGAGCTATTTTCCGACATACTAAGACCACAAATTATACGTTCAAAACAAGCATTTTTGAGAAATCATCCTTTGTGGTCATCCAGAAAAAAAGCAAAAATTGACAAAAATGTTGAATTAAGCCAAAAACATCACAGCAGCTATGTGGTTAAACCATAAGCATAAATGCGGACCTCTGCTTAATGACAAACTTCGCAATGATGTTTAATGCTTTTCTTATGAACCACACTTCATATGCTCAGCACCGTTAAGGTGTTATTTTAGGCTTGATGAGAGCAACGTTAACATGAAAAAATTGGTTTACTTCCCCAATTTACGTTACAAGCTTGTTACAAGTTGGCTCAGTGAATTTCTGTACAATGTGTAAAATGTAAATTTGAAAGAAAACTCAGTTGCTACAGTTTTGCTGTCACTGCTGCCAATCTTTACGATCTACAGTGTGTGTGGTGCAAAGTATATACATGAGTAGTGTATGTAGCTACTTCAATTGTATCATTTCAGTTTTGAACATGATAGTCTTTAAAGTGTGTGCTATCGCAAAACCCTTGTTCTATTTCCATGTGAAATCTTTGTCACAGCACATCATATGCATGAAAAGCATATTGTCTTCACAAAATGCTTGCACTCTTACCTGCATTCCTGTCATTGAAGTCTCTCTCCACGCACCCAGTAGGTGATCTCATTTTATATGTGTTAGTACGGTGTGGTGTCCCTGCTGGCTGTTGGGTGACTTAACAAGTCGCCAGCCAATAAGAGTTCACTAGCCGGAAAAGAGTGACATTTCCTCAATTATGGCCAACCATATTCTTTGAGACTCAGTGTTTGAACTTAATAGGTTGATGATTGATATTGTTGCTCAATATAGTACATTGGAAATAAATGCAAAAAGATTAGATTGAGTTATATGTGGCACAAGAAATCGTGGCAGCTGGGCCCCTTTGTCACGTATTGGCTCAGTCCAGAACACTTCGCGTCAACTGTCTTGCTTTTCCACTACTGCTGCATCCTAGCAGTACTCTTATCATAACAACATGGTGAAGCTAACTGTTGCAAGTTGTGTTGGCAACAATGATCATGAATTACATCAGCAACTCCTCTCACGTCTCCCCTCTTCACAGTGGCCTAAAATATTCCCTAACTCCACGACCGCCCATGGTGCAAATCATCTGTCTTTTGTTCCACTTATAAATGTTAATAGGAAGAAAATGGGATAAAGTCAAGCAAGACATTGAGTAAGAAGTTAAAATTGAGGTAAATCTTACTAGGAGGAAATGATCTTACAGGTTTTTCTAGGGGCTACGAGTTTATGGTGTAGAACAGCGAAAAAAAAAAAAAAAAAAAAAAAAAAAAATCGGAGAACGTAAAATCAAAGTTCTACTGTACTAGTGCTGCCGTAAGCTGTCGCCAGCACACCAGTTCGCAAAGATGTAGCACGAGTATCAACAGTAGGCACTTGATCAAGCACACCTATCACAAGAGAGGCCAAGAGAGGCTCACTAACTCACAGTAACTGACTCGACTCAACACTCCAGGTTGGTGTCCAACATTCATTCACGGAGTGACAGTTCAGCACAGGCTACATTTGTGCTGTAGAAAGAATACCGGCCACCCATAACAACATCCTCTCCCTTGGTTCCTACGGTACAAGACTTGTCAGTGGCAATGAGGATTCTACTGTGGCAATGAAGATAATTCAGTAAGGATCGAAGTTCAACAACTTTGGTGAAGATTTTGTTTGCTTCTCATGTTTTAGCTTACAGGAGTGATGATGCTCAAGTGTGTGCTAATTTTTTGTTGTGTTCTTGAATGTATTCCAGGAGAGGATCTGCAGAACCAATGACATTTCTCTTTTCAGAAGCTTTGCTTGCTTTTTGATAGAGCGTATTTGTATAAATCATGAATTCTCTGTACCCTCCACCCCCTGACCCTGACATGCAGAGGGCCAATGTGATGGATCTAAGAAGTTATTCAGTTGCAGAACGAACAAATTGCTACCCTACTGGCAACGGTAGGACTACTGACTGCACAAAGTGTGTCAGCCGCAAAACTGACCTACCAGCCAGCCCAAAAAGTGTCGCTGACCAGCTTTCAAATGTCCCAGCAATTTAATGCAGCAGAAGAGGAGTGGGTTGAGTACCTGACTCATTTCCAAGCACATTGTCTAGTTCATCACTTTCAAGGTACTGTAAGGCTAGAATACTTCCTTTCGACTGCGAGGTCCCCAGTGTTCAGGTTAATACAAAAACTATACCCAACCACATCTCCTGACGAATTCAACTATGACAAAGTAATCACTGGATTAACTCAGTACTATGACCAACAAGTTCAAGTAGCTGCAGCTAGTTATCAGTTCTTTCACTAGCAGAAAAGCCAGGACAGATGTGTCACTAGTGGTACACAGCATTAACAGGGATGACTAGGAAGTGTAAATTTAAGCATTGTTGTGGCAAGTTTTACAGTGATCTTGTGATACAGGATGCAATAACATTCAATATCCCAGATAGTAGAATACAGGAACAGATCTTAAAGTACTCTGATCTATCACTTTATCAAGTGTTGCAAATCTTAGAGAAATATGATTTGGGTGCCATAGCGGCCGATAAGTATGACCAAGCCTTGATTTGTCAGGTGGAGTCACAGCTTGCTCATGACCACCCCAAGCAGCCACAACAATGAACGCATACACAGCTGCACACACAGCCACACAGGCATGTAAACAGGCTTGTGATTTTAGTGAAGTCCTGCTCCAGGTGTTTTACTCACAATGAAAGACAGGATTTCCCATCCAGTAACACTTGTGGAAAACAAGGCCATGTCCAAGCAGTTTGTTTGCAATGGCACAAAAACACCAATTCTGGCCGCTCCCAGAAAAACCAGGCTCGTGCACATAAAGTGAACACTGTTTATTCAATACCTACAACAGGTTCTGACATAAATAAGATGAAGGTTGTGCCTCCTTCTTGCCCTCATGCTGTGCAGCAACATTCTAACAAACTATTAGTGTCATTATGAACTATTTGTGTCATTACGAACTGCTGTCCTGCATGTGACCTTTCAGTTAGACACAGGTGCCTCATTGACTTTGCTTAATTGTGCCACATATGAACAGTTAGGCTCACCATGACTTTCTAAATCTAGCACCTCACTGCTCACACTGGACAGGAAATTCCAGTGCTTGGACAGTGTAGTTTGCCTGTCACTTATAGATCTCACACTAGGACAATGAATTTTATTGTATTGAAATCAAGACACAGCGGAAACATTTTCCGTTTATATGCCTTTGATTTGTTTGGCCTTAGCATCCAAGACAAGGTACTTTCAGTGTCAGCTTTTGCATAGCAACACAGTGTAGCTAGCTTGCTTAAAGAATTTTCTGAACTATTTTCAGATGTAATGGGAAAAGCTAATGACTTTGTAGCACGTTACTTTGAAAGACAATGCACAGCCTAGAAGTTTTTCTGGGCCCGACCTGTTCCAATTGCTTTAAGAGACAAGATAGCCAGTGAATTTAAATAATTGCAAGATAATGATGTAATTGCTTTCATTCAAGCTAGTCAAAGGGGAAGTCCTCTTGTTCTGTTGCCTAAGCATTCTGGTAGCATTCGCATTTGGTTGACCTCAAGTCTACAGTCAACCCATACACCATAGTTGACACTTATCCATTACCTCACCCTGAGGAACTCGTGGACAGACTTGGTACAGGACGTTACTTTTCTTAGATAAATTTGCATGGTGCCTACTTACAAATTCCATTGGATCGCAGAAAGTGTTTCTTGTAGATAAATTCTTGGGACTGTTCAAGTATTTGTGTTTGCCCTTCAGCAGTTCTTCCATACCCGCCAGTTTTCAACGTTACTTGGAATGGCTGACTGCTAAAGTGCCACTCTGTTCAAACTATCTTAATGATATTGTCATCTCAGGTCATACACCAGAGGAAAACATTGCCAATTTGCGTACTCTTTTTCAAGTGTTGTCAGAAGCTATTCTCAAGTGTTGTCTCGAAAAGTGACATTTTTCAAACTGAACTACAGTGCTTAGTTCATGCATAAACAGTCACGGAGTGCACACCCTCCAATCTCATTTCCTTGCAATCCCTGACCTGCCTGTTCCTTGCAATGTGTGAACTGCAGTCAGTACTAGGCAAAATGACATACTACCCTCGGTTCATATTGAATGCCACTCAGATCGCAACTCCATTGCATTGCTTGTGTCACGAAAACGTACCTTTAGTGTGGACTAAAGACTGTTGTCTGGACGCATTTCAGAAACTCAAAAATACCTTGCTCAGTGACATATTTGGTGCATTCTAACCTAGCCAAACCTGTAGCTTTGCAAGTCAAAACTTCTTCCTAATGAATCGGCACTGTGCTTTTGTTCAGAATTGGTGCACAAGATAGACCTATTGCTCTTGTCCCAAAGTTTTTAACTCAAACTCAAATAGGAAAAAAGGGGCTCTCGCTATTGTGTATGGTGTGACAAAATTCAATTACTATTTGTACAGTCCCAAGTTCTTTTTGTGGTGACAGATCACAAGTCTTTGCAGTTCTTGTTTCATCTAAGGCCAGTTCCTACATGCACTGCTCAAATAAATTGCAATGTTGGGCTTTGTTGCTTTCAGAGTATAAGTGTGAAATTGTGTAGAGACCTGTGGCAAAGCATGGAAATGCAGACAACCTATCTCGCCTTCTGATTGGCTCAGAATCTGATTTTGATGAATACGCCATATCTTGTTACCAAACCAATGCACAGGACTCTGAATTGCTGGAATCTTTGCCTTGCACTACAGAAAAATTCCACAAGCCCTGGAAGCAGACCTAGATCTCAAGATTTTGTTGCATTACATTTACACAGCTTGGCCTCGTTCATCGAACAGTATCCAGAACTCAGTGGTGTGCCGATATTTTGCTCGTCAGCATAATGTTATACCTCAACAAGTTGAGATTCTAGTTCAAAATGACAGTGGGCGATCACGTGTGTTTATTCCCACAGTGTTGCAAAAGGATGTGTTGCAATTCCTACACCAAGGACATTGGGGAACTGTTCGCACTAAACAGATAGTGCAATGGCACTGTACTTGGTAGGGCATGGATGCCCACATTGAATAGATGTTATAGTCACGCATGCACAGAAAACCATTGTCAAAACAGACATTCTCAGCTTAGCCTCAGTCGCCATGGCAATGAATGCACACTGATTTTGCAGGACCAGTTTGCAACACTTTTTGGCTCATAGTGGTAGACTCTTTTAGCACACTCCCATTTGCAGTACCTATGGCTTCAAGCACATCACATAGCACCATATTTTGCATCGAAAGTTTATCGGAAGTACTTGTGTTGGTCAATGGACCACAGTTCACTTCACATGATTCCGAACAGTTTTGTGAACGAAATGGCATCTGTCATCTAACAAGTGCTCCAGTTCACCCCAGTCCAACGGAGAAGCAGAAAGTTGGATACACACTTTTATACAACAGATGGCCCATCTTTGCACCACCCACACATGGGAACAGGCACTGCAACTCTCTCTCCCCTCCTATTGTCCTCACCCATAAGCTGGATCATCACCAGCAGAACTTCTGCATGGCCACCGCCATTGGAAACTGCTACACTTGCTACAGCCACCGCAGCATCCAGCTCCGCCAATGGTCTGCAAGTATTGCTTTGCACGGTGTGATCTTGTTCTTTTCAGGGTTTGTGGCAACCATGGGCGCTGGGAAATAGGCATGATCCAGGAACGCATTGTCTCATTTATGCACTTTATTGCAGGTCCCGATGGTTTGAGCACAGCCACAGAACCAAATTCAACCATGGCATCTTGGAGGAGGGGACGACGGACAAGACTATGCACTCCCCCACCCCCACCCCGCTTGCCGACCTGATAGACGTGGATCTGTTGTCACTGTCGCCATCATCCCTCCAGGATGAGTCCTCAGGCCTGGACATATGCCCTGGCAGCAGTTTTCTGGAGGGTGTTCTTGTTGCCTTGCAAGCCAGATGGTAGGATACAGTTGGGGGTACACTGTCCACCATAGTCACGGCTCCCAGCTCATCTCTACGTCCAGTGTCCTTCCCCCCCCCCCCCCTGCCATCGTCATTGTCTTCCCTACATGACAATGGTGCGACATTCCAGGGGAGAGGAATGTGCTGGCGAAATCTGTCGCCAGACTCACTCACTCAAGTCACTACTAGAGGTTGGCATCTGTGATTCATTCACGGAGCGGCATTGTTTGGCACAGTCTGCACCAGTACATAGCGTCCACATTGTGACATAACAACATTACCGATATTCCCGAATGAGATTTTCACTCTGCAGCGGAGTGTGCGCTGATATGAAACTTCCTGGCAGATTAAAACTGTGTGCCAGGAAGTTTCATTACTGATATTGTCTGCTGAGGACAACTACGGGCTCTTGACTCTGTTAAAGTTAAGTAGAAGCTATCTGTTCATGTAAATGAAGAACTATGTTAATCCACATATGCATTTGTGTTGTAGAAAGAGAATACCAGCCATAACAACACCCTGTCCCTTGCTTCCCATGGTACAAACTCAACAGTATGGGTTTGCCATAATCAGTGCACAAACTTACTTTGGATGTTAATAGTCTTCGGAGAGATCAAAATGATTTATCCAAAACTGTTGAACATTTAACCTGGAAGGCTGAACAGCCAACTTTTGATCAAGATAAAACTATAACTTAGCAAACAGAACCCAACATAAGATCTTATCTTATGAATTTAATACTTGGTTGGCTGCCACAGAAGCACAGATTGTGCAGCTAGCCGATGTAAAGATTCAAGAAGTCGTGGGGCAGATTTATGCTGAAGTGGCTGAATTACAACCAAGATTGGACACTCCAGTGGATTAAGGAGCTCAGTGATCAAATGATCAACTAAACCAAGACCTTTTGGTTTTGCGGAATGCAGTTAACAAACACTTACGTGATGCAAGAGATTTCATTGAAGTGAAGAATATATGAACTGCTACAGAGGAAAGGTCCACGGATGCAAAGCAATCGGGCAATGCCAAATCACCTAACTTCATGTGTGCCATTGGGAGCAGTGCCATATTTTGCACATGTAATGATGGAGGAAAACCTAATCAGGCACCATGAATTTCAAGTCTTTGTACCTGATAAAAAAGGCATTCAGTTGACCACATTCATTAAGACTTTTAGAGGAGCAATGAGTTCATGGACTAATGCACTAAAGATTGCATTTGTGACCAGATACAACCAGGAAACAGATCATTATGGGCAACAAGTGTTGCTGAGTATTGTAAGAGTTATGATGACTTTGAACATGCAATTCCAGTACTTATGTGCTGTCCCGGGAAGATTAAAAAAGACAAAATATTGGAACAATCCAACATCACAGAGAGATGTTATCCGGATATCAAAGGCCAAAATAGTTGTATATATTTGAGAAAATTTAATTAACGTGTTGGAGTTAAATATTGAGGAGTTCATGACAGTAAAAGATTCCATTCATCTGATAAAAGAAGATGCCAAGGTGTGTTACCAAAATGGTAAAAACAGTGACACTCTTGATAATAATTAAAGGCTCAGAAATTGTGTGCATAATAATTACTACCAAGGTAATGGTAACGGAGAGTGTACAATTGCTGACTGACAATGTAGGCACTTCCATTGTGTGACATAATCTTTCATACAATCCATAGGAGACAACACTAGCTGTAGCACCTGTACCAATTGCAACCACCACAGAAATCTACATCTACATACATACTCCACAATCCACCACACAGTGCATCTTCTCTCCCTGTTCCACTCGGAAACAGAACGAGGGAAAAACGACTGCCTATATGTCTCTGTACGAGCCCTAATCTCTCTTATCTTATCTTTGTGGTCTTTCCATGAAATGTAAGTTGGCGGCAGTAAAATTGTACTGCAGTTAGCCTCAAAGGCTGGTTCTCTAAATTTCCTCAGTAGCAATTCACGAAAAGAACGCCTCCTTTCCTCTAGAGACTCCTACCCGAGTTCCTGAAGCATTTCCGTAACACTCGCGTGATGATCAAACTTACCACTAACAATCCTCCCTCAACCCAACCTGATACGGATCCCAAACGCTCGAGCAGTACTCAAGAATAGGTAGTACTAGTGTTTTATACGTGGTCTCCTTTACAGATGAACCACATCTTCCCAAAATTCTACCAATGAACCGAAGACGACTATCCGCCTTCCCCACACCTGCCATTACATGCTTGTCCCACTTCATAACGCTTTGCAATGCTACGTCCAAATAGTTAATAGACATGACTGTCAAGCGCTACACTACTAATTGAATATTCAAACATTACAGGATTCTTTTTCTTATTCATCTGCATTAATTTACATTTATCTATATTTAGAGTTATCTGCCATTCTTTACGCCAATCACAAATCCTGTATCCTCCTACAGTCACTCAACGATGACACCTTCCTATACACCATAGCATCATCGGCAAACAGCCGTACATTGCTATCCACTCTATCCAAAAGATCATTTATGTAGATAGAAAACAACAGCGGACCTACCACACTTCCCTGGGGCACTCCAGATGATACCCTCACCTCGGATGAACACTCACAACCGAGGACAACGAACTGGGTTCTATTACTTAAGAAGTATTCAAGCCACTCACATACTTGGGAATCAATCCCACATGCCCGTACCTTAGATAGGAGCCTGCAGTGGGGCACCGAGTCAAACGCTTTCCGGAAGTCAAGGAATAGGGCATCCGTCTGATACACTTCATCCATGGTTCGCAAGACATCATGTGAAAAAAGGGTGAGTTGCATTTCGCAGGAGCGATGTGTTCTAAAGCCGTGCTGATGCATGGACAGCAACTTCTCTGTCTCAAGGAAATTCATTATATTCGAACTGAGAATATGTTCGAGAATCCTGCAACAAACTGATGTTAAGGATATTGGTCTGTAATTTTGAGGATCCGTCCTTCTACCCTTCTTATATACAGACATCACCTGCGCTTTTTTCCATTTGCTCATGACTTTACGTTGGGCAAGAGATTCACGATAAATGCAAGCTAAGTAAGGAGCCAATGCAGTAGAGTACTCTCTGTAAAACTGAACTGGAATCCCATCAGGACCTGGCGATATATTTACTTTCAACCCATTCAGCTGCTTCACAACCCCAGGAATGTCTATCACTATGTCCTCCATACAGGAATCTGTACACGACAAACGGCAGTATGTTTGTACGATCCTCCTGTGTGAAAGATTTCTCAAATGCTAAATTTAAATTTTCAGCTTTCTTTTTGCTGTCTTCTGTTGCCAGGCCACACTGATCAGTGAGTGACTGGATGGAAACCTTCGACCAGAATTTCCTTGAGTTTTCAGCAAGAGCTTTTGCTAAGGTATGACGGTGGTAGTGGTTGAATGCTTCACGCATCGCTCTTTTTACAGCAGTACGAATCTCTACTAACTTTTGCCTGCCCTCATTCTCCCAATCTTTCTTGTACTGCGAGTGCAACTGCCTTTGCTTCCTGAGCATTCTCCTAATTGCGCTATTACCACGGTGGGTCTTTTCCATCCGTAACCCACTTTTTTGCCACATACTTTTCCAGTCCATGATTTACAATGTGTTTAAATTTGCCCATAATTCTTCCACATCCATCATACAGGAAGTAAATGAAGTCGATTCATTTACTAAGTGGGATGCTAACAACTGCTTATCTGCTCTTTCTAGTAAGAATACTCTCCTAGCCTACTTTCGTAACAATAGTCGTAATGACATCATCATGATCACTAATCCCTGTCTCACCACTGACACCGTCGATGGGGTCTGATCTGTTTGTGGCTGTAGGTTCTACAATATTTCCATTACGCGTTTGCTGTCGATTTAGCTGCTCAAGACAGTTTTCAGATAATGTGTTCAAAAGTAATTCACAAGACAGCTTGTCTGTACCACCTGTAATGAATCCATAGACACCCCAGTCTATACTAGGTAGGTTGAAGTCGAAGTCGCCTCCAACTAATATAGCATGATCCGGGCACTTCTGGGATACGGAATGTAGACTCCCTTTGAATGATTCTAAAACTGTCATGGTGGAACCTGGTGGCCGGTAATAACACCCCACAATTAACTTTATTTCCCCTAGCCCTGTTAAATGTGTCCAGATAACTTCACAATCACACTACTTCGACCTCAGTAGACACAAAATTTTTGTCACCTGCAATGAAGACACCATCTCCTACGGTGTCTAATCTGTCTTTCCAATACACGTTCCAACCCTCACTAAATATTTCAGAACTTCCTATCTCAGTGTTCAGCCAGGTCTCAGTCCCGAGAATAATTTGCGTGTCACACACTTCCTAGAGGGTATTAAATTCAGGAACTTTATTCTGAGCACTCTGAAAATTTACTGCTAATATCTTGATAGTTGAAGTATCTTTATATTGAGTGCATCCTGATTTCCCTTCCTACACGTCGACTGGGGAGTGTTCATCAGGACACCTCACACTACTGCCTAGCCTAAAAAGCCCCATGTGCATGCCACAAGTACTCTGCTACCCGAGTAGCTGCTTCCTGACCTATCTAGGGGCGTCCTACAATTCCCCACTCAATAGCGAATTCTAGAAATCTGCAACCAAGACCGTCACAGAGTCGACGAAGCCTCTGGTTGAGACCCTCCACCCGGCTCCACACCAAAGGACCCCTATCCACTCTGGGAACGATGCTGCAAATAGAGAGCTCTGCTTGCACCCCGCGTGCGAAGCCAGCGGTCTTCACCAAATCAGTCAGCCACCTGTATGAACTGAGGATCGCCTCAGAACCCAAGCGACAGGCATCATTGGTGCCGATGTGAGCAACTACTTGCAGACGACTGCACCCCGTTGTAATGGATCTGGGAGATGTATTATTTTCAACTGAAGTTATCGATACCGAATTTAGTGGGCGAAGTGGTGAATGTTTTTCTCTTATATTTTTGTCGGAATTTTTATAAATTATAATCTACTTATTTTTATGTTAATTTACTATTATGTTTAAAAATTGCAATATATTGATTGATATTGGTGGATATGACGAACAATATCAAAGAGACTTATTACAAGCGAAAGTTTGGGTGTCAAGTGGAATATCTTTGAAGCTAGAGTCATTCTTTGTCACTTGTAGAGTCGGCTGTGGTCGGTTGAGACACAGTCGTGGAACAAAGTTGTACTTCCCTGTGAAATAAATCGAAAGTGAATGATGAACTTATGAGTTTTTTGTATTACTTTTTATATCAAGTAGCAGCAAGCAAGCACATCCAGAAAGAAAAATGGTATTAGAAACACCCAAATTGAGACAGACGCGGTGAACAGCGGAACTTCTGCATCCAACAAACGGCACTATTGGAATCATACTCATATTAGACAACTGAAGCCACCTGAAGGAATTGAACTATTATATATATACAAAAAAGTGACTACTTTATTTGATCTATGCCAGGTTTTATTACAAAATAACAATAGTGGAACGACAGTTTCACCGTACACTCGATAGCCACAGGCAAGGCCACCTCCACATCTTGGATGAGGCCCCCCAGCAGACAAACCGAGTGCACCTTTGATTTCTTTCCAGCCCTGTACACTATTTCCCTAAGGGGCTCCATCACCCGCCTAACATTGGAGCTCCCAATAACCAGCAAGCCTTTGCCCCCATGTGCCTGCTCGGGCCCTGCTGAAGGAGTGGCCACCTGCCCACTTACAGGATGAACGGGCGAGGCCAGCCTCCACATTGGCACTCCGCCTCGAACGACGCGAATGCGTTGCAGTCTGCCACTCACCCTAGGGTGAGGGCAGCCCCAAAGCGACAGGTACACTAGAAGGTGCATCGGCGGCTGAGTCAGTGGCCGCAGCAAGCAACACCTGGGGTGTCTCAAGTGACAAGCCAGACCCTCCGCCATCGCTACACCTCTAGGCAGCAGTCTGAAGGCGGGTGACCGTGGCCAACAGCATGCACAGCTGCTTGCAAACCGCGGCCAGTTCCTCCTGTGCCCGCACACACCCTATCCATCCTACTGCTTATATCTAATGACTCTCCGAATTTATACTCTACAGCTATCAATAAGCAATATTACTCCTCTCACATATGAGAATGCGCAAGGATTTTATGTAATTAAATATGCAAGCACACAAACACTCGGAAAGAAATTAAGTATCAAACTACAAAGCAAATATGAAAGCTAAATACGCAACTCGCTACTGCACTGATACTTCACCAGTGTATCTCGCCTTCTGAAACACACCACCATAACAATAATAATGATAGTAGTAAGAATGGTCACAATTACCACAATAGGCATAAACAGAAGAAACAAAACTAGTATTTCAATCCTAGATATGCCAACAGAAATAAAAATTAGTAGTGGCAGCCTCAGTTCAGTAGTTACCCTATGGGGATGAACTGGCAGAACAATAGTTCAAACAGAAATGATGTGATGAAGAGCAATTCACCATTGATTACTCATTTGGAAAACTAACTTCTACAACATCTAGGCCCAAATGGTAGTTTGGAGAATGAGACATGGGTAATCATAAAAAAAATTACATTAATCCAGAATGACAATGGACAAGATATGCGACAGGAATTATGTTCTAGTAACATGTTGTCAGAATCAACCTTAAGTGGTGCTTCAGTAGGTGAGATATTCCTGTGGTGGTTACAATATGTACAGGTGCTCCTACAGAGAGTATGAAAGAATATGTCAGACAGTGGAGGTGACTACACTGCCAGTCAGTAACTGTAGGAGTCATTGGCACAAGATTCCAAAATTTTAAGGGGCAGTCCCGCATACGTACCTGGGTGAAGCAGTGGGTTTTACGACAGCACAATAAAAGCATTCAACAAAACTTGTTACGTGAGCTTATAGTGGAGGATGTCAAATCGTACATCAATTACTTAAGAATGGATGAGCATATATTTCTGTATGTGCTCAGTGAAGTGTATCCTCATATCACAAAGCACAATACTCACTTAAGGACTGCTATATCTGCAGAAAACAGGCTGACTGGAACACTCAGATTCCTTGCTACAGGAGAGGAATAGGTTAGGTTAGGTCTCCAATCTTTTTAATCTATTTTTGTATTCAGGGTGCCTCACGTTGTAAAGCGCTTCATCAGCTCCATACATCTCTATTAATTTTGTAGTGTCGGTACACACCAATTGTATTTACCGTCAATGTTTATAAAAACACTACAGATGACAGAATGCTGCAGCGATGCTAGTGCTCCATGTGGTAACATGTCACATTGTAGTGAACAGAAGACAAGCGACTTCGTTGATCAAATCTACAACGATGCTCAAGATTTGATCAAATATTTGATGACATTTGCCAAAGTTCCCTATTAGAGAGAAGGTCAGTGTTGGCTGTAATATTTATGGTTTCTTGACAGCAAAATCGATTTTCAATCACATAGTGGTCATCTTCAGTGCTGTGGTGTACAGATTAAACTCATAGGCACTGGTGTCAAGTTATTATCAGAGACCAAAGATTATGAAATGATCACAAGCTTTGGTTACTGATAATAACTTGACACCAGTGCCTACGAGTTTAATCTGTACGCCACAGCACTGAAGATGACCACTATGTGATTGAAAATCTATTTTGCTGTCAAGAAACCATCAATATTACGGCCAACGCTGACCTCTCTAATTTCACGTATATGGTTGTTGTGCACACAGCACTCTATGGAGTCAGCAATCAGTAAAGTTCCCTATTACATAATCAAATTTCTTTGACAAAGATATTGGGCAAAAAAATTTGATAGGGTAATATCGGCCTTAGTCACCTCTTATGATAGGCAGGAATACCTTGGGCCTATTCTAAACCCCGGACCCACAGGGGAGACAGAGATGGGAAGGAGGTGGCAAAGGGGGAGGAGCGGGGATAGGGAGCGAGGAGGCAGGGAGAAGGAAATGCAGTTAGGGAATAAAGAATGAGCTGCAGTAGTTCGGGGCCCCGGGTGAGCCACGTACAAACTCACGAAAGAACCGTGAGCCCACTGAGGGGCCTCCCACAGGCGGTAGTATTAAAGTCCTAAGGTTAAACTGACAAAGCATTTGCAACAAAGTGCCAGAGTTTGAAGCACTCATGAAAGCAGTGAAGCTCACACAATACTAAATACAGAGAGCTGGTCTAAACCTGAAATTGATAGCAGTGGTATTTTTGGGGAAAGAGTATATCAAAAGGAAAGGCAAATGAGAAATGCAGGTGGTGAATTTGTCGCAGTAAAAAAAAAAAAAAAAAAAAAAACCCTAATCCACCAAGATACAAATTGAAGTTGCATGTGAGATTGATTGGGCAAGACTCAGTATCAGGGGTGGGCATAAAATAATTGGAGTCTTTTATCCCCAACCAGAATCGCCTCCTGGTGCAACCAAAAACTTCAGAGAAAGCCTCAGTTCACTTGTAAGTAAGTTTCCCAATCATACTGTAATCATCGGTGGATACTTTAATCATCCAGCAGTTAACTGGGAAAATTACAGTTCCATTAGTGGTGAGCATGATAAGATGCCCTGTGAAACTTTATCAAACGCCTTTGTCTGAAAACTACCTAGAACAGATTGTTAGGAACCCCACTGATAATGGAAATATATTGCATTTAATGGCAACAAATAGACCTGATCTTTTTGAGGATATCCACATTGAAACTGGTATCAGCAATGAAGATGTGGTTGTGGCAACAACGATTACCAAAGCACAAAGGGCAACTAAAACAAGCAGAGAGATGTGTGTTCAGTAAACTAGATAAAAAAATCAGTAGTGTCATATCTCAATAAGGAACTTAAAACTTTCAGCAGAGGTCAGGAGTATGTATAGGAACTCTGGCTCAAGTTTAAAAGAATAACTGGCCATGTACTGGGTAGGTATGTACTCAGTAGACTAGTCCAGAAAGAAAAATACCTCCATGATATACGGTCACTGTAAAGAAACTTCAGAAGAAACAGAGATTACTGCATAACAGGTGTAAAACAAAGCATAGGGCTATAGACAGATAAATGCTGACTGAAACACAATTTGCTGTCAAGAGAGCAATGTGTAAAGCCTTCAATGACTACTGTAGCAGAATACTGTCAAATAACATTTCACAAAATCCAAAGAAATTTTGGTCATATGTAAAGGCTGTAAGTGTTACCAAAGTTGGTGTACAGTCACTAGCAAACGAGATAGGAACTGAAATTGAGGGTGGCAAAGTAAAAGCTGAAATGATTAACTCCATTTTTAAATGTTTCTTTGCAAAGGGAAACTCAGGAGAATTTCCCCAATTCAGCCCTCAAACCACTGAAAAGATGTATGAAATAAGTATTACTGCCAGTGGTGTTGAGAATCAGCTGAAATCAAAGTTGAACAAAGTTCCAGGCCCTGGTAGTACCCATGTCGGATACTATACTGAATTTTTGTCTGAGATAGCCCTCTTCTAATTATAATCTATCACAGATCCCTCAAGCAAAAAGCCATGCCCAATTCTTGGAAAAAGGCACAGGTCAACCTGTCTACAAGAAGGGTAGTAAAAGTGATCCTCAAAACTACAGTCCAACATCCTTGACAAGTTTTTTTGTAGAATCTTAGAACATATTCTGAGCTCAAACATAATGAGTTATCTGGAACAGAATGACCTCCTCAATGCCAACCAGCATGGATTTCGTACATGTCGATCATGTGAAACCCAACTCTCACTTTTCTCACATGACATACTGGAAGGTTTGGATCAAGACAACCAGGTAGATAGAGTGTTCCTTGATTCCTGAAAAGCATTCAACTCAGTAGTGCACCACACTTGTTGTCAAAAGTACAATCATATGGGGTATCAAGTGAAATTTGAGACTGGATTGAAAACTTTTTGGTAGGGAGGACACAACATGTTATCTTGGATGTAGCCTTATCTTCAGATGTAGAAGTAACTTCGGATGCGCCCCACGGAAGTGTGTTGGGACCCTTGCTGTTCATGTTGTATACTAATGATCTATAGTTAAATTTTGCAGATGATGCCGTTATCTATAATGAATTACTATCTGAGAGAAGCTGCATAAATATTCAGTCAGATCAAGATAAGATTTCAATAAGATGCAGAGATTGGCAACCTGCTCTAAATGTTCAGAAATGTAAATTTTGCACTTCACAAAAAGGAAAAACATAATATCCTATGACTATAATATCAATGGGTCACAGTTGGAGTCAGCTAACTCATACAAATACCTGGATGTAACACTTTGTATGGATATCAAATGGAATGATCACATAGGTTCAATTGTGGGTAAAGCAGGTGGTAGACTTCAATTTATTGGTAGAATACTGGAGAAGTGCAATCAGTCTAAAAAAGAGATTGATTACAAATTACTCATGTGACCTATTCTAGAATATTGCTCAAGTGTGTGAGACCCATGCAGGACAGGAGTAACGGGGGATATTTAACATATACAAAGAAGGTCAGCACCAATGGTCACAGGTTTGTTTAATCCACAGGTGAGTGTCACAGAGGGAGTGAGGGAACTGAACTGGCAGATTCTTGAAGACAGACATAAATCATACGGAGAACATCTATTAACAAAGTTTCAAGAACCGGCTTTAAATAATTACTAAAAACTCCTACATATCACTCATACAGGGATCGTGAGGATAAGAGTAGAATAGATACTGCATCCACACATATATTCAATCATTCTTCCCGTGCTCTGTACATGAGTGGAACAGGAAGAAACCCTAATGACTGGTACAATGAGACATAGCCTCTGCCATGCATCTCATGGTGGTTTGCAGAATATAGATGTAAGTGTAGATGTAAGTCATTGACAATTGTGGGAAAAGCTCTCTGAGAATTTGTCCACTACAAATGGAGTAAAGCACTTATATTCCCCTCCCTTTCATCTCCAGTTGAATGGAGAAGCTGAGTGGTTGGTTCCGACATTCAAACACCAAATGAAAAAATATAGGCAATATGCATCTGTAGAAGACGCCCTAATGCTGTTCTAGAGTCCATATAGAACGACACTGTATGGCGACAAGAGCCTGTCGGTGCTATTACAGGGATGCGAACCCTACTCTCGACTGCATTTGCTGATCACCGCAAACAGGCCTCCGGTCATTCCTCCTACACCTAAGTTCTGACCTAGCACACAGGTTTGAGCCCAAGGGTTTGGCTGACAAGCTCAGTCTTTACCTGTTATCATTCATCAGCAATGAGGGCAATGGGTCTGCATACTAGATATTGAACTTCACACTAGACCGAACTATCTCTTGATCCCAGAACCAGCGACATTTATGCCACTTCAGTCCACGTTTCACTTTTCACTATTCCTTCCATCAGTCCCCAGTTTCTCAGCAGTCAGCAGAAGACAAGCTCACTCTCGAGCCCACCTCCCCCCCTCCCTTCTCCACCCGACCCTTTCTCATTCCACTGTTAGCTGTTCCACACCACCGCAGCAACAGGCGGAGAATCAAGGCTCGCCTCCAGCTTTCTCACTGTGGAGCAGGCCACAGCTTTAGATTAAGATATAGCAGCCAACACAGGGACAGACAACACACCATAGGGATAGCCACAACTCAGGAGACCAGATGTCATCTTGCCATTGGCTTTAGCTTCAGTCACCACACCAGTGTTCCCAAATTGGCCCACCAGGTGCAGCCATCACTGTCCAGGCCACTAGCAGCCCTAAACTTGGGGCCCACAAACCAGTTACCCCTGGCTCCTCACGCAGGGCTGCAGTTGTGGAGAATGCACACCTTGCTCTTGGCTCAGCACGGGACCAGGACATGATTTGGCATTCCTCCATTCCCAACCCCATTCCAGAAGGGGAGGAGTATGGTAAGTACACATTTACCACTACCCTTCACCACCTGCCGCACTAACAGAGGGGTACAATGCGTGGTCACGTGAGCAGTTCATCATACCAGCATGCCACAATCACATCTCTTCGCATTGAGCTAAGACACACACAAGCCACAGAGTTGTGTCCAACGTCAATGTGTGAGACTATAACACTGGATGTGCTTGCTGACTTCAACACTAGTGCCGACAATGCCCGTAACAACTGCCAGCCTACATCTAGGCCAATGCCAGTTTCTTAGATTCACCCTCCATCATGCTGTTCACTGTCATCATAGCTTGCTGCACCCTAAATTTAGGGAATGCTGTGCTGTTGGACCACTTTTAGTTACACTACCAATCTACAACATTGTGCTGGATAAGAACTGTGTTATGGACTTTGTTTTGCTGTTGGCTGTACTTTTCTAATTTTATTCTGTGCCATCTGGAGTTTGGTGTTTGGTTCAACAAACAAGTTAACTGTACAGTGTTTATTTCCACTGTTTGTCACAATAACCCCCCCCCCCCCCCTCCCCCGACTCCATGGAAGGAATGCTGTGCTGCAGTCACAAATGGTACTCAACTATAGAAGAATCCTAAGGAAATGCAATCCGAAAACAAAGGAAGTAGGTTACAGTACACTTGTTCACCCACTGCTTGAATACTGCTCAGCAGTGTGGGATCCGTACCAGATAGGGTTGATAGAAGAGGTAGAGAAGATCCAACTGAGAGCAGCGCGCTTCGTTACATGATCATTTAGTAATCGCGAAAGTGTTACGGAGATAACAGATAAACTCCAGTGGAAGACTCTGCAGGAGAGACGCTCAGTAGCTCGGTACAGGCTTTTGTTAAAGTTTCGAGAACATACCTTCACCGAAGAGTCAAGCAGTATATTGCTCCCTCCTACGTATAGCTCATGAAGAGACGATGAGGATAAAATCAGAAAGATTAGAGCCCACACAGAAGCATACCAACAATCCTTTCCACGAACAATACGAGACTAGAACAGAAGGGAGAACCGATAGAGGTACTCAAGGTACCCTCCGCCACACACCGTCAGGTGGCTTGTGGAGTATGGATGTAGATGTAGATAGCTACAGAGTGTGCCATCAGTCAGGCAGTCTCCACCCATGGCACCACAAAGTTCCAGTCTGTCACCACATAGATGGTTTTCTTAAATGGGAAGATCGTAGATGTACATCATTCCACCATTCAAGGATACATTTGGGCACACAGCCACACTCACCTAGTTCATCACCAGCAACAGTTGCTGACCAGTTCTTGCCATTTTACAGTTATAGCAAGGTGATAGAGATCACCGGACATTACACACTGAGTGTCAAAGTGCTATTTACTATTAGAACCTGTACAACAAACTTTTTGTTGCAGCAATCCAGAGTGAACTTCTATAGGTTAGATAGTTCTCTTTCACTTTGTTAGGTTCTCTTACGTTAGGTTAAGTTAGCTTAGGTTAAGTCAGCATGTACAGATACAGCTTCAACTACAGATCCTCATCATACATCATTCAAAGTTGAGTATTTCACAGTAAATTATTTTAACAGATGCTATTTACCTGTTCATCATTCTGTGATCTTTTATGTGACCTAGTTAATATTGCACTGTGAGTAAACCAGGTGCCAATGTGTAAACAAATAACTCTTTATAGCAACTACTTCTGTGGTATGGGGTTCACTTCCTGCTACCTTTATGTTGGGTGCCAAAGATATTTGGTGAATACGACACAAAGCAACCAAATATTACAGCACTTAGTACAGTGACTATGTAGGACAGTGCTGTAGTCAGCATACTGATGTGCAACTATATTATAACAAAATTTGGCAATTATTTTCTGTTTTACTGTGTAGTTTGTTTACACGGTAAAACCATAAATTAACTGAACAAATAATGCATATTTCTTATGATTCTTTTGGCCCTCAAGAAAGGTACATGTAGTTTTTTCACCACTTAATATCCAGTCCAAAAGTCTCCTACATATGACAAATTGCATCCTATGAGGAAGGGAATCTATGAGGTGAGTAATTTTATGCTATTTCCTCCAAAGCAGCTTGGGCAAAGTTACACAAATAGTCAGGGGTTTGTTGACACAGGGTCAAACCAGTGTTCTTGCAAGTTCCATTAAATTTTTGTTCACTCTTTTTGTATGGGCATGAGGTACAATACAGAAGAAAGTCAAAACAACAGAGAAACCCTATTTTGTTCTGCAGACCACTCCTGCACCATAACTATAATGTATACTGGAATCTGCTCCTGTTGGAAACAGATTAAGCCCTCAGGAAACAGTTGTCATGCTGATGGGCTCATAACATTACCCATAACATGAGCACAGAGAACAACAACAAGTCAGCTATCTACCCTGTGAAGCACCCTATGTCCATGGGAATACATCCAGCACCAGACAGCCATTTGTGGACATGATTGATGTCAAAACTAACTTGTAGTGGCCATCATTCACTGTTGAAAACTGATCTTCCAGAAAATATTACATTCAACCAGACAACTGTTTTCTTCTGAAAACACTAACCAGTTGAATCAATGATCACAGAGCTTCTCTTGATAGCTACAATTTCTCTTTGCACTACAGCCTCCGAAAGCTGTGTCAGCCACTACACGAAACACAGAGCCAGTTTCAATTACATCATGTTTAAAAAATCATTTCGCCATGTTATCCTTGACTGGTGTTACATGCCAATGTCCAGTTCCCACACACTTAGTGGATTCTCCACCATCACAACATTGTTTTATCCATTGCTGTGCAGAGTACTCAGAATTACACACCATGCCCCAGCCTTTGACGCTGTCAAATTCTCTTCCTCCACAAGAGTAATAACACAATCATGAACAGCCTCTTGATAATGAGGCATGGCTTAGCATATAATTGTTGAACTCAAAGCAATGTGGTTCTCGTGTCTGACCTTTAGTCATGTACTGTCGTTGGCTCTTATAACAAATGACACGACAACAGACATAACTAGCCAGATTTCACTGTCACAAAATGCAAGAGAATAGTGCCATCAAATGCAAGGAATGTCTAACATGATAAATTGCTCTAAAATGATGTTCCTCTTAGGATAATGTCATTCTACAAGGTCGGAAGTTCAATCTCTCTGAATGTGTCCATACAGGTTTGTCTAGAAAGAGACCTGCACACAACTAATCATTTGATGTTGAATAAAGTATTATTATGGGCCACTAAGGCCCTAGATTTCAGAACTATCTGGGTAACACTCATCATTTTAGAGCACTTTACTACCTTCCACTGAGCAGCTGGTAGTGCAAGATGAGCAATTACGTTCCGGTCAGGAAGTGGAATCAAATACTCATACTTATGTTTTTCTATTTTTCATGTGGTAACTGTTGCAGCTTGACATGAAATTGAACCTCTGCCCTTTTACATAGAATCCCTACAAATTGACCATGTAGCTACAATGATGACCAGCAAAAATTTCCTGTGAAGGGAAATAGGTAATAAAAGCACATTTTATTTGCACAAAAGCCTTTGTGTCTTGTTGGAATTAGTCTACGATACCAATAAGTCCATTATTGCATAGTATTTCAAATAATAATTCCGCTTCACACATGCTCAAGATAATCTAAGAAATAGGCATTTAGCATTTTCTTCACATCTCTGCTGTATTGGACTTTGACTCTGGCTGCAATTTTCCACTGCCAATTTATGGAAGGGTAAGTGTACCGAACCTGTGCTCTCTGACTTCTGAATAACAGGGGGTTGGGTTGATTTGGGGTGAGGAGACCAAACTGCGAGGTCATCGGCCTCATTGGATAGGGAAGGATGTCGGCCATGCGCTTTCAAAGGAACCATCATGGCATTTGCCTGACGTGATTTAGGGAAATCACGGAAAACCTATATAAGGATAAGCGCACACGGGATCGAACCGTCGTCCTCCCAAATGCAAGTCCAGTGTGCTAACGACTGCAGCATCTCGCTCTGTCTTCTGAATAAGAACTTAAACTGTTCTGTAAATGTAGCAGAGCATGTTATGATACCACTTTCTCTGGCTTCAAAAGCTCATAAACAAGCTACCATCTTTCAACCTAAACCAGACCTGACAGTACACTACTAATCTGGCTGCCAATACAACCTCCATTCCAAACTAGCTGTACAAAACTGTCAAATCTGACAAGATGAAAACTTAAATAAACAAAAAATAATTTGTAAAGAAATGCCAATTCCAATACTTTAAGTACGACACCTCTTTCTCACTTGCTGTGGGTTAACTAAAATTATCCTTCCATTGGCTTTGCAAAACTGACATTACCAACCTATGTGCTACAGAGGACATGGTCCACGATTGCCACTGATCCCGATGACCAGTTCTACTTTATAATGAAACATGACTGAAGGCCATAGTATGCACTGCTCAACCTAGCTAGTACTTTTCTGGGTCTGGAGGCATCAGGGAAAAACAGATTTCATGCCAATATGGATTGTTTTTGTCCATTGTCAGCCTTAGCTATGTAACAGTACAATGTACCACAGCAATATACACTGTAAATTGTTCATTCCAGTGTGCTGATTACAATGTCACCCAATACTCATGACAGTTCTGCACCTCCTGATACATTTGACTCTGCTTGTTCATTTTTACCAAGTGGCTGGCAGCCAATGGCAGAATCACGAGTTTTATAATATAATTTTTGTCAGTCATGGCTATTGTTCATTTGCAATGGGCAGAGAAAGATTGTCTACAACCAAGTTCCAGCAGTTATTTGGACTGATTGCAGAAGGTGTGTGTGTGTGTGTGTGTGTGTGTGTGTGTGTGTGTGTGTGTGTGTGTGTGTGGACGAATTTGACGACTTGATGGTTTTTAGTACTGCAGGCTTCATTTTAGCTTCCATGTAGGTCAAGTGAGATCAGGTGTTGTGAGTTTTGTGTGGGTTCCTAGTATCGTGGTCTTCATTTGAGCTATATGGGTCAAGCAAAATTACCAATTCCAATGGTTTTTGTATTTTATCATGATCTTGAATGTAGAGAATTTCGTGTGCTTGATTTTTGGGTTACTACTTGTTTTGGAATGGTGGTGTTATTCTCATTGTCAGATTTTGTTTGTCCCCACCCAGAAGCCCAAATATTGCATATTATATAGTTTTTTTTCCGCAGGTGTAATGAGTGATGTGATAGTGAGCCTAAGTTGTATAAGATATTGAAATAGAGGTGCCTGCCACCTTTTATGAGTCAAAGCAGACATGTTAAATTGCAGCTTTCCGTTTTGCCAGTTCTATAACAATGTTAGAAAGTTACTGTGAAACTACAGAGATTTGCACTAAAGAGACAAATGATGCTAAATTCTAACTGACAAATAATAGCTGAATAGACAAAAACAAAGTGGGGAGAGCAACAAATTAATTCCTGTTTTATCAGCAGTGTATCATGAGAGAGCCAACTAAACACTCAATTAAATCCAATAACACCTACTACAAGAAAAGTGTCTAGCATTGCTAAGAATCTCTCATTTCCAAGAGCCCACATTGACAAGAGGCATTTCCTCTGATTCTTATCTCGTAAAATGACTGCAAGACCGTTGTAACAGACTAATCTGCAGAGCAGTCCGAGATCTTCCTTATATTGGAAACTGACAGTCTGGCTGTGAAATGGTAGAATGAACTAAAATGGTATCATTAGAAGAATTTTTGATAAAGTTAATGAACTGTTTGAGTAGTGGTGCAGATGATTTTGGTCAAAAGTTACATATGCCTCTGATTACTTGGCATTGTAATTTCAGTGGTACATCGTGTGTAACGTAATTTATACTGTTATGTTAATTTATGAAGCTGGCTTCCATATGTTGACAAAATCCACAGAAGACTACAACAATCTTCCAATACGGGTCAAAATTCTGAATCTACAAGTAGTTGAATGATTTAGTTGGAAGAGCACAGGTCAAAACATTATTCTCAGTCTTCCATAAAGTATTAACTTTTAGCAAATACACAACATTTCTGAGTGTCATTTATTTTATCAGAGGATTGACTTTGTACGGGGAAAGAAAATGAACTGTTTACAACATAACAAAAGTAATTCTGAGGAATATATGATAGAGTAGATTTTCAAAAGAAAGAAAAAAAAATCAAGAATATAATATTAATCTTACACCTTTCACATTTATCTGCTACTAGATGTCTAATTTATTAATAAAGTGCAACAGGCACCATAATATTTGTAAATAATTTTAAATTGTTTGCCTCTTCCGCTCCAGTACATTAGAAGGTGGTGTCTAAAGGACGAAACATTTTTTTGTTTACCATTTTGTCAATTTTAGCCACTCTTTCAGCCAAACGATTAATGCAACTTGAGATTTTTTTTTCCAAGAATGCAGTAAATCAAGCATGAAAATTCCACAAGACTTTTAGAACAGCAAGCAACAACACACACAAATTTAAGATCGACCAAACTGATACTTTTCATTCATTTTTATATTCAGCCCAGAATAGTATGAAACAAACTTTGGCATGTAACTTCTTATTATAACTATACAGAAAATTGTAGACTGAAGCTCTTTTTCTCATCTTTTTGAGTCTCACCGGATCACTGGTAGTTCTTCCAATCGTAAATGTTATGAGCAATGTGTGTAGGATACACTAAATTTAAAAAAACTGCACTCAAAACACTGAAATTGGGCATGATTCAAAGCATATGAATAGCACTGGAAACATACAGCAAAAATAAGCCAACTAAATATTTTATATAAGTAGTTTATTTCTTAATGTATAAAATTTTCTTCCAGGAACCAACGGAACAGTAAATGAATGTAGTTACGTAAGGTAAATATGTAGGCAATAACACACACACCTATAGAATTTACTTTACCTTTGAAATAGTAATATGTTTGTACTATTACAGTGTTTCCATCTCAGCGGCAAAAGGCAAGAAAGTATTCAATGAGTTAAAAGTCTTAACGTAATATCATGACGGCTACAAGGAGGCAAAATATTTAAAACCCTCATTTAACTCCTTCGTCGTTTCCGTAAAATATTTTCAATTATCCTATGTCACAACGCATCACTATCCATTTCTGATAAGCCTTTGATCAAATTAGAGCGTCGTTTAGGCATGAGCTACTTTCGACGAGCACTAATGCTTCAAGTCAACGCCGCAGAGAAATGAAATACTTGTACTAAGACAGAAAGCATGAAGGCCACTGTCATGAACGAAATACTTGTACTAAGACAGAAAGCATGAAGGCCACTGTCATGAACTTCAAAGTTGTGTATAATTCGTTCAGATACTTAGCTAGAGTCACGGGTATCTCACTTCTGAACGAAATAAGCACTGTCTCTTTCTCTCCTCACACCACCACCACTTTCAAAATATTGCCGCTGCATGAATACCAATATTACGCTATGGAATCATGCGCGCGCCAAACCACCTATCACTTGTACCAACAATTAGGACGAAAAATGTAAAGCAGCCTTTTCCATACAAGAAACACTTGCACGTACATTCTCTCTATCACCTTCGTGGTCTAAATAATTTTTCCACCCAACTGATTTTCAATTGACACTTATTCCAACAAGGTATTATCTGAAATAAGTCGTGCAGGGGTCGAGCGGCCGCTAAATTGTCAATAATGCCATACTGTATATAATTGACAGTGGAGTAGATGCGGTTGAATATCTGTAATATGTTGACGGAACTACCAAAATTATGAACTTTATTGAACTAACTGCTTATGCTGTATAGTACCAGGCCATATTGTATGTCTTTATCAACTTGGTCTCGTTCGACAGTTAAACTGTTTATTTTGCGTGATTTGTTAGGTCGATAAGCGGAAAGAATTCAAAATCAGCGAAACTGTCGTTCATTTGAGATGATTTCCAGCCACATGGTGTGTTAAATGAAACGAATATAGCAACTGCCAAAAGAAAACGGAGCAAAACGGCGGTTGTTGTCGCAATATAGGAAAATTTACCCTCTACTGAAGCCAACACTTTGGTACTTTTTTGAACACAATTTAAATAAAAATGTGTGTACTTCTTGTTCATAAAATTATATGTAAATAAATAAATATTACTCGGATATAATCACAATTGTAAGCGTCACCATTTTCAAAAGTACGTCTAGTGAGGGAGCGTCTATCCTCAGAAAGTTCCGATAATCATTAGGCTCGCTTATCCTCAAATCACTTAGTAAATTTTCATGCTTCAATCTTCCTCTCTTCTTATACCACTCTTTCATCGATCAATACTTCCTCTTTTTCTTAAGTGATTGCAAAGCCAGTCCAAGACCCAGTGGAGTAGACATGGGTAAGGTTGCTCCAGGTTAGCCTTTGAATCCCAGCAACACGAAAAATACAATTTTTAAATTGTTCACATACTTAACTTTTATTATCATAGCAACCAATGAACTCAAGGAGAAACTGGCAAAAAGTAAAGATTCCATAAGCTGCGACATAGTCACGAATACAAACAGTGACCCAGGTACTGATAAATGTTTTTTATTCCAATCTTTGATCACAACATAAAGTCCTTCGACGATAACCGGTTTCAGTCAGTAATGACCATCTTCAGATTTACAATATAAAAACTATAGAACTAGTGGGCAGTCTATCTTTCAAAACAATACAGTATTTCCTATCACGATATACTCTGGTACAAACTGAGAATGTACAGATAAATTAAAGTAAAGTCTGTCTGTTCTACACCATGTCCTAATGTGATAAAGCCGTAATGGGTTCGTCAAAACGTGTAAATACACTCAGCAAAGTATCGTCATGTAGAACTGAAATATGGTGTAAAATAGGCCACATCGTCCACACAGTCATTTTGCAACTGGCGTTACTGTACAAAGTATACTGAAGTACAGTAGCTACAAGAAATATGCTTGACTATATGCATCACAGATGTCGCTACTGTGGGCTTAGATGTGTTTTTCATTTATTTAAGAATCATAATATGATGGAAATACAGTAGGTAAAATACATATAGCAGACTTTTAAATTTTGATAATTACTATAGAAACCAACTGTGATAAAACAAAAGACGAATACAGTAACATATAAAATTATTTAAAGGAAATGTATAAAAATAATAGATTTTGACACTTTTTGGTGAATTTACGTTCAAAAATAAAATACACGCAATACACTGCTTATAGGAACCTATAAATTACCTATGAAACACAAATGTCTATATGACAAAATAACTATAGGGAACAAAAGACTGATCAATGATGAGCGCCTTCTGTTAGCTCAGTCGCTAGGATGTTACATAGGCATGTAGTGATCGTAAGAACTTAACCGCTAGAGGGCTTCTTGTATGTGGTGATACGTCTCCCATATATTAACAGTCAACAAATTGCTCTCGAGTTGTTAGAGGAGTTGGAGATTCATAAGGCCAAAAAGCATGAGCCCACAAGGGTACTCAATGGACAGAGCAATTTTGTGCCCAACGCCTACTTTGTTTTATTTGCTGACATATTACAATAACCACTTACTGCCTCGCTTATTTATATCTACCCCTGTTGCTGACTTTTGTTGAGAACATTATGCATTTACCTTACTTCCATACATTCGTCACTCTAATCCTGTAACTGATTATATCCTATCTATTCATGGACTGAAGGGCCAGACAGGATAGTCTTATTTATTCCTCTATGGTCTAACGAGCATTGACCACCCTCTTTCTGTACACATAGAATGACAATTATTGAACTATATCAAATAAAATTGTCATAAATTCTGAAAGGTTTGCGTTGGGACGTTCAAACTGCATGGAGCATGATGGGAATTAGTATGCACATGCGCAAGCACCTTATTGTTGTCGGTCATTTTCACGTGAAATAAGCAAAATTGGCGCATTTTGGGGACTGAGAATTCGCATTTCGTGTTCGAGAACTCTCTTCACACTCAACGGGTGGCTGTTTGGTGTGGAGTGTCCAGTCACGGAATAATAGGTGCAATATTCGTTGATGGCACCGTGGCTACCGAACAGAACATGAAGCTTGCAGAAGATGATTTCATCCCCATTATCCAAAGTGACCCTGATTTCGACAAGATGTGAGTCATAGAAGATGGAGCTCGACTCATCGAAGCAGGAGACTGATGCCTTGGGGGAGCACTATGGGGACTGCATTCTGGCCATGAGGTACCCTGCCGTCACTAACACAGGCCTCAATTGGCCCCCATGTTCTCCAGATCTGAACACATGAGACTCCTTTTTGTGGGGCTATATTAAAGACAAGGTGTATAGCAATAACCCCAAAACCACTGCTGAACAGAAAACAGCCATTCAGGAGGTCATCGTCAGCATCGATGTTCCAACACTTCAGCATGTCATGTATAATTTCGCTGCGCCACATCATCGCCAATGATGACAGGCATATCGAATATGTCATAACCTGAATACGAATATCTGTAAGGACGTTTATTTGTTGAATAAAGTGTGTACACGCCGTAGTTTGTAATTAATTTACTTTGTTTTAAAATTGTTCAATAATTGTCATGCTGTATATAGGCTCTCTAACAACATCAGAGGTTTCATGCTAGAGGCACTGATACTTAAAAAAGTTAATGAAATGATAGTTTCAGACAGAAACCATTGATACTCAAAGGGCTAAATAATGGAGATCGTGAATACTACGGAGATACATTAGAGAGAATGTAAAGTCACAGAAGCACATAACACAAAGTAGCAAATTATAAGAAGTGCACTGCCTGTGTTACTATAAGAAAACAGAGAACGACAGCAGCACTACTAGTGGCCTGGTAGCGAACTTCGAATATGGGAAAATATGAGACAATATTTTTCATTTATACTTAATGGGTATGTACCCAGAAACGTTTCTGTTACCTTGAAAAGTAATACATTCAAGAAAACTCAATCAAAACCTAAGCTTAATCTCTCCTGACTTGGTTTCACAACCAGTTAAAATGTTGTAAATGATATCATGGTTGCCGGCCGTTGTGGCCACGCGGTTCTGGGCGCTTTAGTCCGGAACCGCGCTACTGCTACGGTCGCAGGTTCGAATCCTGCCTCGGACATGGATGTGTGTGGTGTCCTTAGGTTAGTTTGGTTTAATTAGTTCTATGTTCTAAGGGACTGGTGACCTCAGATGTCAAGTCCCATACTGCTCAGAGCCATTTGAACCATTTGAATTTTGATATCATGGTCGCCCTTTGACTGTCTAATGGGGTCATTTGGATGGTCGAATAAAATGATATTGCTTCCATTTGCTTTTAGGATGGGGTGCGTGGGCTGTAGTTCCGGGTAGTGCAAAATGTGAAACACGGAAAACTTAGTTTTACCATTTATTAATAAAGATGGTGCGACAATGCATTACGTGCGTCTGGTAATCCGTCATTACTGTGTTGAGAGCGATACTTGTTCGCAACTGGCCCGTCTCAGACTACTCTTCGTAGCCGGTGGCTGTGTACACATGGCGTGCTACTCAGATTGCATTACCCGTCAGCATTCCGAGTGATAAGCGCACAGTGTGGCGGCTCTCCCGCTGTCCGCTAAGGCCGTACAATTCTGCCATTACAACTGTAAAATTATTTATTCGTAGAACCTAATATTTCAGTTTCGATTATGTGACCATTGTTATGTAGAAATAATTGTGCTTCACCAAATGTCGAAACTTAAAAATGATCTGATAGACATACAATGTGGTTTCATCACATTGTGCTCCTCATTATGACCTTCTTATGTATAGTGCACTGTAAATATGTTACATGTAATCTGCTTAATTTTTGTTTCATCCATAATATCGGGTGGGGCAAATGAGTCCATGTTTGTTTTTGTTTCATGTAAAACAGAAGCTGGTCTCGTAATGTGGTATTTTCAGGATTCATGGCTATTTGTTATTGCATGTGAGTTCGTATGTGAATTGCTTGATTTAAATGCATTGTAAGTATATTGCTCGTAATCTATATTACTTTTTTGCATCCATTTCCACAGTTTCTAGCATTAATGGAGGCCCCCGAAATTTTCTTTGGAGAGGGTGATTCTGGTAGATTGATTTCTACTAAAATGTATTGTTCATAGTACCTGTTAATAACCTGCGAACGCATTTGTGTAGTTACTGTTGGATTTTTAGCAGTTCCAAGTGTTGTAAAATTAATGTCTACAATGCCTGCTGAGACGCAGATGAGCACATGTGGTTGAATTATAATATACACATTGTCACTGTTACTAAATGTACCTCACATAAGGCCTCCCTGGTTTGTCTGACAAACAAGTAACTGTGTTGGGAAAGTACCAAGCTCTAAGCGCTAATAGAAAGCACTGATAACTTGTCGCGAAATTGAAGTAGATACTTCCTGTGAGTTAGTACGGGCAGAGGTCATTGTTGGCAACAGGAATAAAATAATAATTGAATCCTTTTACCGATCTCCCAATCCAGATGATAAAGTTGCTGAAAGATTCAAAGAAAACTTGAATTTGGTTTCAAACATGTACCCGACTCATACAATAATAGTTGGTGGTGACTATAATTTACCCTCGATATGTTGCCGAAAAAATATATTTAATTTCGGAGGTACGCATAAAATATTGTCCGAAATGGTGCTAAATGCATTCTCTGAAACTTATTTCGAGCAGTTAGTTCATGAGCCCATGCGAATAGTAAACGGTTGTAAAAACACACTTGACCTCTCAGCAACAAATAATGCTGAGTTAATAACGAGCATCAAAAACGATACAGGGATTAGTGAACACAGAGTTGTCGTAGCGAGATTGAATACTGTAATACCACAAAAAAACCTATTCAAAAAAACAGACAACAATTCACTTGACGGTTTCCTGAGAGTCAATCTCTACTCATTTCAAATTAATAATATAAGTGTAGATCAGATGCGGCTTGAATTAAAGAAATAGTTTCAGCAGCAATTTAGAGATTTATAGCAAATAAATTAACAAACGACGTAGCTGATCCTCCTTGGTACACAAAACGGGTTAGAACACTGTTGCAGAAACAACGAAAGAAACATGCCAAATTTAAACAGACGCAAAATCCCCAAGATTGGCGATCTTTTATAGAAGCTCGAAATTTAGCGCGGAATTCAATACGAGATGTTTCCACAACGAAATTTTGTCTCGATACCTGGAAAAAAATCCAAAGAGATTCTGGTCGTATGTGAAGTATGTTAGTGACAAGAAACAATCATGTCTTCTCTGCACGATAGCAATGGAGATACTATCGAAGACAGTGCTTCCAAAGCAGAGGTACTAAATACAGCCTTCCAAAATGCCTTCACAAAGGAAGACGAAGTAAATATTCCGGAATTCGAATCGAGAACAGCTACTAACATGAGTAACGTAGAAGTAAATATCCTCGGAGTAGTGAAGCAACTCAAATCACTTAATAAAAGCAAGTATTCTGGTCCAGACTGTATACCAATTAGGTTCATTTCGTAGTATGCTGATGCACTAGCTCCATACTTGACAGTCATGTACAACCGTTCGCTCGACAAAAGATCCGTACCCAAAGATTGGAAAGTTGCACAGGTCGTACCAATATTCAAGAAAGGTAGTAGGAGTAATACACTAAATTACAGGGTCATATCATTAACGTCGATATGCAGCAGGACTTTGGAACATTTATTGTGTTCGAACGTTATGAATTACCTTGAAGAAAACGGTCTATTGACATACAGTCAACATTGGTTTAGAAAACGACGTTCCTGTGAAACACAATTAGCTCTTTATTCAAATGAAGTGTTTAGTGCTATTGACAAGGGATTTCAGGTCGATTCCGTATATCTGGATTTCCGGAAGGCTTTTGACACTGTATCACACAAGCGGCTTGTTATGGAATATCGTCTCAGTTACGTGACTGGATTTGTGATTTCCTGTCAGAGAGGTCACAGTCACAGTTCGTAGTAACTGACAGAAAGGCATCGAATAAAACAAAAGTGATTTCTGGTGTTGCTCAAGGTAGTGTTATAGGTCCTTTGCTGTTCCTGAACAATATAAACGATTTCAGAGGCAATCTGAGCAACCGTCTTCGGTTGTTTGCAGATAACGCTGTCGTTTATCGACTAATAAAGTCATCAGAAGATCAAAACAAACTGCAAAACGATTTATGGTGCAAAAAGTGGCAGTTGTCCCTAAATAACGAAAAGCGTGAGGTCATCCACACTAGTGCTAAAAGAAACTCGTTAGACTTCGGATACACGATAAATCAGTCTAATCTAACAGCCATAAATTCAACTAAATATCTAAGTAATACCATTACGAACAACTAAAATTGGAAGGTACACATATAAAATGTTGTGGGGATGGCTATCCTAAGACTGCGTTTTATTGACAAGACACTTAGAAAATTCAAAAGACCTACTAAGGAGACTGCCTACAATGTGCTTGTCCATCCTCTTTTAGAATACTGCTGTGCAGTATAGGATCCTTACCCAATATGACTGATGGAGTATATCGAAAAAGTTCAAAGAAAGGCAGCACGTTTTGTATTATCGCGAAATATGGGAGAGAGTGTCACAGAAATGATACAAGATTTGGGCTGGACATCAATAAAAGAAAGGCGTTTTTCGTTTCGATGGAATCTTCTCACGAAATTCCAATCACCAACTTTCTCCTCTGTATGCGAAAATATTTTGTTGACACCGACCTACATAGGGAGGAATGGTCACCACGATAAAACAAGGGAAATCAGAGCTTGTACGAAAAGATGTAGGTGTTCATTCTTTCCGTGAGCTATACGAGATTGGAATAATAGAGAATTGTGAATATAGTTGCATTATAAACATTCATGGTGGTGTCTGTTCTAAATCGTGTATCCCTACCACTTTCGCGCAACGACGCTGCGAGCATGTTTTTTAGGGAATTGACTAGTTTGAACCTGGGACCTATTGCTGGTAAGGAGACGCCACACCACACATGACATGTAGAATTCAGAAGAGTTCAGTGAGACTAGCGATGATATAACCAAATATTTAATGATTTCAGCGTCAGCTCCACTGCACTCCCTGTAAAAGAATCTTAATACTAACTAAATGTAGTGGAAGGGGTTCAAGGCTTCCCTATTTTTAGTTAGCTGGTAAAATAACGTCGAAAAAGCAATTAAGTTTACCATTGGAAATTTTATTCTACTCACAAAACATCGTTTATAAGTTGCACTATTGATAAAAGAAAATGTTTTAATACAGGATGGTAAAAATTGCGTTCAACAAAAATGTGAACGAATATTCCCTGAATGGGTTTCCAAGTTCTACAGTGGATCGAAGGATAACCTATGCCATATCACATCTATAATCTAGGTTTAAATTAAGTTTCACAAAAGAGAAAACTATCAAAATGGTCTACAGTGACCCCTCAATTATCTTTAATTACTTATATAACTTGTCGTAAATTACAGTGGCTGATGTGGTTTCTCAATAATTATATAATAGAGAAATCATCGCGTTTCAGATTTTTACTTCAAGTGGCAAATGTGAACACCATGAGCTTTAATTTACGATCGGCACTAGTATTACGCAAAAAGGGGGTGTAACAGATGAGACTTCAGCAGTTCTGAGTGAAGCTTTATGCGTTCAAAAATGCTGCATCGCGTGCGTTCATTACCTTGTCGGTGTTTAGGCAGCGTCAGGGCGGCGGCCGGCGCACAGCTCCGCTCACCTCGTCATCTCGGAAGCAACTCACTCCTAACTTCTCCTTACTACAATTTACCGAAGTTGGTTTTAAAAAAACTATCTGGCTGTGTTTTCATCTGACCAGTCAGGGTCTCAATGTTAACCTTAAGCTCCGCCTACAAAAATTCTGTCTATCCAATGAAAAACGTTATACTTTTCGTGGTGGGGCAATGTTTTTAAAGTTTGCAACGTAACAGAGACGCGAAAAAGTCTCACGCTAAAACCTGCAGCTGGTGTGGTCCTTTTGGCGTTATCATAAGATCTATACTGTTCTTCTGGAGGGCTCTAGCTTTTAACATGGGCTGGAGGGTGGTCCTTGACGTAACAGAGACGCGAAAAAGTCTCACGCTAAAACTTGCGGGTGGTGTCGTCCTAATGGTTAGCTGGCTATGTGGGTGTCCGGTCCGTCCCTTATCGCAGGGCCTTCTAGCTTAACACGGTTCTACTCTCGGCTTCTGTTCTCGTTTCTCCCCTCGGAACTGCGTCTGTCTCACGGTGGGAAGGTATGACATGCATTTAGGCATTCTTGTGTTAGTCTGTGGTATTCCATTTGCTCACTCGTTACTCGTATTACTTTGGTTAATTTAATTTCACGATTTATTCGGAGCTATGTGACAAACTACTGGATTTACTTATCATGTCAGGGTTTTCATGGAAGGTGTTGGATTTGCCTGACACCTTACAGCATGAACCCTCTACCAGGTACTTAAATGTGATTTGCACAGTATCCATGTAGATGTAGATCCCTGTGAACTAATCCTACTACTGGATTTTGGATTTACATGGTACCTAAAAACTATGAAAAGAGACACAAATAGCACTGTTTTGGTTTCGCCATATGTGAAGACTGTCATAACCCTACTTCGCTATTAGCACTGGAAATTTCACTTTACAACACCATATTCCACTCCCCACACACATCACTATCTTCACCACCGGCAACTACACTGAGCCGGCCACGGTGGCCGAACAGTTCTAGGCACTTCAGTCCGTAACTGTGCCACTGCTATGGTCGCAGGTTCGAATCCTGCCTCGGGCATGGATGTGTGTGATGTCCTTAGATTAGTTAGGTTTAAGTAGTTCTGAGTTGTAGGGGACTGATGACCTCAGATGTTAAGTCCCATAGTGCTCAGAGCCAACTATACTGAGTTTTGTATAGTATCCATATCCTTCTCTGATCCCAGTCTGGCTCCCAACTCGTCAAACAGCTACTGATTTAGCTGCATTGTCTGCTACTTTTTACACATTCCTCAGTGGTCTGTTGCCACCATCTGTTGATAGATGCAGGAAGCTCAGCTGCATCATTTTCGCGTTGTCGGCTGTCATATCATTGCTGTCTAGCTCACATGTCAGCTATTGTAGTCTCCTTTGAGTTTCCTTCTCCTGGAAGACACAGTTCGTCGTTTGCTGTAGCCTTCAGATAAACTACTCTTTCGTCAAATATGACATCACTTCTCAAAAGGATTTTTCTCTGGCCAAGGCTCTACCGACGATATCGTTTTGATCCTGCTTCTACTCGAAGATAAAAGTATCCTCCTTTTTGTTCCCTGAGTTCGTCAGATGTTAAAGTGCTTGTACAGTCTCTGCAGCCAAAAACTTTGAGCGTTTTCAAATCCTTTTTAATATGTTTTTTTCTGCTTCTGTACCTCATAAGGGATTCTTCCACCAAGGGGTCTAGTTTGGCATCTACTTCAAATCTAGCAGGTCAGCATCAGAGCTTTTTCCCAAAAGGTTTTGGGCAAACTACCGTGGAATAGTAAACACTTCGTGGTGGATGTAAGTCAGCTTTTCCATTGAATGGAGTAGAGAAAACTGCTTTTCAGATTTAATATACCCTGTTCCTTTAACATCTCTTCAATTTACTGTTGATGTCGTTGGTCCCATTGTCTGCCTGTAACTTTGCAATTTCCTTCATGTCTCACACTCTGTATGTTGCTTTAATTTCACAAAAGATTCAGACATGTCACTTTTCTGCGTTAACACTTTCACCACCGAATATCTTGAGAGATCAGCCAGGTAAGCAGCATATTAATGTACTGTATCTAAGGAGGTCTCTCTAATATAACTTACGTACCAGTTCTAGAGCATTTTCAGCAGTAATTTGATTTTGTCTGAAAGACTTTCTTTTCATTTTTCCTTGAACACACACTTGGTATTTTTTTCACACGAAATAGGTCCACATACTTTTGATAAAGCACCTCTGTGTCCAAGTCTCTAATGCCATAAAACTTGTGATAGTCTGGCTGTTCTTCTTTTTCCATTTGCTGATGTATTTTGTCGTTGTGGGGCGTCACTGTGGTTATTCAGTTTGCAATATCTGTGCACTAAACAGCTATCATTGCCTGATGATCTTCCTTGGTCTGTGAGTACTCTGGAAATGTCACCGAATTCAGATTATGGTCATCGCATCAACTGAAAGGAATTTCAATAGCAAGGAAGAATGCTCTAGTAAGTAAGAATACAAAAGATAGTAATCTACATCTACAGCCATACTATGCAAACCACTGTGAAATACGTGGCACACAGTGGCAGCAAGCAACAGTATGTAAAGCAGATTTACATACTCGTCCCATGGCAAGATACAATAAAGTTAAATATCAGTTCTGTCAACGTTGCCAATATGAAGTTCACCATTAAATGTGAGATAGTGGGAAAAACCGACGTGAAGAAAAATAAAGTAAGACACTAGCAGTATACTTAAACACATTTAAAACTAGCTATTCACACACGGATTAGTAAGCAGTAACAATTATACATAAGTCCACAATATACCATGTGATGGAAACAGCTTTTGTTTTATATGAAACAGAAACAAATATAGAATAATTTAATCAACCCAATATTAGGAATGAGAGCAGAAATCAAGCAGAATATGAGCAACAAATTTACAGGGCAGATCAAAGAATGCAACACACAAGAAGTCGTAATCAGAAGCACAGTGTGTTGAAACCAGCTTCTGTGTACTATGAAATGTAAACAACTGTGGAGGAATAAAATCACCCAACAAGGAAAGAACGATTGATAAAATTGCAGTGTTCCAAATGACCTAGCAGCGAACAAAGGGAGATTCACCCTTGTGTTCCCCACTACATTATCTATGTGATCGTTCTAATTTAAGTTGATAGTAATTGTTCTCCCTAAGTATTTGCATTGGCAGTCTTTGGATTTGTGTGGATAATCATGTAACTGAAATTTAATTGATTTATTTTAATATTCATGTGGATGACATTTCTGCTTGTTGTTGTTGTTGTGGTCTTCAGTCCTGAGACTGGTTTGATGGAGCTCTCCATGATAATCTATCCTGTGCAAGTTCCTTCATCTCCCAGTACCCACTGCAACCTACATCCTTCTGAATCTGCTTAGTATATTCATCTCTTGGTCTCCCTCTACTATTTTTACCCTCCACGCTACCCTCCAATGCTAAATTTGTGATCCCTTGATGCCTCAGGACATGTCCTACCAACCGATCCGTTATTCTAGTCAAGTTGTGCCACAAACTTCTCTTCTACCCAATCCTATTCAATACCTCCTCATTAGTTATGTGATCTACCCACCTAATCTTCAACATTCTTCTGTAGCACCACATTTCGAAAGCTTCTATTCTCTTCTTGTCCAAACTATTTATTGTCCATGTTTCACTTCCATACATGGCTACACTCCATACAAATACTTTCAGAAACGACTTCCTGACACTTAAATCTATACTCGATGTTAACAAATTTCTCTTCCTCAGAAACGCTTTCCTTGCCATTGCCAGTCTACATTTTATATCGTCTCTACTTCGACCATCATCAGTTATTTTGCTCCCCAAATAGCAAAACTCATTTACTACCTTAAGCGTCTCATATCCTAATCTAATCCCCTCAGCATCACCCAACTTAATTCGACATACTTTCCATTATCCTCGTTTTGCTTTTGTTGATGTTCATCTTGTATCCTCCTTATCATCTTATAGCCTTCTGCTTGATTTCTCCTCTCATTCCTAATATTGGGTTGGTTAAATTATTTTATATTTGATTCTGTTTCATATAAAACAAAAGCTGTTTCCATCACTTCTGCTTATTTAGGGTGAATTGCTACTTTTCGCACCAAATGTATACTTTGCCTAAACCATTTTGCAGTTGGTTCTTATCTTCTGATGAATGACAGCATAATCTGCAAAAAATCTAAGAGTGGTGCCCAGGTTGTCCTCTAATTAGTTTATTTATGTCAGGAACAGTGGAGAGCATATAACAGTCCATTGGGGAATGTCAGAGATCACTTCTGTTTTACTTTATGACTTTCTATCAGTTACTGCAAACTGTGACATTTCTGACAGTAATCACAAATACAGTTGAGCAAATGAGGCGATACCCTATGGGCAAGCAGTTTAATTACTAGCCACATGTGGGGAACAGTATCAAAAACCCTCTGGAAATCTAGAAATATAGAATCAGTTTGAGATCCCCTGTTGATTTCACTCATTACTTCAAGTGAATGAAGAGCTAGCTGTGTTGCACGAGAACGATATTTTCTGAATCTGTGCTGACTATATGTCAATAGATTGTTTTCTTTGAGGTAATTCATAATGCTCACACACAGCATATGTCCCAAAATCCTACTGCAAATCGACATTAGTGGTATACGCCTGTAATTCAACTGATTTATCCACTTCCTTTCTCGAATAATAGTGTGACCTGCGCAACTTTCCACTCTTTAAAGTTACTTATATGCTTCTGTAGATGTTGTAATTATTCTAATCTTGTATTTGCGATTCCATTGGTTTTCATACATAAGGGGCTGCAACACCTTCCTATATTCATTACTCAGAGTTAGGCCTAGAAAATTTCTGAGTACATTTTCATGGCATAGTCTATGTCTGCTTCAAGTGGCTGCCATTTCAGTTCTTTCAGCATCCTCTTGACACTCTCCCATAGATCAAACGTATCTATGACATTTCGTATTTTCATTCTTTGTATCCAGTCAGTATCCACTGTGAATCCTATTTGGTACGGGTGTCACACATTTCAGCAATA